>NC_069792.1:66175046-66877546 GCF_027406575.1 Nycticebus coucang | reverse complement strand
CAAATTGCAGTACAACATGTAGATAGTGTATACTGCAGTATGGATAAAGTTTGGATGATTACACAATAAAACATTAACAGAGGTTATATCTGAGAGATGAGGTCAAGTAGAAGATATAGGTAATATGAGGAAGCAACTTTTATTTTCTATTATAGGTGTTTTTATTATTTTATTTTCATAAAATAAAAGCAGATATTGGTTTATAAGTTAAAACTCAAAAAAGAAAATATTTTTGATGAATGTTTTCTTAAAAAGACAAGGTAATGATTATATTCAAACAATAGGTATATATTTGTCACAGGGTCATGATTTAAAAATAATCTGCTATTATTTTACTACATTTTCCATTTAATTTCAGTGGTTAGTTTATTAAGTGACAAAATAGATGTTATATAAATTCAAGGGGAGAAAGTTTTATGCATAAGTAAGTAGTGATTATATAAAATTAGGCATACAATCCCACACTTTATTTCATCAAGTGAAAATTGACTTTCTTGTGCATTATAACTAGTAAAAATCAGCCAGAGTAAAGGAGAAGTCATATTTTCCCATTACAAATCTAGAAGTTGTTTTCTTAGAATCTTCAATAAAATAATAAACACAAGTATGAAAATCTGAGTGATCACCAGAAGCTTGCAGCTATAGAAATCTGATTGTCTCATCGCACTATTTCATGCAGTCACTATTATTAACTATTAAAATGCCCATGTTGTTGTCCTTGAAGTAAGAAGATTACCAGTAAGAACCTGATTCTTAATTAGTAGAAGATATCTATTTTGGGTCTCTAATCATACCAGGACTATAGATTAGCAATCAAGCCAATCAGTTCAGGTAAATGTCTAAGAATCACTCTTAATCTTGGTATTCTTTGGTAACTGCAAAGATATACTCATTCTCCTTAATAAAATAAAAAAATCCAGATTTTCCCAAGCTAGGGCGGGTATAAAAATTTCTCACCTGGAGAGGCACATTTTGAGCATAGTTTCTCTTGTTACCCAAGAACTTTGAGATTTTTCTGCTACCTTTGCCACCACCTGCTGTTGCCACTTCTCCTCTAAGTCTAAGTATGCATGTTAAGGTATACAACCTCTTTTTTAATTCCCTGAAGCATAGTAGAGAAATGATTGAACCATTTAAATACAAACTTACTAAAGCCTGTAACATCAACAGTAACAACAAAAGCTAGATTTTGTATTTCTAGGGTACTACAGTAAGCAGAATTCTAAAGATGTCCCCTCCCCAAGATTCCATCCTGTGATTATTCAATCAAATACTAATCTAGTTACTAATGTTAATATTGGGAGCTTGTCCTGGATTACCCACATGGACCTAATATAATTGAGTCCTTAAAAAACAGAAAAGAAAGGCAGAAGGTTACCATCAAAAAAGAAGAACACAGGAGAGATGAGGCAGAAGAGGCTAGAGAGGCTGGAAGCATTAGAGGGACTTGACTTGCCATAGCTGGCTTTGAAAGTGAGATCCACGAACCAAGCAATGAGTGCTGCCTCAACCAAGTATGAGCCGACAGCCAGTCAGGAGGTGGGAACTTCAGTCCTTCAGAGCAATCACATGAAATGAAATTCTGCCAAAAACCTGAATGAGCTTGTGAGAGGACTTCACTCCCAGAAGTAATAAAAAAGGAACATAGTCTTGTCAACACTTTGAATATGAGCTTGTGAGACTCTAGGCAGAGCACCAGCTGAGTCCCAGGATGCCTGGACTTCTGATCTATAGAAAGTGAGAAAAAATAAATTTGTGTTGTTCTGAGCCTCTAAGTTTGTAGTAATTTGTTACAGTAGCAATAGAACATTCATCTGTAGTCCCCCAGACTCTAGCCCATCCTAGTTTCTCACCTGCTTCCATATAGTAGACACCATTCTTCAGAGTTCCTTATCTGCAGCTCGGGCATTTTCCCTCAAGTCAAGAACCAGCCCAAAGAGAAATACCAGCCCATAGAGGTAATATAATCAAAAACTAGTTTTTGTTGGTCTTTTATAGTTATATAATTAGCAAATATTAACTTAAAGATAGACACTAGCCACTATTTTATAGTACAAAGAAAAATAAATGTGGTCCCAGTCCTCAGAGGGCTTACAGTTCAACAATATATAGCTAATACAGCTAGTTATATTTTATATTAGTACATAAAAATCTGTGCGTATACTTCTGTTTCTCTTATTTGAAAATAACAGACGCCTTATACTTAGGTTTCCAATATTCTTCCTTCTTTACCTGTGTGACTAATTTAAGGAGATCACTTTAAAGCATTTAAATTTATTTTACTTTTTTCTCCCATATTTTAAGGTTTTTTTGTTTGTTTTTAGGATATGGGTAGGATATCATTATGATTTTCATGCCAACTTATAAATAATTCTTATAAATGGCTTTCTTAATTATAATTTCTTTTTTATTTCAAAGTATTACAGTGGTACAAATGGATACATGGATTGTTTTTATAAAACACTTGAGTCAGGGTTATAAGTGTGCTCATCACTTTTATAATGCTTGAAATTGTGAAAAAATTTTCATAGCACTTCATGTTCTGCTTTCCCAGTATTTCGATTCCAACCATATTTAAGGTTAGATTGGACTCTTTTGCCTCTCTCCTTCATAGTATACAAAATCAGACCTTATGCTGTTGACTTTAAATCAAAAAGTCATTTGACTTTATGGATGGGAAGGTGAGCCAGAGAAGGTTAATAGCCTCTGTGATACATGCTCATATCACTGGTACTGTTTGTGAAGGCAAGCTTCATAATCTTGAAAAATTATTACTTTATTTGTTAAGGCCTGTTTCTCCCACTGAACATATATGCCTAGTACCATACTTAGCACATACTATATTGTCTGTCACTCTGTAAGACGTTAAACAAATATTTATTGAATAATACTATCCTGTTTATTAAAACATTATAAGGTAGTGAGCAATAGAACGTCAGTTAAAAAAGAAACTTCATCTTAGAATAGTTAAATTAGAAGGATTTGTCCACTTAACAGCAGCATCAGAGAGGAAAGATAAATTCGCCTCAATGTTTTTCATCTACAAAGTTTGAAATACCAAACAGCTTTCAAAGTCCAACGGGACAAAGACAATAGTCCTGCCTTCCATACACTGAAGAAATGAGTTATTACTCCTAGTTATACTGCTTAGAGTTTTGTTAAATCCCCACCAAACAACTGCAAATGTCTCTTCAGAAGTATTCGTGATAGGTAATGCAGTGGTTCGCAGCCTTCCCAATATGCCACGAAGTATTTTCATTGTTATAAAGGGGTCGTAACCCACAGGTTGAGAACCGCTGGGTAACAGGAACAGGACTCAGTTGAATAAAAAGCATCTAGCAGTTCTCTGTGCCTATTCAGAGTGTATGGGAATTTCATTTAAAATGGACTTTACCATAAAATTGCATTCTGTTTATACTCTGATGCTCAAAACATTTATTCTAGTGAAATTAAAAAACTTCTTTTCCTTGTACTTATTTCAAAGCTCAGAATTAAACTCTTTATGGTTTAGTTATTTAAAGTAACTAGGCCTTTATTGATTACTAACATGGACAATGCCTCTTGACCATTTACATCTTAAAATATGTTCAATTATTTAATACATTCAATAAAGCATATACTAAATTAAAAGTACTTCCCTGAGAAATTTTTATTTTGAAGAGAAAGTTTTTCCACCTAATGATATGAAAAGAACTAATTATAAAAATGTACTGTTGGCAATAGAGAGGTGACATAAAACGTATTAGCTTTGGAGCTGTATCTGTCTACCATAAAACTTCTGAGTCTCGGTTTTCTGATGTACAAAATGGGGATAAAATTGCATATACCTTAAATTGTGAAAATTAAACAACTTCATGCTATTACAAAATATTTTTTCACAACTGATAAATTACTTTCCAAATTTCATATTACAAAAAAGCTTAAATATTAATAATTGGTATGTGTTCTTTGGTCGGCTAATGAAAATTATGAAAAATTAGCTTTTATTTGCATTTGCAATAGCCCCCCATATAGGATGTAAATAACTTCAAAAATATGTCTACAATATTTCTTGAATTTTCCACTTCTCCATCCATTGTAACCATTTGTGGTAGAAAGGATGCCTGCCCCCAAAGATGTCCATGTACTACCCCCTAGACTCTCTAAATCTGTCATATTACATGGGAAAAGGCCCTTTGCAGATGTAATTAAGGTTATGGACATTAAAATAGGGAGATCATCCTGGATTACATAAGTGGCCCCAATCTAACTCCATAAGCCCTCAAAAGCAGAGAACCTTCTTTGACTGAAAGGTAGCAAAGATGGAGACAAAGGGGTAGTCAGAATAGGTGCATAAGAAGAATTCAATGTGTTATTGTTAGCTGTCATGTGTCAAGGGTAATGGGACCCTCAGTCCTACAACTACAAGGAACTGAATTCTGCCAACAATGGAATGAGCTCAGAAATGAAGTCTTTCTTTGACCTCAGCCTGGATGACATGATGATTTTGGTCTTGTGGGACATAGAACAAAGAAGTCAGTTGAGTTCACCTAAGCTTATGACAGAATGGCTTATTTACATTGTTTTAAGTTGCTAAATTAGTGGTAATTTATTATGACCTCAACAGAAAATTAATACACAATAGATTAGGCCCTCAACATTTCTATTTTAAACTAATAAAACTGTCCCTTTTTCTTGGCGTCTAGTCTTTCTTAGTGACAAAATATTTCTAACGAACTGTCATGACCTTTCTCCAAATCCTGCAATAGTTCCATATTGCCAACTCAATAGATCTAAGTTCTTCACCTGACATTATTTGTATCCTGACCCTAATATCTATCAGAGTCTCATTTTTCACTATGTGTCAACATACTCTCTCTCTTCATACATAACTACATTTCCATTATCTCTGATGTCCAAAATATCCATGCCCTATTCTTAGTATCTAAACAGTTTAAACATTATCCATCCTTCAAGGTTCAGATCACAAGGAAATATTATTCAGCCCTAAAAGGAAGAAAATTCTGATAAGCAGAGTTATCTAGAGTAGTGAAATTCACAGAAACAGAGAGTAGAATGGTGGTTGCTAATGGCTAGGAAGATAGGAGAGCGGAGAGTTATTTTTTAATGCTGTGGTTCCCAATCCCCAGGATGAAGACTGGTATTAGTTTGTGGCCTGTTAGGAACCTGACTGAGCACAAAAGATGAGAGACAGGCTAGCAAGAAAAGCTTTGTCTCTATTTACAGCAGCTTCCTATCACCTGCTTCACTGCCTGAGCTCTGCTTCCTGTAAGATTTCACCATCTCCCCCACCTCCAATCCACCAAAAACCCTCTTCCATGAAATCTGTCCCTGGTGTTGGGTAATGTGTTAATGAGTGTATAGTTTCAGTTCTGCAAGATGATAAGAGTTACGGAGATAGATGGTGGTGATGGCTGCACAACAAAAAGAATATATTTAACAACACTGACCTGGACACTTGAAAATGTTTAAGAGGTAATTTTTATGTGTTTTTCTACTATAATTAAAAATATGAAAAAAGTTTTTAGAGCAAATAAATCTACTTCGTATTTAAGAAATGCAAAATTAATTTCCATTAGCAATAAAACTGCTACCATTCTTGGCTATGTGCTGATCCTAGCTTGCTACATAAGGACTTTAAAACAATTCATGATATGTTAAAAATAGCTTTCACTTACAGGAAATATTTTGTTGATTTTGAATTTTTTTTTAATCCAATTTAAAACTAAAATTTTTCTCCAACTCACAAATTGAAAAGACTTGGCTTTTGTGGGGTGGAGACAAGATGGCTGACTGAAGCCAGCTTTCCACAGAGGCTCCCGTCCAGAAGGAGAGTTAAAGGACAGAAATTTAGCAAGTAACCTGGTGGATTAGAGCTGCACCAAGAGAGAAGGTTGAAGAACGCACATCAACCCCACTGAGGTGGGCTGCGAACCCAAGGATACAAACAAAAGGTACAAAATCCATCACCAAGCAACGGGAGTCCCCTCCCCCATGAGAATGGCTCAGAGTGCCCCATAAACAAACAAGCAGAGTTCAAAAGTCCTCCCATTATACTCCACAGGAGAGACCCTCTAAAAACTGGACCTACCTCCCCTACTAGGGTGCCACAGTGTTCTCCTGCCAGGCATAAAACTGTATAAAACAGTATATATTCTCTACCTGCAATTCTGAGCTCCCAGCACTCCCCTCCACTCTCACTTTGAGGTCTGGAGGCCTGTCCCCCAGGAGTCCAGATTCTTGGGTGATTTCTCGAGGGGTGTGGACAGGGCCTGGACTGCAGCTGGTCAGTGCTGATTCTGCGGCACAGGACTGAGGAGAGGATGGTTGGCTGAGAGAAATCAAGCCAGAGCAGCGGTGCCCCGCGGTGCAGAGAAGCAGCCGTTTTTGGCAACAATAGGGCTCACCTCCAGATATTTTGAAGTCACACCCCCTGTCTCTCTGGGCAACCAGAGGAGGACGGGCATCTTCTCAGGTGGCAACCACCGTGGAGTAGATCTGGGATGGAAACACAGGCCCGGTGAGTAAAGGGTTTGCCTGAGGCGATACCAGCCTGGGTGGAGTGCGGGGACTAGAAAATGCACGCACAAAGCCGGGAGATTCCCAGGGTGGGGCTGACCCAGAGGACCGCTTTAGTGAGCCTAAGACGCACCCGGCCCTCAGGGGACCGTCAGCCTATAGACAAAGGAAGGTAGGAAGCTAGAACTGACAGCTAATCATGATGTGAATACAAACCTGCAGGAGCAAAGACAGGGCCTGAGGTGCAGGATCTAGGAACTCAAAACAGCTTCTCTTCTGCAGGAAAATTTAGTAGGGACAGAAACAAATTCCTGCAAAGTTGTTCTGTTCTATCAGTAACATCATTCAGGGGTGGGGCTGGAACTGAGTGAACAACCCCCCATCCTCCATCAAGTGCCCAAGGTTGTCAGGCCTCACCTCCCCCTGCTGGACAGAGGCAGAGAACAGCGGCCTGGCTGAGCAGATATAGATTTCCTTGTGATTCAGGCAGGTGCAAACCCCTGGAGTATCTGCTCATTGGAGGCAACTGGGTAACATCCTTGCGGGGTTTTCAGTGATGGGGTGTGACAGAGGTGCAAGGTGGGGAAGGAGGCATCAACCTTCCCAGACTAATCGATTTGCTGGGTGGGTCCTCCTGACTTCATGGAGCACCAGAGCAAGTCATATTTGAGTTGTCAGCAGACCCCTGCAATCTAGTTACCAGATACCTTTTAAACTCTCCCATCTGAGACAGGTGCTGACTGAGACAATTGATTTGGACCTTTTGAACTGAGCCAATCGCCCGAGGACTATCCAAATGGTGTTCTAGGTGTGTGGTTGTAGGAAGGCTTGATTTTCCTTTTCCAATTGTTACCTGTTGGGGGCGGGGTGACTTAATTGCTGGTATTTCTCCACAGCTGAGACTTGAACCCAGAGTAACTGTTTCACTAGGGTCAGAGAGAGACCAGCTGAAAACAAGACAGAGCCACTTAGCCCCACCACTAAGTCCCACCAAACAGGTCCCCAGTTTCTCAGGCCATACCACTGTACAGTTCCTTGACAAAGCTCCAGGGGAAAAGTCAAACGGTGTAAAATAATCATGGGATGGAATCAGCGGAAAAACTCTGGTAACATGAATAACCAGAATAGATAAACCCCCCCAAAGAAAGATATGGCAGCTGTAACTGAAGATCCCATTCATAAACAGCTGGCCAAGATGTCAGAAATCGAATTCAGAATTTTGATTGCAAACAAGATTAATAGAATGGAGGAAAATTTGGAATTAGAAATTTGAGCAGCAATTCAAAAGTGGGGATTAGAAATTCGAGGAGAAATTCAAAAGTTGTCTGAAGAATTTAATGAATTTAAAGACAAAACCACCAAAGATTTTGATGCACTGAAGCAAGAATTTGCAGCCCTCAAAGATCTGAAAAATACAGTAGAATCCCTCAGTAACAGACTGGAGCAAGCAGAAGAAAGGATTTTTGACATTCAAGACAAAGCTTTTGAACGCTCCCAAACTCTCAAAGAGGAAGAGAAATGGAGAGCAAAAATGGATAATTCTCTTAGAGAGCTCTGGGATAATTTGAAGAAGGGTAATATCCACCTCATTGGAATCCCTGAAAGTGATGACGTGGCCTCACAAGGCACAGAGGTCCTTCTCCATGAAATTATGAAACAGAATTTTCCAGACATGCCAAGAGATTCTGAAATTCAGATAGCAGACAGTTTCAGAACCCCAGCACGACTCAACCCGAATAAGACATCCCCCAGGCATATCATAAATAACTTCACTAAAGTTAATATGAAGGAGAAAATTCTGAAAGCATCCACAATGTAGGAAATCCATTACCTACAGAGGGAAGAATATTAGAATGACTGCAGATCTCTCTGCTGAAAGTTTTCAAGCCAGAAGAGTGTGGTCATCAACCTTTAATCTCCTAAAACAAAATAACTTTCAACCCCGGATCCTGTATCCAGCTAAACTGAGTTTCATTTATGATGAAAAAATTAAATACTTTAATGACATTCATATGTTGAAGAAATTTGCCATAACCAAACCAGCTCTTCAGGATATTCTCAGACCTATCCTCCATAATGACCAGCCCAATCTTCTACCACAAAAGTAAACTCACTCAGAAACTTTTGATCAAACTCCAACTTCCACAGTGGTGAAAGGATTAAAAATGTCCACTGGACTTTTGAAAAACTTGATACCCAAAATTTTACCAGAATTATCAATATTCTCCATTAATGTGAACAGCTTAAACTGTCCT
Organism: Nycticebus coucang; assembly: GCF_027406575.1. Classification (NCBI taxonomy): domain Eukaryota; kingdom Metazoa; phylum Chordata; class Mammalia; order Primates; family Lorisidae; genus Nycticebus; species Nycticebus coucang. The sequence goes on along the minus strand of NC_069792.1, from coordinate 66,868,772 downwards.
CTAAAGAGGCACAGGTTAGCTGACTGGATACAAAAACTCAGGCCAGATATTTGCTGCATACAAGAATCACATCTTACCTTAAAAGATAAATATAGACTCAGGGTGAAAGGATGGTCGTCCATATTTCGGGCAAATGGTAATCAGAAAAAAGCAGGTGTTGCAATTCTATTTGCAGATACAATAGGCTTTAAACCAACAAAAGTAAGGAAGGATAAGAATGGTCACTTCGTATTTGTTAAGGGTAATACTCAATATGATGAGACTTCAATTATTAATATTTATGTACCCAACTAGAATTGCCTCAATTTTTAGAGAAACTCTAATAGACATGAGCAACTTGATTTCCTCCAGCTCCATAATAGTTGGAGATTTCAACACTCCTTTGGCAGTGTTGGATCAATCCTCCAATAAGAAGCTGAGCAAAGAAATTTTAGATTTAAACCTAACCATCCAACATTTGCATTTAGCAGACATCAACAGAATACTTCATCCCAACAAAACCCCAATACACATACTTCTCATCAGCCCACGGAACATACTCCAAAATCGATCACATCGTAGGTCACAAGTCTAACCTCAGTAAATTTTAAGGAATACAAATTATTCCTTGCATCTTCTCAGACCACCATGGAATAAAAGTTGAACTCAGTAACAACAGGAATCTGCATACTCATACAAAAACATGGAAGTTACATAACCTTATGCTGAATGATAGCTGGATCAGAGATGAGATTAAGGAAATTGACAAATTTTGGAACAAAACGCCAATGAAGACACAAATTATCAGAACCTCTGGGATACCACAAAGGCAGTCCTAAGAGGGAAATTTATAGCACTGCAAGCCTTCCTGAAGAGAACGGAAAGAGAGGAAGTCAATAACTTAATTGGACATCTCAAACAACTGGAAAAGGAAGAACATTCCAACCTCAATCCCAGCAGAATAAAAGAAATAACCAAAATTAGAGCAGAATGAAATGAAATCGAAAACAAAAGAATTATACAACAGATCAATAAATCAAAAAGTTGGTTTTTTGTAAAGGTCAATAAAATAGATAAACCTTTGGCTAACTAACAGGAAAAAAAGAGTAAAATCTCTAATCTCATCAATCAGAAACGACAAAGACAAAATAACAGACTCCTCAGAAATTCAAAAAATGCTTAATGAATATTACAAGAAACTTTATTCTCAGAAATATGAAAATCTGAAGGAAAATGACCAATACTTGGAAGCACATCACCTTCCAAGACTTACCCAGAATCAAGTGGAAATGTTGAACAGGCCAATATCAAGTTCTGAAATAGCATCAACCATACAAAATCTCCCTAAAAAGAAAAGCCTGGGACCAGATGGCTTCACGTGAGAATTCTACCAAATCTTTAAAGAGGAACTAGTACCTATATTATTCAACCTGTTTCAAAATATTGAAAAAGAAGGAAGACTACCCAACACGTTCTATGAAGCAAACATCACCTTCATCCCCAAACCAGGAGAAGACCCAACAAGAAAAGAAAATTATAGACCAATATCACTAATGAATATAGATGCAAAAATATTCAACAAGATCCTAACAAACAAAATCCAGCAACACATCAAACAAATTATACATCATGACGAAGTTGGTTTTATGCCAGAGTCTCAAGGCTGGTTCAATATACATCAATCTACAAGTATAACTTAGCCCATAAACAAATTAAAGAACAAAAAAAAAAGGAAATATTTTGTTTACCACATCTATACTATCTGAACTATTTGAACTCAGTGACAAATAGTAGCATGAATCTCAAGTCTAAAACATTATTATATCTTCAAAGGTGAGAAATATGCCCACATTTAGAGTTAAAGCATGCCTTTTGTTAGAATCCAAAACATATCATATCCTGGTGGGTTAGTTTGATTTTTCTCTTCATATGAAAAGACGATGCTAATACTTACCATCTCTATTCCTCATTATTCCTAAGTTCTTTCCATATGTATTATTGTATTTAAATATATGCTTGTGTACTTATAAGACTTTGTAACTGAGTCTCTTTTTGCATGCCTGAAAGGAATAAGCTTCAGGAAGGATGGACGCAGGATTATTGAGAGTTGGCCAGCAATTGGATTTCCTTCTCTGTTAACGATGTGTGAATGCAGCAAACATCCACTTAGAACTATGACATGCTAGACTAATTGTTTTTTTTTTTTTTTGTAGAGACAGAGTTTCACTTTATGGCCCTAGGTAGAGTGCCATGGCATCGCATAGCTCACAGCAACCTCCAACTCCTGGGCTTAAGCGATTCTCTTGCCTCAGCCTCCCAAGTAGCAGGGACTACAGGCGCCTGCCACAACACCCGGCTATTTTTTTGTTGTAGTTCTGCCGGGGCCGGGTTTGAACCCGCCACCCTTGGTATATGGGGCCGGCACCTTACCGACTGAGCCACAGGTGCCGCCCCCTAGACTAATTTTTTAAACCTTTGAAAATCTCACCTATATTTCAGTAAAAAATATTTATACCTGACAAACATATTATATTATAATGTTATAATATGTAAAACATATAGAAATATTTTAAAAGATTATGATTCAATAAATACTTGCAAATAATTATTTTAATGATAAGACATACTTTGATAAAAATATTTGAAGTGAGGTCCCTAATAATTTTTCAAAATACTGATTTAATGCTATGTGGCAGTACGAGACTGTGGTTTGCCTATCAAACCTGCTTGCTCTTTTTCCTAGGTACTCTCTAGATTACATTTTCCAACTTCCCATTTTCCCTGGAATATAAGCAGAAGTGACTGTGGCCAGTGGAATATGAGCAGAGTAACTTTACCATTTCCAATTCTTATCTATAAAAACTTCTCATGTGCTAGCTGAACAGAGAAGGCTTTAAGGTTCCAGAAGAGGGTAAAGCCACAAAAGGAAAAAAGCCTTGAACCGTGGATGACCACAAGGAAGGCCACCTGTCTACAGGGAATACCTGCATTGGACTGATATTTCATTAATAAATAAACTTCCTTATTGAGTTTTCAATGTTTCTATATATTGTAGCAGGTAGCATTTAGGTAATAAATAGAGCAATTTGAAGATCTGCTTCCAAATTCAGTTTTCTCATACTTAGTTTTAATGATGTCATAGCTGAAAGAGAAACTTCACAAAAACACATAACAGGCCACATAAAGTATAAACTTAGGGTAAAGTGCACTGTTAATAATAGATGTCAATCTGTATTTTATTAATCTTCTTGATAACTTAGAATGCTCTGGTGAACTTCTTGTCAGATCTTAGAGTGTCACTGTATTTTCTCTATTGGGGCTGATTAAGAGCTTAACTAAGGATAGAAATTGCAATTATGGTATTACCCACAATCTGCAGTTTGTGTGCAGGAATCTTTTAAAGCCACTTGCCCATTTTCTGATTGTTAGTTTAGTTAAAAGTCACACCTTCAGAAAAACATGAGACATCCAGACCTATTGAGAATACCAAGGTGAAGCCATATAACGTAAGGGTCCTTCCTTTTGCCAGAAGCTTTGGTGCTTTATTACTCCTTCTGTATTCCTTTCTGTCTAACAAGATCCTATCTTACCACTGGTGGGGGGAGGGGGGGTGGGAATTTGTAAAGCTTATTTTTTTTGTTCTTTTTAGGATAAAAAAAGTATGTTCTACCATTTTTCCCCCCTTCCTCAGGGAAATGAATCATGTAACCTCATGGGAGTACATGGGCCTGTTATTGAAGATCACTGTATTTGATACTATATTAGACACTGAGAGGAACATATTAAATAAGAAAAATAGTTTAGCCAGGAGATAGCCAAATTAACAACTGATTGTATTTACTAAATGCTATAATAATAGATTTATGTGAGCTTATAAATTATTATAAGATAAAAATAGCATAGATCCCTTAGTGACCCACAGGTCACTTAAGCTCTAGATCCAAACCTTTCTTGCCTACTTAACTGTCTCATAGGTACTCCTTACTTACTAAAAACACAAAATTCTTCTTTGACTCCGTCTCCCTCAAATTACAGTCCCATTTTTTCATTTCTTTTTTTATTAAAATTTTAGACAGTTGTTTTTACCTGCACTGTCCAATATAGTAGTCACCAGCCATATATGCCTATTTACATTTAAATTGAATTAAAAATGTTAAAAAATTTAAAACCCCATTACTTAGTAGCTACATTTCAAATGCTCAATGGCCACCAATGACTAGTGCCAGCATATTGTATTGGACAGTGCAGCTATACAAAATGTTGCCACTATTGCTAACAGTCCTATTGGAGAGTACTAGTCTAGACTATAATAGAAAAATTAACAGTGAAGCCTCAAAATCTGGACTATCTGAATTCAAATCCCAACTTGTACCCTTGATGCCTGGTAGAATCCCCCGTCCCTATTTTGTTTTCCCCATAGTAAAATGAAGTAACAGTAACTAATTCCATTCCACAACATTGTTGTAAACTTTAAATTATATATATATAAAGTGCTTAGAACAGTGCCCAACACATAAGTTCTTAATAACTGTTAGGTGTTCTTATTTTTAGTCTCACTAACTCTATCTCACCTCTCCATTTTCTTTCTTTTTTTTTTTTCTGAGACAGAGCCTAAAGCTGTCACCCTGGGTAGAGTGCTGTGGTATCACAGCTCACAGCAAGCTCCAACTCCTGGGCCCATTTTCTTTAATGTTTCCATCAGTCTTTGGCCACTGCTGCAAGGTCTGTCAAGGTTTACCAAATTCCTCCATTCTGCCATATCCAATAGTAAATTCTCAATCTTCATCTTATTAGACCTGTCAGAAGGTCTTGACACAATCTTTCATGTCCTGTTTCTTCAAGAATTTTCTCAATTTGCTTTCGAAGACATCATATTCTTTTTCTCCCCTTTAATGGTTGCTCTTTCATAAGTCTCCTTTGATGGATTTTCTTCTTCTTCCTGACCTATAAATGTTGGACTGTTCCAGGGCTCAGTCTTTAGTTTACTTCCTGGTTCAGGTTACCCTAGATATTTTTATCCAGTTTCATTGGCTTTACTAACAACCTGCTAATTACTCCAAAATTATATCCTTAGCTTTGATCTACTGGGCACTAAACACATATATCCAACCAATCGTCTAACAACTGTACTTAGATGTCTAATGTGCATCTCAAAATCAAAATCATGTCTAAAATAGAACTCTTGCTTCCTTCCTGAGGCTGAACTGGCTATTGATATCGATACCAAGTGATTTTAAACTTTCATACATTTAAAAATAACTTTATAGCAACTCTGTTAGGACAGCATGTATCAATTCTGTCTGTCACCTAAGCATACTGACTCAGATCTGTTGGGCAGGTTTTTAAAGACGCCATATTTAATGTTATATAACCCAGAACATATTTAATATATTATATAACCTCAAATAGAATTTGAGTCTTCTTATTCTCTTTACATACTTTCTACAGGCTAAAATGTCTATCAAATCATACTTAATTCTTTAGAAATGGTGATTTTAAAGGTGAGTTCCCAATTACAGACAAAAGAGCAAACATGTATAAAATAATGTGGCAGAAGAGACATAAGACTTAGCCACTATATGTGTTGGCCAACATACCTTTACAAATGGTTTCTGCTTTAACAATTATTATTTCTATATGATTACTATGTATCATGCAAAATCATTTCACTATTCTTTAGGAAAGTTCCATTTTGATGAGTTTTCTACTCTTCAGAAATCCAGTAAGTGGTATTGTCTGATCTTGAAACCCATAGTGGTGCAATATTTATTTTTACAATAACAAAAATAAAAATTTAGTTATTAAATAGCTCTTTAACTTAATTACACACAGATCTCCATTCAGAGTCTAGGAAAATTGAGGAAATACTAAATGGATCTTTGAAAATGCAAACTAGCAGCAGAAACATATATAGTGCTTCTTGTTTTTAAATTAAGTTACTCAATATATCTTACAGATTTATATTTGAACAAAGGAGCTATTTGTAAGATCCAATATTATAAAACTAGTTCATTACTTTAGATAAAAACTTTTGCTAATTTATTACCTAAAGTGATTATATGATCAAATACCTAAGTCTTAAGATTTCTATTTTAAATACTGTTGAAGCTTGTTATTGCATTTTTTTCTTAAAAGAAGAAAAGATAAAAACCTTATTTGAAACACATACACATGTACACACAAATTTAGAAACCCACTGAAAGTTTGAAGTCTAGCAACTATTTAAAAAATCTCTGCTGGCTATAATACAATTAGATTCAAGCTTTTTTCCCCACCATAGCCTATTTTTTTTTTAATTAAATGATAGCTGTGTATATTAATGCAATTATGGGGTACAATGTGCTGGTTTATATACAATTTGAAATACTTTCATCAAACTGGTTAACATAGCCTTCACGGCACTTTTCTTAGTTATTGTGTTAAGACATTTATATTCTACACTTAGTAGATTTAACATGTACCCTTGTAAAATGCACCATAGGTGTGGTCCCACCAATTACCCTCTGTTCATCCATCCTCCCCTCTCTTCTCCCCTCCTCCTCCTCTTTAAAATGTGAAATAATCTGAATTCTACTGCCAATAGGCCAAAGCTATTATGGGAATAGGTAGGAATTATTACAAATTTTAAGAAAAATTATATTTTAACCACTATAATGCCACTGAATAGTAATAAAAACAACAAAGAGGCTTTATTTTCTATTATACATAAAGGGAGTATATGATACAGCCAGAAAGAAGACTACATTTCATAAACCTACCAATACCTAATTTTTTTTTTTTTTTTAGGCAGAGTCTCTCTATGTCACCCTCAGTAGAGTATCATGGCGTCATAGCTCATGGCAACCTCAAACTCTTGGGCTTAAGATTCTCTTGCTTCAGCCTCCCAAATAGGTGGGAATATAGGCGACCGCCATAATGCCTGGCTATTTTTTTTTATTATTGTCACTGTTGTTTGGCAGGCCTGGGCCAGGTTCAAACCCGCCAGCACCGGTGTATGTAGCCGGCATCCTAACCACTGAGCTATGGGTGCTGAGCCATAATATCTAAACGTTTTTGAAGATAAAAATCTATAACCACTCATACATGAAAACCAAATCAGTGTTGTTTATAGAATTGTAATAATTATATAATTATAATTCTATAATATATAGAATTTTGTAATAAAAATATTGTCAAAGAAAGATATATGGGATATTTATACCAAAACTGTAAAGACAAGAAATTGATCTTTGAGAAATACTGACCATTTCTTTTTAGCATTCTTCTATACCAGTGATTTTCAATCAGTGTGCCATGAGACGATCTTAGGTATGCCATGAACATTTTTTAGACGTCATTAATTACATTATTTAAGAAGTTCAAAGCACAGTAGGTACATTCTCTTTTACTCGTTTTTTTTGGTCAGCATAATTTAAGTGTGCTGCAGAAGTTTAATTATAGGTTCAAGTGTGCCATAATATAAAAAGGTTGAAACCGCTGTTCTATATTCTTAGCTCTGTGACACCATCCTCTCACAGTTTTGGTCCTCTCTTCATGATCATACCTTCTTAGAATCCTCTTCCTCTGCTTGATTCCAAAATGTTAATCTTCCAAGGAGTACTTTCTTGGCCCAATATTATTTCATCTGTAGTGTTCTTCTTTGGCAATTTTAGCCACATATTGTGGTTTTAACTCTCAGATTTATGTCTCTGGTTCTGACATTAGCTTCTGAAGTGTTTTTTACAAACATGTTCTAAATGTTTCCATTTGAATATTTCCATAGACAACACAAATTCAAAACATCCTAAATCAAAGACTCATCTCTCTCCCTCTTCCCCCAACCTACTTCTTTTTTACTTCCAATATCCATTAATGGCACTACCATCCACCAATGATGCAAGTCAGAAATATAGGATTCATCTTAGAATCTTCTCTACTTCACCTTTGCATATCCAACCAGTTGCTAAGTAACTTGCTACTAGTATTGCTCTTAAAAAATTTCCTGAATCTATTACCCCATCTCTATATTTAATACAACTGACCTTAATTTAGCATCTTATCTGTCTGAATTATTGTATAATCTGCGAATTCATCCTAAAATGCTCTTTACCTGATATGAACTTAAGTTTACTTCTTTATTGTAGCCCTACTAGAATACAAGTCCCTAGAAGAGAAGGATCTCTGTCTTCTTATATTTTCTTTAGGATAGTTCCAGCCATATGGTAGCTACTCAAAAATATTTGTCACATAAACAATGGCAACCTGAATGGCCTAAAAACTATAATTGATATACAAACATGACCATATCAATCCTCTAGAAAACCCTTTAAAACTTCCTATTATCTACAAATATGATCTATAGGACTCTTTGATCTGATCCCTACTGACCTATCAGCCTCAATCTTTAGCTACTCAGTCTAATATTTTATGTTAAAAATATGTAATTGCTTGTTATTCCTATACACATTACAACTCTATGCCCTGTTCATTAATGTTTCTATCTGGAATACCTTTCTAAATGTCTTTTCTGTAATTAGTATACTCAAGTCTTTGAGATGATACCTCACATGAAGTATCATCTTGAGGAATTCACTCCTGGAATACTAGCTTGGGTCAAGTGATGTTCTTCTGGGCATTCAAGGCACCTTCTGGGTAATCCTAGTTTTACCCCTGGCATATGTCCTTGGAGCAATCTGTTAAAGTATCCGTCTCATATTAGACTATAAGCAACTCAGGTAATAAATGATTTCTTATTCATCTTTGTTTTCCATGTTTTTGGCACATACTAAGTACTCAATATTTGTCAAAAAATTGTGAATGAAATTAATTATTCAGTTTAACATCCCATGTTCTCTAATTTGAATTCTTATTAATGTCCATTTTCAATTTCTAATTTTTTTAAAGAATAGGCTTTATTTTTAGAGCAGTTTTAGATTTATAGATATTTATAAATTTTAAAGACAAAAATCCAGAAAATAAAATTCTGTTAGAGAAGTATTTATAAAAATATCCTCAATTTCAAAAGGCTAACCATATTTGCAAAACATAATTGTACATAAATATCAGCCATTTTCAAAATCATTTAAAAATGATCTGTATGCCATTATCCAGAAATTAAAAATCTATTTCTACATTAAAATGCAAGGTAAAATTTTAAAACACCAAATTCCTATAACAAAAACCACATTAAAAATATAGATGAGTTACAGGAATATAAGGAATATCATCAAATAACCATTTCAATATAATGTTTTTACATAAGGCCCTATTTCCAGAATATCGATTATGGTTTGTAAAATAAAGAGTTGCCGGGTCCAAGACTTAATGTAACCTTAATTTCTTGTGTGCTATAGATTTATGCTCTGACTTCTGTGTACCAGAACCCCAGTATTCAAGCATAAATTAGACTTAATCCAGTTGCCTATAATTTATTATGCTATAAAAGAAACACCATATTACATGCTTTTGTTTGTTAAGTAGAAGATATGCTATTATTTCCAAGATACCAAGGATTTAATGTTTAATTATCAACACCCATTTGAAAAAAGACATTGCTTTGACTCACAAATTTCTTAATTGCTAACAGTGGCTTTTCTGAGTGGGAGTGTTGTATGTAATTTATTTTTGCAGATGTGATTTAGAATCTAAATTTTAAAGTAGCAAAGCTATGAATATCTTCACTGTCAGCAGAAAATTCCTCCACTCCCCCTGTTGGAGAATAATGCTGCTTGAAATTTTAACAGGAAAAAAAAATCTTTAGTGAAGAAATTGATACTACTGGTAAATGTTGCTTATAAACTAAAAAGGAAGTTAAGTTGTCAGCAATATAAGAACTATATTATTCATACAAAATATGAGGCATAATCTTCGTGGCAACTTGCTGGGAATGAAAATTAATTTGGCTGGCTCCAACTTGAGGATCCTAAAGAAAAGCAATATTCCACAGATCGTAGTACCTTTACAAAGAATCAGCGGCTGGTAATCAGGGGGTACCACAGCTTACTCCTCCCTGAGGAAGGAAGACATTATATACATTTCAAGAACAGTGGCCAAGGTTCATTTTGAAGCAGGCTCATTGATCACTGAAAAAAAGTCATTGTTATGTTTTCAGAAAAGTTAACTAGTTTAAAAGGCCCTTTTCCCTCTGGAACATGTCATCATCCACACATTACTGCAATAAAATAGGTAAGAGAGAAGATGTATTGTAATGACAACTCAAATATGAAGTCAAATGTAATGTAAAAATTCCTACCCGTTTGGCCGAGCTGAGAAGCGCTGCGACTTTTCCGTGAGAGACCAACAATAGCTACCATTTTGGCCCCAATGCTAGAACGCCGCTTTTTGCCACTGGTGCCCAAAGCACCCACTGCAGTGTCAGACTGGCTGCCATCATTCTTCTCCAGCGAGCACATGTCTCCACTGATGCTGGTGCTTTTAGTCATGTTCTTCCCTGACATGCCCATTTGTCTGCTTTGCATTTTGGATGTAAAGACACTGTCAGCCGATGGATCATAAAAAGTGAAGACGAGAGTAAAAAGGAAAAGACAGAAAAGGCATTTTAGATGAAATATCAGGATATAACTAAATTATATCATCTATGAAACATAATTTTAGGATTCAAATTTTCAAATACCATGGTTTTGAATGTTCTGACTATTTGGGGCCAACCGTAATGCAACTATGCAAGATCAGACTTAATTTTATTTCTGCTGTCAATGAAAGCACCAGTTTGCATGGTGACAGGAAAAAAATACATTAAAAGTATTAGTGGACTAATTTAAGAGAATATGTTGTCCTGTAAGTGCAAACAGGCTTTTAGGTAACTATACAACATAAAGAAAGAAGTTTCCAAAAGCATTCTTCTCTAATTTATTGTTGCTTTCAAAAAGAAATTTGACAAGTGGAGAAATTTTATTAAAAATGGCAAAAAAAAAAAAACACCCCATAGTAGTCACTGCTAAGAGTGGCTTTTTAAAATAAATTTTCTTATTTTATAAAACATCTAATCAAGTTTAAGAATGGTTAAATTGTCTAACAGGGCTTAATATATTCATTAGCTTTGAATAAAAACATTTATTTCACTTTACTTAATTTTATAATTATTGATATAAATCTGTATTTCAAAATTAAAGAAAAAATATTTCCCTCTTACAGGCATTTGAAAGAAAGAAAAGCTTTTTCAGTTTTCTAGGCAATATGATTAGAAGGCAATCAATGATTCGCTGAAGCATTATGTGCTGACTGACAATTTACTGTAAGATTAATGCAAATTGGGAGTCATTAAGGGAAGGACGCTAGATTATTCCATTACCAGGGTGTGGAAGGAGGTAAGAAGGGGGTGAAGAATCTAGAAGCAGGCTATCCAGCTGGCCCCATAAACCTGGGGGGATTCCAGCCTATTTTGCAGGAATGAGAAAACTCATTTATACATTATCAATTTTTGACTCAATATTAGAAAGTTATAGCTTCTGCTTTATTAACACACAAATAAAGTAATAAAAAGAAAAATCAAGAAACAGAAATAACTTTAAACATTATTTAAAGGATAAAAATTAGAAAACTGACCTAATGAGGTAAACTCTTGAGTCTAATTTAGGGTATTTTGGTCTTCTGGTCTTCTGGGAAAATTTCCTTTTTTTTTTCAAACAGAGTCTCATTTTGTTGCCCTCGGTAGAGTGCCCTAGCGTCACAGCTCACATAATCTCCAGCTATTGGGCTTAGGCGATTTTCTTGCCTCAGCCTCCCGAGTAGCTGGGACTACAGGCGCCCACTACAATGCCCGGCTATTTTTTGTTGTAGTTTGGCCAAGGCCGGGTTCGAACCTGCCACCCTCGGTATATGGGGCTGGCGCCCTACTTACTGAGCCACAGGTGCTGCCTGGGGAAAAAAAATTCCATCCTAGAGTAAAATCTGCTTGAAAGCTAGGACCACTTGTTAATTTTATTAATGTATGTACATTTTCTCCAAGTATTTAAGAGGCAAAAGGACTAGTGTGAATCTTTTAAGAAATACGTGAAGTGTACTACTTTATCTCTCACATTAGTGTTAAGAAATGAGGTGTATGAAGAGTGTGTGAGTGCATGCGCGCAAGCATGTGTACATGTCTGTGAGAGAACAGAATATGTTTCTATAATACCCCTAACTGACAATTTTCAAGCTTGCTTGATTTTAATAATTCTTTAATAAGCAACAATAGAATAAGACAGACAGTTTCAGCAGCAAATAGACACAGGCTTGAATCCAGCTTTGCTGCTACTTAACCAACTTACTTTAGAAGAGTTATTTGCTCCACTTTGAGCTTTAAGTTCCTCATTTATACAAAATCAGAATACTTTATTTTCCTCTTTTATTCTAAAAATGAGACATAATGTGTCTAAAGTAAAAATTTAATAAATAGAAATTACAACAATAATTATTAGGGGATACAGACCATAGATAAAGTAAAGTTAAAGCCCTTCAACATGTGTGATACAAATACTTCACAACATCAACGGAAATGATATTTGCAATTGTAAATTAAAAAGCATTTGAGATGAAAATATCTAAAATAGTTTTAATACAGCCAACATTAAATAATGAAGACTGAACTGAGAGGTCATCTAGGTTTGATATTTGACTTTACTGACTATCTATGTAATTTTGTGAGAGTTGTTTCGCTTTTTTGGCACTTAAGTTTCCTCCTTTAATAAGCGAGAAAACAAATAAAGCACTAAGCAGAACGCCAGATACACAAACAGAGCTCCAACAATCTTCTTCCTTCCCACTGTTATCACTACCACCATCATCATTCATTAAACATACTGAACTGGAACATCTTTAAGGTCCTCTTAACTAGGAAATGCTTTGCTCCCCAGATCTCTTGTTCCATGGATTCTGGGTAAATAAACACAGAGATGCAGCACATGATTTTCATAGTAAGTTGCCATCAGAAAACATATATCATACTTTAAAAGTTTAGTTGAGACTAAAGCTTTGAAAATAATAATGTATGTTCCTTAGAATAACCTTGTGCTTCTTTTATACAGGAATTTTCACCCCAAACATATACTTTTCTAAAGACCTACCAAGGAAGTAAAAAATACACACACATTTGTGCCTTGCAATTTTTTCATTTAAATTTTCATAGGTTGAATATCAAGGCCATGAAGAACATCACCTGAATCAAATAAATACTGTTGGATTTTTTAAATCAATAAAATACTAACTGGAACTGATATGTAGATAAATAATTATTTTAATGAGAATTTGATTTAAAGACATGAACTCTTCAACCTAAGAACTTTAAGAATGCATTAATTTACAGATCACAAGGGGTGAGTTTATGAATAGTTGCACTCAAGTGCTGTGTTTTAAGGTGAGGGATCCTTTATTTATAAATACTTTATCCTTCATAAAAAAATCCTTTATTTATAAATAAACTTCCTTTATTTAACTGCCTGTTCAGATAATACATCAATCAGAGCTGTCCTAAAAACTGTGAGTACACAGCCTGCATGGATTATTGTACCAAGAAAATTGGGATCCAATCCAGTTATTGTATTTCTAAACGTAACATCAAAGGGCATTTTGGAGAGATGATGGCTATCTTGTGAAAAAGATAAAGTGATAAATTTATGAAAAAGTGATAAATTTATGAAGTCTAAATCATTAAGGGAATTAGGACTATTCTATTAATTAAGCATTCAAAAATTTAAACTCTTAAGTCTGTCTATATATTCTTTACTATCTCTTAAATTTATAAGTTCTCCACCAAATTATTGAATAATAGACCTCCCCCTCCACTGTGAGTTTGAAGGAAGCTACTTTAAGGAAATCTTTAAATGTATTACTTTATGTTTCTTTCTCTATTTCTTACACAGTTCCTAACGATTTATTTTGCCCATTTTCATATAGTTTTTAAATGTCTTTTATTATGTTAGTGTATGTCCCTGGACTCTTTCTGTGCTCTGTTTCCTTAAAAAAATTAAACAGGCTGGATGTGATGGCTCACACCTGAAATTCCAGCATGTTGGGAGGCCGAGATTCCTATCAGCCAATTGTTTGAGGCCAGGTAATTGAGACCAGTCTGGAAAACATAGCAAGACCTCATCTCATCAAAAAAATTAAAAACAAAACAAAACAAAACAAAACAAAAAACCACCCTGGCACAGCAGCATGAGCCTGTAGTCTCAGCTGCTTGGGAGACTGAGGAATGAGGATCACTTGAGCCCAGGAGTTCAAGGTTACAGTGAGCTATGATCACAACATTGTACTCCAGCCTGGGCAAAACCCTGTCTCTATTTAAAAAAAAATTAAACATAAAAACTATATTTAAAATGTATACATTTCAATCATAGGTATCACTTGGTTTAGTTGTTGACTTAAGACAAAATTTACCCAAGAATCCTTGCAACATCTCTTCCCAAAACTGCATCTCTTCTCTGATGATTCCAGTTACTTTGTCATCTTCAGAGACATGATCTTATTTCTGTTTTGTTTCTTTTCCCCCTTAAATTTTAAGCCTTCAAACATTTCTAGACTCAGCTAGTTTAAATTGTAGTAAACATCTTGCCACTAATGAACTGATTCCTTTAGTGACCATCTAACACCTTGCATCTAACACCTTGGTGTTAGGTCCCAAGGCAGCCAGTGGGAGATAAAAGGGTATCAGTCCTCCAAGCTCCCGCATGAGGGAGTGAAACTGACAGGAAGAAAGAATATATTTTTTTCTTCAAGTGAAAAGGGAATTTTCTGTAACTGATCTTTCAAAGCAAGTATCTGTTTCTAATAATCTATTTAGAGGCACAGCTTTCCTAATTTGTGCAAAATCTCCATTTAGGCAACTGTAGCTTTGGCCATATGGTTAATAAAAACAACAAATGAGACACAGTCATTATTTGTAAGTATACAGTTTAAAAGTACAAATAAGAGCAAAATAGCTTATACAGATTAGCAATGAAAAAATGTTATAAGTATCAGTAAAAAGGGACACATATAGTGCTGCAAGTTTTCACTGGAAGGAAAGATACTACTGAAAACCAGAGATCAGGAAAACTTTATAAACTTGGGTGAATGGTGTGTAAAAATTATGACAGGTAGAGATAAAAAAAAATAAAGGGAAGGGAATATTATAAATAAAAACAGAGGTAAGAGAGCACATGCAAATGGTTTTCAGATGCATAGTACGGTTTGGCCAAATGTAAAGTGTGATAGGCTAAGAGTAGTAGACAGAAATCCAGAAAATCAGATTAGACACACATTATTCTTTATGAGGGGGTTTGTAGATAAAAGGAGTCACTAAAGCTTGTGGAGCTGTAGAACACATAAAAGTTGTAAATAAGGAAGATCATGTAAAATAGTGGGTAGTCACAGTGGCTGTTTAACCTATCCTGTTCTCCTTGCTGGTACATGGTAGAACTATATTTCCTCACTCTCTTGAAGTTAGAATTGACCTTCTGACTTGTTTTCTCTAATAAAATGTCAGTGGAAATGAGTCATATCACCTCTGGCTAGAAGGATTTAGTTAGTGAAGCACAACTCCAGTTTCCCCATTGCTCCACTGTTCGGACTGTGAAAGAATCTACATCGGAGGAGTCCTTGAGTGACTACAATGGGCAGAGTGCCCTTGCAAGGTTGCACTCCTCATGTTGCATGAATAAGAAATTAACTTTTATTGATTATGTCACTAAGAATTCAGAGTTACTTATCACAGTAGTACAACGTAGCCTGTTGTCACAAAACATAGATTGGAATGGATTTTTTTAGCTATAAGAAAATCAGTTCTGGGCGGCGCCTGTGGCTCAAGGAGTAGGGCGCTGGTCCCATATGCCAGAGGTGGCGGGTTCAAACCCAGCCCCGGCCAAAAACCACAAAAAAAAAAAAAAAATCAGTTCTATAGACCAATAATCCTGGGGAAAGAAATAAGAGCTCAGGCTAGTGTATTGCTATTATTAATAAAAAGCAAAGATCAATGTAAAATTTATTTGGAAGAAACCATGTATGCAGTTTAGTATCAGGATCAGGGAATAAGATATAAAAATAGCTCAAATTAGTAAGCACTTATCATATGTCAGATATTATTTTAAGTACTTAATATGAATTAATCTCTACAGGAACTTTTACAGAAGAGGAAACCAGGCCTTTAAGAGAGCAAAATGTTTACCCAGGGAATGCTGGTTTAGGAAATGATCAAAGTTGAAACCAATGGAATCTCCTGTCTAAGAGGTTTGAGAGGAAGCTGTGCATTTAGGCCAAGTGCTCAGGAGAATAGTCAGTGCCAACAAGATGAAGTCAAGGAGTATCTGAACAGAAAAGGATAGATGAAGTTAGGAGGATGGCTGAAGTAGGCAAGCCCAGAGTATAAAGAGAGAGAAATGAGAAACCCTCGAGGAATACATACATACGTATGTACATAAATTTATTATTCATTGAGACAGTCTCACTTGGTTGCTGTGGCGTCACAGCTCACAGCAACCTCAAACTCCTGGGCTCAAGAGATCCTTCTTGCCTCAGACTCCTGAGTAGCTGAGACTACAGGTGTCTGCCACAATGCCAGGCCAGTTTTTCTATTTTTTAGCAGAGATGGGGTCTCACACTTGCTCAGGCTGGTCTCTGTCTCTTGAACCCAAGCTATGCCCTGGCCTCAGCCTCCTAAACTGCTAGGATCACAGGCGTGAGCCACTGCACTTGGCCTGGAATACCTATATTTAAAGGTTAGGAGTAAAAGGCGTGACTAAGGGGAATAGAGAAGCATGTTCTCAGAAATAAGAAAGATAGGATAGAGTTAAATTACATAGAAGACAAGAGATGAACAAAGTTCATGAAAGTTGGGGCAGTCAAATGAGGCAAACAGGTTAACTAACCTGCATGAGCATTTAAAAAAAGATATAAACCATGGGCAATTCCAGCACTGAGGGAGAGGATTGCTTGAGGCCAGAAGTTTGAAACCAGCCTGGGCCCAGGGAGACCTGTCTCTATAGAAAAAAATTTTAAAAATTAGCCAGGGTTCACGGTGTGTGCCTGTAGTCCTAGCTACTTGGGAGCCTGAGGTGGGAGGATGGTGAAGTTACAACGTGCTATAGAGGTGCCATGTACTCCAGCCTGGGCAATAAGGGAGAGATCCTGTCTCTAAGTGGAAAAAATGAGAGAGAATATAATTGACCTTTAAGAAAATAGCTACTGAACTACAGTCAGTTTCTAAGGAGTCCCTGGAATTTGATGGAAAGAAACGTAAACTATGATGGTGTAATGGTGGATAACTTCCTGGAGAAATTTAATGTTGAAGAGAAGGAATGAGATGATAAACTCATGGAAGGTATCAAAATGGAGAGAAAAGTTACTAAAATAAGGATTACTTGTATATTACTTATTCTTAAGCAGAACTGAAAGGTCTTAAAAAAGGGAAAAATTAAAGATTGACATAAAAGTTCCTTCAAGATGGAGAAATAGAAGATTTTTGAAAATCAAGTGAAGGAATCTAGGAACTATAGTGACTTATTTTCAATAATTTTATCCTGGATCAGGGGAAGAATGTAAAAAAAGACATTGCTTCTAAAATTTTTCTTTTTCTTCTTCTTCTTTTTTGTAATTAGATTCTTGCTATAGAAAATAATGTTTTTCCAAATATCACATTATGCTGATATTTTTCTCTTTACCATCTTTAACCTGCTGCTGCCAAATTAGTTGATTCAAAGAGATTTTACTATTTAACTCTTAATTCTTCTACTATTTGGCACAGAAGAACATATACTCTAAAAAACAATTCATAATCTTTCTGAAACAAATATTTTCTCATGCTAGATTTGAAATCTAATACCTTGATGTCTCTAGGTAGAAAACATTCAAATCTCTTTGCTTTATATAAAATATATCTTTCTGAGTTGATGTCTTTGAAAAAAATTAATAAGTATAATAAGTTTATTAGATGCACCAGAGTATCTTCTCTCATTTTCATTTCAGCGTTTTTCTGACTTTACCGTAAGAGCGCACAGTATTTTCAATAACACAAAAAAGTCCATAATGAATAATCAGAAAGCACACTCACTGGCCTAGAACTTCAAGCATCATTTTACATTTTTCACCATTCTTACTATTAAAGGGCCACTAATAGCTGAAATTTTGTGAAAATATAAAAGTAAACAGAGGGCTTTGATTTATTCTTTCTAGTCATCCAACTCTATAATCAGTGTATCAAGTTTTTAGATGACCAAATTGTGAATATTCAGTACTACTGAAATGACTAAATAAAAATGTACATTATGCCTCCAGAACTAATACTGAAGGCTAAGCAACATGAAAATGTTCTTGGGCTATAACTTTTACCCACATGATACTAAATGTTGCATTTGAAAATGTATAAAAATGTTTAAGTTCCTACATATTAAGGATAGAAATAATATCTGAGACTACAAAGTACGAAATATATTAGTCTCATACTTTGAAAAAAAAGTGTATGGTCTGATTTTCCTTGAAAACTTAATTATAAATCAAATCTAAATTATAAAAATCCTCTTCTTTGGTAATCATATTGCATTATTTCAGAGACCAAGAACATGCTTTAAAGGTACATGTTTTGGATGAAATCTCATTGTTTACTGTCTATACAACTCTCATATCTATTCAAAATCAATCTTCCAAATTTACATAGAAGAATCTACCAGAATGTCTGGAATCCAATGGAATTTAAAAAGAAAACAATTATTTATTCTAGAATTTTTTTCAAGGTCAAATATATACTACCCATACATTGTTTTTTATATTTGGAATCAAAGATACTTTTCTGAAAGTTGTCTTTATATTTTCCTTATATTTGCCTGACAATAACTGAGCAAAGAGAAGTGGTTTCTTACCCTTCTTTGCTACCCATGTTTCTTAGCACTTTTAAATCAGGTAAAATGATTTTTAAGTCACTAGAAATAACTCCTACTGCTCCCTCAGGTTCCTGTAATTTGTACCATTATATTACATAGGTCACGTTGTCTTTTTTAGCTTTGCATTATTGCACTACTAAAGGCTTTCTTATCAGAAAGGATAGTCATGATTACCATCTATCTTCATTAACAAATAGTAGATCTCAAGAACTAGGCCACAGGATTTGGAAATGTTAATGAAAAAGAGGACCACATTGTGTTTTCTGAGACTGTGTTGTCACCAGGTCCCTTGCTTGCTTGGGAGCAAATGGGGCTCTGGGCATAGGTAAAAGCAAATAAACCCAAGAAGGAGCAGCACACGTTGATAGGCTAATGATTACAGATATTCAAAAATATCTAAACACCTAAGGTCCAAGTGAGAATTTTTTATACTTCTTAATTCAATTTTAGTGAGCATTAAAAAAATTCTGTCCAAAGAATATGTGTGTGTGCATTTATATGTGTGTATATATACAGAGGGTACAAAAAAAGTAAACACATTTTTAAGAAATGAGAAAAGTATATTAAATTTGTAATACTCAAGTCTTGTTTGACCCCTGCAATTGTAAGAGGTGCTAAATGTAACCTGTGTTCATCTTTTATTATGGGGACACATCGAGTATTACAATTTTAATACACGTTTTTCCTTTCTTAAAATGTGTATACTTTTTCCCGCACCCTCTGTATATTTATGAAATGACTACATGTCTTGTTAAGGACATTTAGCTCTAATTCATAAATCTGGAATAATTTATGAGGGCATATAAAGCTAAGTACTTTCCTGTGTAAATTACTTTATAAGAATATACTATGGCATCTATTTAAGACTTTCATATTTGAAATTTATTTAAATTGATTCTAAATTTTATATTTAGAATTAATTTCAGACATCTCATGTGGAAAACAAAATAATTTCTTTTAACATGTAATTCCTTATTCTTTGTTAAAATATTGGATGGATCCTGGTAATTTCTCTTTGACTGAATCTGGTTTATTCAAATTCCCAAGATTATCTCTTTATTTGACCCCTAAAGAAAATACTGTTATTTTGTTTAAATAGATGCAGGTTTAATTAGAATATTTACTTAGTTTCTGGTTTTGCATCTAGACCATACTCCAGCTATAATTTCCCAAGTATAAGTTTGTTTTGTATATCACTCAGCAATTACCATAAACAAAAAGACCAGGGCTTCCTTCAAAGATTAAATGACAATAATATTTTGAGAAGATGTCATTGGTATATATATTAAATCGTCCCTGGAGTCATTTTAAGAAAGGGCTTCAGCTGGTTAAAAATTTTAAACTGCAGCCTTAAAGAAAGATGGAGATTTTACCTCTTTCATGTTTACATGGATGGAGCTGGAACATATTCTTCTTAGTAAAGTATCTCAAGAATGGAAGAAAAAGTATCCAATATACTCAGCCCTACTATGAAACTAATTTATGGCTTTCACATGAAAGCTATAACCCAGTTATAACCTAAGAATAGGGGGAAGGGGGAAAGGGAGAGGAGAGGAGGGAAGGGAGGGAGGGGGGAGGTGGGCGGAGGGAGGGTGATTGGTGGGATTATACCTGCGGTGCATCTTACAAGGGTATATGTGAAACTTAGTAAATGTAGAATGTAAATGTCTTAACACAATAACTAAGAAAATGCCAGGAAGGCTATGTTAACCAGTGTGATGAAAATGTGTCAAACGGTCTATAAAACCAGTGTATGGTGCCCCATGATCGCATTAATGTACACAGCTATGATTTAATTAAAAAAAATTTTTTTTAACTTATATTTTTTCCTCTCAGATTCCAGTAAATGAGCCCTGCAGAGACCCTGAACTTCTGCTCTGGAACGAAGTCTCAGCTTGCATAGTGCTAGAGTTTCAAGGTTAAGAGGTCCATTGGAATTGGAGCTGACCTAGGAAAGATAGGTGAACCATTTTTTCATCCAGTGCATAGTTTCTAGAGTTTTCTTATCACTATTATAAATCCTAAAGGTAAAAAGAATAACACAATAAAACTATGCAGTAAACAACAACAACAAAAAAGCATAGCCAGATCTTTCTGGAGCTAAAGAATGCTTTTCTTAGTTTAGAATTTCTAACATAAATGTGAAGTATTAAGTATTTCATCATTAAACAAATGAACAAAGCAATATATTCAGTGAAAAATATATTCAGAATAAAGCTATGCTTGTAAGTATATCATCTATTTATTATATACATTTCTGCCATTTATTATATAACATCTATTTATTATGTACCTGAATGTAGGTTACATGGGGCATGGATTTTCCCTTTTTTGTTCATTGCTAAATCCTAGGTTTTAAAATAATGCCTATCACATGGTAAGTATTCTGTAAATATTTGTTGAATAAAATGAGTTAATCTTTAAACAGACAACTCACAAAGTTCTGATCAAGATTAAATGAAATAACATATATACGCATTTAGCATAATGTCTAGAATATGGTTAAGATATATTAGCTATAATTATGTATATTTGCAATTATATGGGGACATTGAGATTTTACTAAGAATAGAAATTTAAATTTACTAGATTAATTTGAAGAACCAGTTATTTTATATAAACAGAGATGTTCTGTAGCCTAAGACAAATAATTCCCATACTTTTGGTAATTTCAAACTTGAAAAGATGGGACTCAATAAAAAACATTTATAAAATGATTTTGCTACACAGATGATTGACAATTAATAATGCATATACAAGTAAATTCAATTTAATAGACATTTATTATCTATAAAATGTCAAAACCCATGGTTGGTACTCAACGAAAAGTCATGTACTATTGCACTAAATGAAATGCTATACATAATCCATGCAAATAAATTTACTTTTTAGTTTGCCAGTAAAAAATTAAAATTGGAAATTCTCTTAATTCCTTAAACCATTCCTCAGAAAATACTTCAAAACTTAGATTTTCCCATATACCCTCTTTGCCCGAAAGAATCACAACTTAAATGCTACATTATTGCTTTTAGCTAAATGTTAATTAAGATTAGATAAAAGTGTTCATACTAGAGAGACAAAACAGGCAATGAACAAACCATCAAAAAGGAGTCACCACTGTAACCTGAATAGCGGTGACTTACAGGTAAAGTGTTGAACAAAGAATATCTATGATTTGCATATCTAGTAAGAAGAGTAGTATCTACTGGGAAGCCAACTGAGTATAATTAGGAGACTCACGTTCAAGCCATATAGCTGCACTACTCATGTTTTAACTTGAGTGCTAAAAGTAGTAGTCTAGGTGCCTCAGTCTCTATACCATGTAAAATGGGAATAATAATACTTCAACCTTATCCAGGTTGTTATAAGGCTTTCTATCTCCTTTCCTTCTAGCTCATTTAATCAGGTATCTTTACTCTTCAACATTATGAGAATGATTTATTTATTTTATTATTATTTAAAAAATATGTAAAGTTGTTATTCTGCTGCTAAAATTCTTTAATGTCTTCTCATAGTAGCTGGAAAAAACCCCAAAATTCATAAATAGGAGCTATCAGAAGAAATTCCCTTATCTTCCAACTACCAGTCTATAAATCTAATTGTTTAACATCCTATCCTCTCTTCTCT
Source organism: Nycticebus coucang (assembly GCF_027406575.1). Lineage (NCBI taxonomy): Eukaryota > Metazoa > Chordata > Mammalia > Primates > Lorisidae > Nycticebus > Nycticebus coucang. The sequence continues at coordinate 66,846,339 of NC_069792.1, read as the reverse complement.
AACAAAGAATTTCCCTTCTCTTTGGAAAAACCAATTCTTCCACAGTAGCTCAGGATTCCATCCTCTTCTCTAAGGTCCTGTTAAAAGACTTTGCACATCTGGCTCCACCTTTCACTTTCACCTCAATCTCAAGGCACTAGTTTCATAAACTACTCTTTAGCCACAATAGACTCTTCTAAAAATCTCTCAAAAAAGCTGTCTTCCAGCTCAGGAATTCACATGTATGTACCTCACTTGAAATATTCCTTAGAATAATCTTATGAAGTAGGAGCTATTATAAACACAGATGAAGAATGTGAAAGGTAGTGAGGTAAGTCTCACTGCCATTAAGTTGTGAAGCTGGTATTTGAACCAAGCTGTCTGACACCAGAACTCATGCTTTTAGCCACCAACTTTACCAGTAGTATAAGAAAATTAACACAAATTTAAAGTGGGAGTAGGGGGTGCCAAAGGTTAGCCTGCATGAGAATCACCTGAAGGGTCTTGATAAAACAAAGGGGTGTTTTTTTTTTTGTTGTTGTTGTTTTTTTTTTTGAGACAGAGTCTCACTTTCTCACCCAGGGTAGAGTACCATGGTATCATAGTTCACAGCAACCTCAAACTCTTGGGCTCAAGAGGTCTTTTGCCTCAGCCTCCCATGTAGCTGGGACTACAGGTTCTTGCCCTGATGCCCAGATAGTTTTTCTATTTTTCAAAACCAGGCTGGTTTTGGACTCCTGAGCTCAAGCAATCCACTCACCTTGGCCTTCCAGAGTGCTAGGATTACAGGTGTGAGCCATTGTGCCCGCCAGAGTTTTTGTTCATTAGGTCTGGGGTGGTGCCTGAAATGTGCATTTCAAACAAATTCCCAGGTGATTCTCATGCTACAGATCCAGTAAACACATTTTGAGAATTCCTGGCTATGGCTTATATAGTACAAAAACTTTCTGTACGAAAAGATGTTAAGTCTTTACTATGTAGTAAATGGCATTTAGGTTACTCCTTTTATTTTGCTCAATTCTTTCAGATTTGCATTTACTGTCTACCTAAAGTAAATGCAAGTAGCTGCTACTTGCAAAGTAAAAGCAGAGTAGCTGTTACTCTACTTCACTGCATGCATTATGCTACACTACATGCTAACTACACGGTTACTGTGGTAACCATGCTTAGTTAGAACCCCTGCCATCAGAGGTTTATCTCTGCCTACTCAGTCAACAGACTTGCTTTCATGTTCTATAATTGCAGGTCAGAGAAAAGTTAGGATGGAAATGCAAGTGTTTGGTCCATTAGTGGATAGTTGGTGTTTTAAAATCATTAGCAAAATTATGTAATAAGGACCTAGGCTCATGAGACTGGAGTTCTAACTTTAGCACTAGATAGCATGCACTTAGAGACAAATGATACTGTTATCTCTGGCCTCAATTCTTTAACTGCAAATTTAAGGGAACAGATATTATAAAACACAATCTAATTTCATTACAAAAGACAAATTCTAAAATGACACAAAAAGAAAGTCTGCAAAGAAGAATTTTTAAATAATAGTTAATAAGCTGATAGTAATAACATGAATATTTCACCCAAGCAAATAACAAATACACCAAAATACATTTATCTCAGTTCTAAATATAGTGTCATTGAATCAATCATATATTGTTAACTTAATTTATTTAGCAATATAAGAAAACTTTCTTTAGAATCATGTTTCTTGGGATTCTGAAAAGAAAACTTGTTAGTTTTCAAGTACTCTATTTGAAAAATATAATAAGAACAGGAAATTTAAATGTCTGCAGAGCAAATAATTTAAATAATTTCAAAGTAGCATAATTAATGCCTTATTTTTATGCCATTGCTTTGAAAGCTGAAGTTAAACATGAAGTTAATACCCATTTCAGTAATAGTAACATGGATAGTTCTTATTTCAACAGATTAAATATGAGTCTAAAGAGAAGTATGTAGACTCACTGTCCAGTTAGCTTCAGGACAATTTCAGGTTTTATATAAAATCAAAATTTCTGAAATCTTTTACTCTTCATCTATTCAAAATTCCTAACTCTTTCAATATCCCAAATTTTCTTACAATAGTCATAGTTATCCAAAATAGAAACATTGAGGTTATTTCTACTTTCTTTCCTTCTGCTTCCTAAGTTCAGGTTTAGAGGGAGCCCCTGAGTTCAACTGTAGCCAATAGAAATTGCACTTCTTTGTCAGTCCCCTCCATCAGGATGTAATCTCCAAGATGGCAGGAATTTTGTTAGTTTGTTGCTATATTCAAAACATCTAAAACAGGGCCTGGCATTTAATAAACTCTTGATAGAATTTATTAAGTAAATGAATAAAGTAATTCACTAAACTCTATTGATACATCCTTTGAATAGTCTTTTATTTTTCCCTTTCTTAGCCCTTTCTTGCTATCACTCTAGTCCAAGCTAAAGTAATTCACTTTTTAGATTAATAGTAACAGTCTGAGATGATATGTCATATGCTGGGATATGGCAGAATTAGGTATGTGAATCTGTGTCTCAGGACTTCTCTTTTATTGTAGAGAAGTCCTACAATATTTTATTTTATCTTTGGTTCTACCATGGCTTAACTGATATCTGCCATGATTTTTCCCTGGGTACATTTATTTCCTTACCCAAGGAAAACGTGGAATTATCAGTTATTTGATATATGTAAATACGTAAAATTTAATATATGTAATTATGGAATATTCAATTGTTGAATATTCCTATCTATTAGCAGTTGTTACAATTGTATTACAACTATTTAAATGTTCATGTCCTACACTAGCTTTGACCTTCTTAAGGCAAGGACTAGTTTTCATGCCTCTACGTATCTCCTTAGAAACTATCACAATTGCCAATGTGTAACAGCTAGATAAACGGTTAGAGAAAGGAAGGAAAGAAAGAGGGAAAGAGAGGAGAGAGTGTGGAAAAAAGAAGGAAAGAAAAAAGGAAGTTAATTAGTTCATTTTCTCATCAAATACTGCTAAAAAGAGAGATCAATTAATCTACATGTTCATTTCTTTCTGTATTTCAATGGTGACTAGAAGGAAAGAACTGGAACTTTTAGAAAAAGTACTATATACAGTGCTACACCCCAATATGTGATGGAATTAACTGAGCACATTCTGATGTATTGAAAAATGTGACAATTTTTAAGTCTTTTCCTCCCCCCCTCCTTTGTATCTTAATTTATAATACTCTTAAGTTTCTGTCCAAGATCACTGTTCCTAGAATACGTGCTTAATAGTTTTAAACAAAAATCATCTTAATTTGATCTAATATTGTGTATTCTAAAACAAACCAAAACAGTGAATAAGAATAGCCTTTAATTTTTTTAGCTAACAAGTTATTTAATCTAATCTAACAATACACAATTCTAATGAGAATGGGTTACTATTTTGGTATGATAGATACTGAAACTACCAACACACAAACACATCAAAACTATTCAACAGAGGAAGAAAACACAGGGGAAAGGTTATTAGATAATTTTTTAAGAAATTGCTAATAGGCAGGATGTGGTGGCTCACACCTATAATCCTGGTATTCGGGGAGGCTGAGGCAGGAAGATTGCTTGAGCTCAGGAGTTCCAGACCAGCCTGAACAAGAGAGAGATCCCGTCTCTCCCAAAACAGAAAAACTAGCCAGGCGTAGTGGCACATGTCTGTAGTTTCAGCTACTTGGGAGGCTGAGACAAGATTGCTCAAGCCTAAGAGTTTGAGGTTGCTGTGAGCTATGATGCCACAGCACTCTACCCAGGGCAACAGAGTGAGACTGTTTCAAAAACAAAACAAAACAAACAAATAAACAAACATCCAGCAATGGTGATTCAAAAAAAAAATAAATTGCCTGGGCGTTGTGGCAGGCACCTGTGGTCCCAGCTACTTGGGAGGCTGAGGCAAGAGAATTGCCTAAGCACAAAAGCTGGAGGTTGCTGTGAGCTGTGATGCCACAACACTCTACAGAGGGTGACAAAGTGAGACTGTCTCAAAAAAAAAATTGCCAATAATTAATTTCAGGAATTAAATAGATCATTCAAATAATATTATAATTGTACTTCACATTTTTTGGCAAAAAGCAAGGAAAAAAGTATCAGCATTTATTTTTCTAAGTTGCAAATTATGAACTAGTCAATATTCTTTTGGAGTATAGATTATGTTCAATGTTTACATTAAATATTAATCAAATGTTAAAATCATGATGATTTAAACCAGGGTTGTACAAGAGACTTGAAGATCATGTTTTGCTCTTCATACACATATAAGTTAAAAAAGGGGAGTCCACAGAAATGAAAATTCTGTCCCCAGGTCTCATAAGAATCAAGGTGTTAAGAATCAAGGTGAAATTAGAGTCTACACAATTCTACAATAACTTATGGAAATATGTTAAGAAAATTAATGGACACTAACTTTGCTTTTTCACAATGTGCTCTGTAAAAGAAGTTTACTATCTTAAAGTATGAATGGAGTTTTGAAATAATCTTTTATTAAACATGGCAGAATAAATTTCAGTTTTTGTCCATATATATATTTGCTTTTGCTGTTCAAGTAACAAATATAAATGTGCCACTCTGAAGGCTCTAATGCAATCTTTCAGTCACCTTGGGTTATTTTATTTTATTTTATTTTATTTTACCTTGGGTTTTAAATGAGATTGCAACAATGTGACAGGCAAAAATGGTGAAACTGCCTGTATTAAATTTCAACCTGGGAGTATTTGATTCATAGGTATCCCCAGGTAGAAGTTGAAAATATACAACTAGAATAGACATGCTTCATTTGTATTATAAATTTTGTTTCAGCAAGAACATTAAGAAATCGAATTTAGAAGTAAAGAAAAGTGAATAACATACCATAATTTTTTAACTTAAAAATAATTTTTTAAAACTTTTAGACAATTTCACTCTTCTCCAGTGAATAGTGAACACTGGGACATTTTAAGCTTATTTGAAAATGTTTAGTTTTCAAACTTATAGGCAAAGTGTATCTTGCTAAGCATTTTTCTTTAATCGCCATGTACACAGATTAAAATAAATCTATAATCACAGCATGCCTAAAGTACAATAAATTCTACTTCCCTACAGAAATTAAAAAAAAATGTGTATTAGGTATACTAACCATATGCTATGTACTGAATATTTGGGTCCCCCATTCATATGTTGATGCCCTAATCCCTAACGTGATAGCATTTATAGATGGAGACTCTGGGAGGTAATTAGGTCCTGAAGGTGGAGCTCTCCTAATGGATCACCACCCTTAGAAGAACAGACAGGAGAGTGTTTGCTATAAAATAACAGCCTGAACTGACTGAGACACTGTGAAAACCTTAACATAGAATTTTGATAATTATAAACTAGAAGTTGAGATAATCTTTCTTACTGATTTTTTACCCAAGAAATTCTCAGATACTTCTTTTTTATAAATTCTTCCTTTATAGGAATAAAATCTCATCTCACACCACACGAACATTCTAAAATTTTCATATTCTTATTTATCATAATAGGTAAAATGCAGTTCAAAAAGGAAACTCCTTTATCATCATGATAACTTTCTTAGTTATTGGAAGTATTTTACTTCCTTCCTGTAATTTACTTTCTATACTGAAATTTTAGCAACCAATACCTATGGAAGTTCATAACTTATTCTGCTGTCCACTTTTATTTATTCAGTTCTTGATATAATTCTAAACAATCTCTGCAATCACAATATAACTTTTAGTATCAAGAAATCAATTCAATGGCTTAAGAATTCTCTTAAATTATACATTTATTTTAAGTACATTGGGTAGTCTGTGGGCCACATGGCCAATCAACAGAAAATGTAAAGATTATTCTGCTCACAATTACTTTCCCTGGAAATTGTTAAAGATAAAATTTTAAAGTACCATTACCTTAAGCCTATAATTCATTAGATTTAAGATTTTCATGAAATACAGAACTACATGCTAAAATACACACTGTGTACTCTACTACACATGTATCACTCATTTAATTTAAAAAATTAATATATGTGAAGACTTTTAAACAAAGCTGAATTATTCTTACACAAATAAATTTATGAGTTACTAGATCAGAAAAAAAGCTGGTAGCAGATTTCCAATGCACAATTAGTGATGTTACTCAGTGTATATAGCATCACTCCAAAATCATGCAATATATACTTTATTATATTTAAAATGATATAAGAAAAGTTCTTTATCATTTAAAAGATAACTCTCAGAAGTATAACTATCATTTATACTTTAAGACAAAGAAAGATGCTTCTTTTACAGGCATCTTAATTTCTAAAGACATTATCCCTGTAATAATGTCATGTTCTTTTTGTTTTACACACAACACTTGGTCAGAGTTAAAAACAATACTGAAATTATCCTCTATCATGGTAAATTATACAGTATCTCCCAAACTCTAAAACTACTAGCTGAAAGTATAAAATTCGGTCTAACTCACCTTATACTGATGTAAATACTAAAGCAATCAATAATATTTGGTTTTGCATTTTAAAGAACTGTTTTTATTAGAACCACTTCAGAACAGATTGAAGGATTTTATATTTTCTAGCAGTCTCAATAAAGCTTAACTTAATTTTCCCTTCATCTAGGTAGTCGTACTATAAAAAATAGAAAACATAGTTTTCCACATGGGGCAAGAGCATTTATTTATACATATTTGGCATTTGTATAATTAGCTCTACTCTTAGAGGCTTAAAATCCTGTATAGTACTTTTTTTAAATGCAAGTGGTCTATTTCAGAGGTAATTCCAAAATGAGGAGTGAATTAACTTTCTATTGTTGCCACAACAAATTATCATTTATTTAGTGGCTTAAAACAACACACATTTATTACTTTATAGTACTGTAGGTCAGAAGTCTGACATGGATCTCACTGAGCTAGAGATATAGGCAGCCCTTATCTTTCCAACTTCTAGAAGCCAATGCATCCCTTGGCTGTGGCCACCTTGCTGCATCTCCAAAGCCAACAACATTGCATCTCTCTGACCAGCCAGAAAAGATTCTCAGCTTTGAAAGACCCATGGCAGTGTATAGGGCCCTCCTAGATAATCCAGGATAATATTGCCATCTCAAATTTCATAACCTTAATCATAGCTGTAAAATCTCTTTTGTCATGTAAGTTGACATATTCACAAATTCTGGGGATTAGGGTATGGACATCTTTTGGCGGGAAGTCATCATTCTGCCTACCATGAGGAGTATGGAAGTGAGCTAGCAAAAAGAAGGAAGCCCAAGGAGGGTGAGTTAATGAGCAGGTCATTGTTATGAACACCTGGAACTCAACTTCCCTGGGGCATCTGAAAGATGGTGTAGAACTCACCTCAGAGTCGCCAGTACTGAATTCTTTTCCATTCAGTTAATGGCTTTACAGTATTCTACATGAGGATTCCATGTAACATCCTATTATTTTGCTTATTATTTGAGAAAAATGAGTTTAATTTGCTTTTAAGGTTTAATTTAGTTTTAGTACACACACGGACATATACATGAATACTGTGAAATTATTACAGCAAAACCTTCATTAACAGAATACTTAGGATACAATATTTTGGTTAATCCGTACTCACATTATTAAAAGCTGTTCTAAAACATGAGCAGTTTTCTGACTTAGAATGATATAAAGAATATTTCTTAGTTTTCCTTTGACTATTTGAAACTTGTAGTAACTTAGGGTCATTTTTATAACAGTAATTACTATTTCACCTGAAAAATGGTGGCCTACCCCTTGATCTGGCTCATTGGTTCACTATCTTTGGCCAGAAGAGGTTTTTACAAAGTTAGCATGAAGAGTCAGAGTTCCTGGTCTTCTGAAACAACAGATCTGGCAATACTGCCACATTCCTTTATGGTAACAACTGGCTGCAGTGAAACAGCCTTTCGGGAACATATGTGCTCTCCAGCTGACTACCTCTCCAACACTACCTAATACTTAAACCTGACAAACTTCAATCATGTATGTGTACCTGCTTGGACTCTTCAGAGCTTTGAGTTTGAGAACTCCTGACCATGATTATAATACTGTACCTGTATGAGTTAGAGGAAATTAATGTAATATAGTCTGGAGAAATCTTGTGAATGTTGCCTTTCTACAATTACATTCCTATCTATCTGGTAAAACATGGAAGTAAAACATGATTAATAAAGAGTTGAAAGTTAATTTATGTCTATAATAGTTGGCTGACACCAGATTCACTGAGCAATTATTTTTATACCGTTAGTAACAATTACAGATTTTGTTTATAATATTGTTAAAAATCCTTGTCTCCTTCTCACTGAAGTATCTGAAAGTTCTTTTTTTGCATATAATTCTCATTATAAATATGCAAATACTGGAACCAGAATTTTTAATGCCTCGATAAAGACATCAATCATGTTATTGTCAGTCTAGCATTGAAGAAACTTAAAGAAACTTAACACTTGACTTAATGAATAAACACCTTCTTGAATAGCAACTACTTCTGAAAATAAAAAAGTGAAGGATAGCTGTTATTCTTATGCAATTTATTTCACTAAAGGTTTAAGAGCTTAATCACCATCATTAATGTTACATTTTAGGATTTATAATAAATTGAATGCAAATTTAAACACCTTTATGGTCTTAGCTTCGGAACAATACTCTTACATTTTGTTATTGCAGAACAATATTATAAACTATTATGTGGTAATATTCTGAAACAATTCACCTAGTTATTTTCAATTCATAAGAAAATATTGACTTGCAGGTGTTCTCATACTTAAAGTAAAAATTTGCAATACTTTAATACAAACCTTAAAAGTTAAAGCTTAAAACTTTTAAATTAAAAATTAAAATTTTTATAATGTTATTAGAACTTAAAAATTCATGTAAATATAAAATTTAAACAATTATAAAAAGAAAAAAATTGAACAATAAAAGCACTGTAGGCATTTTAAGATTTTAGTCTGTTATCCTCTGCCACAACTATTCTAATGATGAAGATGTGAATATCTATCTAATCCATCAATTCAGAAAAAAGGGAAGCGCCAGATTTTTAAAAGTAAATTATTTTGTTCTAGGGTCTTCCTCTGACAGAAATATTAGCTATTAACACTTATGAACAAACTTCTAATGCATTTAAATACTACTAATAATAGACCTTATATAATACAATGAAAAGACTAACAAAAATGCTCTATAAAACAAGTTATATATTCCTTAAGGAAAACCTATTTACTAATCCTTTCAATATTTTTGGTTCTCTTCTTCATCTTTTCTTTTTTTTTTGTAGAGACAGAGCCTCACTGTACCGCCCTCGGGTAGAGTGCCGTGGCGTCACACAGCTCACAGCAACCTCTAACTCTTGGGCTTACGCGATTCTCTTGCCTCAGCCTCTGGAGCAGCTGGGGACTACAGGCGCCCGCCACAACGCCCGGCTATTTTTTTGTTGCAGTTTGGCCGGGTCTGGGTTTGAACCCGCCACCCTCGGCATATGGGGCCGGCGCCCTACTCACTGAGCCACAGGTGCCGCCCCATCTTTTCTTTTTTATATGTTTTCATGTCTTGATTACAAATTGATGTTTTTAAATTGCATTAAAGAGGCAAAGTATCTTTTAATACATGTATAAGATGTATGTTATGTATTGATTTAATACCAGATTGTGCAATAACTCACATGGAGAAATAATTAATATACAGAAAGTGAAATGTAGATATAAATGGCACATGACAAACCCTTAGTGCTAAAATAAATACTATTTAAAATGCCAAGACAGAATTTATCTTAGGTGTTGTTTTTGTCTTAAAGATAAATAGTTTTAAAATATCAGTAAGAATATCCTAAGTACACTTGGAGAATATGAAAAATAATTTTCAGTAGAAATAAAATTTGACATAAACTAGAATCAGAACAACTTGTTTTCCAGAGATAAATTCAAGTCTCTAATTATCTAGATTTATTTAACTATTCAAGCCATATAAGAGAAAATACCTATAAAATATTTAATAAACAGATTATTTTCATTATTTGTGGTTAGTTTTATCTTTTTTATGCTAGTATTCCATTATCTCACCTTGAATTGTGGTAGAAAGACTGAAAATTGGATTTAAAAAAAAAAATCACTGAATTGATTAAATATCTTACCGTGGTCCTCAATTATATCTGGTAGAGAGAGTAGTCTTTTCTATTGAAAAGAACACGTAATTTGGGATCAGCAGTCTAGGGTCAAGAGCACAAAAACTCTACAAAAAATATGAAGCTCTATTATATATATATAATATACATGTATCTAATAGATGTCTTTTTATTGGTATAATAAGAGGTGTGTATATATAACACACCTCTTTCACACACACAGAAGGTGCCAAAAATGTATACACATTCTAAAAAAAGAATGACCTGTATTAAAATTGTGATGCTTAATATGTACCAATGACAAATGATGGATACAAGTAATGTTTGAGCACCTCTTGTAATTGCAGAAGTCAAATATGACTTGATATTACAATTTTAATACAGTTTTTCCCTTTCTTAAAATGTATATAAATTTTTTGGCACCCTCTGTATTTAACCCACTGATTGAATTACACAATGAATTAATAAGAGTGAATTAGTGTCGTTATTGAGAAATAAATCTCATCTCCTGTTCCTTGGATAACACTTTTCTCCTTTGTGTTAATTCCTACTTTATTTTATAATTCATTTCCTAATATCACTTGTTTGCTTCTTCAAAGACAAGATCAATGCCTATAGCACAATTTTTCAGTTCCAAGGATCTCTTCTGGGCAGACTCAAATTTTGTACCATACTCCTATGCATGAACTCAGCAAGAATACTTACAATTATTTCACTGAAAAAACAGAACCAACATTAGAAATGGAAAATTAAAGCATGTCACAATGTGCTTAAATCTAATGACATGATTTAATTTTATAAATCCTAATGTAACATTAATGATGGTGATTAAGCTCTTAAACTTTTAGTGAAATAAACTGCATAAGAATAACAGCTGTCCTTCATTTGAAAGTATTACACTAAATCCATCATAAACAAAGTTTGGAAAATGCTAGCTTAAATACTACTTTATTAGAGGACTTCTGGGTGCTCATGTATGCTGTGAATCCTGATAAGAAAGGCAGTATATGTAGAAGTTCCCAAATTTATCTGGATGTGAAGCCATTTTGTAAGCATCACTTTATGGGATTAATTTTCTAAAATCATATGTAGAAAGCACTAATTTAAAAGGGTTAATTTAATATTTCTGAGTATTTATACTTCATATTCTTACCTTGTTGACTGATTTCACCCAGAAAGAGGAAGATTAAAAAATGACTAAATAGGAGAACCTATGAGACTCATGTGCAAAATAATATATACTATTTAATTACTGTATTTTTTAGATTTAAAAGCCTTACACTTGATTTGCATCAGAGCTACGAACAATTGGCTATAAGAAATCATAAATTTTCTTTTGAGAATGTTTTTCTACCTTATATAATGCTGACAGAGTATCACTTGTCTCTTGTCATAGTTAATATCTTCAAAAGGTATTTTATAATATCTTGAAATGGGAGGAGAACAGAACTTTGATATCAAAAGATATAACTTTAATTTTCCATAAACCTACACTTCAAAATTAACAGAGAGCTTTTAGTGAGATAATTAAGTGGTTGATTATAGTGTTTTATTAATAGGAAGATTACTATCAAATCAACATGATTACTTTTACATTTTTCACTCTATATTGTAATCATTTGTTCACTTACCTGCCACCCATTAACTTTTCTGGTTAATAGTGGTTAACAGGTCTTGTTAACCACTATTTCCCTATTTTAGCATAGAGTCTGGTACATAGAAAATGTTCAAAATTATTTGCTGAATAAATGAAGATAATTTAAGGAATCAAATAATTTTAATTCTATGACCATTAAAGGTCAAACAATATCAAACTACGAAACAAACCCTATAAATATTGCCCAGAATTTCTACTATATTACTTTATGAAATTATAATGAAATCTTTTTGATACTTTAGAAATTATTTTCTTTTGTACAAAATGTAATTTGGATCAATCTTTCTCCAAATTGTCATTTGGCAATGTGAGCAAAGTTTCTATGGAATATGCAGTTCTAAAAAGCAAAAGAAGTGAGATTTTTATAAATTTTATTTCCCTTTTCCTTTCTTTTTTTAAAACTATTTATTAAATCCTTCTATTTATCAAATACTTGTCATGTGTCATGAACAGTGTTAAGAGCCAAGATGCATTATTTCATTGAATTCTCATGACAACTCTGTAAGGAAGTTATTATTATCCCCAATATATGATGAAAGTGACTTTTATTTTCCCAAGTTTATATTATTAGAAACTGGCAGAGCCAAGGCTTAATCTAGTTTTGACTGAATTGAGGATGAACTTCTGAACATTATGTTATATTATCTCTCATGTATATTTTGGAGGACATAAGGCAGTATTTCTTATGATACTAAAAATAAATTTTGGGTGATAAATGATGAAGACTCATTGTATGCTTACTATGAGTCAGTGCAACATGGCAGCAAGTTCTCACGCACAATTTAGCAAAACAAGCCAGTTAAATTCCCAAGGTGCAAGATTGGAAGTCTTAACACAAGACAGGTTTACTGTGTTAGGTAGTAATTTATACTCCATTTCATACAGAAACAGTAAAAATAAAGCTGGGTAATGACAGGCAGTCCCTGGTTTACGAACAAGATAGCTTCTACAAGTTTGGTCTTAAATTGAACTTGTATGTAAAGTAGGGACAGGCACATTTATCTATTACCGGTTCATAAGAGCAAGTTGTACCTCAGTTGGATGTCTGTAACTCGGGGACTTACGGTAATAGCCTCCATTTGTAAGTGTGAGTTGTACACAAGATGGATGTTTGTAACTTGGGCATTGCCTGTAATACAGTGTTTTTCAACCTTCCTAATGCCGCAACCCTTTAATATAGTTCCTGTGGGTCACAATTCACAGGTTGAGAACCACTGCTGTAACAGAATTTCTAGAAGATACATAGTTGTCTTCAGACAACTTCAATATTAAGTTCTATACATCATCTGTTCAAAATACATTGATAGAAAGTACCAGAAGACTAATTTTATAAATTTTTAAACATTTGTCTTCTCCAAATGATAATCGATGCATTTTTTGTAAAAATCCTTTATGAAGTCTAACAAGAGTGTAGAAAAATATAAGAAAAGATAACAAAAGAGATCATTAGACAGTATTTAAAAATTAGGCAAACTTATCCCAATCTAATGTGCCACCCAAAATAGTGCAAAGTGAATTTTACTGGAAGATAAAAAGATTAGAGAAATGACCTTTAATCACTTATCAATAAACCAACTAACCAACCAAATAAATCTTTCCTAAATGGAATACATGCAAATCATAAAATAAAACTACTATGAAGTAATTTCCACTGATTTCTGAAATAAATAAGAGGTTTATTTGCATTGGAAAAAAATAATCTCCTAAACTATTTAAAAACTTTTGTCAAAGAAGAGTAAAGTGAGCACGTTGGGTGTGGTATTATGCCAGAAGCACTATGTTGGAAGCTCGTCCTCAGTGAAATCTTTGCACTTCCAAACTTTTACTACTTTATTACAATCTCAATTCATATATGAACTTCTGCTGTGTGCCTACTATGTGTAAGATATTGGGCTCTGGACAATGAAAATATTAAAATAACAGATACTCTATCCTCAAAAAGCCTACTAATAATCAACCACAATAGATTAAACATGTATTTAAATAAAGTATCACAGGGGATAATATGAGTGCCACAAGAGAAACTGGTATTGTAAAAAGATAACATATAGTCCAGGCATGGTGGCTCATGCCTATAATCCTCCCTTTGAGAGCCCTGAAGTGGGAGGACTGTTTGAGCCCAGGAGTTTGAGACCAGCCTTAGCAATAAACATAGTGAGATCTTGTCTATACAAAAATTAAAATTAAAAAAAGGAGAATACCCACGTGTTGTATTAATATATAAACTATGAAGGAAGAGAAAAAAGGTATGTCACAGATGAATTTATATTTGAGTTGGGTGTTGAAGAATGGGTATGTACTTTACATAAAGAAACCACAGTTCAGAGACAAGAGTCAGTATAAGCATACACCCAAATAAATAAAAAATAAGAGCCTGTAAGTAGACAATAACGCTCATGCATAAGTTCTTTGATTCAAATTTTTTCTTTTTTAAAAAAAGAATGTTTGTATTTCTATAAAAATCAAACTTCTATAGGCTAAATTTGTTTATTATGAGGAATAAACATGATCATGAGGGAGTCATTGATCAGAATGCTGCATTTAGTTTAGAACAGCAGCTATGGGATTACTTGTCCTTATTGGCTTATAATAATAAATATTAACTATGATAGAAGTTACTGCACAGCTTTTTTGTCTGTTATTAGTTTGTATGGTAGAAGCTACTCCAATTTAAGGGTTATCTATTCTCATACTAAATTTATTTTACTTCCCTAACAATGGGAAAAATGTTAGAAATAAATGTGGAAAAGAGAATAGAAATGTATCTTATCTCTATAGCAGTCAAGTTTATAGAAATATTATTCACTTATAAATCAACAGTGGTAACACCAGAAAACAATGTTTAATATACAAATGAATGCTAATGAATATTCTGATGTATATTAACCCTAAATTGCTATTTTATCTATAATGACATTAATTCATCAGTAAAAATTAATCTGCCTAGGCATCTTTGAATAAAAATTTCTGTGTGATAACAGGATAGAATAATCAGTCTAACCACAGAATTACACAGAATAACCACAGAAATACAAATTGATAGAAATTGCTAACTATGTGTATCACTACAATATGAAGTCAAACTGCTAACTTTTAAAATTTATGTAAAATGTGCAAATAAATTTTAATTAATACTGATCTCCAATTTCATATCAAAGAATAAAGCTGTGGCATTGAAGTAGAAATACTATGACTTAGAGCAGCAGTTCTCAACCTGTGGGTTGCGAACCATAGGAACTGTATTAAAGGGCCATGGCATTAGAAAGGTTGAGAACCGCTGACTTAGAGGAAAAGACCACCTTTGAAATATGGCAACACTGGCAGGAGGGAAGTGTCAGGAAGAAACTAGGAACAGGAACTCTAATTTTTGGCTTTTTTGTGAAAGGTCTTGGTGCAATGGCTGTGTGATTCCTTACCCCTTGCCTGGGCTTGGTCCTCTGAGTTGGGAAGGGGAAGAAATCGACAGGGAAATTCAAGGTGACTGGGTGCAGGAGCCCTCTGGAAGGAGACATGGAACATGCCCCCACCTATATCCATCTAGACTGAATCTACACAGCAGAAAAGTGGAAAGAAGCCCTGGTAGGATGATGCAGCCTCCCATTGGAGCTTCCTGTGGGCCCCAGAGTGTGACAATAACGCAACAGGGAATTTCCCATGCTCTTCATTCCCTTCCCAGAGGGATAAGGAAGTCCAGAAAAAGGACCAGAAGGTCCATGGGGGTGGGGTGGGGGGTGGAGCGGGGAGGGAGGGCTATGGTTGTGCTCAAAGGACTCAGCTGGGAAGACAGCATAGACCTTGGGACTAGAAATCCTCTGGAGTCACAAACCTCTCAGAGGATGCTAATGAGGACAGAAGCCAGCTGCTAAAAACTGTGACAACATCCCAGCGCAAACCCTACCAGGCGAGCCCAAAACTTCTCCAGTGCTCTGTGAGCTCCTTGCCACATGCAAGAGACAGTAACACAGCTGCACCTGAACGGGCAACTCCCCCAGGACAGAGGCCAGCCTGTGGTACCTACAGATACTGCTAAACAAATTCTGCTGAACTGAGTTCATTGTGTACTTTCCTGTCAAATCGAAATGCCAAAAGAAAAAAAGAAAGAAAGAAAAAAAAATATGGCAACATCAACAGCAAAGCAAACCCTTTTTATTATGTGCAATGCAACACTCAATCTTTAATCATGTCTTAACTAACTCTGGTATTTTCTTAAATACACTGCTTAACCTGAAGGTTTCTCTAGTGAAAATTATTATCCTTCTTTATAGGATGTAGTATTTCTGGCTTGTGGCTACTTTTTCTTAAATATTTCTCTTTGGCTCGGTGCCTGTGGCTCAAGCGGCTAAGGCACCAGCCACATACACCTGAGCTGGCGGGTTCAAATCCAGCCTGGACCCGCCAAACAACAAGGACGGCTGCAAACAAAAAAATAGCCAGGCATTGTGGCAGGCGCCTGTGATCCCAGCTACTTGGGAGGCTGAGGCAAGAGAATCGCTTAAGCCCAGGAGTTGGAGGTTGCTGTGAGCTGTGATGCCACAGCACTCTACCCAGGGTGAGAGCTTGAGGCTCTGTCTCAAAAAAAAAAAAAAAATAAATAAATAAAAATAAAAGAAAAGTAAAGTTGATTTAAAAAAATAATTCTCTTCTACTTTTATTTAAAAGTTTACAATTCGTTGTAGCTTATGATAACCGAATATGCTAGCTTAGACTTCCTTTTTTCTTCTTTGTATCTGATGGTCATTTTCTCATTTACTGAAATCCTTGGGAGCTGGCTTAGTTTTCTGTTCTCAATTTTACCACAATCCTGAGGAACTTAAATATTCATTTAAAAAGCCTCATAAACTGCCTTGTAATTCTAAAACTTAGATAACTCCAGTTATCTACAAATGCTGTATATTATTTCATTTGCTCTACTCAATCCAATACCATGTCTTATAATGTGTCAATTAACGGAATAACTCCATAGTAAAATCTTCTATTTATTTATTTTTTTATTAAATCATAGCTGTGTACGTTAATGCAATCATGGGGTACAATGTGCTGGTTTTATATACAATTTGAAATATTTTCATCGAATTGGTTAACATAGCCTTCATGGCATTTTCTTAGTTATTGTGTTCAGACATTTATATTCTACATTTAGTAAGTTTCACTTGTACCCTTCTAAGATGCACTGTAGGTGTAGTCCCACCAATTACCCTCCCTCCAACATACTTTAATTTAACCCTTTTATTTGCCCAGAATCCTATAACTGTGTCATATAGTTTTCCAGTTCCTGTATTTCCTCTATTTTCTCCTACCCTACCAGTTTCCATATGGACTTTCCTTCTTTCTTATTTAGCACTGACATTTACATGAGTACTCTTAGTTTCTTTCCACCGCTATTTTTCCAACAACCGTCCACAAAACTCTTACTTCTCAATAAATGCTGGTATGACTTTCCTCCTTCTCTACTTCCACTGCTTCAGTGCCCCTGGAAAAGATCAAACTGCTTCTCTCATGTTAGTGCCTTTTGAAATTGTTGGTCTCCCATCTTCAGCTGGATCTCTGGAATTGTTCATCAACCTTTTATTTGTCCTTGGTCAGCTACTTCTCATATTTTCTTCAGTGATTACTCCAAATCTTCAAATCCCCTAACCCAACTTCTAAACTCTCATACCTTACCTCTTGTTTGTTTGAGAAAATTAAGTCCACCAAGAAGTGACAACTAACTTCCCAACTCCCTATATGGTAATTTGTTTCATATTTGTTTTCCTTTGGTTGAAGCCAATCTATCCAGCTATGCTTCTGATCCCATTTCCTCCTTCATCATCACATTTTTCTCAGCCCTCTACCTTCATATGTACCTTCTATTCAGACCATACAGGTGATGAAGTCTCAAATCTGTCACTCTCATTGATCCCTCATAGAAACTGTGAAGTCACAAGCACGCTCAGATTTATTACACATGGAAAATAATATATGATAGAGTATCAATATTTAGCCCAGTAATTTTTCTAATTTTTGTGGGAATGGTTTATTTATTACCTGAGAATCTTTCATAATCAGGAAATTTACAGTTTTAGGCCAATGATTATATTTATGTTCAAAGGATAAATTTGGGGCTATTAAAAAAAGGGAGAGAAAATCATCACCTTTTCTTGAGAATAAGGTCTGTGTTTTATTCATCTTCAGTACCCTAGAGACTTAAAAATGAATGGCAGAATGAAAAAAATAGATGAATGACTATTTTGGGGAAAGGTAGCTCTTAAGGAGTATTAGAAGAGAAAAAAAGATGCTTTACAAACTAAACCCTAAACAAAACATGATTTGCATTTTTCACAACTATAGTCATAGATAGCATTTATTGAAAAAGCAACATACATTATAGGTTTTCCTCCTTTTTTTAAAAAGACCTTTTTGGGGAGCATGTTTAAAAGATATAATTCCCATGCCATAAAATTCGCCATTTTAAAGTGTATGATTCAGTGCTTTTCAGTATATTCACAAAGATATGTGACTATTACCACTATCTAATTCCATAACATTTCATCACCTCAGAAAAGGAAGTCTGTACTCATTAGCAGTCACTCTCTATTGTTGCTTCCCCTCATGCGTTGGCAACCACTAATCTACTTTTGGCTTCTATGGATTTTCCTATTTGGGGGATAGAAAAAATCCATAATTCTTCTATGGACTTCCTACACTTCATATAAATGGAATAATATAATATATGGCCTTTTGTGCCTAGATATTTCACTTAGCGTAAGTTTTGCAAACTTTATCCATTTTGTAGTATGAATCAGCACTCACATCTTTTTACAGCAGAATAATATTTCTGGATACACCATGGATAGTATTTACAAATATACCACATTTTATTTATTCATCAGTGCAGAGATCTTTTTAATAAATTAATATTTTTAATAAATATTTTTTTAAATTTTAATAAATTAACTACTTCAGAGAAACTAATCATTTCTATGTTATTTTTATAATGAGCTTGGATTTATGGGTTTTTTTTAAAGATAAGATTTCCACGTAAATTGATCTTCATGAGAGATAAAAGCTTAAATTAAGGAAGTAGAAATGGATTTAGAAAGAAGTCAACAAGACTTGGTGACTGGAGAGAAGGATGTGTGCCTAGTGGAGGAGACTCTGGAAAGAGTGATGACCAGGTTTCTGATTTGAGTGGGTGTATAGATACCGGGCCATCCACTGACAAAAAGAGTACAGGAGGAGGAAGGGGTTATTTATTTTGGTTGCTTGCTTGGTATGGTGTATGATGACTTTAATTTTATATGCTGAGTTTGATATGTCCCTTGGACAGACAAGAAGATGGCTAAAACCCAAATAGATAGCTCTGGCAAATGATCAGGAGGGAGATTTGGGCTGGACAAACTTAGAAATCATCAATCTACACATGTATATGCTACTTGAAATCATGGAATCGGTGCACCATCAAGACAGAATGTGTAGAGAATGAAGAAGAGAGGGTCTAGGATGGCATCCTGGAAAATATTCACATGGACATATAGAAAACTCACAGAGAAGTCAGAGGTGGCCAGAGATATGGATGGAGAACTAAGGGCGAACAATAACAGAAGTCCAGAAGTGAGGAAAATGGCCTTTGCTGAGAATAGTAATGGGATCAAATTCTAAATAAAGTTCACCTGACAAAATATAAAAGCTGCTAACTAAATTTAGCAGCATATATAATTTGAAGTGGTTTTACCAAAACATTATATAACTTGTAAGTTTAATAGAATGTAAGTTAAAAAGCAAAGCCTCAATAAGGAGGCAAACAAGAGAGTAGATTTCAGGTACTCTTACCACAAAAGAAAGACAGAGAGAAATGTTAGAAGGAAAGAAGGAAAGAAGGAAAGAAGGAAGGAAGGAAGATGTTAAGTTGCTTGACTGTTGTACAAGATATACTTATCCTGTATACTTAATAATATTTACAATAAATATAACAAAAATTGCAAGATGTGTACACTGAAAATTATAAAACATCATTACAAGAAAGTAAAGTAAATGGAACGATATTTCAGGTTCATAGATTAGAAGACCTGGCTATTCTTAATATGTCAATAACTCAGATTGATCTAATTGACTATATTCTCTATCAATATCCTGGCTGCCTTACTGCCTCCCCTCCACAAATTGATAATATCATCTTAAATTTCACTAGGAAATACAAGTAACCCAAAAGAGAGGATAAATGGTTTCTATATACTGCTTGCATAATAATCACCTAGGTGTTTGTTTTAAAAATACAAATTCCTGGGCCTCTCCCCCAACTTAGATAATCACAATTCTAGAAGTGATGTTCAAGTGTTTTCAAAAAGTTCTCAGTTGAGTGTTACACACAATCATAAAACAAAGCAGAATTCATCTGGGTTTAAGATTTTCAGTGATATTAAATAGAAAATAACCTTAGTGAGAAAGAAAAAAAAAAAAAAAGAAAACACAAGCCATAGGTAATACTTGGTGGAAATAGTCTATCATGCTCTTGGAATGATGAGTTAGCACTGAAACATACTTCCACAAACTCCGTAAACTGACCTTGATTAATGGAATATACTACATAAATTTCAGAAACATCTGCCAAATAACAGAAATGTATATGATATTTTCATTGTGCCACTGGTCACAATTATCTCTTCAGTTCATAATAATAAAGTCAAATCAAAGTATAACAAACATTGCGCCACTGGTCACAATTATCTCTAATAAAGTCAAATCATCAGCATTTACTTTCTTATTTGCTGAGTACAATGTTCAACTAAGCAATGGAAAGGAATGTGAATCACTGAATTATCCGATTCTCTCTTTGACATGCTAAAAAGCCCAGAGAGATTAAGTGGCTAGGTATAAACGACAGAGTGAGGATGAGAATTGAGATATTTTAGAGTCCTAATCCACAATTATTTTCAAGAGATATACTTCTTCCCCTTTAGCAGTCTATACCATAGGCATAAATATGCTGTACACATAAAATTACATAGTCATGTAATTTATTTTCACATTTTAACTCTGACCTACATATTATAGCAGCAATGCCTTTGAACAAATGTTTCATTAACAATTATTCTCTACTTGCCTCTCTAAGGATTATACGAACTCTTTTGCTAGATAATTTAATGGCTTAACCTCTTAAGAACAACTTTTTATGAAAATTTGAACTGATGCCATCTTTTTCCTTCAAAACATTTCCCTATCTCAAAAAGAGTAATTCTCATAAAAAAGAGAAAGTATAATTCCACAGCATTTATAGACATGCCTGACAGCTAAAAGTTTGTAGTTCAAAGACTTTCAAAGAATTTCTTGATTTTTAAAATTTTGTCTGATGTCCCCAGAATAGAACCTGGAGAAAGGATAGGGTTTAGATGAACACAAAGCTACTAACATTGTTGCTTTTGACAATACTATACTGTTCAATATTTGTTTTTTTATCTTCCATTGAAGATGTACTCAAGATTGGCTCTTTCTGCACCAAATTCTTCCATCGAATATCCTTATGAATTTGTTCAAGTATCTTGACAGCAATTTTTGCATATGGAGATATCCTGAAACATCCATCCATACATGGATAAAACTTTTGTCAGCCTCAGGCTTAGAAGTTTAGAAATATTTATTTCATTTTTATCTCCAGTTCTTAATATAGTGCTTAAGAAATTTTCTATATAAATATTGGCTGAATAATTATTTCTCCCTAAGTGTCAATGCTTTTTTTAAGCCAGCTTATCAATAAATGATATCATATATAATCAGCAAATATAAATAGATATAAAGTTTATTTTATTTTTATTTTTTTATTTTTTGTAGAGACAGAGTCTCACTGTACCGCCCTCGGGTAGAGTGCTGTGGCGTCACACGGCTCACAGCAACCTCTAACTCTTGGGCTTACGCGATAAAGTTTAAAACACACACAGAAAAATATTTTAAGAAACAAATATAATTTGGATTTTCTAGAGTTTACCATATATAATCACTAATGACATAGGAGAAATTTACCACACCTACATATCTGTGTATAAATAGAAATGTCTTATTTATCAACACTATGAAAAATATTATAGTCAAGCATTTAATAAACTATTTTCAATTTACTTTTTCCTATTCATTTTCTACTTGTACATTCAGCAGACTTATTATAACATAAACAACATAATCCTGCAATGAGAGCTGTACCATGCAGTGAGATCTAATTACTATAATGAAAATAGCAATTACTATGAATTCTGTGTTAATTTTAAGTACTAGAATTATTATAAATACTTATACTCAGAAGTCAAAATTTTTTCCTTTATAAAACTTGGATTACAAGCAAAGAGCATAAACTGTCAATGATGTACAGGTTGGGTATTCCCTATGTGAAAAGCTGAAATCCAAAATGCTTCAAAA
Organism: Nycticebus coucang; assembly: GCF_027406575.1. Classification (NCBI taxonomy): domain Eukaryota; kingdom Metazoa; phylum Chordata; class Mammalia; order Primates; family Lorisidae; genus Nycticebus; species Nycticebus coucang. The sequence continues at coordinate 66,824,215 of NC_069792.1, read as the reverse complement.
TTCAAAACTTTTTGAGTGCAGACAGAAACCACAGCAAATCTTTTAATCGAAACATAGCATTGTAGGCAAAGACTAAAATCCTGCCGCTGTTTATTGTTCTTTAACAGCTATTATTCTGGGGATGCTATGATGTTCCCTGAACACTTTAGTTTTTCACTACTGTATTAATGGTATGTAATATTTTTTACTGGTAAGTATTTAGAGGTGTGAAGAAGTATAAGAAAGTGCTTGCTGATCGGTAGCATATAAATTCAGAGTCAAGAATGATGGCGATACCTAATATCCACAGATTGTCCACATAGGTAGCTGACATAGTGACACCTTTGCTTTCTGATGGTTCAATGCATATAAACTTTATTTCATGCACAAATGTATTTAAAATATTGTATAAATATTGTATAAAATTATCTTCAGGCTATGTGTATATAATATATGAAATATAAATGAACTTCATTCGAGACTTGGGTCCCCTTTCCAAGATATCTCATTATGTATATGAAAATATTCTAAAATCTGGAAAAAGTCTGAAATCCTAAACACTTTTGGTCCCAAGTACTTCAGATCAGAAATACTCATCTTGTATTATAGAATTAGATTATTTTCAATAATGTTGTATAAGCACAGAAGTTGTTTTTATTACTTATGTAACTTACGATTGTGTTATGAGTTACAAAAACAAAATGTTGCTGGAAATAAACTGGGAATACTCCCTTCAGAATAAAGATTGTTAGATTTCTTGTAAGAAATAAAAGCAAATTCAAGAGCCTATATTGCAATAACTAATGAGTGACACCAATATTTTCTTATAAACAATTGCAGTTGTTGTTTTTCTTGCTATCAAATGGAATATATGTTCCCTAGAGACATCAGCCTGGCCTCCTCTAGTTTATGGTTTGATAAGTATTATACGGTTAAGGTGAATACAGTGCCTTGATGATCCATAGTGCTAGGAATATATCATCTTTCCCTTTTCCATTAAAATAACATGGCAAAGAAAATCACATTTAAAAAAATAGAGAACGTAAAGTTACATTCTTCCCTAAACCTCTGCCCACCAATCCAGGTATGCCAATATAGGCAAACACCAATGGGTTCATGTGTTCTTGTTACACAGTATACATAAAAGAAAATAAATTTAAGACTCATATTTCCCTCTGCTCATGGACAAAAGTAAGCTGTATGTCTTTTTTCCAAGGACATCTTGGAAATCTTTTTCTCTGTGAATTGACCCTATTGATTTCTCTGATGAAATGATCCTATGCCCAACAAGTCAGAAAAATGATCATCCTTACTAGTAAACCAATGTAATTATCAAAAGTTAGATAATAAAGACAGACGTGAAATTAGTAGGTAAGAGCCAAATCACAAAACATGCCTTATTTAAGATTAAATTTTATGTTTAATGCCTGTTATACAAAAACTTTCATAGAGCACAGATATAAAGAAGACTGAGACAAAAAGTGAAGTGTCATAGCTAACCCATGAATTGTAAACATCTGTCCCAATTATCTTTCTCATTAATTATAAGAAAAGCACAAACTGAGATAGGGTTTAGATAAAATAATGCAAAATTTGACTTATAAATAGGGTATGCCTTATTAAGTAAACTTTGTACTAACACAAAATCAAATTCTGGACTCTAGAAAACTCAATTTCTCTATGATGTACATAATTTTCAATCTTACATAAATGTAATTAGAACCGTCTTGTCTTCTCAAGCAACAGAATAAAGTCTAACTGCATATTTGTACTGATTGGACTATAAGCAGAACTGTAAAGACAGCGTCACACTTAATAACTGGCTTGTGTTATGAAAATAAAATACTGTAAGGGAGGGAAGGGAGGGGGGAGGTTGGGCAGAGGGAGGGTGATTGGTGGGATTACACCTATGGTGCATCTTACAAGAGTACATGTGAAACTTAGTAAATGCAGAATATGATTGTCTTAACACAATAACTAAGAAAATGCCAGGAATGCTATGTTAACCAGTGTGATGAAAATGTGTCGAACTGTTTATAAAACCAGTGCATGGTGCCCTATGATCGCATTAATGTACACAGCTATAATCTAATACTAATAAACAAAATAAATAAAAGAAAATACTGTACAGTTGTTTTATGCCTTACTGCTTGTGTCTTTTTCCCTGCTTTTCTCCCTGCCCAAAGTTCCTTCTCTAGCAGTTTTTTTAATTTAATGAATTTCAAGAAGTGTATAACCCAATATGCTTGCCTTCTAAAAAGCCCCAAAGCATGATCTGTCTACCTTTTCTTTTCAAAGTATCAAAGAACACTGCCCCTGCCGCCTCAGGACTCAAATTGCACCAGAACCTACTAGAAAATTAAGAGACAAGGGAGCCAGAGTCTGAATGAAGTCTACTTTTAGATGGGTATTTTGTCACTCATTTTTAAAGTCTGTTTTCAGTATATAATATTTCTTATAAAATATGCTAAAATTTTTAGCCCCTTTAGAAGTTCATTTTAAAGGTTTTGCCTTCTTTTTCCCTAAAGCAGTCTTCACATTGGTTCAGGATTTTCAAGTTTCTTTTCATTCATATTTAGACAAACAGTAATTCATGCTAAAACAGCTAAAGGGAAATTTAAATTTAACTCAACTTGCAGAACTTGGAAACCAAATAAATCGGACTGTCAGAACTAGTGGATACAAATTAAAGACTATTTAATGTCAATCTATTTGACAATAGTTTGACAACATATTATTATAATTAGTTGTACTAGAAGCTAAATAGATAAAACACAAGAAAATAAAGCAAACATAAATGGTAAAATAATTTTTAGGAATAGTCAAAGATACTACATTACTAATGGAAAATGTACAAAAATAAATATATTTTACCTGGCATCACCTTGTGAGAATCTCCTTTGCAAATCCTCTTTATTCCACTGTTCTTTTTCTTTCCCTTGCTCAGGTAAATCTTGTATTCTTTCCTCGTCTCCTGATTCTCTGTTTTTCTCTTTATTACACATTTTTGTAATCTCTTTCCCTTGCCCATTATCATTAATTCCTTCTTCCTTTACCTCTTCCTTCACCTCTTCCTTCTCATGAACTATCTCTTCAAGCTTATCCCTTTCTTTCCCTCCCTTTTCTATGCCCTTTGGTCTTTTGAATGCAACAGAAATCGAGGGCATGCAAATAAACACAAAGAAAAAAAGAAAAGAAAGAAAGTCAAGAAAAGTGCATATGAAATTAAACAGAAAGGTAATAAAAATTATCAAAACATAAATGAAAATCATATCTTTTAAACATTGAAAACTTTTTTCAGTGTATGCTAGAGAAGTACTGTATAATCGACATTTAATTATTTCTTAAATCATGGTTTCCTTTTGCAAAATTACATGGTAAAAAGGCAAAAGATGTGATCTTTCTATTAGAATTTTTTAATACAATAGGAGTAAAGATATAATTTAGTTTAGGTGTCCATAAAATCTACAGGACAAGTGAGAGATGTACATTACACTAACTTTTGTGCAACATTGATAAATTTTCTGAAGAAGATGAGGACTTTTTCCACGTATTTATAAAAATTTCAGGAAGCTAGTAAAGTGTCTTACTAAAAAAGCAATATTTTTATGTTTTTGAATCACTGAAATATATTCAGTTAGGAGGGAAAAAGCCCCTTCAAAATATTATTCATACTCCTTGAAACATTAAAAAATTCATGGTCTCCCCTAACCATCATTTTAATTTCAGTAAGATATAACAACAATATTAATTTTTAAATTATAAACTTGAAAAAAATACAATTTGCCAAGTAAACTAGTAAGCATAATTGTCAACAGTTCCATAAAATTTTTTCTGTGCAAGAAGTCTAAAATGTGGCTAAGAACATAATAAAAAGTAATATGTACAGAAGTTCTTATTGCTTTAATAACATATATTAACCTTTTAGAAGCTTATGTTCATTCAAAGAAAAATAAAGACCTTCTAAAATGTATTTAGAGGAGTTTATTGCTAAAGACCCCTTACCTGATTTTCTTGTTTCCTCTTGGCCGTTCTGATTGGACAGACATGTAGCTTGTGCTGCTGAAACGAGAAGCACTACTAGTCCTTGAAACCGCAGATATATCACTTACATCACTGTCCGAAGATTTAGTGGAAATATTATCTGCCCCTCTATGAGGATCCCATCCTGATTGATACTGTTAACACAGATTGACAAATACACAGAAGTTGTCAGTCTTGCCACACAAAGCAATTATTAGCTTTCTCCTATTTCAGCACTTTAATTGTCCACAGAGGATACTGCAAAACCCCACTCAGTTGCATATAAAACAAAGTGAATGGCAATTATCCTAAAAGAAAAATTCAATTTATAATTTATACAAAACCTTTGTTTTTAGAAAAGTAATTAGAACATTTTCACCATACCCCAATGAAACCCATTAAAATAGTTTCAAAACAGGACTGGCCTTAGGAAAGAACATTTAGGAAAAATCTGGGAAATAAACATTTGGCTTAATATTAGAAAGTAGAATTCACACATCGTACTCCACATATGCATAAATGTATTCATGATCTATGTGTATAAGACTTAATAAAAGGAAAAAAAATAAATTTGCAAATGCTGAAAAAAGTGAAAAGAAAAACAGTATGATAAAGTTGCCATTGTAATTTATAAAAACCAATTCTAGTAGTTACCAATTTTCTCTTTAATCCATTATGCTTCACTGAAAACCTAGAGATAATACAAAATCTAATTATTAACGCACTAACTCTTTTTAGAAAATCTAAGAGAAAAGAAAGTTAAATTTGTAACCAATTGCTGGAATTTGCCGAATCCTAGAAATACTAGAAAAAAATAATTATTATTTACAAGAGTTCAAACTTCCTGGAATTAAAGTAATCAAATAGTTAACTGGCTCAGCCAAGGTCAAGGTTTTCTTGTGTGTTCAAATACTCTGTTAAATTGAAAATCATCTTAAATGCCTTATGTAAATGATCTATTCTCAACAAAATACATTTAATGCAAAACTAAAGTAATGTAATGCACTGAATGTAATTTAATTTTTGACAACAAGAGATAATTTGCTAACAATTCTCATACTAGGATGTAAAAGGCTAGACTTTGGAGTCTGGAAAACTTGAGCAGGAAAACTCTTACTAGCTGGTAAGTTTGATCAAATTATTTAATACTTAAAAGCCTGCTTATAAAATAATAAGCATAATAGTATCTTCTTTGCAATGTTGTTTTTAAAATTAGAACTAACACATATGTCCTGTCTAGAATAAAGTAAATAGATGTAGCCAATCTACATTACTGTAGATATCATTACTGTATCATTACTTTCTAGGTGTACAACAGTATTCTTACTACTAACATCAGATATGGCTGTAATTGAATTAAAATAATATTTGCTAATAGGTTTCTCTTTATTCATATGTACCTTAAACATAATGCTGAAACATCCTTATCAAGTTAATTTTGGTACTATCAAATTTCATAAAGACTTAGGTGATTCTATACACCACTTGCTGTGATTTGAAGAATCATTACCTAATAAACAATTCTCCATGAATAACAATTCGTTGAAAATATTACATAGGCATAAGATAAATTGGATGCAGCAGGGCATAATTTAAACATAAGACTTGATTTAAAACGATGTGTTGTATTTTATTTTTTTTTCCAGGATCTCCCATTACCTAGCTACGTATGTATTGGTTAATTCCCTTTTCTTCAAATGTAAGATAAAAGGATAATTTATAAGGTTCCATAAAATTTTAATCAAATATATTAATCTAGAAATATATATTCAAATTAGGTGAGAATTAGCCTTTCTTAGTCTACTTTAACATTCTGTTAGATAATCTCCCAATTATCAACAGGCATATAATTAAATTCTAAATACATTGCCTAGTCCCAGGAAATTATCTATTTAACTACAACTCTAGTGTTTTTTTTTTTTTTGAAAGAGTCTCACTTTGTTGCCACCAGTAGAGAGCCGTGGCATCACAGCTCACAGCAACCTCAGATTCTTGGACTCAAGAAATTCTCTTGCCTCAGCCTCCCCAGCAACTGGGACTACAGGCACCCGCACAACGCTCAGCTATTTTTAAAGACGGGGTCTTGCTCTAGCTCAGGCTAGTCTCAAACTTCTGAGCTTAGGCGATCCACCTGTCTCGGCGTCCCAGAGTGCTGGGATTATAGGCATGAGCTACCACAGCCCGCTTTACAACTGTAGTGTCTGAGTTTAAAGGAAACATTTTTTTTTTTTTTACAGTATTTGGAGAAAATTTAGTTCATGATATTCTTTTACAATTAAAGTCATTTTAAAATACCAAAAATTTTTACTTTAAATGGTAATGTCTTAAGTCATTTCCTAGAATAGCATTTCAGTGGTGGAGCCAACATTATCTATGCTATCTACCTGTCTAATATATTGCACACACATACACAATATGTAATATGTTTAAATGATTAATAAATTAATTGAAATTAAGTTTGATCTCAAGTCAAAGTCTTTCACTTTTTATGTTTTTGGGGCACTTCATTTACATGAAAAAACAAGTTTTAAGAAGTTTTTCAAAGTCATAAATATCATTCAATAGATACTGTACTGTATTTGGGAGACTTTTTTCTTTCTTACTCTCATAATTTATAATAAAAAGAGAAGCATTCTGCTATTATTTCTTTAAAAACAATTGATAAGGGGTAGTGCCTGTGGCTCAAAGGAGTAGGGTGCCAGCCCTATATGCCAGAGGTGTTGGGTTCAAACCGAGCCCCAGCCAAAAACTGCACAAAATAATAATAATAATAATAATAATAATAATAATAATAATGATTTATAAGTGGGTAGAAAAACAGTTTGGGTATTATATTTCTTATTTACTTTTGCCCATGGGAGTATTAAATCATCTAAATTAACATGAAAAAACTGTAATTTTTAATGCTAGGAGGCAGTAAAGATAATTATATAATCATTGAGAGGCAATGTTCTGAAGTGGGACTGAATCATTGGTCCAAATTTGAGCTACATGAATTGTTAGGTTTGTAATCTTCCATCAACTGCCTGTGAGTCTCGGTTTTTCATCTGTTACAACAGAGATAACAACCTTACCCATCTTTTAGGTTTGCTGCAAGGATTAAACAACACAAGTAAAGCACTTAGCCCAGTATCTGACACATAACAAGCATTTACTAAGTGATGAATGATGATGATGATGAAGATCATGATTAGATAAACTGTAGTGGAACACTGGCTCATATCAACTTCAGGAATATCTTTAGCTAAATACTAGGTAGAAACACTAAACAATAAAAATATAAACTCAGCTTTACCACTAACTCCTAGCATGAACTCAGGGTGAACATTTCTCATTTGGCCAGGTTTACCTATATTCTACCACCTGGTGGGGAAATACTGATTCCCAACTGCAGGATGAGGAATAGATTTATCTCAGAAGGAATACATATGACACATCCTGGCTGACGTAGAACATGGCTCACTTTTAACATTTGTCTTGGTATCTTTTTCTCCTAGTCAAAGCCACCTGGTACCTGTGCATCCCATGCTTCCCTGATTGCTTCTTGTACTTCCAGTGTCTCAAGCAGAAGGTCATTAGATAAAAACACTGAACAAAATAGTTTATATAAAGAAAGAATAGAAATTAACTAAAAGCTCTAGCTTGATGATTTTGCTATCTACTTAAGGCTTATACCAAATATATATTTCTGTTGACTTCCAAGCAACTGAGCATATTTACCATTGGGATACAGCTCAGGCTTCCATTACAAATAGATACATGATTAAAGGAATGAGAAAGAATATGAAGAATATTTTTATAAATAAATTTTTAAAAGACCATACTTTGAACTGATTTAACATATATAACATCTTCACATATACATTCAAAAAAAATCCTCTGGTAATTTAAGTACTAATTGACCTAATACTAGAGTTAACATTTAAAATGGTTAAATATAATTTTGCTTTACCTAAAGCATGAGAAACAAGTTATTTCTTTTAACAGTAAAACAGAAGTGGTTAAATTATTATTATGCCAAGGTAATGAGCATAAGTAAATTCATTTATTTAGGAAATGGTTGGTATTGTCTTGGCACTAATGAATACATAATGTTTTAAATGATTAGCATGTACTAGAATATAGCTAACAGAAAAACAATGAATAATATGGTCATCATTCTCAAAGATTTATTGCATAGTATTACATGATCTCAGCTGAAAACTCCTCTCACTAGAGATCATTAAAATCTTGGAAGAGAGTGAAGAAGCTTTTCCCGATAACATTTTGATGTTTTGTACATTACCATTAAGCAGATCATGAACTAGGAAAATTTACAGGAAATGATTATTCTTCAGGATGTTCCAGACTCTTTATAAAAAGTTCCTAAGTGGCCTGGAAAATGTAATGGTCTTCCTTATATCCAGCATTAGTGGAAACTAATAGTGTATCTGCAAAGCTCTATTGAAAAGAAGGCTATTATTAAGATTTTTAGAATGAAATGCTTCAGAAAAAGTTAAATACAAACTGTTAAAATAAAAATCTCATTTTCTCCAGTGTCCTTACTTGAATTTCTTAGATTAGGTGATTTCTTTCTTTCTTTTTTTTGTAGAGACAGAGTCTCACTTTGTTGCCCTCAGTAGAGTGCCGTGGCATCAGAAAGCTCACATCAACCTTCAACTCCTGGGCTTAGGCGATTCTCTTGCCTCAGCCTCCTAAGTAGCTTGGACTACAGGCACCCGCCACAAAGCCTGGCTATTTTTTGTTGCAGTTTGGCCGGGGCCGGATTTGAATCCGCCACCCTCGGTATATGGGGCCGGTGCCCTACCTACTGAGCCACAGGCACTGCCCCACGTTAGGTGATTTCTTACTTCTCAGCAACTCTGGTTGTTTGATCTTCATACATGAATTTTTCAGACAAAAGATAAGGGTGTGATCATGAGAATCTCCTTAAATATCGCATATTTTTAATTTAATAAATCTCACCAGATAAATGAAATTTTTTATATAAAACACTAGTCCAAAATTTATTATTTCAAAATACTGGGCATTAAAAAAGCCAACTTTGAAGAAAAACAAGTTTTATGCTATCAAGAAGTATTTGGAGGAATATTAATCTTTTATTCAGGGAGGAAACACACTGAATTGCCAAAAGATGAGGGGAAAAAACAGGGCAAACAACCTTTAGAAGAGAAAGGGATGTCTGAGGTTCTGGGCAGGGCTCTTGTTGTCAGTCTGGGGGTAAACAGAGGACAAGACAGAGGCAGAGGGAGACCTGGCACTGCAGTCAGTTAAATAACCATGCTCTCATTTTTGCCCTCCTATTTTATTTAGTTTTATAATCCAAATAAAACAGTTGTTGCTTTTTGATAATAGCACAATTGCAACTTTTTTTTCCTGTCCTACCCAAAGTTTACATCGGTGCTTGAATCTGAATGCTGTACTTTATAAAAATGTTTTTGTCAGCAATTATTTTGTTTAGATATGACTCCTACAAAGGGTATTGTGTGATAATGGTCTCTACCTGTGAGGAAGAAAGTAAAGATTTAGCTCATTTATGATTGTGGGCTCGTTTATGATTTAGCCTTACAAACGATAATTCTGCAAATGAAATCCCAGCCTGATGATTGTTGGTAGCTGCAGAGCTCAAAGGGAAGAATTCTTGAATAAAGCTGAGCTTAATTAATATCTTGCCTCATTCTGGAATGGAGTCAAGGGATTAATTTTTCACTGGAGATTGAAGCACTGAGTTTTCTCTTTTGATAATCTCCAGGCCTGATTGTGTCTTCCATCTGATACAGTAATAATTAGCCATAATTATTTTATGTATGCCCTGTGAAAAGCACTGTTCTAAATTATGCATGTGGATTATTTTAGTTAATCTTCCCAAAGTTTAGGAAGTGGCTTCTGTGATGAGTCAAGCTGGAGTCAAATGAAGTACTATCAGGTGGAATAAGCCATCCTCAACATCTCTTCATGAGATAAATCTAGTGTTCCTCCAGAGCACACAGTAAAGATATCACCTCATTTGTGAGTCTTGCATAATTTCTTCACTGCCTTGAGAGGGTAATGACTTTTATTCATTTTAAGAATCCTACTATCTGTATCAGTGCCTGACACACTGTAAATATTCAGTGCATGTTTAAAGATCACGATGATAGGAATGGGAAAGTTTAATCTAGGACATAAACTTAAGTATTATCCCCAGTATAAAGTAACAAATTCGAGTACAGGACACTTTGAGGATAACTGCACAGACTGTAGTCATCTGATCATTTCAATCTCTGTGGTAGGTCCAGATAGTGGCGTTTACAGTAAATGTTTAACAACCAGATTTCCAGGGGAAAATGGTACTGATTTAGAGATTTTGCTGACTTCCCTAAAATAAATACTTTCACCATGGCTGATTTCAAGTTATCAAGTCAACATTGGGCATAACATTAGGTAGGGGGGTGTAATACAGGCATATTTATAGGATTCACAAGACTCCTTAGGAAAGACAAAAATTAATTCAAGTATCAGTGCCTTAGAAGGTAATATTTGTCTCTAAGAGAATCAAGGCTAAATAATAGCTTGACTAAATATATAATGTTGGAAAACCTGAAGGAACCTGAAAATTTCTCTGATCTATCAAATTCGGGCATATGTCAAATAACAATTACATTCCATCCAAAATCTGGAAGAGGCTCACCACCATTATTCCCTGAATAAGAAGACAGAAAGAATAGCACCACGTGGGTTTAAATCCCATTTGAGATGGAGCCAACAGTCAAAGCAAGGGCAAAGATGAACAATTATCTCTTGCCTGAACAAAAGTAATGGCCTCTGAATGGAACTACTTATCTTTAATCTTTTAAAATACATCTTAAATATATCATTATAGTTATAGTCTAAAAGTATGAATTAGTTCATTCTAGTGATTTCCTCAGAAAGCTTCAGAACCCGTCATTCTACATAGGTTTTATAAAAATATAGAAAATAATAAAGAATATAAAATAGATATGAAAACATTAAAATAATATTGATATATTATGAACATAAGATAGAGATATTAAATGATATATTTAAAATAACAAATAACATAGAAGAACATATATACACATAAATTAAGGAAGAACATCCTATATTAGGTAGAGATTTGAAGTTCTCCACAATCCAGTCCTAGCTAAGTTTTCCATTCTTTTCTCCTAAAATGTTTTCTAATTTGTTGTGTATTTTCACTCTAGAGAACTACTGGCTGTTTCTAAAGTATGCTTATGTTCATGTACTTTTATAACTTGTTTAAGCTCTCTCCTCAGCCTAACAAACATACACCTTATGTATTCTATTCCATACATAAATTTGTCACAGCCAAATAAATATTTCTCTTGTTATTCTTCCTTTTTGTATTTTATTATTTCACTTAACAAAGCCTATTTTGTATGCCATCACTTACATATGTGTGCTTCTCTAATTAGATAGTTTGGAAGGATTATGCTGGCCTCCCTCCCCCCCTTTCTTCCCTTTTCTTCTTTTCCTACCATACTCTTTTCTTCTGTTCTTTCCCCCCTCTCTTCATCATTCTCCCTTACTTCCTTAATTTCTTCTTCATTTATTCTTTCATTCATTTTATTGTTATTCATTTGGTATTATCTTAGGCAACTTTTCCAGAACCAGAATCCAAAATTATAGATGATTAGCTTCAGGAACATTTCAGGTATGTATTTCTGAGTCGTCAGTAAGAGAAAGATACCAAATGTCCACTGAGCTTTCAAAATATGCTCAGGTAAAAGAAACAAAACAAAAACCATGAGGACTCATATAACCATTCTTTGTTTAAAAGAAAAGTCCAGGAAAGTTATTTGGTGCTGAAACATACGTTAGGTTATCCATTCATCACTAAGTCATTCTAAGAACTATAGGATAACTTTTCTGAAGTTGTATATGTAAGACGTAGAATCAAAATTAGAACACAAATCTTCCCATTCTTTCTCAGTATTCTTTGTACTAGGATTATCTCTAAATGGAAATCAATATTCACATGTCCATTGGAAAATATTCTTTTCAGTCTTAGGCAATAATCTACCCACAGCTTCTCCTGAAAACTATATCTTGTCCTTATATTAGTTTAAATGCTTAAAAATTATTTCCTCTAAAATCTTTTCCAAACTATCCTACCCCTAACACTTTAACTTCCTCGCCGATTTTCACTTCCCCTTCTCATCCACGCCTGTGTTCATTCACTTAAAATAATCTCAATGAGTGCTTCTTATGGACAAAGAAAAGTACCTGCTGCTGGAGAGACTAGCAAGATGAGTATATTTTTACATAATTAATATGGTCTCAAGAAGTACATAGCTTAATATAGTAGATTAAAAAAAGAAAATAATTAGCATACAAGGGAGAATATATGTATTTTATTTGGTAATAAGTGCCTTGGTTCAGGAGGCATGTGTGTTTTCATACATTTATTGATTTGATTTTTCTTATATTTATTATGGATATTATATATCTATATTTAATCCTTTATGAGTACATAGAATTTGATTGGGAAGAATGCGTCTGCCCCATTTCATCACATATTCTAACTTCTTTTCCCATATCTACCCTGATTCTACAAAGAAGGATCTCTTTCCTTTCTTTGATAAATTATCATTCAGTGCCTATAAGTATCCTGGTTATTAGCAAGTCAGTAACTCTGGAAGCTTGATGAAAGCAAAGATGAAGGCATGAGTTTATTTATTTATTTTTCTGAAGGTAGAAGGAAAATGTTCCCTTGTGTATATTTAGGCAATATATAGGAAGAAATTGTGCTCTTGGCAATAAATAGCAGCTATTATCTGTAGATTGACCATTTTACCAATAGGTAGTTAGATGCAATTCATCTCAAATTATTTCCTTTGTCAGTTTTTAGAAACATAATATTTACTAAAAAGGGAAAAGTTAAATTTTTTCCTAAAATTTTTTAGTGTTTTATAACACATAAAGTACTGTTATAGTCATCTCAAATGATTTCTTCATAATTAAAAAATTTTCTTTTTATATTTCCTGACCTAAACCGTGATTATATGTGGTAACAGCTAGCAATTCACAAATGCATGTAAAGAAAAAGGACCCATGCTTCAATGTCAGCATGAAATCATGGCTAACGGAACCATATTTAAGTGTGGTTTTATAGTTAAGAAAGATAACTTTATAATGAATTTGCAAGCACAAAATGAATATTTTATGTCTTAAGATAAAGAAGGTAGTTAAAAAAACAAGAATAAGAGAAAGAGAAAAGTAACAAAATAATAATCAAAAAGTTAAAAACAAAATAGTGACAGTTGCCTTAAAATCCCTATTCACATTATATTAATAATCAAATATGCTTTAATAATGCATTACAGTGTCAATTTAAAAGATCATTAGCTACTCTATAGAAATGTGTTATGGATTTAATTGTGTTCTCCTGAGGACTCAATTCCCAGTACCTCAGAATGTGACTGTACTTAGAGATAGGGCCTAAAAGAGATAATTAAGGTAAAATGAGATAATACAGGTGAGCCCCAATTCAATCCCACTGGTACCCTTATTAAAAAAAAAAAAAAAGAGATCAGAACACCAGCGATCCAAGATGGCTTCAGCAGTTGTGCCTGAATTAATTTGTGCAAATGATTGATTCTTGCGGGAGAATATATGAATATGGGGTACGATAAATTCAAAGAATCATCAAGTTCAGAAGACTCGATCATTGTTGAAGAATTTGGATACAGAATGTCAGTGAAGAAGAAGAAACTCAGACGTCAAACTAGACGCCAAGTTGGATTTTGATGTGGAATTTCACTCCTAAAGGCATTGTTATAGCCTTTTGAAGAGGTTACCATTGGTATTACAACAAATACAGCAACGTGAAGGAGGGAAGCATTGCTGGGGTTTCTATGGTGCTGGCAGCTGCCGTGCTTTTTTCAGTTACTGTCTTTCTGGCAAAGAGCTCAAACATGAGCGGCTACACAAGTACCACTGAAGACTGGCCCTTGACAGGGTGCACTCTGCACTCCTGACCTTGACCTCCTTGGCCCAGTACTTTCTCCAAGGAACTTGATCATTATTAAATTCTTTCATATTCAATTCAGAATTAACCTCCAAATAAAAGATGATTGGTTAAAAAAAAAGAGAGAGATCCGGACATAAACACATGCAAAAGGAAGACATAGCAAGAAAGAGGCCATCTGCAAACCAAGGAAAGGCCTCAGAAGGATCCAGCCTGCTGACACCTTGACCTTAAACTTCTAGCCTTCAAAACTGAGAAAATAAATTTCTGCTCTTTAAATCACCCAGGCTATGTTATTTTGTTATGGCACCCCTAGTTAACTGACATTAAGTGTTAAGGAAGATAGAATGTAAAATTAGAAACCTTTAAAACTAAAGATTCATCACAAGTAAAAATATAAAGTCTCCAAAATTTCATTAAAATTATTTACCACCAAGTTTTAAACTGTAGACCTTTTATAAAAAGCAAGAGACAATAAATTTCTTCCCATAAGGCAAGGAAGAAGTGAATAGTCATTGTTTCTGTCAGCTAAAACATGAAAGGATAGAAATTCTTCTCTGGCTCAGAGATTTAGGGTGTGTACATACATATGTATTAGGGTATATGTATGTAATACAGATGAAACATGGCCTTATTAATAACCTATCTAAAGAGGAAAATAAACTATTAAACAGAAAGTCAGAGGAATAAATTCACAACACATAATCAATCTTTTGAAGAGAAAACTCACAGCACAACCGCCTCCTTTGTTTCGTTTGATTTAATACCTGGGGCTCTTTAAGCCTAACTCCTTATCCCTAGAGTTTGTTTTTTACACCCTTGAATAGCAGGGGTATGAGCTCTTTCAGACTCTGAAAAAGCAAGCTTCACAGAGAAAAGAAAAAAAAAATGGAAAAAGCAACACACACAGGGCGGCACCTGTGGCTCAAAGGTAGGGTGCTGGCCCCATATGCCAGAGGTGGCAGGTTCAAACCCTGCTACAGCCAAAAAAAAAGCAGTACACAGGTGCTCCACAGAGGCTCCTGTTATCAGCTGGCCGCCCTAACTGTTATTTTTTTTCCTCTCTCACTCTTCACTTTGTCTCTACAAAATCCTGACCTGCTGCTCAACCCCTGTAGCTCAGCAGGTAGGGTGCCAGCTACATACACCAAGGCTGGCAGGTTCGAACCCAGCCTGGGCCTGCCAAACAATGACAACAACAATAAAAAAAAAATAGCCGGGCATTGTGGCGGGCACCTATAGTCCCAGCTACTTAGGAGGCTGAGACAAGAGAATTGCTTGAGCCCAAGAGTTTGAGGTTGCTGTGAGCTGTGACACTATAGCACTCTACCAAGAGCGACATAGTGAGACTCTGTTTCAAAAAAAAAAAAAAAAAATCCTGACCTGCTCTGCTAAGTAGTGATACTCCATTTCCTTCATTCATGTCACGCCCCAACCACCTTTGGGGAGTAAAATAAACTTTCTTTCTTCAAAATTATTTTATTCTTTGTATGACAAATCTTTCTCCACCCATACTGTGAGGTTCTTGTAAGTCCCCACCCTAATAACAGACACATACGATAAATTATGTGTAAATATACTTTTATATCTATGTATAAGTATATCTGTACCAACTGATTGATAAGTGAATAAAAGCTGAAGTATAATCAGCTTGCTAGGAAATAGAAATGTTATGATAATTTTAGGTTAATAAAAACTTGACCAGACTGGCAAAAATAAGATAAGTCGAATTAATTTTTAGGATTTTAAAAACACAATTTTTCAACTTTTCATCCTTTTCTCCCCACCTGTTTTTAAAATTACCATACTCTTGTATATTCTTGATGGCAACAAATATGGATCTGAACCCCAAAAGGCTTTGGTAAGAACAAATTATCTTTTGGAAATATGATTCTTCTTTTTCTACTTCTTCCTTATCATTATCATCATCATCATCACCACCACCACCACCGCATTATCATATTACAGTTAATATCTACTGATTGCTTCTTTATGTACCCAGCTCTTGTTTGAAGAGTTATATACAATATGTATAAAAATAGACTTAATCTTGAAACAGTCCTCTGAGGTAGGCACTATATCAATACACTGTACAGAAGAAGAAACTGAGGCACAGGATGCTGAGTAACTATCCTAAAGTCATAGAGGTAGGGTTTGAATTACAGCAGTTTAATTCTAGACTCCACACTTTGAATACTACTCCGTAGTCTACATTTAATCATAATCACTAAAAATAAATTGTTGAGTATTTAACAAAACTGCCCATATATCTCTATCACCTAATCAGGATGTCAGATATTCTGCTGTGAATGTGGCTACTACAATAGTTAATTATAGTGAGCATAAAGAGCAAGAAATTATACTTCCAATGGCTCTTTCTCCAATGATAATGTATTGATCAAGAAATTATATTAATATACACACAAATTTTTTAGTTCCTACAAATGCTAATTTGACATATATTATATATACACATTCTATATATAAAATAAAAGTAAAATTTACCTTCAAAAACATGAATCAAAAAAACTACAGAAGAGAGAAGATAGGACATAAAAGCTTTTAAAATGATTTTATCATTTTTCATTTAATCTACATCAGCCACTGTTGATTTTATAAGTGGGACTGGAATTGTTTTTAATCAGTCCTTGATAAGATTATCATCAACATTTCTTGCACTTCTAAAACTATATTGTATATTGCTGTTCTTACTTGCTAGTTTAATAACATATATTTTAAAGTCTAAGTTTATATTTTTTTATAAATATATTTGGTAAAGAAATAACCCAGAGTGATGTATAAAAAGTACACAGCAAATGCCTAATAAAAGGCTTGGAGCACAGATGGATTGGACAGTCAGCGTAGACAGCTTAGAAGATTGTGGCTTGGTTTTGGGCCAGGACATAATCAAAAACAATGCAATAGGGTGGTGCCTGTGGCTCAGTGAGTAGGGCGCCGGCCCCATATACCGAGGGTGGCGGGTTCAAACCCAGCCCCGGCCAAACTGCAAGAACAACAACAACAAAAAAAAAATAGCCGGGCGTTGTGGCAGGTGCCTGTAGTCCCAGCTGCTCGGGAGGCTGAGGCAAGAGAATCGCGTAAGCCCAAGAGTTAGAGGTTGCTGTGAGCCGTGTGACGCCACAGCACTCTACCCGAGGGCGGTACAGTGAGACTCTTGTCTCTACAAAAAAAAAAAAAACAAAAAAAAAAAAACAGTGCAATACTTGGTTAAATGCATCCTCCGCTGGTGAAGAGGTAGAGAATGTAGGCGGTGGCAGCAGTGGCCAGGACTCAGCACAGGTGAGTCTGGCAGTAAAGAAAGTAGCCTGTAGACCCAGCTACTGGGGAGGCTGCGATCTCAGTGTAAGTTGTCTTTTTGCTTCCTATGCTCCGATATCAGCATTTTCACAGATTTCCAGAGTTTCCCCTGAGATTTTGCTATAGAACCTGTAGCTACCTGATTTCAGGGGTATGCAGAAATAGACAAAATAATAAATAAATTTGGTAAAGTACAACAGAGTTTAGAGAAATGGTGTGTTTCCTTGAAGAAACCTAGGAGCAGACTTCAATGTTCCCTTTGGTATCTTAATCAGGAAGTAAGTGGTAATATTCCTTGGAGTGAAAATTCAAAGTAGATGATCTTAATTCTGATTCAAAAACAGGAAACTGTTCTGCTTATTATCTAGTTAGACTAAGCCTAGCAGGAATTTTTGGAAAATCTGAATTCTACCTCTGTTCATCAATCAGTAGACTGCTTATTCCAAGGAAGGATACTTCATTACTTCCTATAAAACATCTTAGGGTACTCCTTGAGGACCATGCAGGGTAATAAACTGTGGTATATGTACAACATGGAATATTATGCAGCCTTAAAGAAAGATGGAGACTTTACCTCTTTCATGTTTACATGGATGGATCTGGAACACATGCTTCTTAGTAAAGTATCTCAAGAATGGAAGAAAAAGTATCCAATGTACTCAGCCCTACTATGAAACTAATTTATAGCTTTCACATGAAAGCTATAAGCCAATTATAACCTAAGAATATGGGGAAGAGGGAGAGGCAGGGGGAGGAGAGGGGGGAGGATGGGCAGAGGGAGGGTAATTGGTGGGACCACACCTACGGTGCATCTTACAAGGGTACATGTGAAACTTACTAAATGTAGAATGCAAATGTCTTAACACAATAACTAAGAAAATGCCAGGAAGGCTATGTTAACCAGTGTGATGAAAATATGTCAAATGGTCTATAAAACCAGTGTATGGTGCCCCATGATTGCATTAATGTACACAGCTATGATTTAATAATAATAAAAAAGATTGGATTACTGAAGTCACTGCTATTAGAATTCTCACTCTATTTGTCAGATGATTCTATCAAACACCTGCACAATGATGTCTGTTTTACATGAATATTAGGTTTCTCGGTAGTTTGAGAGCTGATGCCACAGCAGCTCTTCCTCTAGCAAGCACAAGGCCTGGCTCAACTTAATATGTTACGGGCTGTGTTATATGCTACCAACAAGTCAACTTTTCTGCTTAAAAAAACTATTTTCTAAAGCATTTTATTTTCATCACTGCTATAAAATTAAAATGTACCTCTTATTTCTCTACTTCTACACTTTAAATAAATTCGTGCATTTTCATATATCTTCTTAGTAATTTGCACAAGTCTATCTAATTTACATTAAAAACATTTTTATTTTCTGGGAGGCTGAGGCAGGCAGATTGCTTGAGCTCACGAGTTTGAGACCAGCCTGAGCAAGAGCGAGACTCCGTCTCTAAAAATAGCTGGGCATTGTTGCGGGCACATGTAGACCCAGCTACTCAGGAGGCTGTGATCTCAGTCTTTCAGTTTTCAGAACCATTTACATTGTCACAATTAGTTAGTATTTCTTTATAAACACCCATACCCATGTCCATGCCTGTTAATCACTTCATCAAGGACCAGTCACCTTTAATATCAACCTTTACAGCATAAAGTTAAGTTCAGTGATTTAATTTGTAATTCATAATTTCTTTCTCCCTCAATTTCATTCTTCCTTTTAGATTTCTATAGCTTGAATCTCTTTATGATGATGGAACATCCAATGATATTTGAGCTATACTAAAATCCTTTTCATTAGCTCAGCTATATTTTTATCATTTCTTTTGGCCTCTTCATTTCTGCTGCCTATAATTATTTATATTTGCTGTTCTTACCATAAAACAATAACTAGTATCTGCATTATTTACTGAGCTGTTACTAATTGCTAAACCACTTAATACATCACTTTAATCATCACCACCCTATAACACAGATATCATAAGGAATCTGTGAATAAGAAGTTAAACCTACCCAATACACTCAGGTGGAGTGTGACTCCATTCTGTGTCCTCTTCTACTGTACTGTACTTATGCACTGTTACCACACGCTGATGACACTTGAGCCTTACAGCATTCCTGATTTGTAAACATCCAATTTTTAAACAGCCCTTATATGGTCACTCCTACCCAGACTCCACCTTCTCTTCTGGTGTCCCCACATCCCATGTCTTGAAACTCAATGCAAAACATTTAAAGGTAACAATTGAATGTGTCTTCTCAGTGTTGAGAAGAGAATAAACTCTAATAAAACCAAACAGTTTAGTTAACAAAGGCAATATACTTGATAAATATATTTTAACTGTATGAAATATTGTCTACTGATACTGCCTAAAATTCCATGATTTTGGTTTTATTTATAGGGGCATTCTAAAAAATGAAACTCTGTGTTTTAATATAAACCAATCTAATCCAAATGCTTTCTTCCTAATACAACTTTGAGATTTACCTGAGGGAAAAGGTGACAGGAGGTAATAAGAAGTGCCTAGGCTCATTGATGCATAATGAATGAGAGAAAAACTTCCTTCTCTTTTCTTTTAGCATGTTGCCCTCTGATTCCTAAAACATTAAGTTGATCTATTAGATCAACTTAAATCAACTTAAATGAATTATTATAGGCTCTCGCCTACAGTTGAAGAGACCTGGGAAATTTGTGAGTTAGTTCATTTCTTAACTCCTGAGAGATAAATAAGAAAATGGGAAATTATTATATAAGTGTTATAATGGGAGTAAGATTTTTGTGTAATAATTTTGTGGGAGCATTTCTACAACATGCTCATTTCAAAAGATCATTTTTTTTTTTTTTTTTGAGACAAAGTCTCACTTTGTCATCCTTGGTAGAGTACTGTGGTGTCATAGCTCACAGCAACCTCAAACTCTTCGGCTGAAGTGATTCTCTTGCCTCAGACTCCTAGGTAACAAAAGACCATTTTTTTCTTTTCTTTCTTTCTCTTTTTTTTTTTTTTTGCAGTTTCTGGCCAGGGCTGGGTTTGAACCTGACACCTCTGGTATATGGGGCTGGTGCCCTACTCCTTTGAGCCATAGGTGCCACTCACGACCATTTTTTTCTAAGTGATTCTCTTGCCTCAGCCTCCCAAGTAACAAAAGACCATTTCTTTTCTACAGAGAAATAAGCTTTGAGTTCCAATAAATACTGTATCAATGAACTGTATAGCATTATCTGTTGAAATGTTCACTCCTTTAAAAAATATTTTCATAATAACAATGTTGCTTTTGAGAACATTTATAAAATTAAGTATAGCTAATTTTAAAAATAAGCATAGTTTAAACAAACATTATCAACTTCTACATACTAATTTTTACGTGTAAATATGTTTTAAAATTTTCGTTATTGACAATTATATTACTTTACCATTATATAACACTCAGAAGGGTAGTTGACTGGTGGTGAACTGTACTTTGCACTGCTAAATGAAGAGCAGAGAAAATTGGTTTTATGTAAAAAGATATAAGTTGATCCTTAAATTACTGCTGAGAATAGACTAGATGAATCATATTCAAGCTGGGATATAAAGAGTACAGTTGTAATGAAAGAGTGCATTGAGTAGATAGTTAAATTCTATTTTGAGAGAACCCCCCTGAGAAATCATCCACAGATTAACTAAGAATCACGTCTGCATATGCCTTTTGCTGCTATTATTAAAAATAAACTCTCAACGGGCAGTGCCTGTGGCTCAAAGGAGTAGGGCACCGGCCCCATATGCTGGAGGTGGTGGGTTCAAACCCAGCCCTGGCCAAAAACTGCAAAAAAAAAAAAAATAATAAAATAAAATAAAAATAAAATAAAATAAAAAAACTCTCAGCTTTCAAATTTCCTAATATGCTTTAAAATATTCTTAGAAAGACAGTAACTTAGTAGGCATTGTTCTATGGATGCTTTCAAAGTGAGTTACTAAAAATATTTTTTTAATTTAGTAAGAATTATTTACAACTATCAATATAGAAGTCTTGAGAAATTCAAGGAGATAATGCCATTTAAAATACAGACCGTACAGTTAAAAAAAAAAATACCCAGCTAGGCTAACAATTAGATTTCACACAGGGCTTCTCGATAGCTTCGCTGGAATTTCAGGAACATAGCTCAGAAGTATAGAATATGTTCCATATATCTGAGGCTTTGGATTTCATCTCATTTGTCTCAAATTTGAAAAAAACCGCATTAGCTGCAAATAATACTTCCATGACTTAGGATCTACATGAACTTGGGTAGATTACTTAACCTTTCTATATCTTAGTTCTCTTATCTGTTAAATGATTTTTTTTTTTTTAAGGAAACAAACCCAATGTTAAAACACATTGCTCAACAATAGGCTTTGTAATTGGCACTTGTTATCAAAATAAGGAAGTAAAGAATGTAAATATGCAAGCTACATATCTCTCATTAAAAAGATAGGGATAGTGTTAAAAATTTTAACAATTAAAAATTTTAATAACAGGACCATTAGCACGAAAATTAATAATAACGTTATATATGTGATTGACGGAAGACGATTCCTGTGTAATCTCTCTCACCCATAAGAGTAAGATGAACCTAGACTGATGGGGAGATAGATGACACAGCAAAGATAGTTCCACCAGGAAATAATTTGCTGTGGTACAAAATAGGGTTGTGTTTGAACACTTTTTAAAAGTTGTACATTGATAATTTGATTATATTTTTGTGTAATTTGGTTGCATAATCTTGACAATAGAAAGCAGAATTCAATATTCAATGACAGAATTTGCTAGAAACTATGAGAGGCCTTATAAAGATGCCAGAACATTTATTCTCATATTAAAGTCTCCATTTTTTGATGACATAATTGACCTCTGGCTTCTAGTTAAAACTCTAATTGAGGAAGTCAATACATTCATTTACCTAAAAGTAAATTTTACAATCAGTTCATCTTTTAGCAATAGTTCTGAAGCTTTTGTCTACATTGGACTCACCTGACAGATTTGTAAAATATGGGGACCCTAAGCCTATTTTGTCTACAAAGGGCCCAGAGAAATTGCTTGTATAGAAAACTTCAGGTGATGGTGATGCTGACATTGCTGGTCTGGAACTATACTTTGAGAACGGCTACCTTATAGACTACCTAGGAAATTATACTACATACTATAATTAATCCTTTAACAAGACTTAAATTTTACCCAACCTAAAATGATTGGTGTCAAATTTTAAAAACTTCCAAGTTTTTTATTCATGAAATGGGGTTAATCAAAACTTCTTTTTTAATTGAAACAAGAGTCTTACTTTGTGTTCCAGGCTAGAGTGCCATGGCATCATCATAACTCACAGCAAACTCAAAGTCCTGGGCTCAAAATGTTCTCGTGTCTCAGCCTCTCAAGTAGCTGGGACTATGGGCTCTTGCCATAATGCTTGGCTATTTTTTCTATATTTAGTAGAGATGTGGTCTCACTCTTGCTCAGGTTGGTCTCAAATTCCTGAGCACAAGCAATTCTCCTTCTTCAGTCTCCCCAAAGTGCTAGGATTTCAGTCATGAGCCACTATATTCTGCTTTAAGAGCTCCTTTAATTTTAATTCTTTTTTTTTTTTTGAGACAGAGTCTCACTTTGCCACCCTCAATAAAGTGCCATGTCATCATAGCTCACAGCAACCTCAAACTCCAGGGCTTAAGTGATCCTTTTGCCCCAGCCTCCTAGATAAGCCTATAGAGTTTCTTTGGTCTTCCTGTAATAGATTTCTTTCAGGTTTACATAACAAGAACCATTGCTATTGCTTTTAGAGACTTGTTTTTATTTTTATTTTTTAATTAAATCATAGCTATGAACAATAATGCAATCATGAGGTACAATGTGCTGGTTCCATATACAGTCTGAGACTTGTTTTTATTGAATGAGTAATGTATATCATACAACATATCAAGTTTCCCTTTGCTGCTTGTTAGCAAGCTTGGGATTGAAATGCATGCCCCAAACGTAGCAAGTGTATAGGATCTGACACTATGCATTTTTGTCTCATACTATGCATTTTTGTTCATAAACTTTACTTCTACAGTTATTCTTCTTTTACCCAGTCCTTATTTTCTCTTGATCCTCTTTTCTCATTATTGAGAGTATTGTAAGTATTTTTATAAATCACCTACATTCCTTCCTGAATATCAGTAGAATATAAAGAAACAAACATAATTTTGTGTTATCTGGAGATGTGTTTGTAGAAACTTTAATACCTTATTTTATTAGGACTTCATGCCTTGGTCTTTGGATTATATAAAATAACAGATGGGAGATTAGAGCATAACAGATGCCACAAAAGGTCAGGTGTATCTATTTAGCCCAAGGCAAAGATATCCCCTCCAAACAGACATTACTTCTAATATCCAACTCAAATGGTTAGGGATATATCTGAAATCTTACACCATCACAGAACTATTTTCTATGAAATTGCTGTATGATTTAAAACTACTCTTATTTTCATTTTAGTGGAAATTTTCCAGATCTGAATAAAGCCAAAGCTACTTTTGTCTTCAATTTACTTCTCTCTGGCTTTAGGACTGTGACATTTCCAGTATACCAGAATTCTGAAATGAAGGATTTTGTATTCATCATTCAGTATTCATGTAATTAAGGGAAGAGACTTGTACTTTAGAAGTAGATGCTGATGTAAGAATCTCTGGCTTATCTAGGTTATTATTAGTGGAGAAGCTAGAACCTGGTGCCACCTGCTACATATTTATACCAACATTAGCCACTAATGCTTTACTTAATAAGTTCTTGATTTTAGCAAGGAATGGAATATAATAGAAAATGAAGGTTGATAAATATGTAAGGATAATATAGACATATGTAAGAATCCAAATTGCTTTTCTTTAACATACAGAGAGCACAAATATGATTGCAATGATTAATCTGATTACTAAGTCACAGAGCACATAATAGCTAAAGGTTATGAGTAAATTTTGCTACTTTCATTCTTTTATCTAAGTAGGTACATCAAAGCAAAGTATTTTCAGGACTTTGGCCATGAATGGGATCTTGAATCTAAAATTCTCTTGAAAATATAAAGGTAATGACTTTTCTCTTGGTAGAACCTATACATCAATTGTTTAAATGTTCACAGAACACTTAACATTAGCCTACAGGTGGGCAAAATCATTTAACACGGTGGTTTTCAACCTTCCTAATGCCGGGACACTAATACAGTTCCTGTGGGTTGTGACCCACAGGTTGAGAACCGCTGATTAACACAAAGCCTATTTGGTAACGAAGTGCTGAATAGCTCATGTAATTTACTGAACACTTTACTGAAAGTGAAAAACTTGAAGTATGGTTTCTACTGAGTATGTATCATTTTTGCACTATCCTAAAGGAAAAAAATCCATATGTTGAAACATCATAAGCCAGAGACCATTTATTTTTTATTCCAATAATTTAGTAATAAACTAGATTCAATTAAAATACTATTAATAGGAAAAATACTTCATGAAAGAAACCATAAGAAAATAATAGAAATTCTTCCTAAACAATTTGGAGGGGTTGTAGGTCTTATAAAATGAACAATTCTAAAAGATTTGTCCTTTATATCTTTAATCTCCTATATTACATAATATTTTTAAAGTAAGGCAAATTCTATTCCTAAGATCTGATATATAAACACATTATAAATTTCAGCACTTAATAATATCATGGGGCCATTGCATTATATGTTTGTGTCTGACTAATCTTCAGTCAGTAGTTTAAAAGAAGCTGTTTCATATGATTAACTGATTATTTTACAACTTTTAAAAAGAAAAATGTCTTGCCTTTGAATGGTAATCTTGTTCCAGTCTGGAATCTGATCCGGCTACCTGTTTGTATTTGTTAATTTTCATTTGGCGATTTCTCTCCTCTATATCCATAGCACCTATCGAGTAGAAAAAAACCCATAAAATTAATGCTCATTTCTTATTTTTGAGTCCTACTTATAGGATGTACAAAAGAAATGCTAGGCTGATATATTACTTTCACTCAATGTATTATGTATAAATTTAATGTCATTATTTTTTAGATTTATTTAAAGTATGCAATTTGGTAAATTAATTATTAATTATGAAAAATAATTTTAATCTGATTAAAATGTAAACAAGTTTAAAGAGAAGACAACAAATCTTCACTAGACAGATAATACTTTCTGGTACACATATGTCCAGGAAAATGTATTTGATAGCATACAAATTTGATAATAGTAATATTATAGGACCTTTGACTTTTAATTAATCATGATTTGATTTATTTACTGGTAATAAAGTTGCAAGTCAGTGTCAAACACAATTTTAAAATTGCGTTTAGAAACTATTACCATAAAATTAGGCTATGTATTAAAGCAGTCTGCCCCAGAACACGTGTAGATCCAGTTATCAGAAAGTTTTGAAAGTGAATTTTCTAGAACCAGTATCAAGAAAGAAGCTCTTGGAATAATACTTCTGTTAACATACCATGCAAGTAAAGGCATGAGTATTACTAAAATCAATTTTATTAAAAAAATTAGAAAAGTGAGATGGTACAGGTGCTACCTCAAAACACATCACTTACCAGATTTTAAGAGAGTCTTCAAAAACTTTGGTTATAATAAGACTCAAATTCAGTTAGCAAATTCTAGCAAATATATAAAAGCATTTTGAAAACATACTGATGATTTTTATTAAAAGATATTTATAGGAAAACTCCATTTCTCATAAATATATATAACAAAAAAACTTAATCGTATACAAATCTACATATTGGAAAAAATAAGCTCAGTGGACTCAAGTGAGTATCCATAACAAAGTGCTGCCATGTAAATTCACATGCAATGTGTGTTTAGGTAGAAGTATAAACATATACATATATAACCCTTAATATCATAACTTTAAAACTGCAGCAAAAGTACCTAGACAAAAGTGTACCTATTAAAATAGGTATTTTAATACTTACCTAATTTTAAAAATAGCATAAAGGAAAAGAGGACTGGCAACAAACCAGTGTAATTAGAATTTACAGTATCCTCTTTTTAGTTAATGTTTTAATTTTTGATATTTTAGATTCTGAATATTACTTTCTACCCTGTAAAAAATCTCATCATGTATATTAGATAGTTCTGGTGAGTAACAAATTGTAAGTAAAAACTGGTTAATTAAATAGGACAAAAAGTAAAGAGAAGAAAGAAAATCTTGGATAAAAGTACATATATAAAGAGCTTACACTACATGACCTCTAAATATACCAGTGAATTTAAATAAACTATTCAATGAAGTGAGACAGTTTGTGCCTTATAATCGTCACATTTTAATAATGATTTGACTAATTGATTCTATTCCAAATAGTGTATATGTGTACTTGCAAACTGGTAGCCTTCGGTGGTCCTCGCTCTTCTCCCTTCCCTCTGCTCCACAGTCTACCCCCAGCAACTGCTGGCAGGATGGATTTCAGGCCAGCTGAGCTCTCATGCGACTATGCTATGGGCTGGTAGGTTCCCCACCCAGGATCCCAATCTGAGCTGAGTGCTGCCCCTCCATGGGGAAGGGGTTCCCTGTGAGCATATCTTAGCTAGGACCTACACTTTATTCTCCTCATTGATCTGCCCATGTTACCTCCCTCACTTCCTTTGTGACCCACTGTCAGTCACTTACTTTAAAAATTTCCATATTTTATTGATGCTGATTTAACATGCTTCCTAAAATCATACCACAAATTCTGTAAGGTATTTATTTTGACATAAGCCATTTAAGAAGTTTACTTGTTTTTAAAACAAAAAGTAATTTTGTAGTTATTTTAAATTTAAAAAAAAAAGTTAAAATGGCTCAGCACCTGTAGCACAGTGGTTACGGCGCCAGCCACATACACCAAGGATGGCGGGTTTGAACCCAGCCCAGGCCAGCTAAACAACTGAAACAAAAAAATAGCCAGGCATTGTGGTGGGTGCCTAAAGTCCCAGCTACTTGGGAGGCTGAGACAAGAGAATCGCTTAAATAAATAAATAAATAAATAAAAGTTAAAGTCATGTTGATAACTTTTCTATGGCACCCCAGTAAAATAAAGTTAATTTATAAGGGGATTTTTAATCCAAATATATAGTTGAACATAACCAAATTAGCTGGCAGAAAGCCAGTGGTTGCTAAGGTTTTATCATTTACATTTGCACTACAAAGATAATCAATTATGTGGTTAGTTTCAACAGAGTTTGGGGCTGGGAATCTTTCTCTCTAAATAACAACTTAATATTGGCATGGATACCTTTAATTCTTACATTTAATGGGGAAAAAAGTGTACTTTTTAAAGGATACAATTTAGAATAAATTCAATTATAAAGTGCAATTTTTTTTGTCATACCCCATTCATACCCAAAACTTCTGTGAAGGATTTAGCAGTGGTCCAATTCACAATGAAGTCAGTGACCAGAAGAAGATAGCAGGATTGCAGACTCAGTCACTCATCTTGTGATCTTAAACAAAATACTCAAATTTGGGGATCTTAAGAGAGAAAAGTTTTAAGCTCAACATCAAAACTCAAGAAAGAATGCCAAATCTCAGGAAAAAAAATTAGAAACTTGGAATTAGGGGCATCATAAATGTCCAGGACTGTCTTCCAGAAACTACACTGGTAAGTATCTCAAATTCTTGTGGCTAATTTAATGATTTAAAAAAAAATTCACCCCTGTTCCCTATCTCATCCATTTCCTCTATCTTTACATAAATATTTAGCTTCAGATTAAAAAAGTCTTCCTATATTGAGATAAAAAATTTCACTAAGTGATTGTTCATGAGGGTTTCTTATGAAAATAATCACATCTATAATTCCTTTACCTTTGATAATTATATGTCTTCACAAAACTAAGATCTGCATTGAAATAATTTGAAGTAAAAAAATAAATTTCTATTGTTA
This sequence comes from Nycticebus coucang, assembly GCF_027406575.1. NCBI lineage: Eukaryota > Metazoa > Chordata > Mammalia > Primates > Lorisidae > Nycticebus > Nycticebus coucang. The sequence goes on along the minus strand of NC_069792.1, from coordinate 66,795,996 downwards.
ATAAAATAACATATCGAGAATTTGTAGAATGATCATTAAACATTTACATTTTATAACTGAATTTATTCTAAATTGTATCCTTTAGAAAAGTGCATACTACATTTGTTTTACAGTTAAGAGTTAAGAATTAAAGGTATTTGTGCCAATTTAAAGTTTTAATTAATAGGGAAGATTCCCAGCCCCAAACTGTTTTCTGTTGAAACTATCCAAATAATTGATAACAAAGTAGACAAATGTAGCTTTAACAAATCTAATCTAGTTTGACAAGACACAGAGATAAAATAAATATAATCCGAATATAAATCAAAATATTATCTGAGGCTTTTTCTAATTGAAGCTAAAGAAGTATATTACTTATATAGAAAAGACATTTTTATTTTATTATTATTATTATTATTTGCAGGTTTTTTTTTTTTTTTTGGTCAGGGCTGGGTTTGAACCCGTCACCTCTGGCATATGGGGCCGGCGCCCTAATCCGTTGAGCCACAGAAAAGACATTTTAAAATTAATTATAATTTACCAGACCACTGAGGAAAGGAAAAAATTATTTATGTTAACTATCTATACTTTACAAACTTTTAAGAAAATAAAAATAGGGCGGTGCCTGTGGCTCAAGGAGTAGGGCGCTGGTCCCATATGCCGGAGGTGGTGGGTTCAAACCCAGCCCCGGCCAAAAAAAAAAAAAAGAAAAATAATTTGAAACAGACACAAAGCAAAAGGAAATGCAGGCAATAATAATGAGGGTGACAGAAATAACATATTTAAAATGAACAAAGGTAAGAGAGTCAAATTATGTATTCTTAATGCTAAATTAATGCAATGAATAAAAATGTGTATTCTGTGGATATAGGTATTTGCTCTGTTCAAGGTGACAATTACAGGTAAGAAAGCATGGTTAGATATGTTTATTTTCTAGATTTAGTGGAAAGATTATAAAAATGATTTCTTTCATCAGAGACTAAGTACAGAAATTGTTAAAAATGCTCACAAGATAAGAATATGTAATATTTTATGCTATAATTTTGTTTTAAAGGACAGTGCAGTTCAAGAAGAAAATATTGTCCTTGGTTTTACTAAATATTTTAAACATTCTTTGAATATTTAATAACTGTGAAAAAACTTATTTTTCAGATTGACAATCACATACTACCTGTTGAAAAAAATGTTCGTTTATATTAAAGACCTTCCAAAGTACCTGCTGTACAATGATAAATAATAATTACTTAAAACATATAATTTTTATCAGCATTGCATAACATTTGAAATAGACAAACATTAATTTGATTTTGTTTATAATATGTTTGTTTAAAAATGATCCTTCCTTTGCTCCCAAGAATATAGGAAATCTGAACTCAATATATGCTTAAATGAAAATGGAATGAAATGAAAAAGAAAAGCTCTAGAAACTTACAGAATTATTTTACTACCTTGAGGCTTACAGTTATGAGCTCTAGTATTTTAAATTAGATTGCCAACATTAACAATCTAGTCTAAGTTTTTAGGTTACCTGTTACCATGTGCATATGTGTGGTGTGTCTCCATTAACTCCCTGTCACATTCCTTAATTAATACTTCATGGGAGGTACTACAGATAAATTTCACCGACTCCTTTCTCTATAGAAAAAATCCCCTGATATTTGAGCTACTTTGGGAAATAATGAGGAAGAATTTAGTAATCTAAGGAAATAGTGTGTGGGCGGGGTTTCTTGTAATCTAAATTGAGTGAACAGATGAACCAAAATTTTGTTATTCAGAGAAATTAGATTTTAGCATCAGTTAGGTTTTGACATTAAAAAATTAGGATGTGGGTGGCGCCTGTGGCTCAGTGAGCAGGGCGCTGGCCCCATATGCTGAGGGTGGCGGGTTCAAACCCAGCCCCGGCCAAAACTGCAACAACAAAAAAAATAGCCGGGCGTTGTGGCGGGCGCCTGTAGTCCCAGCTACTCAGGAGGCTGAGGCAAGAGAATCGTCTAAGCCCAGGAGTTGGAGGTTGCTGTGAGCTGTGTGATGCCATGGCACTCTACCGAGGGCAATAAAGTGAAACTCTGTCTCTACAAAAAAAAAAAAAAAAAAAAAAAATTAGGATGTATTTGGCTCATGGGGAAAGAGTGGTGTTTTGCACCTATAGATCACAGGGGAGGTAACCACCACAGAATTGATTGGGGCCTTGGTACTGTCCAGATTTGGGATAATGGGCATATTGCTTCAAAGAAAAAGTACAATAACCATTGATAAAAGACATAAACACGAGTCAGTTTCACTGGATTAATAAACTATTCCCCATTTGTGTTATGTACTTCAGAATATTCTACATTTTATCTGGCGGCTAAATCCCTATATTAAGGGAAATATAATTCGCAGAGTAGCACATATTATAATCCTGTATAATTGTCTTGTCCCCATGTTATTATGTTTTAACATGAGATTATTATCAAATACCACTGCATTCCAAATCTGGGACATAATTAATGTAACCATAAGATATATTTCAATTACTTCACTATAATACACAACACAAGATTGTGTGGAAGGTTGAAAGGAGTATAATAATGAAATTTAAAAATGCATCTTTACATTTATGTTTATTTAGAAACATAATTTAAACACACTTGGAGTTGTTGGTAATGTTAATTTAAATATGAGACCAAAAAAAATACACATCATATTAAAAACAAAGATCAGACCCAGGTTGGAAAGGAAACCTATATGATCTTTCTTGGGTATACCAGAAAGTCATAGAGTACAGAATATTCCTTGTGTTATAATCAAACACTTATCTAAGTGCTTATGTGATATTAAAATTGAGATCTCTCCATCTCAAATTTATCTAGCCCTATTATTGATTCTCTAAATTCTTATATTAAAATTGTCATGATATCAAACATATGGTGAGCTTTTAGGAAATTTAGCTAATACCATGTTGCAAACAATAGGCATGTGAAATAAAGTGATTAAACTGCTTGAAAATTAAATTGAAAAAACTTGTCAAGAGAAATAAAGTTTCTGGTACTTAAGGAAACATTGCTAGAATAAATTAAATTATGATTATAAATGCCAAATATGAGATAAGCTTCCTAGAAAAGATTTGTATTAGAAATTTCCTCCACATAGCCATGGTGATCATCCTAGAAAATGATTATATACTTGTGTTATGAACTGAGTGAGATAAAATTAGTGGCCCTTATGTAGCAATATTATAATTAAAAGAATCAAATTTTAATTTTTATTATGTTATTTTACCCAAGTTGGCTAAATAAATATTTTACAAAGTGACATTAACATTTTTAATCAAGTTAGGATCATCATTAAGTTGGAATTATTTTCAATGAGAAAAGGAAATAGATATGTAGATTTTAAATAGTACTCATGCTTTGAGAATAAAATTTTTTCCAAAGATGCTGCTGATGGCTGTTACTGGTCAAGGATACAAGAATGACTCCACAGAGTAACTATGTCATGTAGTGTAACACTCTCTCAGAATTCAAAGTAATGTATCCCAGTTATTCCACAAATATGGAAATCTCACAAAATGTTTCTGTTCAATACTGAAAATAAAAGCGGAATGAAGGTTAGAGAATTAGATGATGAGACATTAGGACAGACTAGCTTAAACTAGAAACTGGACTGAATTTTAACCTTTCAAATGCTACTATGCCAATACTAGTTACATTCAGGATCCTAAATATAAGTGCAAACTAAACAGAGTTGGTCTCCATTAAATTTCCCTTTCTGAATTCCTTCTTTTGTTCTCCTCTTCCCAGCCCTCCAGTATTGTTCTCTTATATTGTTTTCTCTGCAAAAGGTCTTCTTTCTTGGCTCTAACACTTCTATACCCCTCACGTTATCATAGTAAACCCTCCATTTCTCCTAAGGTTAAAGATACAGATTCTGGCACAAAATCAGACTGTTTGGTTTAAATTCCAGCTTCAAATGGCTTGGGTAAGTTATTTAATTGATCTGTACCTCAGTTTTTCAATCTGTCAACTAGAAATAAAAATAGTACCTACACAGAAAGCTAAACTCAGTTACGAATTGTAACCATATATATGAAGATGACTTACTTATCTGAAATGTTGACTGAATTTTAATAGTTTATTAACCCAAAGAAATCTTTGAGAAAATGCAGAGTAAAAATTGTTTTTGATCAATGAGTCATTAACTACTCTAAACTAAAACCCTCTCAATCCCCTTGTCAGAACTAGTTCTTATACCAAAATCCCCCAAGAGTAAAATATGAATTAAATTATGTGGAATTAACACCCTAACCATTAATTATTCCTCACTAATCCAAATTTTTAAAATAGGAACTATTGTATCTAGTATAAAAACAACAAGCTTTTATATGGCTTGAGTATTTAGATTCACTCAAGTGAGCTTGTATATTTGAGCTGTAAAGTAAGAATACCCAAATGTAGAAAGCTCTTTACTGTATCTCCAATATAGAGTCAAACACAACATGTTGTTTCTTTACTCCTGGTCATTTAGTAAGAACTTCCTACTCTTGGATCTCTCTTATTTCATGGTGACTTTATTTAAGGAAGAACCTCATTGTTGAGAACTGTAGTGAGGCAAGTCTGATTTCTCAAAGGTTACTAGAAAGATTTTATTTGCTAAATCAAGTGATCACTCCTCAACACCATCCTTCTGGAACTCACTGCAACATTTAATGAAATTATTACACGATCCTTGATATTTTCTCCTTCAACTGCTGGGCCCTGAACTTGTCTGACTCTTTTAGTTCATTCTTTATCAGACTATTTCACTAGCTAATCTTTCTCAGCCCATTTTTCAAACGTATACATTTCCTAAAGTGTTAGTAACTTCCTCTTTTTATTTTATCCCTAAGTGATTTTTTTTATCTAATGCACTTATCACTTCAATCCTGGAGGCTCTGATCTTCAGGTCCCACCTTTCCCAAAAGCTCTAAGATTCATATTTCCAGTTGTCTCTTAGACATCCCCAAGTAAATACCCTTTCAGGACCAAAAACTGAACAGACCCAAAACAACTTAAAATTACATTTCATATCTGTCCTTTTCCCTATAATCACTACCAATATCTAGAATATCCAGAATCTATTTTATTTATTTATTTGTGGCTAAATGTCTTTCATGTCCTCAGAACTACTAGCCCGAAATATCTTTCTTTACCTTCTTTAGTATCTTGCCCACTGCTCTATATTCAAAGTCCCTTGTTTGTTTTCCAGCTCTTCTACCTTAGTCATCTCTTCTTTTTTTTTTTTTTTAAAAGTACATTTTTCTTTTTATTTTTTTTGAAGTCCACCTTAGACTTTTTTCTGAGGTCTGTCAAACAAGGTATTTTCAAATGATGACAAAATGCAAATTTTATGATTCGGTTTCACAGTTTCCTTATGTGTTCAGGACCAGCACTTAGGCACATGAATAAGCCCGTACAACTTTTTGGTAGCTAGTAATTTTAAAAATGTTTATTTGCCACTTGTTTTGGCTCAGAAATTCTAGCAATGTAATTTGCATACCACTTCTTTTTTTTTTTTTCTGTATATATATATATATATATATATATATTTTTATTGTTGGGGATTCATTGAGGGTACAATAAGCCAGTTACACTGATTACAATTGTTAGGTAAAGTCCCTCTTGCAATCATGTCTTGCCCCCATAAAGTGTGACACACACTAAGGCATCTCTTCTTATTCTCACACATAGATGTGTCCAACCTGCAGCCCCTGGGCTGAGTGCTGATTATGTGAGGACTCTTATCTGTAGTAGTAGGTATCATGAAATGTATGCATGGACCTTTTCTTAATTTTTTTGCTCATTAGCTTTTGTTAGTGTTTGTATTTAATGTGTGGCCCAAGACACACTTTTTCTCCCAACAGCAGAAAGGAAAAAAGTTTAGACACCCCTGCATGATAGGCCAACCCAACTCATGACCATTCCCCTCTGATCTTAGCTCTTCATTTCTTGTGTTGTGTTAGATTGAATAAATCACTTTTCTATTAACATACATTTAGAACTATTTGGGTACTATATGAAAATCCGTTTTAATTTTGCATATTTTCAATAATTTTTGAAATCAGATTTATTGAGGTATAATTTATATAAAGTAAAATTCACAGTATTTAGTTACAAATTTCTATGACCTTTGACAAACGTATTTAGTCATGCAACCTCATTACAATCAAGTTATAAATTATTTATTTTACTCTAAAAAGCTCCCTGATGTTGCTCTCTTATTCCTCTCCCTGCCAGCTTAGGTAACCACTGATCACACGTGGAACATTTTCTTTCTTCAGTAATGTTTTGACTAAAGTCTTGCTTGCAGCACAGAAAATGAAATGCAGCAACTATAGTTAAAATCTCGTTCTAGAATTTATTATTATATCTCTATACAATTTTTAACAATACTACTTTGTTCATGTCAGGAATTGTGCTAAGAGCTTCAAATATTTCATAATTACGTCACTCTGCACAACTATATGTTCCAGGAATTTTTTTCTCAATTTTAGTCATTAAAAAATTTGCATAAAGGCCACATAATTAGTAGGTGGCAGAGACTGATCTGCCCCTCTCTAAAACTCGTGATCTGAAATATTTAGTCATGAAATATTTCTTTCTTCTTCCTTCCTCTATTTCTCCTGCTCTTTCTCACAAATGCCGAGTCAACTTTTATTTCATTCTTCTCTTTTTCCAACATTTTCTATTCCTCACAACATCCCTCCCCTTTCTTTCTGAGCTGCTTCTCATTTTGCTTTGGCCAATTTTTTTTTTTTTGATAATGTTTCAACTTATTTCCCTATCAGCCCAAACTTAGACTATAATACAGTCATTTAAAAATCTTTTTAGAGATTCTTGCTTCTCCATTCTGGTGATACTTTAAATGGATACTAAAAATGGAGAAGCAAGAATCCAATGTACTCAATTCTAATATGAAGCCAATAGACAATTGAAAACATACCCACATAAGAGAAAAACTCAAATCAATTCAAGGTTGGGGGCGTGGAGTGAGGGAGCGGGGAGATGGAAGAGGAGAGGAAGGAGGGGGATAGGGGTGCTCCCACTCAATGGACACAACGTTGGAGGTATGGCCACACCTTTGGGGCAGGACATAATTATGAGGACTTTACCTAAAAATGCAAACATTGTAACAATTCTTTGTGCCCTCAATTAACTTGAAATAATAAAAACAAAATCTTTTTAGAGAGCCCTTTGAGTCTCACTTCTTTATTCTGAACAGGCCTGTCAACCTTCATACTCTGAAAGATTTATAATCTCTAACTAAATTCTCTTCATTAGTTATGCCATATAATTAATTAATCCAATTACTTTTGTTCTCCACTATGCTTTGCCTTTCTTACTGTTAAGTTTCCTTTCTCATCTTCACCCTTAACATCCCACACTTTATCACAAAATTGACTTATTACACATGTACTCTCTTTTTATTTTTTTTTATTTTTTGTGGTTTTTGGCCAGGGCTGGGTTTGAACCCACCACCTCCGGCATATGGGACCAGCGCCCTACTCCTTGAGCCACAGGCGCCACCCTACTCTTTCTTTTAAATGCAAACAATTTAACAAATGTATTTTAATCATAAATTAATTACCATCCAGTTTTGCACTTCATTCACCTCCCTGTAAAACTTAAATTTTTGAAACTCTCATTCTTCACTGATATGTAAATGACTTTTCACAAAAACTTTATAGTTTAAATTATTCACCTATTCTGAATTTTAATTGCCCTTACTTTAGTTTCTGTTTATTGGTCTTAATTATATATGTATTTCTAGCTCCTTCACATAGCTTATTTCTTCCCATTCTTTTGGTTTGCTTCAAATATCACCTTTACAAATGAGACTTCCTAGTTTATTCCATCTAAAGTAAACCCTTCCTCACTGAACCCCACTAGGTCACCTAGAATTCTTTTTCTTTCTTTATTTTTCTTTCTTTCTTTTTTTTTTTAAGACAGTCTCACTCTGTCCCTGCAGCTAGAGTATAGTGATGTCATCATAGGGCTGTGCAACCTCAATCTCCTAGGCACATGCTATCCTTCTGCCTCAGCCTCCCAAGAAGTTATGATTACAGGAATACACCACCACATCCAGCTAATTTTTTCTATTTTTGGTAATTATGGGGTCTTGTTCTTGCTCAGAATGGTCTCAAATTCCTGACCTCAAGCGATATTCCACTTGGCCTCCCAGAGTGCTAGGATTACAAGCCCCTGTACCCAGCTAAGAATGTTAAATAATAGCACCATAACTACTTAAGTTCTAAACTATCTTATTTAAGGACCATTTCCTCTCTCAAAAATATAATTTCCAAGAATGGAGTGATCTTTTATGTCTTTGCCACTGTTTTGTCCCCAGCACCTAGAATAAGGTCTGATACATAAATACTTAGTAGATATTTGTTGAACAAATACATTTTTAGAATAGTGAAATACCTTTAGAGTACCAAAAAAATAATTTCAAAAATGACAAATAATTTCTTTTATGTAGGCCAATATTATATCATAATTTAACATGCCATATGATAACTGGAGAATAAGTTGAATCTAGCATAGTCATATTTGCTGGTTATTTGGCTATAAGGAGATTTTTATTCCCATATTAATAAAGCTCATATTCTCACTATTAACACATTAAGTACAGAGTTGAATAGATTTCTGAACACAAAATGTGTATTTTGGGATTTAGAAAATATTAAAAGAGTGTGAATAGTTTGAAAAATTCATGATTTGTATTAATAATATTTTTGGCCACATGCTAGACACTTCATGAAAATTTCTCTAATCTTTCACATAACCCTTCAGTCCTAAATGAGATAATAGTAGCCCAAAGTTTTCCTTTCTTTGATATTTGTTTGCTTTTGAAATGAAGAATTTTTCATTTTGGCTAGTCATTTATTTTTATTCTCCTGTTGATTAAAAGTATAAACATACACACATGCACACACACAAACTATCAACCTTTGGAGAAAATAAGAAACTTGTCTGAGATCACATAGGCCTTCGAATTTCATACTTTACTGCTCTAACAACATGCCTCTTAATAAGGCAACAGAATATAAAATATTTCTTATATTATTGTTCTTTACCGGAAGCAATAATTTTTAAAAAACATTTAAAATGTGAAAATTTGTCATGTTTTGGGTGTTACAGATGAACAACCACAGTGGTTGATAAGTATAGTCCAATGTTCAGTTCTACTCTTAAAACAATTTAAAAAATTTTTTAAACTATCTCAGAAATGAGAATTATCCAAAGTTCTTACTAATTTATTCTTTATAGATTACCGATGTATTAATTTGAATTTAGAGCCAAAATCCTATTGCAAAACATGATTTTACTAATAACCAACATAAATTATAAGAGTAAATAAGTATATTTGTCTGAAAAATAACCTTTTGGCATAATCTGATGATAGTTAACACATTGCTCATGTGTCATGAGTTACCTGGAAACATGGATAGTTTCTGTGTAAAAGTCCCAGTTAGTAATATGTTAAGATGTTAGAGGTGTTAAGTGATTCAATACTATAAGCAGGTGAGAGATGAGGCAGGAGAATGAATAAAGTAGGTTGAATTTGGGACAACTGGGAGAAATAAATCAGGGAACAGCTGCTATGTTAAGAACCACCTACAATTCTTAGATAGAATAAAATTCTTGGATGGATAAAAGTTTGTAACAAGTTCTGTACAGATATTACTTTGAATTTTTTTCAAATTAAAAAGAAATAGAGAGGTGTTTCTAATTTCCATGTGAAAAAAAAAATTTTTTTTTTTTTGATAGGATCGTGCTCTGTATCCTGGGCTACCGTGTAGGAGTGTCATCGTAGCTCACTGCAGCCTCTAACTGCTGGGCTCCAGTGATGCTCCTTCCTTAGACTCCTGAACTGCTGGGACTACAGGTATATGCCACCACACATGCAAATTTTCCTATGTTTTTATAGAGACAGGATCTCACTTGCTTAGGCTGGTCTCAAACTCCTGGCTTCGGGAGATACTCCCATCTCAGCCAACCAAATAGGTAGAATTATAGACGTGAACCTGAATAAAATTTTTCATTCTAAAAGCTACATTTAAAATAATTTGTTTAGCATTTGCCCCATAACTTAAGTCTTATTAACATCTTTTTAATTGCCAATATGCCAATCAAATCTGACAAGATTCAAAGTGCAATTTTGAAATGATATATGCTATATATAATTTGAATGTTTATGTCTCCCCCAAATTTATATGTTGAAATCTTAACTGCCAATGTGAGCCTTTGGGAGATGCTTAGATCATGAGGGCTTAGTGCAGGATTAGTGTTCTGATAAAAGAGTCCCAGGAGTGACCCATTGCTCCCCTCACATAAGAAGACACAGGGAAAAGATGGGTGTCCATGAACTAACACTCGCACCCCCCCGACCACACACATAGAATCTGGCTCTGCCTAGGCGTTATACTTCCCAGTCTCCAGAATTCAAAAAAATACATTTTTATTGTTTATTAGCCACTCAGCCTATGATATTTGGTTACAGCATCCCAAATACATACCAATGGGTAACATTCAGAACAGTCAGAGAAGTAAAACTAAAAGATATATTGTAATTGTATTAATTTTGAAAAAGTTCCCCTAGGTAACTCTAAAAGGAAACAAAGCAATTATTTTGTTAAGTATTATAATTATAACACAAAATGTTACTTACTGTATTTTTATTGAGAAGTATTTGAAATCCATTCAACTTGAATTGTTCAACTTTTCAAATTAGAATCAGTATATAGTAGACCAATGGATCAATCTAAAGTAATAATTTTTTACATATTTTCTAAAACCACTGAAGTAGCATAGAACCAACTATTAATGATAATTCACTAATTATTTAATATAATCATAAATATCATAACGATAATAATCGATGCAAATGGTGATAAATATGACTGACAATCTTTCATGTCCTTATGAATAAAACTGATATGTTACACAAGCACTAAGATTGTCAGATACCCAAGACCAGGACTGCAAGTAATTCTGCAAATTTGTGTAGTTGGAACTTGAATTTAGAAACACGATATGCAGATGTTGTCTTACGTAACTTACCAAGTAGTATTTTTAAAATCTTCTTTGCATTAGACTTATTTAACAATTACCCCCCCAAATTAATTAGTATGTTAAACTTTTTATAAGAGTAAGAAGAAAAAGTGCAATATATCCTAATAAAAGACTACTTTTCATTTAAAAGACATGTTATTATGATTTCCAAGTGCTAAATCAATGATTTTTGCTGCTTCAAATTGTGTAATTAATTCCATTCCTCCATTTAGTATGTAGAATTAAGTGGCAGTGATTGTACTCTAATCTAGTAATACAATTGAAGGTCCTATGTAATTGTGGCTTAAAACATAAAACACATTTTGTTAGGGAAATGATTAGACCTGTGAAATTATTCTTCCATCATATTTTGGGTTGAAATAAGTGGTGTTGATGAAGAAAAATAATCAAGTTGCATATTCATTAGAGATGTGAATGACAGGTTAATAGAGATATTGCCTTTTTTTGGTCACACACCACAGTTTTTGAAAAGCCTTAACTTAAGCTTTTATTCAAAAGGTTAAATTGCTCATGGAACATACTCCAAAATTGATCACATGTTAGGTCACAAATCTAACCTCAGCAATTTTAAAAGAATAGAAATTATTCCTTGAATCTTCTCAGACCATCATGGAATAAAAGTGGAACTCAGTAACAACAAGAACCTGTGTACTCATACAAAAACATGGAAACCGAATAACCTCATGCTGAACGATAGCTGGGTCATAGACGAGATTAAGAAGGAAATAAACAAATTTTTGGAACAAAACGACAATGAAGACACGAATTGTCAGAACCTCTGGGATACCGCAAAGGCAGTCCTAAGAGGGAAATTTGTGGAAGGAATACAGCAAGCCTTCCACAAGAAAACGGAGAGGAAGTTAATAATTTAATGGGACATCTCAAGCAACTGGAGAAGGAAGAACATTCCAATCCAAAACCCAGCAGAAGAAAAGAAATAACCAAAATTAGAACAGAATTAAATGAAATTGAAAACAAAAGAATTATACAACAGATCAATAAATCAAAAAGTTGGTTTTTTGAAAAGGTCAATAAAATAGATAAACCTTTGGCTAACCTAACCAGGAAAAAAAGAGTAAAATCTCTAATTTCATCAATCAGAAACGACAAAGACGAAATAACAACAGACTCCTCAGAAATGCAAAAAATCCTTAGTGAATACTACAAGAAACTTTATTCTCAGAAATACGAAAACCTGAAGTAAATCGACAAATACTTGGAAGCATGCCACCTGCCAAGACTTAGCCAGAATGAAGTGGAAATGTTGAACCAGCCTATATCAAGTTCTGAAATAGCATCATCTATACAAAATCTCCCTAAGAGCCCGGTCCGGATGGCTTCACATCAGAATTCTACCAAACTTTTAAAGAGGAACTAGTACCTATATTACCCAAACTTTTCCAAAATATAAAAAAAGAAGGAATACTACCCAACACAGTCTATGAAGCAAACATCACCTTGATCCCCAAACCAGGCAAAGACCTGGTAAGAAAAGAAAATTCTAGACCAATATCACTAATGAATATTGATGCCAAAAAATTCAACAGGATCCTAGCAAACAGAATCCAGCAAAACATCAAACAAAATATACACCACGACCAAGTGGGTTTTATCCCAGGGTCTCAAGGCTGGTTCAATGTACGTAAATCTATAAATATAATTCAGCACATAAATTAAAAAACAAAGACCATATGATTCTCTTAATTGATGCAGAAAAAGCTTTTGATAATATCCAGCGTCCCTTCATGATCAGAACACTTAAGAAAATGGGTATAGAAGGGACATTTCTTAAACTAATAGAGACCATATACAACAAACCTGCAGCCAATATCGTATTGAATGGAGTTAAATCGAAACCATTTCCACTCAGATCAGGAACCAGGCAAGGTTGCCCATTGTCTCTATTGCTCTTTAACACTGTAATGGAAGTTTTAGCCATCGCAATTAGGGAAGAAAAGGCAATCAAGGGTATCCATATAGGGTCAGAAGAGATCAAACTTTCACTCTTCGCAGATGATATGATTGTATATTTGCAAAACACCAGGATTCTACTACAAAACTCTTAGAAGTGATCAAGGAATACAGCAATGTCTCAGGATACAAAATCAACACCCATAAATCTGTAGCCTCTATATATACCAACAATAGTCAAGCTGAAAAAACAATCAAGGATGCTATTCCATTTACAGTAGCACTAAAGAAGATGAAATATTTGGGAGTTATCTGACAAAGAACATGAAAGATCTCTATAAAGAGAACTATGAAACTCTAAGAAAAGAAATAGCTGAAAATATTAACAAATGGAAAAACATACCATGCTCATGGCTGGGAAGAATCAACATTGTCAAAATGTCTATACTACCCAAAGTAAAATACAGTTTTAATGCAATACCTATTAAAGATCCACTGTCATACTTAAAAGATCTTGAAAAAATACTACTTCGTTTTACATGGAATCAGAAAAAACCTCGATTAGCCAAGACATTACTCAGAAATAAAAACAAAGCAGGAGGAATTATGCTACCAGACCTCAGACTATTCTATAAATCGATAGTGATCAAAACAGCATGGTACTGGCACAAAAACAGAGAGGTAGATATATGGAACAGAATAGAGAACCAAGAAATGAACCCAGCTACTTACCGTTATTTGATATTGACAAGCCACTTAAAAACATTCAGTGGGGAAAAATTTCCTATTTAACAAATGGTGCTGGGTGAACTGGCTGGCAACCTGTAGAAGACTGAAACTAGACCCACATCTTTCACCTTTAACTAAGATATACTCTCACTGGATTAAAGATTTAAACTTAAGACATGAAACTACAAAAATACTAGAAGAAACCGCAGGGAAAACTCTTGAAGTAATTGGCCTGGGCGAATATTTTTTGAGGAGGACCCCACAGCTAATTGAAGCTGCATCAAAAATACACTACTGGGACCTAATGAAACTAAAAAGTTTCTGCACAGCCAAGAACACAGTAAGTAGAGCAAGCAGACAGCCCTCAGAATGGGAGAAGATATTTGCAGGATATGTCTCCGACAAAGGTTTAATAACCAGAATCCACAGAGAACTCAAACATGTAAGAAAAGAACAAGTGATCCCATCACAGGCTGGGCAAGGGACTTGAAGAGGAACTTCTCTGAAGAAGACAGGCGCACGGCATACAGGCACATGAAAAAATGCTCATCATCGTTAACCATCAGAGAAATGCAAATCAAAACTACTTTGAGATATCATCTAACTCCAGTAAGAATAGCCCATATCACAAAATCCCAAGACCAGAGATGTTGGCGTGGATGTGGAGAAAAGGGAACACTTCTACACTGCTGGTGGAAATGCAAATTAATACATTCCTTTTGGAAAGATGTTTGGAGAACACTTAGAGATCTAAAAATAGATCTGCCATTCAATCTTATAATTCCTTTATTAGGTATATAACCAGAAGACCTAAAATCACATTATAATAAAGATATTTGTACCAGAATGTTTATTGCAGCCCAATTCATAATTGCTAAGTCATGGAAAAAGCCCAGGTGCCCATCAATCCACTAATAGATTAATATATTGTGGTATATGTACACCATGGAATATTATGCAGTCTTAAAGAAAGATGGAGACTTTACCTTGTTCATATTTACATGGATGAAGCTGGAACATATTCTTCTTAGTAAAGTATCTCAAGAATGGAAGAAAAAATATCCAATGTACTCAGCCTTACTATGAAACTATTTTATGGCTTTCATATGAAAGCTATAACCCAGTTATAACCTAAGAATATGGGGAAGGGGACAGGGAGGGGTGGGGAGTATGGGCGGAGGGAGGGTGATTGATGGGATTACACCTATGGTGCATCTTACAAGGGTACATGTGAAACTTAGTAAAAGTAGAATATAAATGTCTTAACACAATGACTAAGAAAATGCCAGGAAGGCGATGTTAACCAATGTGATGAAAATGTGTCAAACAATCTATAAAACCAGTGTATGGTGCCCCATGATCGCATTAATGTATACAGCTATGATTTAATAATAAAAAAATATTCTTCTTAGCAAGGTATTCAAAGAATGGAAGAAAAAGTACCCAATGTACTCAGCCCTAATATGAAACTAATTTATAGCTTTCATACGAAGGCTACAACCCAATCTCAGTACAAGAATATGGGGAAGGGGGCAAGGGAGGGGAAGGGAGGGGGAGGTAGGGTGGAGGGAGGATGATTGGTGGGTCCACACCTAGGGTGTGTCTTGGAAGGGTGCAGGTGAAGTTTACTAAGTGAAGAGTATAAGGGTTTGAACACACTAATTAAGAAAATGCCATGAAGGCTATGTTAACCAGTTCGGTGAAAATATTTCAGACTGTATATGGAACCAGCACATTATACCTCATGATTGCTTTATTGTACACAGCTATGATTTAATTAAAAAAAAGTTGAATTGTATATCACAAAATTTACTGCTTTCTTTTCTAAAATGATTTCCTTTTTCTGTCAACATTTTCTAATTACCTTCTCTGTTATTACTGATAATTATTATTATCTCTGTCTTTACTCTTTTTTCTTTGGAACACAATGCCTTAGTCCTCCTCTCTAGGCTTAAGTGAGCTTGTGGAATCCTAAATGCAAAGCTGGTTTGTACAGACCATGGCCCCACTTATAGTATTATGGGTCTATAAGAGAAATTCAGAAAGCTCAGATTTCAGCTTCTCCACACCAGAAGGAAAAGAGGTATTATGGTCCATAGCTATAATTGCAGTTTAAAATAATGCAAGTATATGTCGGATCTATTAAGTATAGAGTATAAATGTCTTAACACAATAATTAAGTAAATGAGATGATGTACATATTAACCATGTGATGTAAACACTCCTAATTCTATATGAAATCAGCACATCGTACCCCATAAATGCATTAATGTATACAAGATCTATGTGTATATGATTTAATAAAAAAAAAGTTCAAAAGTCAAATTATGTTAACGATGTGAAGTACTTTAGAACTTACTCTCTGAAGACAATAAAACATTCTCTTTTGCTCCATAAATTTAAACATCTATGTCCTATATAGCATTTATTTTTTTGTAAGAAATGTTGCTTCCATTATTAATTTTCTCTTCAGAGTCTTTAAACTGTCTCAACCAAGTCTTTTTCCTCTGTCTTTGTGGATATCATGAAGATTCCTTTGCTGAAAGTCTAAGTTGCACTTCTAAATTTTCTTACCCCTCTCTAAGGTTTATTCCTTCTTTCCCCAGCACTCATTCTTTTCTTAACATTTTCCAGCCTGTACTATTAAGGCTATTTACCCCAAGCTTATTTCTCTAATTCCTCCTGCACTGCTTAGAGACATCCTGTCTTTTCTTTTTTTTCTTTTTTTTGTAGAGACAGAGTCTCACTGTACCGCCCTCGGTAGAGTGCCGAGGCGTCACACGGCTCACAGCAACCTCCAGCTCTCGGGCTTACACGATTCTCTTGCCTCAGCCTCCCGAACAGCTGGGACTACAGGCATGCACCACAACGCCCGGCTATTTTTTTTTTTGTTGTTGCAGTTTGGCCGGGGCTGGGTCCGAACCTGCCACCCTCGGCATATGGGGCCGGCGCCCTACTCACTGAGCCATAGGCGCCGCCCATCCTGTCTTTTCTATGTGGACTCAATTTATTTAAATGCAGTATATCCTCAAATTCATCAGAAAGTGTTTATTTCCTCTCTTCTCCTAAATGGAATGTTGATCCTTCAACAAGAATACTACAATACTCAGAAACATTCTGAGGGAAGGCTGTCCAAAATCCTATACTTTATACATATACTACAGAAGCCCAGAAATGAAATCAGCATTCCTCTAGGTGTGCATTGCTGCTTCTACATGTGTACTTTTCTAATCTAACATAAATCTACTTCTTTTATGTTCATATCATTATTCTCCCTTGATGCTATCACTTACATTCCAGGCAATTTTCTTCATTTGCTATCAAGCTGAGACCTTCAATAACTTAATGTCTATATAAAAAGTCTAGCATCAAAGTTTGTTGCTTTTCTTCCATTACCAACTGTAATCCACGATACATCTTGGAAACTCACCCCCAGGTCTAAAAACTTATTTATTGGCAATTGTCCAACATCTGAAAATTCTAAACATCATTAAGTCAATCTCTAATAATAACAATTTGCTTTTAGTGCCTTAGTTATCACCACAAATTCCAGTTCTTTCATTAAACTTTCTCTCCCAGTTTAATGAAAATTCTGCATGATTAACATGACAACATGATTTAATATGACTAACATCTCCCCTATCCATTTGAACATTACTTCAATCACTTTACCCTCAAGATCCTTTTTTTATTTTCTACTACTTGCCCATGTATTACCAATGTTGGATCCAAGCAATTGCATCATAAGTGTCTTAATGATTGAAGTGCACAATCTTAGCTAACCAATGTCATCATAATTTTAGAGTCTTCACTTAGCTAAACTATTACCATTGTTTTAGATATCTTTGGTGAACTCCCTCTCTCATCTGAGATCCATGGTAACTACTATTAATTTTATAAATTCCCCAAGCCATCAGGAAGCCTAGTTCACACTATCTTTATTTTTTTCTTTTCACTCTCCCTTCCCTTCTCTTCAATTTATCTTTCACTCCAACAACTTCCCTGAAACCAATCAGGTAAAGATCATTAATGAATAGTTTTATCATTTAACAACATATTTGTCTTTCTCTGGAATTTGTCTCTGTTGACCACACCCTTTTTTGAAATGTACTTCTTTCTTGAATTCTCTTCTTTCATAGCTATCCTACTGTCTTTAAATAATTCTTTTCAAGTTAGTTTTCTGGATTTTGTTCTTTCACCTACTCCTTAAATAAATATTAGTGATCCTCCAAATTTGATGCTTGGCTCTCTTCTTATTATTCATATGCTACTAGAAATTCCACTTATTTCAATGGAATCCCCCCCACCCTGAATGCAGATATTCCACCTTTATATAAGACTCTAGACCAGACTTCGCTCCTGAGTTCCATATATCCAATCACCTCCACTAGTTATTTATACTTGATTATTTCAAAGGAAGCTTAAACTCAACTCATCCCCCAGGTGAATTCTACCTTTTCCCTAAAATTTGTACATTCTTGTAACATCTATATTCCTTATCCTGATAAAATGTACCACCACCTATTTAAACATTTCAATCAGCTGAGAGTATCTTATTCCTCCTCTTCCTGCATCAATAATATCTAGATGGTGACTAAAACTTGCAGATTCTACATCTCTAAGTAACTTCTCATGTATTGATTGCCTCTATTGATATCTTAAGTCAGACCATTATTTCTTAATTGATCTACCACAGAATCTTCATAAATGATTTTTTCTTATATCACTTCAGTCTTTTATATAGATGCCAAAGTAATTTTCCTAGGAACAAGTAACTGACCTACTCTGTTGCGTTATATGCTTCAATAACCTGTACAGTCCTCATAAATATGGTCTCTGCCTACTTTTTCTTAAACTTGTTTGAAGCCATTGGCTTCCTCTGCATGAAATGCTCTCTACACCATAGACTAACATTTTAGTTATGGCCATATTGCTCCCTCTGTGTGAAATGCTCTCTACACCAGAGACTAACATTTTTCTAACTTTTAATATTTAACTCAACTCCTGTATGAAGTCTTTCTTGAATTAATATTTATCTTTCCTGGGTGAAAATGATCACACCTTTTTTTTTTTTCTAATTCCACTGGTTTCTATATGTAGCAAAAGAATTATCTCATGGTGTTTGTAATTAATTCTTGCATTTGTTACACTCACACTAGAAAAAGTCTGCAAGGATAGGGATCTATGTGGTATGTTCTGTTATTTCCAGCACCTAGAACCACATGTGTTTTAATCAATGTGTGTTGAATGAATGCACAAGTTTCAGCTCAAATGTTACTTCTTCCATGGAGTATTTTCTAACCAAAAGAGAAATTTTATTTCTCTTTATAGCTGTATAGAATATATTGTTAGAATCATCTGTACTGGCACATATACATAGCATGTACCCACATCTCTTAACTCCTCAGTGATACTGATAGCTTCTTTAGGGTATGCATTAGGGCTTTGGTATTCTCCACAGTCTCTAGAACATCACTGAACTCATGTTAGGAATAAAATATTTTAAGAATTATGTTACAAGAAAACCCTAAAAATAGTTTTAAATATAAAATAAGTTTGAAAGCAAATTATGACTAATTTAATCTAGCTGACTGGATAATTTTCAGTAAATTATCCAGTTATGAAAAAATTACATATGTATACATATTACATAAAAATTAATCAATTTATTTTTATCTATCTAATCAGTGCAGTTAAAAGTAGAATATACAAATATCTAGAAAATGCTTTTAAGATGTTGCATTTTGTTAAAGAAGAATGAAAAATTATGAAATGAGTAAAAAATGGTAAAAATTTCTAGGACAAGTTAGATAAATGAAATCATAACAAAGAAAAGCAGTAGAAGAGACAGACCTGCATATCTTCTCCTTGTAGCATCCGCTTCTTCTGTGTTCACATCGTGTAAGGGACAGACATAGACAAAGGAGATGGGTGTGAGTGGATGTACTCAAAAGGTTAAGAAGTGATAGTGAAGGAAAGGGCCTCAAATCATTTTGAGAAAGTATCCTGTGTACAGTCATAGGGAAGACATAACAAATTCATACCATAAAAAAAGAATACATAAGAACTGATGGCAAATTAATTAGTTACTGTAGGTTAGCAGAATCAGAATAACAAAGTTAGTGTAAAAATAAAGAGGATTCAAAAGGTTATAATTATTTATGTACAGCCAATCATGAACTCCAATGCTAAAGAAAGATACCATTAGTAATATCAATGTTACTTGTATGACCACATTGTTTGAGACATTATGGAGTCAATTTAAAATCAGTGGAAATGTTTGAGAATTTTTGAGTATCTAAGAAAAGAGAAAGTTTGAATTATCATCAAAGGAGCAATAAAAATAGTATGCTTTGCCAGTTAATCAGAGCATATATGAAAATGAAGTATGGTCATCAGGCCAATCATTGACTTACTTCAGGACAGCAATATATTATCATAAAAATATTATGGAGTAATAAACGTAATATAACTCATTATAAGAAGAGTAGCTGAAATATGGCTTTATTTCAATATTAAAAACTCAAATTAACCTTCAGTATAGACAAATTTCCTTTGATCACATTCCCTTATAATGACTATTTATTCAGTAGATTCCTACAAATAACACACTAGGGATTATCAAAATTCTAATCAAATGTATCCACCCAAATCCAACATCTACTATAATAGATAATGGTATATGAAACATTTCTTTCCCCAATGCTAGTGGAAAAGTTCAAATGACATCTTACACAGTAACTTGAAAGCTTGAAAATATCTCCTAAACTCTGTATTAAGAAAACATTTTTTTCCAAGGATATTAGTGAGTTAGTGTTAGTATGATTGACACAGATGAATAAAACCAAAATTGTCTATTTTAAGTATCCATTTAGCTTTAAATTAGATATGACAAAATTCTTAAATATCACAATTGGTTCTGCAATAGTTGCAATTATAGTTTTCAATTGATTTACAGAAAGCTATATTATATCAAAATATACTTAGAATATCAATATATTGAATTATGGCTCTTGGAAGAATTATTTCCTATAACAAAATTCTCTTTATATGAATAATGAAAAAACAAAAACTTTCCATTAGAAAGTGCTAACTTGACCAAAATAATTATTTTTAGAAAGAAAGAAAAATTTTAGTATGAATTATAGATAAATGGAAAAAGAATGATACATTTTGAAACTTAATGTCATTTTTATTTATATGAACACATTTTTTCACCCATTAAAAAATCAGACATTAAATGGCATCATAATTAAATTATAAACCAGACTGCTAATGGGACTGACCACTACAAAATATCTTCATATCTTCTGAAATGTACTAGTATACATTAAAATTACATATCCCATATTTTCTTTTCCATCTGCAATCCACCAATTTTCAAAGAGGGTAAAGTCAGAAAATCACAGGTATATTAATAACACAGGCCAATACTGAATTTCATCATGTCTTACATTATTATTTTTACATCATGTCTTGCATAATTTTCCTAGATATAAATTTACCGTATTACCAAATAGCTTCCTCACAATGTTAAAATAAAATTGTTATGAAGTGGATGAAATAATCATTTACATATATTCCATCTCTTAGGAAAAAATTTTATTATTTTGCAGAAAACAAAAAACTAAATAAATAAATCTTCTTTCTCTGCCTAGTATTTTCTATGTCCTGGATTACTTTATATGGCATTGATGCAATGGTTTTCACATTGTATGGATTCAAAACATTAAAAAATTCTTTTCAACTCATTCATTCACTTATTTTAGTGAATAACGGAGGCACATAGAGTTCAATGACTTACCCAATGTCATAAAACAAGTACAGTGGCAGAGCCAGAAATAGAACAGAGTTCTTTTGATTACCCCGTCAAATTTCTTTCTACTAGATGCTATATGACCCAATAAAAACACGTGAAATAAAAGTCAAACAAGGAGGAAACAAAAATGTCTTTCATACTGATGCCTGAGCCGGACATTTTATTATGTAGTATTTAATTAGAGATGTTTTTTAAAAGTGGCACATTCTATAATTGTCAACCAATTTACCAACGTTTTTACTTTTACAAAGACTATGGTAACACTTATCTTAGAATTAATACTATTAAAAAAATTTTAGAAAATAATATAAAATTTATATTACTCACAAGGGATAAAAATATTTTGATAATGACCTCATTACTAAAAGTGTCAAATCATTTTCTGCTATTTTTGTTATACAATAATAAATAAGTTAAAAAAACTTATGTAAAAACATGTAACTGTTATTACCAGATAGAATATTCATGCAATTTATAAAATTTAATGTATAATTACACTCATATCAAATGTATTTAAAACTTGTTTTTGGCTTTCTTACCTTTCTTTTGGTTGGTTTTATTATGTGTTATTTACTTTATAACAGTCTCAGTTTAAAGAGAAACTCATAATAAACTATCTCATGTCTAACATAAATGATAGCATGCTATTCTTATTTGCATGTAGTATGATAATTATAAGCAGACTTAAAAGAAGCTAAGAGGAACCCATGCACTCTTCTCATCTATCTACCTTTCCTTAATCATTTCAATGCCACAAATATTTTACCTTTTAGTGCTGTTAATGGAGAATTCTAGTAAAAACTCTTTCTCTTTCATCTAATCAATAACCAGCTACCAGACTCTTCTATAACCAATAAACCAGACACTTCATTTAATCAATAGCCACTTAAGAGTTATTGAGGATAGCAAAAGTATACTCTTTTTTAAGTGCCCAGTAGTGTCACAATTATAGCTGGATCTTATTTCAAAATGACTTAGAATCTATAAAGGCTTTGTTTAAAAAAAAAAAGTACGGTATTTTTGTGTTCATTCCATGATACAAAATATTTTTAGAAATTATCCTGAAATAAAAAATATTCATAAAATATAATAAATAAACCCATCAGCATCATTTCATAACTTATGGTGAATTATTTTTTCAACAAATATTTTAAAATTTAAGGTACCATCACGTTACATACAATAAAAAGAATGGAAATTTAATCAGGCAAAATAATACTACACATTCGCACATAAAAACTGTGTTTCAGTTTTTTTAATTAAAAAAAGTCTATTGAAGATAGACAATAATGCATTTCTTAACTGCAGGAACAGGATCTGAAATATGTCATTAGGCAATTTTGTTACTATGTGATAATGACAGAGCATACTCACACAAACTTAGATGGTATAGCCTATTATATACCTAGGCTATATGTGTATAATATAGCCTATTATTCCTATGCTACAAAACTATACAACATGTTACTACACTGAATACTGTAGGCAACTATAATATAATACTAAGCATTTGTGTATCTAAACATATCTGACCATAGAAAAGATACAATAAAAATATGATATTACCTTATGGGAACACTGTTGTATATACATCCATCACTGATTAAAACATCATTACTGTTCACTGTATATGTATGTTTGTGTGTGTGTGTACAAAATAATTTTCATTAAACATATTTGATAAAAAGCTCATGAGAATGAATATGTTAGATTTAATGCAAAATTCTGTACAAACCCCCAATTCTTCCTTTGCTAATGTAATGTTTTAACTATTATGATATTTCAACTGACTGCATACCACAAGTTCAAACAGAAATGCTTTGTAGTCAACTTTATTTAAAAAAGGCAAACATGTGGAGCCTGTTTATCCATAAATGCATTTCATCTAGGATGTGTGATAGATATTTGAAATTTTGTTGGATGGCTAACATTGTCACCTATCACCATTTACAATAAGCTTACACTTGACCATGTTATCATTCAATTGTACTCAAGTAACATGTCTCACATGTTAGGTTTTAAGCATTTTGTTAACAAGTTTCCTGGCACAATGAAACAGAAGCCTGGGGATTTTAAGTGTATATTAGAATTTAAGTATAATTAAAAGCTAAGCACAGCATTCAAGTTTATTAAAGGTCAAGGAGTCTTAGAATGTTTCCTTTGGGGGAAGGAGAGACAGCTTTCAAAAAAGAAGCCTAAATTAAGTATCTATTCTACTTAGTGGGATGGCCTCTGTGATATAAAGGTCAGGATGGAGCTTAATTATAAAGCTTGTTACCAAAGAATAAAGGTATCAGTAGTATTTAATTTCAAAGTTCTATCACTTTTTTTCCTGTATGTAATTATGAAAGCAAAATATTCATCAAGTTTGTAAAAAAGCAAAATATTCACCAAGTTTCATTTTTCAAGAAAAATCTTGAAAAATAATTTTCAAACCTTTTTGAAAAATCCCTCAGTCCAAATGATTTGCACTATTTCTGAACTAATTATTTCCCATAATTTTGTCAGCCCCTCAAAATACTGAATAGTTACAATAATTTCTACCTTGATAACTTCTATCAAAGTTCAATATTTAAAAATATTTTGCTATTTTTAAAAATTCACATAGCTTACACAAAAAGATTATCTTTTAAATGTTTTCTTTCTTATTTTATGCTGTGCTGTTGTTTCTTTCTTTGAACTCTGAAATGTAATCCAATTCTCAATGCAGGAGGAAAACCCCAGAACTCTTAACAGAGGGAGTTTAAAATAATTTATTTCCAAAATACACCATGCTATTTATCATAAAAATGATGGTTACTGAAGAACAGGCTTGGCCTTATCAATTTATCTTATGTTCAGAGGAAAATGAACCACCTTGAAATGAGCAACTAAGTTCATACATGATGAAATTTTACTTTATCTTCAAGAGAACATGCTTGTTATCAAAGAATAAAGTGTTAGTAGTATTTAATTCCAAAGTTTTATCAGTTGATATATGTAATAGGAAACATTTATTGTTTTATGTCACTTTTTTCCATTAAGAATAAAATGCACTCATTCCACAACAATCCAGAAAGAATCAGAAATTATAAAGATGCTAATAATGACCAAAACACAATCCTATTTCTTTTTTTAGATTACACAGATTAAACTAGCATTTAATAAGATATTGATTTAGAATGCTACCTTAGACTAAAATATTGTTTCTACTTTTAAGAAACTTCAAAATATTCAAGAGTAAAAGGAAACTAAAGTACAAAATAAGAAAATGCTCAAGAAAAGTTTTTCAGTATAAAATTCACTAATAAAATATTTCATTAAATATTTACTCTTCATTAAAAATAAATTTTAGAAAATACAATTCCAAAGATAAAACTAAAAAAAAATTCCTACCTCCACCATAATTACAAATTCCATAAAAAATACAATATGGAAATGTCCACATTGGAAAAAAAGTCAAAGTTTAATACATTAAATAACTTGTATAATGTTAAAAGTAAAGGCTTATGTATTCATCAAGAAGTTGTAGTAAGTAGTAAAAAATGACTTGTTACTCTGAACATTTTAAATTTTCAAAATATTGTCTAAATATATAGTATACTAGCAGTGTTTCACTGTCTTCACTTTTGCTAAAAATCCATAGACTTATTTTCCACATAAGATACAATAAGGTATGTGCACTGTCATGGTTTCAGAGTAATTGCAATAAGGGTAGTGAAGTCAATTAAAGATTTTCCTAGATATGACATAGCTTACATTTACAAAATAACAAATCAAGGATCATAATCAATTTATTAGTAGCATTAATTAATCAAATATACCAGAAATCATTTAAAATTTTATCTTCAAGTAAATTCTGAACTATTTAAATCTAACATTGGTCTTTCCAGGACTAGTTTTGAAGAATCTGTGAAACTGTGTAAGTTCCAAAACATTCATTAAAACTAATGAATTTCAAATTTGAAACAGCATTCCCACCAATTTTTTTGTGTAATAAATAAAATATAAGACTAAATTATTATTTTATGTGGAAAGAGGTTCTTTTTTAATATACATTTCTAATTACAATAGAAATAAGTTAACTTACAAAGTAAAAACAATCAAATTTAATAGTTTAAAGCTGTTTTAATGGTTAACAATACTGATTATTAAAGACCACAATGTTCTTTTCTGAAACTGGGTTGTTGATTAAAAAAATAAACAACAGATTACCCACACTCATGTATCCTTGATTTACACTAAAAATGTACCGCTAACTTTAAGGCCTAAAAAAAAAATCTAATCCACATCTTTTGAAGGAAGACATTAAGTTACTTATTCTAAACCTTATTCGTAAAGTCTGAGGTTTGAAATTATATGTGCAATTTTAATATTTTATGCTCACACCAAAGATATTAATATGATAAATATTATACTTCCCATGAATCTTCAATCTATACTGCTGTCAATTAAGTCAGAGAGACTGAAAGAAAAATCAATCCTTTTCCTGATAATTATATCAAAACAGCTTAGCTCAAAAATGTCAAGATTTTTATTTAAAAAGAACCACATACTAATTAATCATAATACTTCAAATATAGGCAAATCTTATTAACTCATTTTCTAGTCTATATCTTGCCATTTAGTCCTTTAATTCTACTATCTTACATTTAAAACAAACATTTTAAGTGTTATTTGTATTGAATAACATCCCAGAATGGCAAAATGGAAAAATTCTCAAGTATTATAAATTATTTTTGCATAGACTTTCAGAAGACAGCAATTGCTATTGATAGCCAATTTTCCATCTATGTCAGCATTGATTTCAAGCCCTTACAAAAGTTTTTCTAATGCCACAAGTTTAACATAATAATCCTTTGGTGAGGAATCTCTATCAATTAATGGAAGATGATCTCTTGGACTTCAGCATGTAAAAATTATCTATTAAGTACTGATTATGGTTAATGAATTATTAAAATCATAGATGTACTTGAATATAAAATGGTACAAATATGACTTCTGTAAAGCTTAGGCTCATATAAAGACATTGTTGAAATATGGTCACCCTACCTGATTATCCCTTTACTTTCCTTCCTCCTATTTTCTCACTCCATATAGAATATGGAGTATTTTTGGGATATCCTACTTTCCTTTTAGAAACAAAGTAATATATTTATAAAACACTAAAATTTAACATTGCTTTTATGGCATAGTGCACTGCATACTTACTTATGACACTTAGGGTTTGAATTTCCAGGACCATTTTTCCTAGTATACAGCAAAATACACAATTGCCAAAACAGAAAAATCTAGAAACATTCTAAACTATGACATTAAAGTACACTAATTAAATTGAAATAATAAAAGTACATAATATATGTGAGAATAACTAATTGAAATATTTAAAGTAGATGTTTAAAATTTTAAGTTTTGAGATTTTAAAATATTTCTTAAACATTGTATTGTTTCATGATTTTAATATAAAATATAATTTATTTACAGAGATAAAATATTTCTTAAACATTGTATTTGTTTCATGATTTTAATATAAAATATAATTTATTACAGAGAACATGATCTATGTATCAGACATGACGGCAAATAGATGAAAAATAAGTAATTGTTTATAACTAAGGATAAAGCATATCACACAATTACATAGCAAGAGTTTTTACAGTAATAATTTTTGTTATATAATAGCATAAAACATTAATATCTTAATTTACTTTAAAAATCTCCTTAATTATATTAAGCTAATCATTATGTTCCGAATAAACTATTCTTATTGAAGATTTGAAAAAGCATGCAACATATTTTTCTTACAACTTTATGAATAAATTTAAATTCCCAATGTGAATTCCAGTTTATTTTATTCAATTTTCTGTATGTATAGTTTCATAGAAATATAATTCACAGACTCATTTGCATTATGCCATCTTTCCTTGTTCTTCAGACTTACTATGTAACATGATACTTTAATCTCTGTGTACCCTATTCTTTTCTTTTTTTTTGCAGTTTTTTGGCCGGAGCTGGGTTTGAATTTGCCACCTACAGCATAGGGGGCCGGCGCCCTACTCTGTTGAGCCACAGGCCCCCGCCCCTTATTCTTTCTTTAATAGCACTTATTACACTTCCAATAGATGAATCATTCATATGATTATTTTTCAATTTGTGTACTTTTGCCAGATACAAGCAATTCTGAGGGCAATTGCTGTATCTGTCTTTTCTCACCCAAAACTCAGCACTAACCATAATGCCTAGCATATGACAAGATTACAATAAACACTTCTTAATAAATTAGCTTAATTCTTACAATGACATATTTTAAAATATAGGTTTTAGATCTCTAATATAAAATAATGACTCACCACACAAAAATATTTAACACTATTATTACAGAAACAGACATTTTTAGTAAGAATACCATTAGTAAAACCATTAGTAAAATTTAACAAGTGAATGTTAAAATTTTCAACAAAAGTTTCAATGTTCTCTCAACCAACTGCTAATTAAAAAGAATAATAATTATTCAGTTAATTATCTCTGCTCTTTTTTTTTCTTTTTACTCCTGGTTCAAGTTTTGTCTTCTACATAATCCTTTCTCTTCAAAAACGAGAAAAAAAGGAATGCAAAAAAATAAATAAATAAATAACACTTCAAGTCATTGGTAATTAATGGCTTACAGATATTCCTTTTTTTAAATTTTTAAACACTTTTTACTGAATTCACATACTATGCTAACCCTCTTCCTTGTTTATGGCAATATTTTATAGTTCCAGAGGCTGTAAATAAATCATTATCAATATATGGTATAAATATCTCAATAGCATTTGCAGATAAAAATAGGAATAGCCTATAAGGAAAATATTTAAATAGATTAGTATTGAATTTTCTACTGTACTTTGTAAAGAAGCAAGTATCTCTTTATTAAGGTACTTTAATGTGAGTCAAAATAATCAATTTATATAAAGCAGATGACCATTTAAGTTAGTCACGTTTTTCCCTGAAAGACTAATCTTAACAATAACAAAATAATTGTGTTATTTTGTAGATGTTAATAATATGCATATTTTGGAGAAACAAGACTTAAAATATTCACCACTCTAATCTAAATAGGATCTACACACTATAAAGTCCACATGATAATGAGAAAAAATGAGGTTCAACAAGCACACACACATTTAAAAAGCATGAAATTCAGTGCTTGTAGTCTCATGCTTTTATGTGGTTTCCAAATCCTGACAAACCTGGCTCGGATTGGTGTTTCTTTTTCGGTAATGGTTTGTCATCACTTATAGTACCATTCACCTTTTCCTGCTGGTCTTCCCATGTAACTTCTAATATAAATAAAAAAAAAAAAATCAAACTTATTTAAGATATTTTTCCTACATTCTCACATAAACTATGTAATATACAGTTAATATACGAAATATAGGGATGTAATATTATTTGAATTTTTTAATGGATTTCAAAATCCAAAACACTAAAATTTCCTTCCAGCATACTCCAAAATTTATTTTCAATAAAATGAATGGAACCAAGGTATGAAGAAAGTGATAATTAAAATGGCTTGACAAAGGTCTTAGTTAGTAAGTAACATACTAATGTATTTTAGAAATAAACATTTTACTAAACATCACTTTATTGTGGTGAAATAAAATGTTTATATGTAATTATCACAGGGAAATTTTTATGCACATGAAGAAAAAATTCGCAAATACATTTCAATCATATTTAGTACCTTCATAAAATGACAGAAAAATTCATATATCATGAGATTGTTTCAATAAAAACCTTATAAAGGAAGATAAAGACATCTGGTAGTAACAGCTTAGTTTCACTGAATATGAATTAACTGACTTACCTACAATTGTCTAGAATATTTCTAGTGTGATATAACATTCATTCGTTCAATAAGCATATATATTCAGTACCTACTATAGGCCAAGCATGTCTACATACTGAGGATATAGCAGGAAACAAAACAGAAAAAAATCCATACTTTCATAAAGTTTACACTTAAGTGCGAGAAAAATATTATAAATAGATAAATCAGTAAATATATTGTGACCTAGATATTGATATGTGTTAAAAGATAAAAACTTAAGGAAGTTTGGGAGTGAGCCATATGGCTATTTGGAGAGAAGGCATTCAAAGCAGAGGAATAGCATATGCAAAGTCCTGAAGTGGAAGCATGTCTGCCATGTTCCAGAAGACCATGGAGGTCACTGTGGCTGGAGCAGAACAAAGAAAAAAAGTAGTAGAAGATGAGCTTAGAGTGGTAATAGAGACAGAAGAAGGTGGGAGAGTGCAGGCCACGATAGGGTCTTGTAGGTCATGTATCAAAAACTTCACTAGCCACCATTTAAACTTATTCTCATAGTAGCATTCATAAATAATTATGTGTATACATACATCTTATCACTTCTCTTTCTTTATGTTTCTAAAGCTATACTATGAGTCAAAAATAGTTACTGTCCAAATATACCTCAATTCCCACAAAGTTTCACAATGCCATATACAATACTCTGGTACCTTATTCATCTTTGGCCATAAATGGTGTAATATGAACATATTTCATAATATTAAGCTAAACAAAATGTATCTGGGAAGATTAAACTACCATAAAAAAGAAAAAAATTTGTTAATACTGCTGAATCAAATATAGGTTATTTGATAACTTTTAATATGAGAAGTGACTGCCCAAAGTGGAAGGGTTTTCTAATTCCTAGACCTGAAATAAATACAAACAATAATATGAAACTTTATTCTGATCCTAGAAAATCTGCACACTGCAATGAAATAAACTTCCTGCTTTAGGAGTACTAAAATTACAATTGGGTGTATAGTTAAAACCCTGATTTTCCAACTGCTAAATAATCTGGTAACCATGAAATATAGAATACCCAAATGGTAAACAATTTGGTAAGATATCAATCAACTACTAAAGAAAATGGAAATCTTAAAACTCTTAAGGAATATGAAAATTTTCTGATAAATTCCAAGCTTTGCATTCTTTTCATAAGAATGAGAGAGTAAACAAAAAAAAATACAGACTGATTTTCTTATGTTGAAAAAAATAATAAACTTATTCATAACAAAATATTTGTTGATCATGAATGACCTGCGCTTTTGGTTATTTACCAATAAACAATATGAAAAAATTTATAAAATTTTATAAGCTATGCAGCACCTTTCAGCATTTGATAAAGTTTGAGATGCTCCAAAAAAAAAAGAAAGAAAGAAAGAACTAAAAGACATGCTGCCTTCTAGAGCAAGATTATGAAGAAGAAAGGGCTTATTTTGAAAATGGTCAACATATTTTAACTGCTAGACAAAATCTTCTGAAAGAAAACCTTAAAATAGAATGTTTAATTTTTAAACACTGCCTTTGGGTGACAAACATTTTCACTGAGTATAATTGTTTATAGAATGAATCACTCGTATTAACAGTGAAATCAGCAAATATTTACTACAAAGCATTTATACTCATATGCTAGTAACAAAAATATTCTAATACCCTTACATTTATAAATTCCAACCAACGTAACAATAAAAGAACTAAATAAAAACTATCAATGACTGATAGACAAGGTATATCGATATATCATCTACTAAAACAGAAAAGGCGGCGTTTTGGAACACTTCTGCCACTAATTAGGTGCATAACTATAGGTAAGTTTCATAACCTCTCTGACCTCCAGAGAAAGCTGGACTTGAAAATCTCTAAGGTTATTTTCATCCCTAAAATTACATAGATGCTCTTGCTTCTTATGATCCTAGATTAGTCAAATTAGAGTTTATGGAAGAGTAGCTATAACAGAGATGATAAGATTGAGGCATCAAGAGTTCAGAAGATTTTCCAAATGCTATAAATGTGGCTACTATTAAACTGTTTTGAAACATGTCTATTTTAAAACAAAATTAGTCATAAAAAAACAGAATTGACTACCAATTCAATAATTCATTTATCACTCAAAGAAATAACATTAAGAGCCATCTATACCTAGCCTTCTGTGAATTTATAGCTCATATAATTAAAATAAAGCATTTAAATTAAAATAAACTAGTTTTTTATCAGGAAAATGTTGAAATTGTTTGAAAGTTGTAGTTACAGTTAAAAAAGAATAGCAACATATGCCTAAGCATGCAACACCCTAAAGAATCCTTTCTATTAAAGGACTTTTATAGTAGCTATGAAAAATGAATAATCTTCTTAATGTAAAATAGTAAAGACCTCAAAATTGAAATTTGCAATTACAAAGTGCTAGCCCATGATATTGCAACCTACCGCCAAAAGGTAAAAAATGAGATATATAATGTAATTTAAAATTATTCCTCTAGAAGAATACATTTTTTTCACTAAGATTCTTACTGAGGTTTTTTTTTTTGAGGCAGAGTTTCACTTTGTCATCCCTGGTAGAGTGCCATGCCATCATACTCACAGCAACCCCAGATTCCTGGGCTTAAGCAATTCTCTTGCCTCAGCCTCTGGAGTAGCTGGGATTACAGGTTCTGGCCACAATGCCCGGCTATTTTTAGAGGCAGGGTCTCGCTCTAGCTCAGGCCGGTCTGGAACTCCTGAGCTCAGGTTATTTGCTGCTTTGGCCTCCCAGAGTGCTGGGATTACAGGCCTGAGCCACAGTGCCTGCCCCTTACTGAGTATTTTAAAATTTCATTGAGTTAATATTCAGTTTTAAGCCTACATTTCTTAAATGGCATACAATTAAAATGGCATATAATTAAAAGTTGTTTGTTTTGAAAATTCAACAAAATACAGAGGAACAATTTCTAAGATTTCAAATTTCTAAACTATCATTATTATTTATTCCTTCTTTGATTTATATGTAGATGAAAGTTTGATGAATTCTTTTTTTTCCTTAAAAAATGTTTTTATTTCTTTTTTCTGTTTTTTTTTTTTTTAATTGTTGGGGATTCATTGAGGGTACAATAAGCCAGGTTACACTGATTGCAATTGTTAGGTAAAGTCCCTCTTGCAATCATGTCTTGCCCCCATAAAGTGTGACACACACCAAGGCCCCACCCCCCTCCCTCCATCCCTCTTTCTGCTCCCCCCCATAACCTTAATTGTCATTAATTGTCCTCATATCAAAATTGAGTACATAGGATTCATGCTTCTCCATTCTTGTGATGCTTTACTAAGAATAATGTCTTCCACTTCCATCCAGGTTAATACGAAGGATGTAAAGTCTCCATTTTTTTTAATGGCTGAATAGTATTCCATGGTATACATATACCACAGCTTGTTAATCCACTCCTGGGTTGGTGGGCATTTAGGCTGTTTCCACATTTTATGAAGAATGATTACACTCATGAAGACTTAACTATGAGGTGATGTTTTTTGTAGGTGAAATTTAAGAAACCCACATGTCTACAAATCAACTATTTTCTGGCTAGTCTTCATCATGTAGGCAATTCTTTATCAACACTACAATTTAAAGAGCATAAATTTAAAGATTATATTTGTATAATCTTGCTAATATAGGTATAATATATGGTCATTTGTGCTTTCACCTATGGCATCACATTTCACCCTATAAAACACAGAAAGGATCTTGTATCAGGTTGTTTTACAGGTGAAAAAATAAAGAGCTGATTAATAAAGATAATAACTGAAAACTTATCTTCGTTTATAGTTTTGCACTCACGACCTCACTTGATTCTCAAAGTATCATACTAGGAATGACAGAAATATGCTAAGATTTCCTTTTCTCACATGAATTAACTTGAGGCAAGAACCTAAAGTATGCAGTTGGTACAATGTAAAGATAGGCCCAGAGCCAAAGTTCCAAACCTCTGCTCTTTCTCTCATACCAAATCACCTTCCTAAGAGTAATGTGCTTTCAACAAAAAGGATGAAAAAGACTGCCTTAAGGATTGTATTCAGGAAGTTAACATGGTACATGTATGGTATAGGTATGCCTTTGAACAATGGCTAAATTTGCAGAAGGTATGAGGTGAAAGGGAGTTTTTTCCTAAATCTGATTAGTCACTTGAGACTTTGGAAAGTATACAAGAAATAAGATGAGCAAAAGAGAAAGAAAAGTAAAATAAAGAGCAAAGTCCCCCAGGAATGAAAGGAAAGCTTAGGAAAAGAAATTAGAAAATATCTATTTACAAGTATTTAACAATACTTGTTCATTGGGTACAATGGGTTCATTCAGGTTTGTGAATAATGAATGAAGAGAAAAAAATCTTAAATGCATTCCTACCTCAATATCTAGGTCTCTGCTCTAGTTTAGGCCATCGAATAATGGACTACTGAACACTCTAAATGAACATAACACCTTTAGTCTCTTCTCTTTCAAGTCCATCTTGCCCATTGTCACCAAGTTAACATTCTATATTACAGATCTGATTGAATGCCCATCCTGCTCAAAAACACATGAAAAAAACCCTTGCTATTTTAAATGTTCTTGAATATCTCTCATATTAATTTTGGACACATGATTATTTGTCTACTTTGGGAGAGAATGATGCATTTAGAAAAATCTACCAATTTTTACTATAAAGCCCATTTCTATCTAGGTTTAATCACATTTTGAAATTAAAATATGAGTAATAATATTCTCCTGGCTCTAGAAACATTCATGAGAATACAGAGGAAGGAAAACAAAGATAAGATCCTCTATCCCTGTCCATATCCTTTCATCCTAAATGGTATCTAAATACCTAGAATGCCTTACAGAGCACATATCCATTACAAAGACTGTTCAAATTTCTTTAGGTTCCCTTGCAACCTGGTTTATAGTTTTTCTTTTTCCTTCCTTCCCTCTCTCCTTTCCTTTCCATCTCCCTTTCTATCTCTTTCCTTCTTTCCCTTAATTTCTTATTTAAAAGTTTATCTAGATGTGAAATAACACAGGCAACTACACATTAAAGGAACAAACATTTTTCTTTTCATCTCGCTGTGTTAACTTTAGAATGACAGGGTATGGGGCAGGGATCTAAGATTTTGGCTTTGTTTTCCTTCCTCTCTGTAGTCTCATGAATGCTTCTACTGTTTAGTCTATAATTCTGACAGTAAAATTAATCACTAAGAGCCAAGTAAATGGTTGTAGCTGTTAACTTTCCAAAACCAAACGAAATTAGCAAACAACAAAAACAACATAAACTGGAAACAGAAAACAAAACTAGTTGAGAATAGCACCAAGATTGCTAATTTCCAAAAAGGAAACTACTAAACTATATACAATCATGCATTACTTAACAGCAAGGATACATTCTGGTAAGAGTGCTGTTTGGACATTTTGCCACTGCGGGAACATCATAAACTATACTTATAAAAACCTAGATGGTCACACCATAGTAATAGGCTATGATATAGCCTAATTACTCCTAGGCTACAAACCTGTACAGCATGTTAGTATAAGAAATATCATAGGCAACTGTAAAAACTGGTAAGTATTTGTGCATCTAAACATATTTAAACATAGAAAAGTTATAGTAAAAATATGTAATATAATTTTATGGAACTACTGTCAAAATATTTGGTGTGCTGTTGACCAAAATTTCATTTTGTGGCACACAACTCTAAGATATTCAACATACTGAATATTTGGTTCAGAATTATCATAATTAGATATGACTTCAATTTAAAGCTAAAAGTTTTAAAATTTGTGATGAACATACAAAAAAGAAATCATCCTCATAATAATATCTAACATTTTTATAGTAATTATTATGTGGCAAGTATTATTCTAAGTAATTAAATATACCAGATTATTTAACAAAGTAAGTTTATGATATCTATCTATCTATTTATGTAGCAAGTGGTATTATTTAGAATAGAGAGAATTTTTCATCCTTTTCCCCACACTTAATTCTCTCTATTCTCTTGCTTCCTATGAAGATTTGTAGGTAGTAATAGCTTTGTAGGTAGTAGTGCCCTCAGGAATAGTTGTATTTCAGTGTTCTAGGAGGACTAAAAGCTTTTTATTATTAAAATAAACCATTAGAGAATAGCAGAATATGAAATACTAAGAAAGGTAATGGGAGAAATATTTGGGGCCAAAAACCTTAGCAGAACCCCTCAAAACTTATCTCTAAGACTGACCCTGAATATGTATCACAATCTTAACACATTTTATATGTAAGTTATGCGCTACGCAATAATTTAACAAGCTATGTTTTATTTGTTATCATTACACATTTCCCTTGAGAGCTTCTCAAAGGCAGAAAACATGTCATATTCATCTTTATATCCTCAGTGACTCTAGTACATCACACTTAAACAGCAGGTATTAGTTGAATCAAAGTACATCTTTAGCTATTGTCTAAAATATAAAAAAAAAATAATTGAAGCCTATGCAAGAACACCATCTGAAGGGGTTTGGCATGTGAATACATGAGATTGAGAATCTAGACTAAAGATCCACTAATATGTGGACTGAACAAAGTTATCATCTAGAATTTTGCTCTTTTATCTATAAAGGAAAACAGTTTTATTAAAAGATCTGTAAGGTCCCTTCCAAACCTAAAAGTCTTTGATTTTCAGTTTTGGAGCTAAGCCATAGAACACTGACAGACAGCTTCATAAACTACAGGTAGGTGGATCTGAATAGTAGTGGCAGACCTAGATACAGAAGGCAAAAAGTGAACACAGTTTCCCACAGATCCTTCATGTATATGGTTCCCTAACCTCTCCCCTCAGCTCCAGAGTTTTATGTCTTTTCTTCTCTTTACAGCCAAACTCTCCATTTCTTTTCTTTTGAATACATTCTATCCAGCCTTTGAGCTTTTACCATTCCATCAAAACTGCTCTTAATGAAGGCCAACATGGTGACTTCCTATTTGTTAAACTTGGTGATTCTTTTACACTCTTGATAATTTTCTCCTCCTTCAAATACTTCCTTAATTTGGACCTCTCCTCCCACTTTTTCAATCTCTTGCTGCTTCATTTTCCCAACTTCCAATTATTCACTCATCTCATTCAGCTTTGGAACTTCCACTTTTACCTGTATATACTAGTCTTCTTAGTGACAACCATCTCATGGTGGTAAGCAGCTCTTTTAAAGACTGATTCTCAAACTTATAGCTATAGCCCAAATCTCTAATCTGAAATCCAGACTATATTTAAAACTGCCTATTTTACACCTGTACTTGGATCTAACTTATTATATCCAAAGCTAACCACGTGGTTTTCCCACTAAGCCTATTCTTCTCAGGTTTTCCCCCTATGTAAATAGTTAATAGATACACCATGTTTTTTCTAGTTACTCAGGCCAAAAACTTGAATGTCATCATTGAATCTCCCTTTTTCTTTTACCGTTCTGGGAAATTTGTTGACTCTATTTTCAATATCCACTCAGAACCCAAATACTTTATCACTCTGGTCTAAAACACTATCACCTCTTTCCTGGGTTATGGAAAAACTTCCTAACAATACTTCCTGTTTCCACTCTTAATTCTACAAGCTATTCATAAGATAACAATAAAATGATCTTAGTAAAAAAGAAGTGGTACTGTCACTTTAATTAAAACTGTTCCATTTCACTCAGGAAACCCAAAGTCTTAACAATGATCTATAAGGTCATAGCTCTAGTTATTTCTCTGACTACACCTAATATCACTTGCTCACTTCGCAGCACCCACACTAACCTCTTCACTGTTCCTTGAACAAGTCAAGCTTGCTTGCATTATAGGACCTTCAAATTTGCTGTTCTCTCTGCTGGGAATACTCTTCCTTCATGCCTGCATGTGGATCATTCTGTCACTTTACTCAATGCTTGGGCATTTCTAGCCCATGGTTACATCTATACTCCATATCTATATATTTTTTTTGCTCTGAATATGTAAGTAGATGGAAAACAGTAGATACTTCCATTATCCTCTCACCTTTAGAATTTTCTCTGATCCACCAATACATTTTAATCAATTAAAAAACTCCTCCCTTATACTTACTCATAAATTATACCATAATATTTAAAATATATAGTAAAGAAAAAGCCATTCTCCAAAAGAAAGATAGCAAAAGGAAAAATTAGATAACTAGACTTAATGATAGATGGTCAGTAGATTAAATTAAATCAAAATGAGTTAGCATATGTAAAATATATACATTTTCTTGTCTTTCAAAATTTTATCCAATAACTTTCTTCTAGGTTCACCTATGTCATTTGTAGAATTGATTTATATAACAATAATGATGTTTTACATTGGACAGGATTTTTATATAAAATGTAAAAAATAGATTTATAATGAATGGGAGTAACTGAGGTTCTAATATTCATTATCAGATCGAAGGATAATCATATACAAGATCAAAGGAATTAGTAAAAAAAGCAAAGTTATCTGGATGTGAAGATTTAAAAGTATTCATGGTCAACAAGAGGTCAGGAAAACAAGGACATATGTACAAGAAGTTTAAAAAAAAAATCTTTAGACTAGTGATCTCATATGAAACATATTATCTTGAAATATTCAGTTGGACTTAAAACACAAAATAGCATTAAGTATTCTTAAAACTTGTTGTATTTTAATAACTGGTTAAACATTTGAGAAGATATAGTTACTCTTTCAGATCACTGATATATCTGTAAGTACATATCAAAATTACCTTTCACATATACTAAGCAAAAATCATTGAGGTCACCAATAGATAAAAATAACACATATTCAAAAAGACATTAGGAGGTCATTTAAATTTTTATGGATATTATTAGTTACATACAATATAATTTTATGTATTTTATTATTGTCACCTTTCAAATCATATCTTAGCATATGTGTTAATGACTAATATTCCACAGGAAGAAAAACTATAGATTCATTTTAGTGTTAAACAGATCTTACAAATAATATTATATGCATTATTTATAAAAGATGGAGATAAAGAAGACAATATTTAAAACTAAAAGCCATTTCAACTTACTGAAGCACAAAACTACTCAATATCTTAAATTTGTCCCAAAAACATGAGCCAGATTTTATAATATAGAAAATAATGTTACTTTTTTTATATAAGTTTTAATATGTTGACATTCTAAATCAATGTGCATAGCCATATTTGACAATCAATCACTGCAAAACACATATAATCCTACTATTTTGACAGTTTTAACTTATGGTAAATTACATAATTTACTTATGGTGGATATGTGTACAGAACTATGAAATGTATAGAGTTCATAGTTCTACAAAAAATCCACAAATATTATAAATGTTCATTTAATATTATTGTTGCCCTTACAATTATGCTTATTTCCTACTTTACAGCTCTGCGTTAAATATTATTTAAATAATGCAATTTAAAAATAGTTTCTGGATTGAAAAATATCTATAGTGTTTTTCTAAATGCATGACAACATTGCCACCATTATTTCCCCCAAAATCTCGCCCCTCAACATGATCAACAAAGCAAATCTTCCAATTTTAATGCAATGTAATTCAATAAAATAGGATTGCACCAGGATCGTTAAGGTAAATATTTTGAAGATTAATTTCATATTCAGAAATTTTTAAAAACCAGAATACGTATTTTAAATATTACATAAACTATTGGGATTAATATATCTGATAATTATGCTTATTTAATTTAAGAAAGCATATTCATACACATTACAAATGTCAATAAAATGTCAGTACAGAATGTTTAATATATAGAAAGGCAATATTAACTTCATTTTAGACTTGCCTTTTTTCCCATTATTAGGTAGGTTTGTTGTTTCTCCCTCATTGTCTTTATAACATTGAAAACAGACAACAATAGTGATTAATAATTAAGGTCATTAACAACCCAAATAAAAACCAAACACATAAAAAAAAGGTGAAATCACACACTAGAGCAGTGGTTCTCAACCTTAATACAGTTCCTGTGGGTCACGACCCACACGTTGAGAACCACTGCACTAGAGAAACAAATCCATGCATTAAACATGACAC
This sequence comes from Nycticebus coucang, assembly GCF_027406575.1. Lineage (NCBI taxonomy): Eukaryota > Metazoa > Chordata > Mammalia > Primates > Lorisidae > Nycticebus > Nycticebus coucang. Next base: position 66,756,600 of record NC_069792.1, on the reverse strand, counting down.
TCCACATTAATGAACACAAGACTCCAGAATATACTTCCTATCCTATAGGGAAATGATAAAAACAACATAAGAAATAAATAATCATTTTTATATTATAGTTATGCTTTTACACTAACTTAAGAATTGATGCAATTTTGCAATTAATTTTGAGAATAAAACACAAGCATTAAATTGGCCCAACAAATGTGCTTCTTTCCCTTAAAGAATATAAAATAAATAAAAATGATATTAGCTATCATTGAATTCCAAAACAATGCTGTCCTAAAAAATGACTTTACTGTGGAAGCCAATTGTGAATAGCGTTAAAAGTTTCAGTATTTGTATGGACTAGTGTAAGACATAGAAGAGTGAGTAGGAAGGCATTCATCAAACAGCTTAGTAAAAATAAAACTTGTTCCTAAATATGCCATTCTTAAATGATTTCAGCAAAGTGGGAGATGTGTGACATTCTAGTAGTTAGAAAACTAAGTATATGGAACAAAAATAGTTCTACTTGTCTATAACTAGTTACTGTTGCCTTTTCCCCATTATTAGATGTACTCTGATTTTTCTCATTTTTATGACATTAATAAGTTATTGAAAATTAGCAAATTCAGCTTAAAATGTTTTTTAGTTCTGAAACTACAATCTCTGCTTAGAGAATATGCCATGAAAATACATCTCATGTACAATACACATAAGAGTAACTGCTTTCACACCAGGGTTAAAGAGAGAAAAGGCACATAAAATACACTCTGGTTTAATTAATAAAAAGTGATAATCAGTTAAACCCTTAGTAAGTTAAAAATATTCTGTGTTGTTCCAAGAAAGTTAAGATTTACCTTTACACCTTAGATGAGATTAGGATTCAATTATGAGTTTCAAATAAAGATAGTAAAATAGATAAAAGAAGTATATAAAAATATTTTCTGACTATATAAAAACATTTTTAAGTTTTAAAATCTTTGCAGGAACATTTGACAAAGAAATGGCAAACATGATATATAAACATAATACGGATTTTTAAACACCGAAAATGAGGGATCTGCATGCCATTTAGAAGGAGGATTCTATTGGTAAAATTATGACTGTCAATGAATATTAGAGTAATATTGAGCTAGGATGAAGAGGAGTCCATAGTTAACTGTTACTTTTAGAGAAAAGATAAAATGGGAAAAATGATCATGGTCTCTAAAGCTTTTGATGGAATTCATATTGTTTTATATTTCCTTACAATTTGCTTCTAATAGATTCAAAATCCTTGAGAGAAGGTGCTAGACAAATTGAAGAAACCTTTACTCAGTTTTCTAGATAGTACTCAATAATCAGTTTTGAATAAATAAATAAATGAACTGAATGTAAAGCTGGCTAAAGGATAGGTGTTTTTTGTGGTCAAGGGCACTATGCATAATTCTAGTTTTATTTAAACATTGAGAAAAATATTCACCCAACTGGACAAATTAAATATTCTTACAAGTTATAATTAATAGCTTATGCAAAACCTATTAACAAACTTATTTTTAAATTAGTTCTGAAAAACAATCTATTCTTTATTGTGCATTTATAAATTTTAAGTCTAAAGTCATGTGAAATTGAGAAATAATACTTAATAAAACATTTATTTACTTTAGACACACGTCAGACAGACCTGACTTGACCTCTTCTCCCTGTTTTTCTACCCCCTCCTCTTCCACATGCCCAGAATCTTCAATAATTTCTGTATTTGCATGAGTAAAAGTAAAGAAAAAATAAGACCAGAGAGGTATATCAGTTATTCCTCAATGAAATAAAACAAATAAAAAATTCCAAATAATTCATGATATAGTGGGTGATTATAAGGAGACCAACAGATTATTTTTAATGAATTTTTGACATGTTATGGAAAAGCAAATAAATATACTATTATTACACTGCCTGCTTTTATGATGAGTTTGACCTGTAAGAGTGAAACCGTGATCTCTAAAATATTTGTAATATATAAATAACTGGGTAAAGTATCCAAGATACTTCATCTAATACTAGCAATAACCAGCACATTGTACCTCATGATTGCATTGTTGTACACAGCTATGATTTAATAAAAAATTAAAAAATAAAAATAAATAAATAAATAAAAGTTACATAACTTTTCTTCTAGAGAAACAAAAAAGGATACTATAAACTCTGTTTCATATTTACAAAATGGCAGTACATCAAAGATAGGAAAAAAATAATAACAATAATGCCTACAGTTGTTTAGTATACTGTACTTTCTAGATTGCCTTTGTTTTGTTTCTCAGGTCCTAAGGAAAGAAAAATGACTAAATACAGTATACACAGTCAGGACAAAATATATATCATTTTAATTTTTTTTAAATTAGCAGAACAAACTAATAAATAATGAACCCATAAAGAGTGAAATTAAGACTTGCTCATTTTTTAGCTATCAAAGAAGATTAGAAAATAAATAATTTAATACTTTGATTCTTAAATAATGCCATTAAATAACAGTTTCTGACAATTATCTTTCAGGAGATAATATGAACATTCTTTGATTTGGATTGATAGTCTATTTTAGGCTACTGCATCTTGAATTTCAGTTAAAAGTTAAAGACTTCCTACTCCTTTAAACTAAAGAAAATACCACAATCAAGTATCTAAAATCTCTATCTAAACATTTATGAAGACATTGAAAAAAACTATATTTTTAAGTAAAACAAAACATACAAAAATGCCTTTATTCATACTGAAAAGGAGAGGGAGGATTTCTCTCCCTTTTCATTTATGAAATTAAAAAACAACGGAAAAATCACAATTGGCAACATTACAGGAAAATTGAGGTTTTATTATGTAGATTGTATAAGAAAAACTCCAAAGAGTATATCTTTGTTGACAGTCCCTTAGAAACTTCATCAACCCTGACTTACAGGTATAAACAATATGGTTGGTTTTCTGATATATTTATTAGTACAAAGAATGGAGTTACTCATAATTTCAAAAGACTATTGATATAAAAGATATTAAAAAACTATTTTTAAAAACTTATGATATAAACTATGGTTTCTGACTTCATAGGCCAATAAATGATGCTGAAATTCAATCTTTAAAAATCTTGGAAAGACAAAAAAATTGCATAAATACTACTACTGAACTTTCCTTACAGAAAATAATTTATACAGTCTATCCTCTTCAAATAATTGAGAACTATAAAAATGCTGCTGAAATCTTTTTATCAGACAGCATAATACATCAGTATTCACAATACCACTGGGTTGTTCAAAATCATGGTATGTAGGAAATAGAAGCACAAAACAGAAGTTGATAACCATTCAGTTACAACTAACAGGAACACAACTTATATCAACACATTGTCTAAGGCAATAAAAGTTATTTCTGCTCGAATGCAATCAATGCATTTACAAATATATTACAAATAGGTTGTAGAAATATGAATTTTACTATAAACATATATAGAATGACAAGATTATCTTCATAGCAATTCACACAGTTTCAGGTAACTTTTCAGTTTTTAAGTAAATATTTCATGCATTCATTCAACAAATATTTATTAAGGCCTACAGTGTGCCAGGCATTATTCTATGTGCTGGAGATTCACCACTAAAAAAAAAAAAAGTCAATAAATTTTTAAAGTTCAAAGTCAATTTCAGAATTCCAAACTAGCATAGGGATTTTTTGTCCTAATAAGTGTATGATACTTCATATATCACAACTCAGTATTTTCTCTTGAGTCATAATGCAATGTTTTGCATTGCATTGCATTTTTTTACAATAAAACTGTATCATATTTAATTTTGAAATACTCCAAGCAGTCTTGTTATAACATGAAAAACAAAGTAGGAAATACTAACCACGATCACTATCTAATTCAATGACTTTCTTTTCTAGAAAGTCAAATTTAATAATTAAAAGATCATCATAAATATAAAACAAAATATATGATGATATTATAACTAGACTATGTGTACATCCTCAATGACATAAACACAGACTGCAATTGATATCTTTGGTTGAAGTCTTACTCAAAATCTCAAATTCTGCTTTAAAAGGGAAATTACATTTTTTAAAAAGAGCAGATTTTATTTAGTCATTTAAAAGAAGTTAAATTCTTTGCATTCTTACTTGACCAAACAAAGAAATATAACTCCTTGGCATATATAATTTCCAAGAAAAATAAAAGTTAAATACATTATCAGAAATCATAAAACAAAATAATTTCTCCCATAAATAAAAATCAATACCATGAAGGTATACCAATTGCAGTTGGGTTTATTTTTGCTTAGATAGCCCCCCCAAAAGGCTGTCAGCACAAAACAAACCCTCTTTTATGTACAGACCTTCATAAGGTTCTATCTCCTTGACTCCATTGTCTAGGAAAAACAAAATAAAAACAAAACAAAACAAAACAAAAAAAGGGAACCAAAGCACAGGGGTTAAAAACAACAGAAATTTCCAAAGGCACAGAAAATAAATTCTATTACAGAAAAGTTAAAAGGTGATTTAAATATATATGTATATTTGTAAATATGTATGTATAACCAATTACCAAATAAAAGGATCATTTTTAAATTATGTTAAAAATTATTACATTGTTATCCATGCTTTTAAGAGGTCCCTTATCCAAGAATTTACAGAAGTTTATGAAGTATGTTTATGTGTGTGTCAGGAAATAATGCTTTTTATACAAAAATTTGAAATTATTTAAAACATCAGTACAACATGCAGCTTTCTTTGTATATTTATGATTACCTTATTCTTGTTCTCCAGTTTTGAGAAGGATCACCATTGCTGTGCATCAGCTAACCAGTCCTTTGCAGTGTGTGAAAATTGATTTGGCTAGTTACTAATAAACTATCAACAATTACATAAACTCAGCTGTAGCAAACAAATGTCATCCAACTGATTACTTAAGAGTATTAAATTTACTTTTAAAAAATGTATTTATTTAAATTCAAAAATTATGCAACATCAATAAAGATAGCTTATTTTACCTCTCAATATTACAAATTTTAAATGCAAAATATTTTTTTATAAATGTAACTATTATTAAATGTAGCCAAGGCATACAATTAACAAAAGAAAAAAAACTATCAAAAAGGTGGTAAGAAAATCTTGGTTCACCTTAGCTTTCATGTGCATTTCCTATATGACATAACCAGAAATAAAACTTACTTCTCTCCGAAGTTCCCTTTGGTGGAAGCTGTGGAAGCTGTCGGCCCCTTCGTCCTGCCACTGGAGTACTTGATGGGCTTGTCTGGACAGACCCAGTACGAGGGTGAGACCTAAAAGATACACCATTAATATTCATTTTCAGTACAATGAGTTAGATACTTTTAATACAATTGGTTCATATGATAGCTGTATAAATGTAATTTTAAAGGAGGTTTAGCTGCTGATTAAAAGGTTAAGAAAGTAAGACAAATATGGATATTGAATGATTAAATAGCAAAAGATATTTATATTTTTGTGTAATATGCACACATACACATACATGCACACAAAGCCCTATAGTAAATCCATGAAATTATTAATGTAAATTAGTATTTTATCCATATGAAAGCAAGAGGAGAATTTCGCAGCTCCAAAAATGAAAGGTAATACTTTATATTTCTTTCTACCAGATTCCGAACTCTTTACCTCTAACCTTTCTCCCTCGATCCAGAGATTTTTACTCAGGCTTATGTTAAATATCCTTTTTTTAAACAAAATGTCTCACGAAACTACAAAACTAAAAACCTAAATAATTCAAAATTCAGCTAAAAAAAATATTGGTTAATACCGAATTTTAGTATTGATAGAAAGAAACTAAAAATGTAGTTTTATTTATTGTCATGATGATTATTTGGAAAGTGATGTCTAATGAACACGAATAATTTCTCACTCTGTAGGAGAACATGATAATTATGAGGAAATTTACCAAAGACTCTTGATTAATGAGAAATCACAAAACAAATGTAGTCAGGACAGTTAATAAACAAATTACAATGGTAGCCACACACTATTATATCCACTGAATATAAATAGTGTGTTTACATTGAAAAGGTTAGTATTGATTGTTATTAGTGATCAGCCAAAGATGACAGAAGACCATTTAGCTGCTGGTAAAATAAAATGGTGTGCTAGTGGGTAAAGGGGAAGTTAGTCTGATTGGTTTGTCTTTCACCTCGATAAGGCAGGTGAAGGAGGGGCAGATCTTCCAGTCATTAATGAAGGCATCGACCTCATGAGGTTTGTATCAGGACGTTCAGTGGATCTGGAGCGGGTGGTGGTCCGCTCAAGGAAAGGCCGTTGTTCTGTTGATCTGGATCTGTGATATGGCTGTCTATCTGCTGCTTCACAATCCCTGAAACGTTAGTCAAAAAGCAGCTCAGTTGATCTTTAGTGCCCTTCCGCTATTTGGTTATGATGCATAAAATTGATTTTGAAAAAGGCAACTATTTAAAACTATTGCATATGTAAAAGCTTTCTTGCAACATAACTCATATTGCTCATATTGTTATTATGGGCAATTTCTCACTAAACTGGTAAAGAATTTCTAAGGAACCCATATCTGCCTCTAATAGGTAGCAATTCTTAGTGAAGATAAAAGGAGTTGCTCGGTTATATATAATCAACAACAAACAAAACTACCTGCTTCCCAAAATGTATTTCCTAAATAGAAAACGTGAAATATGTGAAGCATTCTATTTTAAAAGAATTTAATTTCCAAAAGAGTAAAGAAAACCATACAAACATTAATTCTCTAGCTCTTGAGACTGTTTACTAGTATACTAAGATATTAAAAAGGCTTTAAGCACACATTATGCACCTGAACACTCAAACAGAAGAATCAAAATGAGGTTATAAGAAAATAGGGCAACTCTGAGATCTGTAGTCATATGTAACATGATCCACAAGAAAAATCACTCTGTAGAAAACTTGGAAATGAGCCATCTATCTTAGAGCACCTTAGCTACGCTATCCAATACAATTCAAAAGGGCTATTCGTTGATTGAAATGACAATTCTGAAACAAAGTGATTCCTTTGACCACAGAAAAATCTAATTAATATCAAAATTGAATTCTCATTGAAGGAAATATACTTAAATTTAGGTAACCTATCAGTATTGACTTTTCATTTTTTTTTTAAATTTATTTAGTTTTATTGTTAAGTCATAGCTGTGTACATTAGTGCAATCAAGGGGCACATTGTGCAGGTTTCATATACAATCTGATATATTCTCATCAAACTGTTCAAAGTAGCCTTCATGGCATTTTCTTAGTTACTGTATGTAGGCATTTGTATTCTGCATTTAGTAAGTTTCGCCTGTACCCATTCTAAGATGCACTGTAGATGTGGCCCCACCCATTACCCCCCCTCCACCAAAACCTCCTCCCTCCATTATATATTTCAAATCAAATTTATTTCCCCATCCAGCTGTAACCATAAAAATGGAAATTTTTATATGTTATAGATAGTCACGCAAGCATTAGTTTGAACTTCACATATGACTTTAGAAAGTAAATGCTGCATTTACTTAATCTATCACATACATTGTGATTATTTTACATTTGAAAATCACAGGGTAACAAGTCAAAGTATCAAATATTTATACATACATGCACCATAAAATGTGATTTTCTAAGGCAAATTATTTTTATGTAAGTGTATCTAGAACATATTAAAATTACCGAGATTAAATGTAAATATCAGTATTTATAAAATACTCAATTATTAGTCAAAGAGAAGATGAAAAGACAATCTAATCTCATAGTGTAAAACTCATAGTTTTATTTTTGTTTATGAAAAAGTATTTTTGAGAGAACATTTTTCTTTAGAAATGAATGTTTTAATAGTTTACTGCATGTTTTTAGTGCAATATCTTTGTATCTTCATCATAACCAATAACCAGAAAAAAAGATAATTACCTATCTCTTCTTTATATATGTATTTCTTAAATCCCCTAAAACCTGGTCTTTGTAGAGCACCAATCTTCATATTTATTTTAAAGATTTCTTATTATCTTAAATTAATAATAAACTTATCTCATTAAATAACATATGGTAATAAAACTCTGTGGAATATGTCTGCTACTCCAACAGAAAGTTAGGTTTATCCAAAATCTGATTTATTCTGATCCCATCAAGTGATTTTCTAAGTAAAATTAATTTTTGGATATACAATTTCACTTCTTTGTGAAGAATTATTTTTAATAAATGAAATATATGGTTGTGGGTGGAATCCCAAGAATTAAATCCTGAGAATTATTTCAAATGTGCTACTATGTTCCATGTCCTCAAAGGAGACTATTAATTATTAAGCAAAGAAGTCACTCCTTAGGAAATACCTCTTTTAAAATACCTCTTTTAAAAATTAAAAAAATTTATTAAAAATAAAATAAAATGAAATAAAAATAAAAAATAATTGTTTAAGAATTATAATCCTTCTTTTAAATTTTACTTATATTTTTCTTTCCACAAATGATTTGAAGTATATAATTGTCACAGTATGAAATAAAAATAGGCTAATACTTGAATCATGAAAATAACCACGGTACACGATAGAAATTTTCTGTATGTGTTGCCACAGTTAAGAGGAACTGAAAGATACAGTATTTTAAACTTCAGTAACACACAGTAAAGGTCAACATAGGCTCCTGCTGTCACACTTGAGTAGGAATAGGTATTAACTAGGTACAAACAACTTAATATTACTGGTAAGAAAATTTAAAACAGCAATGCCTAAATTACCCAGTCTGACAGCAGGTTCTTAAAGGGAATGAAATACAACTTATGAATGTCACCCTAAATTTTGAGTGAGTTTTAAGATCAATAAATTACAAATAAGGATGGTGCCTGTGGCTCAAAGGAGTAGGGCACCGGCCCCATATGCTGGAGGTGGCAGGTTCAAATCCAGACCCAGCCAAAAAAAAAAAGAAATCACAAATAATTAATTTTGAATAATAGCAAATGAAAAGTGGTAACTAATAGACAATCCCTGGTAATGCTCAAAATAGTTTAGCACCTACTTGAGGTTTTTATTTATTTTGCAGCTTTTGCAGCTTTTGGCCGGGGCTGGGTTTGAACCCGCCACCTCTGGCATAGGGGGCTGGCACCACTCCTTTGAGCCACAGCCATAGCACCCTACTTGGGGTTTTTAATGGAGTCTTTATTTCAAGCAACATAGCCACTATTGAAGTATATAATTGTCACAGTATGAAATAAAAATAGGCTAATACTTGAATCATGAAAATAACCACGGTACACGATAGAAATTTTTAGAAATTTTCTGTATGTGTTGCCACAGTTAAGAGGAACTGAAAGATACAGTATTTTAAACTTCAGTAACACACAGTAAAGGTCAACATAGGCTCCTGCTAATAATAGCCACTATTAACAATCTAACATTAAAAGCATACATTAGTATATGCAGATTTTGAGATGAAGATAAGATATTAGGACATAATAACAATTTAGAAGACTTATGAGTAAGCTTTCTTATGCTTACTCATAAGAAAAACTAAACGAGTCTTATATCTTAGTATTTGTTTCCAGTGATTTCTAAGGAAAAAATAATTTTACAATAATCTAGTGAACTTGCCAGTTTTGAATCATTTTTCCTATCAGTACAGTTGCTCATAAAAGATTTTTAAAATTTCCAAGGATCTGATTTACTTATCTTCCTACTTACAAATATGCTACTTACTTTAGGGTCCCTCCTCCCCTGTTTTTTTTCAGGCTAGTCAAATGAAGCAGTGGGAGTGGAGAAGGAACAAAGGAATTTGTAACTGCTTGTGATCAATTAGTTACAAACACCACTGCACTTGGACCAGCCAGATTCCTATTCTCAAAGTACAAGGGACTTATGGAAGCTACCAGAGAACAGACCAACGGGCATTCTTTTCTATAGCCTATTACATCCATTCATCCATCCATGCAACTAGGTAAGCTCAGTGTAGAATATCTGAAGGAGTATAAAAAAATAGAAGAATACTAAGAAAAAAAAGTTAAAAGCAACAGGACAATACAATATCTCAAAGTAACATTCAGAAATCAATAAAAATTGTTGTAATATGTATCTAGAAATCTAGCCTATATTAAATTGGATAGACTGACTTATCTTTTATTATAAAGATATTATAAGTAAATTTAATAGGTTTTCTTGAAAACTAAGCTTGAAAAAAGTAAAGCTACTTAGGAATTATTCTTTTCCTTTGTATAGTTAAAATCTTAAATTTAAAAAAATGGGAACACCAAGGAGCCCCTAGCTTTACCTGTGTCCTGGCCTGTGTCCTTCCTGCCTCAGGCTCAAGATATGACCTATCAGTGCCTTTTAGCTTTATCAATCATGGCCCACCTCTTCCCTCTTACTCCCTCAATCAACCCCAGCCCAAGAGCCCACAGTAGGGAGGGGAAAGGGATTCCGGGAAACTTGATCCCCCACCACCACCAAAGGCATTGGTTTCCAGTATTCCTTTTTGTTCTTCCCCACAATTATGCCACTACTAAGAAACAAATAAACCAACTTCTTTCCCAATTTAAAAAAAAAATGGGAACATATCTCTAAAAGACAAGTATAGTCTCAGGTTTGGGGTAAGAAGTACCTTCCCTAGATACATATTGTGTAATATAATAAGCAGATTAACAGCAGATAAGCAGATAAACAGCAAAATAAAACATATTTTAACTTTTTTCTTAAAATATCTTGAATGTCTAGAGATTTTCTGGGCATTAAATGCATAATTGAAATAAGTACATTATAAAATAAAATTAGAAACATTAAAAAGGGAGACATTTAGGGTAATTAATGTGACATCTATGCCTATTTGTATAGTATGACAATTTAAAGTAATTATATGACAGCTTTAAAATTGTAATTTTCATGTTCATTGTAATGTATAAGATTAATTTTTTAAATTATATTATTTTAGCATTGCTTCTAATATTAAGATAATTGCAAGACACAAAATATTTACCATGAAAATCATAATAAATAATTAAATTTCTTTTTTTTTCTTTGGCCGGGGCTAGGTTTGAACCCGCCACCTCTGGCATATGGGACTGGCGTCCTACTCCTTGAGGCACAGGCGCCACCCTAAATTTCTATTTGTGTATAAGTAGAAATATTTTATTATTTCTGAGGAAGACAGATTAATTTATCCTTGGGCATGACAGAATTTCTCTATAGAATACTTCTGTTGAGTTAGATGCATGGACTCTATTAATTACAAATAAATACGATTATTCAAAAATAGCAACAATAGAGTCAGCCAAGTTAATAATCATCTAAAATGTGAAAATGGCATAATACATATATTGATGAACAAAAGTGACACATCATTAGTGCAGAAAAACATATTACTATTATACACAAGCCTGGTAAGGTATTCCCATAACTATTAGGGCATTTTTAATAGTCTTTACTGAAAATTAGAAGATCAAATGTCTCAATTTCCTCAAGATAATTAGGGACATCTACAACACTGAACAATAAAGATATATTTTATTTATAATATGCACACACCAAACTACACAAGACATAAATATCTTGAGGATATTTTGAGTATTATATTAAATATTAATAATTTTCATTGCTGTTTAATTTTTATTTCAAAAATCAGCAATAAAACCACAAATAGGAAGCAGTGTAAGTGGAGAAGGAACAAAGGCATCTGTAACTTGTTGTGATCAATTACCTAGCAGAATTAACATGCAAATTAACCCATCTAATAAATTATTATTATTATTTAAATAATAAATTTGAAAAATCCTGAGAAATAATATAATTACTACTTTTACGTATAAAATTCTTATTTTATAAAATGGTTTCCATTGTCATGAATGTTAGAGTGTAATAATGATTTGTAAATTGTAACAAATTCAAATTACTCCACTATGATATTAGGCCTATATCATTCCTTCCCAGGTCCTCAAAGATCCTGTAAATAACAAACAATTGAAAGATACATATTTAAAGGATAGAATTATAAATTGTTATTGTATTTCATAAGTATATGTGATGAGGTATGGTCCTCATACTAGAATATTTGAGTGCTTATATTCAATAGTTTCACTGATCAGCTTTGAACATTTCACCAGCCTTTACAAGGATAACAAAATCAGTTGGACAGCAAAACAAATGGCTATAAAGCAAATTCCTCACCTGCACTGCTCCCTTGCTTCACTTAGCTGTCACTTCGAAATGCCAGTCCACATCTCACACTCAGAGGTGATAGCCAGAAAATCCCCACCTCAACATACACTAACAGAACAAAACTTGTGCTCATTTTCAGGCATAGATCTTATTTGCCTCAGTTCACTACTAAATGACATTGTTTTAATATTCAATAAAAAATAGGGAAAATGACAGAAAACAAGGCCTACTATCAAGAAACAAAGCAATTAAGAGAGGCAGACTCAGAGATGACACATATGCTAGAAGTATCAAATGAAGAATTTTAATAAGTGTGCTTGCTGTGTTGAAGATTGTAGTAGCAAAGATGGACAACATGCATGAACAGATGGGGAAATTTTAGCAGATAGATGGACAATGGAAAATAAAGTAAAATGCAAATACTAGAAATAACTGAACAGGAGAAAATGTTAGTTATAAAATTAGTTCAGTCCGTTAATAAAGATCTTAAATGACTAGTTAAGAGATTTTAACAGGGCTTAATTTTAGATGACAGTAATCAAAAACTTCTGAACAAAGATAATTTTAAAGTAATGATTTAAAAAGATTAATTCAGCAGTAGTACATGGAGTACATTAGATTAGGAAAAGCTCTGACTTATAGTACTAGGACTGGAAATAGAGAAGAAGGGATGTATGTAAACATTACCAATCACAATATGCAAAGTATACAACATAGTATAAAAATATATATATAATGTACAGATGCATACAAAAAATGTTAGGCACAAAAGGAATCCCAGAAGACAGATAGTCCACCCTCTCTCATTTTAGAAATGACCAAACTTGGGTTACAGAAAAAAATGGCTCATAGAAACTTGAATCAAGTCACATAATTTCATATTTTCCGTGCTGCAAGTTAACTTGGATTTTCTTAACTTTCTATACTGAACTGTGAATTGACAGTAGGAATGTTTTTTCTCTCAATAATGTTCGAAAAATCACCATCTGAATGAAATATAGAAATAAATAAACCAAAGAAAAACTTTTAAACTTCCAGCTTAAGAAATGAGATGATGATCTAGTAACAGAAATAGAAGAATTCTTGGGGCGAAACAGAGGGAATTCAGGTTTGGGTTTAAATCTGTAAGCTACTAGAAGAACATGTGCAGATGTCAATCAGAGAGAGAAAACAATCTTCAAGGGCAGGATATGTATTAAATACAGTTTGAAAAGTCATATTTAGTATTAAAATTAGAATATTAATTGATTAATTCAATCTTTCAGTACATATATATTAGTTCAGATTATATGCCTAGCACTGTACCAGGTACTAGCAATTTTTGACCAGAAGTTTTGGTTAAAGCCACAGGTACAAGAGAATATAAGAAAGAACATGGTCAGAAGATGAGGACTTGAGATAGAAGGAGATAAAAGGAGACAGAAGAGCAGTCAAGGGGCAGAATGAGAACTGTATTAGACAAACCAACAACAACAAAAAAGATGACTAAAAAAAGCAAATACAAAGAAACAAGTATATGTATGTATAAATAATATGCCAAATAATAACAATGGAGAAAATCTTATCAATAAAGTGCTGGAGGTAGGTCAACCTATAGAAAATTATGGCTTAGGAGTTGATGAAGAAACAAAAGAAGCATATATAAAAATACATCAAAGTGGAGGAGAGAGCAAGATGGCGGCCGAGTAACAGCTTCCTTGCATCTGGGCACCATGACTCTGTGGAGATAGGACTCCAGGCATCTCTGGCTGGTGGGATCTGCCTATAATCATCCTTGTAAGGATACAGGGAGTCAGCGAGAGACTCCTGGACCCCAAGAGGAGGACTAAAAGTGGAAAACTGGCAACTGGTCGCGTGTGTTCAATCAGTCTAAACCCGCCAGCAACTGTAAGTAAGTACAGTAGCAGCAAGACTGCAAACCAGAAAGACCTTACCTGTGAACTGTTTTGGTGTCTTTGGACTTGGCACTCAGTTGAACTGCCTTGGGGAGAGCCTGAGTGGGAGTGCGGAGGACTTTGGCCATTGTCTAGGGCCCCAATCTGAGCAGCTGAGCCAGACGGAGCTAATAGTGTTTGGCTGTGGGCCACAGGGAGCCATTGTGAGTGATCTGCCCGTGCAAGCTTCGCCCTCAGGGTCGCAGAGCAAGATTCCAGTGGGAGTGGTAACCCAGCGACTGAGTAGCCTAAGGGTGGGGTCTGAGCCGCCTTACAGCCCTAACCCTCAGGGGCAGAGTGAGATGGGTTTTGGCACACTGGGTAAGTGGATAGCCACTTCAGCAGTGATTCCAGCGACAAGCACTTTCCTGGGAAAGCTTCTACTCAGCAAGTTTACAAGTTCAAAGTGCCTTTTAAGTGGGCTGAAAAGAGATTTAGGGTGTCTACCTGCTGGGGTAGGAGAAATCTGCAGCCTCCAGTTGTATCAGCACTGTGATTAACGCTCATATCCCAGAAGACCACGTGTTGCCGAGACAATATTCAACAATATATACATACTGCTTTGTTTTTGGTTGTGTTTTTTTTTTTTTCCTGTTTTTTTAGTTTAATTGTTTTTCTGTTTGATGTTGTTGATGTTGTTCTGTTTTTTAATTTCAACCTTTTCCGTACAGATTTTTTTCTTTCTCAATTTTTCTAGTGTAATTATAATGTCCCATTGCTGCCTTTTTCAATAACTAGAACTTCGTATTTGTTAGTGTGTCTACTGATATTATTTGGTTTCTCACCCAATTTTACCCCGTAAAGTTTTCTGTTTGCTTGTTTTGGTTTGATTTATAACATTTTTGTCTTTCCTCTCTACTTGGTGGAGCTGGGGTACTGTGTCTGACCAGGTTAGCAAAGAGCTGCTGACCTCAAGGGAACCACCTAACTGAGCACCCCCAGAAGGTGGAGTATTTTTAAGGTTGTGTCAAAGTACCCTACTGTACACCTATATTGCTCAGTCTTCCTCTTTCTGTGCCTCTCTTCTTTTTGTCAATATTCCTTTTACCCACCCCCTCTCCTTTCTCTCTCTCTCTTTTTTTTTTCTTTTTGCTTGTTCCTCCTTTCTTTCATTCCTTTCTTGCTCTTCAACTTCTCATCCTTCTGGTCCTGTACCAAAAGGACCCATCAAAACCTTAGTCCACAGGCACGAGAACTTAAAGAGCAAGACGAAGTGAAAGGAAAATTAGGGCAAGGAAACAGATAAAAGAAATCACTCGTGAGGAAGAATCAGCAGAAAACTCCAGGCAACATGAAGAACCAGTACAGAACAACCCCGCCAAGGGACCATGAGGTAGCTACTGCAGAGGATTCCATCTATAAAGAAATGTTAGGAACGACAGAAAGGGAATTTAGAACACACATGATGGAAATGATGGAAATAATAAAGGAAACTGCTAATAAAGTGGAAAATAACCAAAAGGAATTCCAAAAACAGAATCAAATAAGGGATGAATGATATGAAGAATATAGAAAGGATATAGCAGAGCTGAAGGAACTGAAACAGTCAATTAGGGAACTTAAAGATGCAATGGAAAGTATCAGCAACAGGTTAGACCATGCAGAAGAAAGAATTTCAGAGGTAGAAGACAAAGTTCTTGAGATAACTCAGATAGTAAAAGAGGCAGAAAAGAAGAGAGAGAAAGCAGAACGTTCCCTGTCAGAATTATGGGACTTTATGAAGCGTTCCAACATACGAGTTATAGGAATTCCAGAAAGGGAAGAAGAATGCCCCAGAGGAATGGAAGCCATACTAGAGAATATTATAAAAGAAAATTTCCCAAATATCACCAAAGATTCTGACACACTGCTTTCAGAGGGATATCAGACCCCAGGTCGCCTCAACTCTAACCGAGCTTCTCCAAGACACATTGTGACGAACTGTCCAAAGTCAAGAAAAAGAAAAGATTCTGCAAGCTGCCAGGAGTAAGCGCCAGTTGACCTACAGGGGCAAATCCATCAGAGTGACCACAGACTTCTCTAATGAAACATTACAAGCAAGAAGACAATGGTTATCTACCTTTAATCTACTTAAACAGAACAACTTCCAGCCCAGAATTCTGTACCCTGCTAAGCTTTAAAATTGATGGAGAAATCAAATCATTTACAGATATACAAACATTGAGGAAATTCGCCACAACAAGACCAGCTCTACAGGAAATACTTCAACCTGTTCTACACACTGACCATCACAATGGATCAGCAGCAAAGTAAAAACTCAGATATTAAAGGACAGAACCTAACCTCCACACTGATGCAAAAGACAAAACTAAGCAATGGACTCTCACAAAATAAGACGAATAGAATACTACCACACTTATCAATTATCTCAATAAACGTTAATGGCTTGAATTCCCCACTGAAGAGACATAGATTGGCTGACTGGATTAAAAAACACAAGCCATCCATTTGCTGTCTGCAAGAAACACACCTGGCTTCAAAAGACAAATTAAAACTCCGAGTCAAGGGATGGAAGACAATTTTACAGGCAAATGGAATTCAGAAGAAAAGAGGAGTTGCAATCTTATTTTCAGATACATGTGGATTTAAAGCAACTAAAGTCAAAAAAGACAACGATGGTCACTTTATATTGGTCAAGGGAAAAATACAACAAGAAGATGTTTTGATTCTAAATATTTATGCACCCAATTTAAATGTTCCCAGATTTTTAAAACAGACCTTACTCAGTCTGAGCAATATGATATCTGATAATACCATAATAACAGGGGATGTTAACACTCCCCTTACAGAGCTGGACAGATCCTCTAAACAGAAATTAAACAAAGATATAAGAGATTTAAATGAGACCCTAGAACAACTGTGCTTGATAGATGCATATAGAACACTCCATCCCAAAGATAAAGAATATACATTCTTCTCATCACCCATGGAACATTCTCCAAAATTAATCATATCCTGGGACACAAAACAAATATCAACAGAATTGAAATTTTACCTTGTATCTTCTCAGACCAAAAGGCACTAAAGATGGAACTCAACTCTAACAAAAATGCTCGACACCACATAAAGGCATGGAAATTAAACAATCTTCTGTTGAATAACAAATGGGTGCAGGAAGAAATAAAACAGGAAATCAACTTCCTTGAGCATAACAACAATGAAGACACAAGCTACCAAAACCTGTGGGACACTGCAAAAGCAGTTTTGAGAGGAAAATTTATCACTTTAGATGCCTACATTCAAAAAACAGAAAGAGAGCACATCAACAATCTCACAAGCCATCTTACGGAACTGGAAAAAGAAAAACAATCTAAGCCTAAACTCAGTGGAAGAAAAGAAATATCCCAGATCAAATCAGAGATCAATGAAATTGAAAACAAAAGAATCATTCAGAAAATTAATGAAACGAGGAGTTGGTTTTTTGAAAAAATAAATAAAATAGATAAACCATTGGCCAGATTAACGAGAAACAGAAAAGTAAAATCTCTAGTAACCTCAATCAGAAATGATAAAGGGGAAATAACAACTGATCCCACAGAGATACAAGAGATCATCTCTGAATACTACCAGAAACTCTATGCCTAGAAATTTGACAATGTGAAGGAAATGGATCAATATTTGGAATCACACCCTCTCCCTAGACTTAGCCAGGAAGAAACAGACCTCCTGAACAGACCAATTTCAAGCACTGAGATTAAAGAAACAATAAAAAATCTTCCAACCAAAAAGTGCCCTGGTCCAGATGGCTTAACACCAGAATTCTATCAAACCTTCAAGGAAGAGCTTATTCCTGTTCTGCAGAAATTATTCTAAAAAATTGAGGAAGAAGGAATCTTCCCCAACACATTCTATGAAGCAAACATCACCCTGATACCAAAACCAGGAAAAGACCCAACCAAAAAGGAGAATTTCAGACCAATCTCACTCATGAATATAGATGCAAAAATTCTCAACAAAATCCTAGCCAATAGATTACAGCTTATCATCAAAAAAGTCATTCATCATGATCAAGTAGGCTTCATCCCAGGGATGCAAGGCTGGTTTAACATACGCAAGTCCATAAACGTTATCCACCATATTAACAGAGGCAAAAATAAAGATCATATGATCCTCTCAATAGATGCAGAAAAAGCATTTGATAAAATCCAGCATCCTTTTCTAATTAGAACACTAAAGAGTATACGCATAGGTGGCACATTTCTAAAACTGATCGAAGCTATCTATGACAAACTCAGAGCTAATATTTTACTGAATGGAGTAAAACTGAAAGCTTTTCCTCTTAGAACTGGAACCAGACAAGGTTGCCCTCTGTCACCTTTACTATTCAACATAGTGCTGGAAGTTCTAGCCAACAATTAGGCAAGATAAGGAAATAAAGGGAATCCAAATGGGAGCAGAGGAGGTCAAACTCTCCCTCTTTGCTGATGACATGATCTTATACTTAGAGAACCCCAAAGACTCAACCACAAGACTCCTAAAAGTCATCAAAAAATATAGTAATGTTTCAGGATATAAAATCAATGTCCACAAGTCAGTAGCCTTTGTTTACGCCAATAACAGTCACGATGAGAAGCTAATTAAGGACACAACACCCTTCACCATAGTCTCAAAGAAAATGAAATACCTAGGAATATACCTAATGAAGGAGGTGAAGGACCTCTATAAAGAAAATTATGAAATCCTCAGAAAGGAAATAGCAGAGGACATTAACAAATGGAAGAACATACCATGCTCATGGATGGGAAGAATCAACATTGTTAAAATGTCTATACTTCCCAAAGCAATCTACCTATTCAATGCCATTCCTATCAAAATACCAACATCGTACTTTCAAGATTTGGAAAAAATGATTCTGCATTTTGTATGGAACCAGAATAAACCCCGTATAACTAAAGCAGTTCTTAGTAATAAAAATAAAGCTGGGGGCATCAGCATACCAGATTTTAGTCTGTACTACAAAGCCATAGTGGTCAAGACAGTATGGTACTGGCACAAAAATAGAGACGCAGACACTTGGAATTGAATTGAAAACCAAGAAATGAAACTAACATCTTACAACCACCTAATCTTCGATAAACCAAACAAGAACATACCTTGGGGGAAAGACTCCCTATTCAATAAATGGTGTTGGGAGAACTGGATGTCTACATGTAAAAGACTGAAACTGGACCCGCACCTTTCCCCACTCACAAAAATTGATTCAAGATGGATAAAGGACTTAAATTTAAGGCATGAAACAATAAAAATCCTCAAAGAAAGCATAGGAAAAACACTGGAAGATATTGGCCTGGGGGAAGACTTCACGAAGAAGACTGCCATGGCAATTGCAACAACAACAAAAATAAACAAATGGGACTTCATTAAACTGAAAAGCTTCTGTACAGCTAAGGAGACAATAACCAAAGCAAAGAGACAACCTACACAATGGGAAACAATATTTGCATATTTTCAATCAGACAAAAGCTTGATAACTAGGATCTATAAAGAACTCAAATTAATCCACATGAAAAAAAGCCAACAGTCCCATATATCAATGGGTAAGAGACACGAATAGAACCTTCTCTAAAGATGACAGACGAATGGCTAATAAACATATGAAAAAAATGTTCAAACAAATCAAAACAACCCTGAGATATCATCTAACCCCAGTGAGAATGGCCCACATCACAAAATCTCAAAACTGCAGATGCTGGCGTGGATGTGGATAGAAGGGAACACTTTTACACTGCTGGTGAGACTGCAAACTAGTACAAACCTTTCTGGAAGGAAGTATGGAGAAACCTCAAAGCACTCAAGCTAGACCTCCCATTTGATCCTGCAATCCCATTACTGGGAATCTACCCAGAAGGAAGAAAATCCTTTTATCATAAGGACACTTGTGCTAGACTGTTTCTTGCAGCTCAATTTACAATCGCCAAAGTGGAAACAGCCTAAATGTCCACCAACCCAGGAATGGATTAACAAGCTGTGGTATATGTACACCATGGAATACTATTCAGCTATTAAAAAAAATGGAGACTTTACATCCTTCGTATTAACCTGGATGGAAGTGGAAGACATTATTCTTAGTAAAGCATCACAAGAATGGAGAAGCATGAATCCTATGTACTCAATTTTGATATGAGGACAATTAATGACAATTAAGGTTATGGAGGACAAGGAAAAACAGAAAGAGGGATGGAGGGAGTGGGGTGGGGCCTTGGTGTGTGTCACACTTTATGGGGGCAAGAAATGATTGCAAGAGGGACTTTACCTAACAATTGCAATCAGTGTAACCTGGCTTATTGTACCCTCAATGAATCCCCAACAATAAAAAATAATAATAATAATAAGAAAAAAAAATACATCAAAGCATTCTATAATAGACATACTCTTATTTGGCAATGTGAATGTTATTTTTTTTGCATTATCATTATTATTGTTGTTATTGCTCAAAAAAATAAAAATACATCTCAAGCAATCTGTTCTAAATGAAAGAAAGAGAAAAAAAGGAAAAAAATGGACTATTCTCAAGGTAGCTTGAGGGGTGGAAGAAGAAGATGAGATATGACGTCAAGATACAACCATGGTTGCCTCTCTTCAGACTCCATGGCAGTGTTCAGCATTCATCTAGAGTAGACCCTGATCAACCCCTTTTAGGGAGACTCATCCAGTTCTATCAGCTAGCACAAAAGCAACTGAAGATAATCTTATAATATTTGAATTTAATCACTCCTATTCAAGCATCTTATCTCTGTAATTCTTGGATATCAAGTAAAAAGCAAACCCCTTTGCCCCTTGGTTCATCCCTTCTCTTCTGTACCATTCCTTTTTTTTTCTCTCTCTCTCTAATTCTGTTGTATTATTAAGAATCCTTATTTCATTATTAATAAAATTCCTTACACTACCAATCTTTCTGCAGAATGGTTTCTGCATATGCCTGCCTTAAATAATATTTAGCTAAACCACATAATTTCTGTTTCCAGTATAGCTCTCACATGCAGAAACGCCTTATTATTTCACATTTTATAGTCCATGAATCCAGAAGAGGATGGCTCCCTAGAGACACATCTGAACATTACTCTCCAAACTATAATGGACATAAGTCCTTATCCATCATAAGAATTCCACTAGGATATAACATCTATTATTAATTCAGGTTGCTAATTATTTATCCAACTTCCAATCACTATCCCGTAGTCATTGATAGTTTGGGGAATTGTCTGCCAGCCATCTTCTTTACACTAGTTCCTATGGTAATGTTAGGAGATTTCAGTGCAGAAAACTGTTCAACAAACATAAACCTCAATCCTTTGATTTTCATAACTTCATGATCCTTACATTTCTTCTGTATCAGTCCCACCAATTCCTACCAGTAAGCATCTCCCTCTTTGCTTTTCTTCCTTCCTTCCTTACCCACCCTAAACTCTATGATTGAACATATAAATCACTGCCACACGGTACTCAGATTACCCTCTAATCCAAGTCTTCCTACTCAAACATTCATTAAAATTCTAACAGTAGTTTAATGCCATAATTTGATTTCTCTCCATTAACATCCTTTTACTTAGCCCTACTTCTCTCATCCATTTTCCTCCTGTCTCAATGGTAAATAATAGCTTTCCTCTGCTCACAAACTCTACCAGTATGTTTAGGCCAATTCACTCCTACCTTCCTTAATAATTTTGTTCCAATTATCTTTTCTTTTTCTGTATTTTCAACTTAACTATTTCTAAAAGAATCCTTTCTACCAGTTTATAAACACAAGGACATATTTCTACTCTAAAAGAAACATCCTTTGATACCACATACCCCTCGATAATTTTTTCTCCTTCACACTTTCTTTATGAATTCATTTTCTATCTCCTAGTTATGCTCATCCAACTGCAATATGCTTTTTTCCCTCTTACTACACTTCTGAAATTACCCCCAGGTAATACCACCAATGATTCTCCACTTGACAAATTCATCAGGGATATTTTTCCTTCATTATTTTTATTGGTGTCATTATTACTTCATTCTTAAAACTCTACTCCTTTGGCTCTATTTGTCCTACTTTTCCTCACTATTCACTCTTTTTGTAGAAACGTCCCTTCCTCTGTCACTTAATGTTTCCCAGGGCAGAGGAAGACTTCTTGGTTCTCATTTCAGGAGCCATTTCTCAGGCTGATTCCACTTACATTCTTTTGTGTGCTTACCCTTGCTAGTGAATATACTTCTAATTTGCTCTATGTAGCCTAGAATGAAGAGTGCAAGTAGGAATACTTAAGGAAAGAGTCATATATTGATGGGCTTGCATTACTAGTAATAATGATTTTATAAACTTGAAAACAATATTCAAATATTAGCTGTAAATAGATTAGAAATTAAATTAGGAATAGAATTGCAGAGAATGGACAAAGGGAAAATAGTAATAGGAGAAATTGATTGGAGAAAGTTTCTGGCTTTGAGTGCAAAGCACAAGCAAGACCTTATCACTTTAATATTCTGAAGACTGGTCTGCTAAATACCTCCCACCCCCCACAGCTGCCATGCAGCCACAGGCTGCAGGCCTTGGGGCCATTCTGTGCCAGGGTGGGGTTGTTTGCTACGGGAGAGTGCTTTTTGGGGAGTTAAGAATGCAGAAGTTTAAACCTTGTTGAACACAGTGAGAATTGCTCCAGAAGAGATAAGGAGATGAAATATCTCTTTTCTTCTGTCACCTTAGTTTGGCCAGAGGAGTCTATCTGTCTGGACACAGGCTTTCAGAGTATTAAAAAATCACATCTGTGATTTGTAACTCTGGGTCAGCTAGGGTATTTTCTCTGATGTCAGCTCCTAACTGTTTACCCATCCAGACTTTTTTTAGGTTAAGATCATAAATACCTTAAAACAATAAAAAGTAGCAGGTAAATGCATACAATCAACATAGTTGAAGAATTAGTCTAGTTAATGGAAATACAAGCGCAGCAAGAACCATGACAGAATTGTTTGCCTTGCCTTTTTGAGATTCGTGATTGTGACACTGATGTATGAAATAAATACAGAGCTAGTCTGTTACTCAGAGCATTAAACTGGAAGCCTCAAGAAGAAGGGTGTGCTACTTCCCGAATCCTCGCTGCTCTTAAAAACTGTCTCTTTGTCTTTGTCTATTATTTTCTATATTTTTCCTAATAATTTTCTTTTTTTTTTTTGTAGAGACAGAGTTTCACTTTATGGCCCTCGGTAGAGTGCCATGGCCTCACACAGCTCACAGCAACCTCCATCTCCTGGGCTTAAGCGATTCTCTTGCCTCAGCCTCCCAAGTAGCTGGGACTACAGGCGCCCGCCACAACACCCGGCTATTTTTTGGTTGCAGTTTGGCCGGGGCCGGGTTTGAACCTGTCACCCTCGGTATATGGGGCCGGCGCCTTACCAACTGAGCCACAGGCGCCACCCTCTCCTAATAATTTTCAATTGGTCTTTCTGCCCAACCAAGCCACTGGAAGAAGACCCATAGCATATTCGGGGCAGATCCCCCAATACTAGAGTTCTTTTTATAACCTTTATGATTACTTCTTTACTCCCCTGGCCTTCTCAGTAATTACAGTACTGATCTTGACTTACACCTAAATTGATTTACTCCCCTTACAAACTCCTAGTTCTTGTAAGGTACCCTGTAAATCTAATTACTCAAGCTATAAGGAAATTTTTCTTGACTCTTCTCCCTCAACATCCAAATACCATTAAAAACAAATATTCTCAACTTTAATTTTTTAAATCTCTCATATTAAGGTAATCTACCTATTACCTTAATACAGGGTTTTCTTTTCCACACCCTTCTTTTCAAATCAATCATACATATAGTCTATAGGGTAGTTTATACTAGGGGGAATAAACTTATAGCTATTACCAATTAAAACTCTTCAAACTATTACCTCCAGTACCTACAGTCTTAGCTCTAAGTTCCTTAACAGAGCATACAAGGTTATTCTTCATAATTAGGACCTTCTCTATTATTTCAGGTTGTTTCTTGCTATTTTTTCCTCTATTACAACAGCACTAAAATATCGTGTTCATTACATCAGTGACTTCCTGCATTTATTTAAAATGCCACCAACTTCCTACTTTATCTCCTCATGAATATAAATAATTCCTATTCATCCTTTAAGATACAGCTGAGTTGTTGCCTTCATGAAACTTTTGCATAAGAAATCCATCACCAGACTCCTACCATCTATGTCAGTAATTTCATAATTTGCTGTGTATATTAAAATACTGGGGAAATAAGTAAGCATATAATAAAATACACAGGTTATATTAATTAAGATAAAGGAAATATCTTATTAAAAGAACATTAACAAAGGGTTACATAATATCCATTATCAGCATTATTTTTAAGTGCTGAATGTGTTTTAAAATCACAATGAATTAAAGATGATTTTGTACTGGTCAGTATAACCTGGCCAGAAGAAAAGTGCTTTGATTTCTAATATAAGTTAAATTTGTCTCCTGAAGTAATACAAAAGAAGTTTAGGAAGCATTATTTAAGTCTCTAATTTTCTGTTTCAAAGAGACAATACTAATAACTTTTCATGCATACATTGGGGTAGAGAGACAGTTAAAGCTTAGATTATTTTGACAGACTGGTCAAAGACTGGGAATGTCTTGTTGAGTTTACTACATTCATTTCATTTAAAAAATTCCAGATATCTTACAGCCAAACTATGGTCCACTTGGAGCTACATTAGCACATATTTATTCCTAAAAGATGAATTCTCAGTTGGGAATATATTCTACCTTGAAATCTAGGCTAGAAAATTGAACATGTAGAGTCAGTGCCACTTTCTTTTTATTACATTGCTCTAAAAAGGTCACTTTCCTTTTAAGCTTTCAATTATTTTGACTCAAGTAGCTAAATTAGGGAGAATTTGGATAATTTAGTTCATTCTGTAAAAGAAAGAAATTGATCCAAATTTGCTATATTTTTTTTGCAGCTTTTGGCCGGAGCTGGGTTTGAACCTGCTACCTCTGGCATATGGGGCCGGCGCCATACTCCTTGAGCCACAGGCACCGCCCCAATTGATCCAAATTTGAACTTTGTCAAATAAGTAAAAAAAGAACAGCATAGCAAAGGAATTGGGAATATGCTAAAGAGGGATGGAGCAAAAAAGTAAAGGGGTCGAGAAGAGTAGAGTTCTTTGTGGAGATAAAAGAACAAGTAAAGTAGAAGTAGCCTAATAAAAGAATAAGAAAGAAATGCATACAGTTCTAGTGTCCAAGAGTGGAGTATTTAAATTAAGATTTCAAAGACAACAATTTCAAATGATAATAAAACTCAGAGTATGGCTATGGGAGTGACTGGTTGAAGTAGAATAGAGAATAAAGCACATAATATTTAAGACAGTCAGGGAAGTGAATAGATGATAAATAAAACATTGAAGTCAATGCTGACATTACTCAGGCTTGGTGGCAGGAATTATGATGTAGAGGAAAACTAAACTCAGGTTCTAAAACCATCAGTGAATAAAATAGCATAACCAAGAAGTCAACAGATGAAAACAACAGATGGAAGGGTAGTCAAAGGTAGGAGGAGGAGGTCAGAAGGACGAGTAACTTACTAAGTTAGTAGAATGAATAACAAGTGACATGGAATACTACTCAGATATAAAAAGGATGAATTAATGCCTTTAGCAACAACTTGGATGGAATTGGAGACCACTATGCTAAGTGAAGTATGTAAAGAATAAACACTGCATGCCCTCATTATTAAATTGGAACTGATGAGTACACACAGGGGAGCAAAACTCAGCAGAAATCAAGCAGGTAAAGGAAGGAAGGGGAGGTGGGCAAAAAACTACCTAATGGCTACAAGGAACACTACCTGGGTGATGGGCACACTTACAGCCCTGACTCAAGCACATAAAAGTGACCCATGTAACTAAAAACATTTGTACCCCCATAATATTTTGAATCTTAAAAAAAGGGGTGTCTGGTGGAAAGATAAAAAAGAAAATAAAGTCACTTAAATAAAGGAAAAGAAGAATATATTATACTGAAAAACCAGTATAGTATTTATTGCTTCTGTAGAAGAGGCAAAGGGATGTAACAGGCAAGGAGAGTATAGGATATGTAAGTGCATAATCAAATGTTCTGGTTCTCAGTTTGGGTGGTAGATTCATGGATGTTCATGCTATTACTATGCTTTGAAACTATACACATTCTTTTATATATCTCAAAATGATGCAAAATAGTTCATAAATATTTAATAGTTTTATATATTTATTAAGTATATGTGATAATTTGATACAAGCATACAGTTTATAATGATCAAATTTGTGTAACTGGGATACCCATTACCTCAAACATTTATCATTTCTTTGTGTTGGGAACTTATCAAATCTTCTCTCCTAGCTACTTTGATATATAAGAACATATTTGAAAGCAATTAATCTATCCAGGAATTAACCAAAACATACTATAAGTAAGTCAAACACAATAGCAAAAAAAAAAATCAAATTTAAAAAAGACAGAAGACCTAAATAGATACTTCTCAGAAGAAAACATGCAAATAGCCAACAGGTATATAAGGAAACCATGCCCAACATCACTAATGATCACAGAAATGTAAACAAAAACCATATGGAGTCATTGTCTCACCCTCATTAAAATGGCTATTATCAAAAAACCAGAAATTGATAAATGCTGGCAATGGTGAGAAGAAGGGGGAATGCTCGTACACTTTTGATGGGGATATAAATTAGTACAGCTGGCATGGATAACACTAGGGAGGTTCCTCAAAAACTATTAATAGAACTAGTCTATCCCACTGGGGATATATATCTGAAAGGAAGAAAGTCAGTATATAAAAAGCTATCTAAACTTGATACAGCACTGTTTACAACAGCCATGTTAAGGAATCAATGGCAGTGTCCATCAAGGGATAAATGGATAAAGAAAAGGTGATATAATATACACAGTGGAATATTATTCAGCCACGAAGAGAAAAATTCTGTCATTTGCAGCAATATGAATAAAATTAGAGGACATTAAATTAAATAAGATAGGCACAGAAAAACAAATATTACAAGTTCTCATCTGTATGTGGGAGTTAAAAAAATTGATCTAATGGAGGAAATGAATAGAATGGTTGTTACCAGAAGGTAGAAAGGGTGATAGAAAGGGGAAGATGATGAGGCATTGGTTAATAGGTATGAAAATATAATTAGAAAGATAATGTTTTTAAAGATAACTAAGGAACTTCCTTTTCACAAAAGCTTCCCAAATTTCCTAGGAGTAGCGTGTACACTAGCCTTAGATGAGGCCTTCATGAGTTTCTGTTGCCTTCCCAAGACCAAGACAAATTTCTTAATACATATAAAAAAATTATATATACACATAAATGTACATAGCAAATCTTACAGTTATATATTTGATAACTGGCTTTCTGAAACAGATTTCTCAGTGTTGTATTTTAATATAAACATTAATGATCTTGTATTTCCTCAAAGCAAACCAAATGATGGCAGAGAATAATTCATAAATGTCCCCTTCAAAACAAGCCAGTTACGCTAAGCTTGAGAATTCGGGTAAGTATATGAAATTGACAACTAACCTAGAGCTGATCAAAAACTGATTCTATCTACATTGGTGAATTAGAAAACTGAATAACACGAAACAATCTTCAGGTTGATAACTGAGATTTTAAAGTATTGTACACAATTTTAACTAGAGTAAACAGAATGAATTTATAACCAGTAATGTCTCATTCATGCATGTCAGCCACAAAAAAAAAAAGCCTCAATTATCAAGATACAGTTATATAACTACTTTTTTCACATTTTGGTAAGGTAAATGTGTAATCACTTCAACCAAAAAGTAGTCAGAATATAATATAAGCTACAGTAAAAATAAAAGACAAAACAACAAAAAAATTATTTAGTACTGAAGCAAAAGAACAGAAAAGACACTGAAAAATGCAAAAGAAAATTAAATATAGCAGCAACCACTATCATACAATTAGACTGGAAGGCACTACATTTCAATTATATTTACTGAAAGACATCACAAAACTTGAATTATTAGGAATTTATAATTAATGTCATCTCAACAATATGTTCCCTTCTCCATTTACCCACATGATTTCAATCTTTGGGAATTTAATCAGTAGTTTTCACTTACTTTTTCTAAACTCTTTTATTATCAACTGTTAATAAGTAGGGATAATTAACTAAAATAATAAAGAAGTCTAATGTAACTCCAAATCACTTTGAAACAACAGGGCGACTATGCATAATTCCTGTGCACATAATTCTCAGTCTATACCAGCTGAACCCACCATCATCATGTCTGCCTACAGGGTCTCAAATGTCACTGAACTGACTCAAATCCATAAAGTTATATATAGTAGCCTTGAGAACTTTATGAACTTTAAAGATCTTCTTTCTTTTCTCTTTCCAGCTAGCCCCTCTTTCATTTAAACACCAGATAATTGATATTTCCCTCCAGAATAAAATATATTTCTTTAAGATATTGTAGCTATACTTTCTATAATTCACTGCAAATTCCCACTTCAAAAAGTACAATGTTGGTTAAGGAGAAATAAGTGTTTTTCCACAGACCCAGAGTTCTCCATGGATCAGGATTATCTACTATGACCAAGGACTAAGTCACAGACACCTTTGTTAAACAAACCAGTTTCAACGTAACCAATACATGGACAAACTTCTCTACCCTGGACCAGGCAGGTGGAGAAATGGATTAAGACATGTGCCATCTAAGTATCTAATTATGAACTCTGCCTAGGAAGTTGGGCAGTTAACTACAGTTAATTTAAAAAGAATACTGTTACTTGATCTTTCTAGGTAATAGAGAGTTGATTGTAATTCCTGGTGTAGTAAACTTTCAGGATCATCAAAGAGATGATCGTAATTTAACAAAGAGAAGCTGTATTTTTGATATCCCACTACAACTGAGTAGTTTATGTATGTTCATTTCATGCTACTTTACAAGGATAATATCTCTATATTTCATTAATAACCATTTATGTATATATAGAAAACAAAAATAGTGAATTATATCATATCAATAGACAGGCACATGCAATTCTACAAACAGACTCAATTGTAATAAAAATATACCTGCCATCCCTGTGATGATGCCCAATGGTCTGACTGTATCTGGAGCGAGGTAGAGTAAGAAAATGACTGCAAGCATGGCAGAAACAAGAATATAAATAAGACTCGGGAAAGAAGAGAAAAAGTATAGTTTAATTTTAAAAGTAAGATCCAAAGATAGGCAGATAGTAAGCAAAGCAAATGAAAATTGTTACTAGAAAGTTTGCCCCATCCTTCTGATGTCTGTTGCAATATGGCTTGCTAAAGATCAAAATATTATAAACAAGGTAGGATACAACAAAAATAAAACATTGACATTTTTAAAAATCATATTTCAAAATAAAACTCATAAATTATCACTCAAATATCTTCAGTACCATCTAGAAAATGTTATTCAATATAGATGCTCTTCCATTTTTTTTTTTTTTTGTAGAGACAGAATTTCACTTTGTGGCCCTTGGTAGAGCCACAGCTCACAGCAACCTCCAACTCCTGGGCTTAAGCGATGCTCTTGCCTCAGCCTCCTGAGTAGCTGGTGCCCACCACAACGCTGGGCTATTTTTTTGTTGTTGTTTTTGCAGTTAGACCAGGGCCAGGTTTGAATCCGCCACCCTGGGTATATGCGGCTGGCGCCTTACCAAATGAGCCACAGGTGCCACCCAGATGCTCTTCCATTTTTTAGGAAGAAACGTAGAAAGAGAAAAATAATAAAATAAACCAGAAAGTTTAAAAGGGAAATAAGAAGTAATTCCTTATACTTACAATATTTAAAAGATTTTATAAGGTAATTATTTCTCCCTCATTTGTTAATAACTAGAAATAACTACAAGGGGCTTTAGATATTCCATTTAATAAAGAATAAATTGCTTTATTTTTACTTGATTATTGTATTTAGTAGATTTATTGGATGCTAATCATTTCTCCATTCACTTTGTATATCATATATGTATTACATACTGTTTGCTTTGCTACACTGTATGCCTCATGACTACTGTAAGCAATCAAAGCAACACCTTAACCTTTTATCCATCTGTAGTTGATGCTTTTCTTTCCATAGCACTAATTAAAAATCTTCTCCTTTCTAAAAATCTTTTAATGTCAAAACAAATCTTGGCAGGTGATCATTACGTTTCAGTAAACAATGGACATGAACTTTGAACTCTCTCAACTTCCATAATTCTACTTTTAATATAAATGTATGTATCTTCACTTATCCTTGTTTTCTGCACCAAAAGAAGAAATGCCTCTACGTGCAATTTTGCTCCTGATGTTACCTTGCTTCATTCATTATTCTAATTTCCAACAGAATTCTTTAATCCCCCTTTGGAAATCAATGTAATACTTCAGTTATTCTTCTTGAAACCACCTTCAACTGAGGATTAAAATATTTATTTAATATTTATATTAAAAATACAATATTTATTTAATAATCCAAGACTTATAAACTCAGAATTTTAAAACTTATAAAATGAATTTTTGCATTCAGTTGATTTATAAACCTTGCTGATTCTGATACCTAAATAACTAAATAACTAGATTTCTCCATTTTTTTCCTTTTCTCTGGCCACTACTTAAAATTGGGCTTACTCTGTTTTTTGTAATAATCTTCTCTTAGATTTTCCTACCTTCAGACCTCAGTACCACCGCCCTATACCCAATCCATTCTTTACCCTGTCTATAGAGGTATATTTGCAAATTATGCTTTCTAATCATGTATGTATCTTACCAAAAATCTTTCAATGACTTTTGACATCAATTCCTTATTAAAAGTTCTAAATTATTTGCAATCTTCATTTCCTGTCACTTTCCATTCCCCATACCACTCCTTTTTATCTAGGTACAAGAGACTACTTAAGATTCTCTAACACAGTGCGGTTTTCTGATTCCAAGACTTTGCTCCTATTCATCACTCTGTCAAGAGTGCCCATCATCCTCTCTCTTTTTCTCTGCCTTTCAAAATTTTGCCCAATCTTTAAAGTCCAAATACACCTTAAAGCCTTTGCTTATAGATCAAATCAAGTGATTTTTCCTGCAATTTGTTCCAATAATATTATGTTTCTGCCTCATAGTCTTCTACATTTTATAATTAGTTGATATACAATAATTTGCCTATCTAGACCAGGATAATTTTTAAAAAATCATTCTGCATAATGCCTGACTTGCTTAATATACAAATTTCAGACTGAAATAAAAAGAACAAATAAAACAAAATTACACCAGTTTCATGATGAATCTCCAAAGAGACCAGGGCTCCACTTAATCATGAAAATGTTCCAGAAATAGAAACAGAAGACTATAAACCCATGTAGTATAAGAAAATGAGGAAGAGACAGAGAAAGCATTCCCAGCTTTTATAAAGAATAGAAATAATATTTAACAATTGTGATGTTGGAATTGATTGCTTTCAAAAGGAATATTCTCCAAAAATTACTTAAAAAGGAAATTTAGAAACTTTGAAGCTTGATAAAATTTATAAGTCCATAAAGTACATATAACAATAAAATTTCCAGTATTTTCCTTGAAGAATCTTATATTAAACTTTGTCTCTATGAAGCTAAAGAAAACATTCAGGAAGAATCACTTTTATCGAGCATCAATCTGTTTTCCTTCTCTCTCTCTCTCTTTTTTTTATCCCTAGTCATATTAGTTCTTAACCTTATCTGGTATGAGCCTCATTGAGATTCTTTTGAAAACTCATGTATCAACCTCACACAAAATTTACCATCCTGTTTTAGTACGCCCTCTAAAATCCACCTAAGGTTTATAGATGTATCCAAGGTCCTTTGCTATCTAAAAATGTTTTACACTTCCCCATGAACCAAGCTTACTTTTTCCCCACAATTAATGAATATTATAAAATCTGAGCAATAAATATGTATAATGTCTTCAATATATACAAGGAGTTAAAGTGTAAAAATTGCATTTAGTCCAATCTGTTTGAAATTAATAAAAATTTGAGCAAAGCAATAATTCACTGTAAAAGAAATAGAAAACTAATGCAAGTAACTAAATTTTGAAGTAAAAATGTTACAGATCCTTAAGGTCATGATAAAAATATTACTATTTGAGGGCAGCTCCTGTGGCTCAAGGAGTAGGGTGCTGGCCCCATATATCGGAGGTGGTGGGTTCAAACCCAGCCCCGACAAAAAAAAAAAAATATATATATATATATATTACTATTCGAAAACTGAACTAGATTACTAATCCAATTTCTAGATACACGTTGACCTTAAGGAATAGAACCTTTAAATGTAGCACAAAATTATGTTTTTAATGAATTTTCCTTCCACTAGTAAACTGAATATCCTCTTTTAGAGACCACTAGATACAAAAAGGACACAAAAAGGAGATAAAATATCTTATCAAGTAAGCCTATAGTTTTGGAAAACTTTGTTCAATAGCCCCTATATAATGCAAAAACATCATGCTCTGTGCCTGTAACATTGCTTATGCCTTGCTTAAGCAATGGTTTCTACAATATACTCAAACACTTTTAATGTGCTAGAACGGGCATTTTCCTTTTTAGAGTATGAATTTACTATTTGAATGTACAAGAGAAAAAAGTTTATAAAGTAATTTACCTTTGCCAGTATTGCACTCAACATATTTTAGCCTCCACAATAGCCATAAAAATGCACACCATAGAAGATCTCAACACATTACAGATTATCTAATACTTACTCTAATAGCAAACTGGCTCAAGGAAACAAAAAAACTCTTAAAACGATTTCTAATAATAAAGTCACATTGTCTTCCCCAGAAAAAAATAATTATGTTTCTAGTTTTAGTACTTACCAGGGTTTATCAGAAAAATAATGATACATTATTTTTATAGTATGTGTTTAAAAAGGGTATGAATAATATATATCTTCTTTACCCTACTTAAGTTTGACTAAGTATTATAAATTAATGTTTAATTATTTTTCACCCAATGGAGTCAGTGTAAAAGCTAAGATTTTCACATATAACTTTTGAACATGTTCTCAAATCCTTCATCCTTCATACTGAGCCTTTACGATATATAGGTTTTTCTGTTTCTGTATCCTTTATTTAAGCTTTGTCCTTGCTTAAGGACAAAGCTTTTTCAAGGTCCAACTCATGTCCTACATTTTATATAAAACTTAAAAAAAATACCTTAACTCACTGATTTCTCTGGGTTTTTTTTGTTTATTTTTACTCAATTATTAAGGACACTGAATGTAAATTATTTGCAATCCAACAAATCATTTTAAAATGCTAAGGCTAGAGCACATTTTTTGAATACACACCATACAACTGAAGGCACCATGTCATTTAATCTATACAACCCTGTAAAGTTACACTAGTATTCTAATTTTATAGATAAGGAAATCAAATGTCAAAGAGCTTAGCTGTCCCAAAGATTCATACACAGGTATATACACACAAGGTAAACTCAAACACAAGGCTCTTTGGTTCCAAATCCAATGAAAAAGAGTACATTCAGTAAAATACTATTTTAGTTCAGTGCAATAATTTTTACTAAGAAAGGTTAATGCACTTCTCAAAATACCCAAGTCATTCTTACTATCTCAAAAGAATTCTCTCATATGCTTTTTGATTAACAATATTATTGATAGACTCTATAAACTGTTATTTATGAAAGTTCACTGTAAGAGTTCTAGAGTATTCCTAACTTCTATGAAGTATATAAAAATTATCATATGCATTTTATCAAAAATCTTCTAAAATATTAGAATAAAACAGAAATTAAGGACTTATTGTTTAATAATGTCATAGACAATATACACAAATAACATGAATAATTGTACTTTTTCATTCCTCATATTAAAGAATAATGATTAAATATATAATACGAGTAATATCGGAAATGGTTTTGTATTCCTATTTAAATAAAATTCTATTCAACTTACATAAAAAAAAATTTAATGTAGCTCACAGTTAAGAGTAATTGTGATCTGGCAATCTACAGCACTCTAAAAGAGTTATGGAACAACATGGATCAATTTTCCCCAAAACTTTAAAAAATATTTATTTAAACATTTTTATTAAACTAAGGGATCTATTAAATTTTGAAGCAAAAAATATATATGTAGTGATATTTCAATTATGGCCATAAATTGGGATAGATATAAATATGCATAATGCAGGATATCTCTGACGGTTAATTAGCTAAGAGTACCTATGACTACGTTAGCTAATACCAAGGATTACTCATAAACATGAAATTTTGTTGCCTAGGGCCATTTGTCTTAAAACATTTATGAAATATTGTGCAGAATATTTCATATGAGAGCGACCATTTCTGTTTCTGAGTATAATTCTAGAGCAGTGGTTCTCAACCTTCCCAATGCTGTGTCTCTTTAATACAGTTCCTGTGGGTGATGACCCACAGGTTGAGAACTGCTGTTCTAGAGGTTAATTTTAATCTATTTTTTCCTGCAAGATTTAGACAATATTTAATTGTTTTAGAGGAAAATATAAAGGTCATTTTTCATTAAAAGAAAGCTTTACATAAACTTGAAGGAAATTTAAAGTCATTTTAGACTTTCTCTTTCATCATTTCTTTTAACAACCCTTCGAGAAACAAGAAGTCTATGACTTGCTACATAGTAATATCCAGAAATGATCATCTCATTAAAATTATATTAGGTAACCAAAATACCCATTGATCCACCCTAATATGATTCCTTCCAATTCCTAATCATGCCAACACAGCACATTAGCTTTCCTTTGACATTAATACTAATATTAATTTAATAACTTCCTAATTTCTTCTTAGAACCCAAACACAAAAACCAGTTTGACACTGTTGAATACTAATCCTTTTCTTTTCTTTTATAGAAGTATACTAAAACATGATGAAAGTATAAGGATGAATTGAGTATAATCCTAGATTTAGATAAAACAATTAAGTTTGTAAATATTCACATTATTTTCTCATGTCAGCTGACTTAAAAGGCCCCAAGTGTTATTCTTAAAATGAGTTTAGAATGCTCACAAAAGCACTCCTGAGTTCCTTCATCATTTTACTCTATCTTGCACAAAGTTCAGAGAAAATACAGTATAATTTATTTCATATGTAAATAAAGCATCAGGTAGAGAGTTAATAAATGTGCTTATTTAAAAATATTAATAGTAATTAAGCATTGTAACATACTATGTTACTTCCAAGTTTGTCACCTTTAATGGAGCAAATTCAGAGAGTTCTAAATACAGTAATCAACAAGCATGATTCTTTAAGATGCTTAAAAGGTTTACAGAAAGCCACGTAGAAAAAACTTTTCATGAATCATAATAAAATGTTTTCTTTTTATTTTTTTGAGACCGAGTCTCAAGCTGTTGCCCTGGGTAGAGTGCGGTGACATCACAGCTCACAGCAACCTCAAACTCTTGAACTTAAGCAATTCTCTTTCTTCAGCCTCCCAAGTAGCTGGGACTACAGGCACCCACCACAAAGCTGGCTTATTTTTTGGTTGTAATTATCATTGTTGTTTGGTAGTACTGGGCTGGATATGAACCAGCCAGCTCTGATGTATGTGGCTGGCGCCCTACCCCCTGAGCTACAGGTGCCGAGCC
Source organism: Nycticebus coucang (assembly GCF_027406575.1). Classification (NCBI taxonomy): domain Eukaryota; kingdom Metazoa; phylum Chordata; class Mammalia; order Primates; family Lorisidae; genus Nycticebus; species Nycticebus coucang. The sequence goes on along the minus strand of NC_069792.1, from coordinate 66,720,946 downwards.
AATAAAATGTCTTCTAAACAAACAAGATTGAGTCTCAATACTTCTACACATGAAAAATCACACTAATTTCTCCAATGAACATAAAAGAGTTTAAAATCTGTTGTCTCATGAAAGTATTTTACATGTAATTGGTTATGACAAGGTAAAAATAAGAAAACATCTTATTTACGTTATAATTATCATTATAATCTATTGTGCAGATTCACAAGCTTAACTGGTTTGATGAAGGACCAAAATTGTAAGAACAAGATGATTTTTTTTCTTATTAAAGAAAATCTTGCTTTTTATTTCTTTTTTTAAACAATGTGATGGTCATAAGAAAGAATGTATGCATTGTAAAGAGAAAGTGTTGCTTTAGAAACTAAGAAACAGACAAAAATATTTTATGTTAACCATTTCCTGAAGGCAGTGATCAAAAGGTCTAAAAGCATTAAATCATATTTACCTGTCTCTATCTGGAGAATAATGGTCATCTATGACGCGATGTCTATCCATTCGGCTAATTGTATTATAATGTCCAGGAGTAGTACGTGTCCCTCGAAGTCCCTGTTCCACATTCCGACTAAAATTTCAAGATCCATTAAATACCTTAGTAAAGTATAATCATATACATCTCAGCTGGAGTTTGATAGGTAAGAAGATTGCTGCTATAATAGACACAATACAAGAAGAGCTCAAATTAAGCTAATACCAATGGGGATATAATAAAGAGTATCAACATTATTAATTGTTGACTTCCAGGTCACTAGCAGTGATACTCAATGATATACATAAGAGAAGTAGATTGCTGTGAAAAATATTAGTTCTGTGTTAGATATCTTTCTTTACATAGCCTAGGGGAATGGAGATAGGAATGCCTCAGAGGTAGTCAAACGTGAGTTCAAATTTCAAGAGAACATCTCACCACCTCCCTTGATACCACTCTAGTCCAGACTATCTATCATTTTTGTGCATATACCATAACAATAGCCATCTAAGTAGTCTCTTGCTTCAACCCTTCCCCCATCCACTGTGATGCATAGCAGCCCTTTAAAACATAAGACCATTACTGTTATATTAGTGAATGAAATGTAGGAAACAAATATTTAATTTTATTACATGCAATGACCTAATTTTTCTGTCCTTTCCAACCTATCATTTCCATATTAATTTCTTCCACCTTATTATCCTATATCAAGTAAATACAGAAATGTAAATGTATGTATATTCATATTTTATAATTATGTCTATTTTGCTGCTACTGTTCAAGTTCCATCTTGTTTTTAATTACTGTGAGCTGATAATAAGTTTTTCTCTTCTTTTTCAAAGTGGATTTAATTATTTGTACACCATTATCCTTCCATATACAATTTCAAGAAGTTATTACTCATTTTTGTAAGTTTTCCAATGGCCAGCTATTTAGCAGAACTCCTGTATTAGTTTTTATCGTCTGCTTATATTGGACTTTCTATGTAGCTAATCCTATCTTTAATAAATAATAAATGATTTTTTTTCTCTTTGAATAATACTTCCACCTCTTATTTCTTTTTCTTGTCTTTTAATGTTTTTCAGGACCTGAAGTACTATTTTAAACAGTGATAATAATAAGGGGCATCTTCTCTTATTTCTGATATTAATGTAAATGCCTCTATAAAGTCTTTCCATTAAGTACAATGATTACTTTAAGTGCAAGTGGTTTCCTTGTTTAACTCAACATCTTTAAAGAGTTAAACATGTTTGTCAACTTAATATATTATATTTTCTTTTTAATTTCTGCAATTGTTCAATTATAGAAACCTTTTTAGTTCTTTATAGCCTTATAAATTAATATGTCAAATTTAAAAATAAAATAAAGTTCTCTCAAAAAGTACAATATCTTATATAAAATTAAGATTCAATTAAAATTCTAATACTCAATTATTTATTTATAACAGAAGTTATAAGTTAGTTACTCTCATTGGTCAACATTTCTCAAACATTCCAAGGATATAAGTGAATTATGCAGATATTTCTGGTAGTCTCAGACTTTCTGAACCGTTCTTCCCACTGCATATGCATTTGTTTGTATTCCTTCAATGATTTTTCCTAACTTGAAAGACTGATCAGATGTGTATTTATTTATATTTCTTAAATTACCAATATCTAAATCATTTATAAATATAATTGGTTCTATCTGTATCTGCTCACACTGATATGTGACTGAAAGCTGGTTCTTCTTAATTATTTCGAACTATAAAAGAATATATGGGCTCGGGTGGTGCCAAACGAGTATACTGGAGGTGGTGGGTTCAAACCCGACCCTGGCCAAAAACTGCAAAAAAAAAAAAAAAAAGAATATATGGGCTATCCAAAGACACAAAGTAATGCACATTTCCTTTTACTCTAATTACATAGGTTATTGAGTAGCATGTTGCTTTTCTATAAATAACTTTTTCCCATAAGAATCACTTATATTTAGAGATGGTTAACAATAACTTATGATAAATAAGCCTGTAGTAATCCCAACATACAAATAAAGTGAATGAATATGCTGTCTTACCTTTGTGGAGGAGGGACACTGGGTGACCATGATCTAGTCCTTCCTATAACATCTACTCGATGAGGAGACCCTGATGGTGAACAATGGTTTGATGACATTACTTGTTCTGGCACTGATAATGTTGAACTTTGAAGATCTCGACCATTGTGTCGATAATCTAAAGGTAGAAAGATTAATAAATATTACAGTTATCAGCACATTAAGTCTTTCATGTATTCTGTACTTAAAGATATACAATGTTAGTGAAGTTGAAAGACTTTAAATATAGTAAATATAAAGTATAACAAAGTATAATGCAGTATTAAAGCAAAATGATATTTTTAAATACATAAATTTTAAAAGGAATGACAAATATTCAAACATTTATGTAGTTACTATATCCAAGGCACTGTGAGAAGTAGAGTAAAACTTTTATGTATATTTATATGTGCAGTATATTTTTTATATACTCTTAGGCAGTAAAATTTTTATAAACATTTAATTATTTTCAATAAAAGACTCAAATTAATTGTCAAAACATTTTCATCTCTTCAGTGACCTGGAAAAGCTTCAAATACTTTTCAAATATAATTAATATTTAAAGTTATCAAGTTCAAAAAAGTTCCTAAAGTCTATAGTTATTTCTTTAAGGGATAAACAATATATATGAACTGCTTTTTTTTTTAAGAGACAGGGTCTCACTATGTTGCTCAGGCTGACCTTGAACTAACTACTGGCCTCAAGCAATCTTCCTGCCTCAGCCTTCTGAGTAGCTGGGACTACCAACATAAACTACCATGTCCAACTACCAACATGAGTTACCATGTCCAGCTACCGTTTTTCTTATAGTATTTGACAGGGATGAGATACATAGATGCTTAAGAATAAAAACATGATTTCACAAATTTTGGCAATGTATATTAGAAGGGATACAACTCAAATGAATGCTAGACAGCAAACGATATGTGAACAAATGGAAGGAATTCTCAGTTGATAGAAAAATGTCAGTTCAATGTGGGGGCAACATTGGGGAAAGCAGAAAGAAAAGTAAATTTGACTTAAATTGTGTATATATAAAACATAATGAGGTTTGTAATGGAAAAGAGTCTGAAGATTTCTTGGTAGGCTGACATTAGCACTATTGCTGTCATCTTCAACATGCTCATGATAGCCATTATTAATTGATCTTTTACTATGTGCTAGAAACTCTGCTAGGCAATGTACAGTGTTCCATTACGATATTTATTTCAGAGATAGCTCAGAAAAATGACTGGCTCATATGTGGTTTTTTTCCTAGCATGTTAATGTTTTACAGTATTATTTTAGACTCCTAAAAACAGAGCAAAAAACAAAGATTCAGATACACATGAATAACTGAAGTAGTGTTCTCAGGACAAGGGAGGAGAACAGAATAGGGCAAGGGAAGAAATTAAGCTACAATATAGTCAGCTTGATCTTACTGGAGGCCTGAAAGATGAATTGGATCATAGTTACTCTGATTTTGAGACAACAGGGCTGGACTTTAGTCCCATGTTAGCCAGTCATTGGCTGAAGACTGCCAATGGAAGGTAAACAAGGTTTTTAATCTTCTGGGTGAGTGGTTTCTATTTATCTAATGGCAATTCTCAGGAGAGAAGGACAGTTTTGAATTGTTAGTAACCAACACACAGAGTAGCAGGTAAAGGGGTATGGGTGGAACATCAACAGCGTCGAGGACAACTACCAAATAATTGTGGTTGAATGCAAAGTACACTAACACAGTCAGTTGTAGTAAATTAGAGAAATACAGAACTGGGTACAACACCCATTCATCCCATGTTCTTTCTCTTGGCTCACTTTGGTCACAAACACTGCCATAGAAGTACATATTTCATGGGCCCTTTCTGATGTTCGTGGTTAGTTTCCTTCATGCCATAACTTTGCATAACTATCTTCTCCATCTAGGTAACTTCATTTTATTTTAGACTCCCACATTTAATAGTTTTGAATGCATAAAATTTAACATGGTTTTTTATTGTGCAGGCATCTTTATTTTTAGAGCTCTGTTTTCAAAGCTACATGGGTTTTGAATAGTCTTTCCCAACCTCGCTTTCCTAGAAGCCCTGCTGTTTTAGCCACAATTTTGCAAAGCACAAGAGTTGTCGGGAATACATACATGGCATAATAGAAAAAAATTATGCCAAGAAGATATTATCTCCATTTTCATTTGTAAAAACAGAGTCAAAGAAACCTAACTGTCAAACACTAGGATGGAGACTTAAAACATCTTCCTGACTCCAGTGCTCTCACAGTGTCCTAATACTATTATACCTTTTATTTTTGTGAAATAATTATTTAAGAAGATGAAGCTCACAGCAGTATACAATTCATACATAAGGTTAGAGAGATTGTAGCAAGAAGATTAATTGCTCTTATAAAACTTATAATAGTATTGTCCGTTAGAACTTTGAAATGAAGAAATGTTCACTATGAGCACTAATATGGGTAGCCACTAGAATCACATGACTACCGAAACTTGAAATTTGGCTAATGATAATAAGGATATAGATTTTTATAATATTTATTTTAAATTAAGTTCAAATAGCCATATACAAATAGTGGCACAGCTCTGAAATATAACATATGGCAGTAGCAAAAGACTGTACAGAAAGAATACGTTTATTTGCTCAACAAATATTTATGAGTATATATACATGTCAGATGTGATTCTCTGTTGGAGTGAATAAACATGTTTTCTAATACCACAAATTCTGTAAGGTATTTATTTTGACATAAGCCATTTAAGAAGTTTACTTGTTTTTAAAACAAAAAGTAATTCTGTAGTTATTTTAAAATTTTTTAAAAAGCTAAAATGGCTCAGCACCTGTAGCACAGTGGTTATGGCACCAGCCACATACACCAATGGTGGCAGGTTTTAATAATGGAGCTTTACAAAAAGACACAAAAAAAAAATGTGAAAAAAGCAGAATTTATATGTTTATGTCTTAATTACGATTCTCATGTAATTCCTAGAACATTACTAAAGTAATGGAGTATGAAAAGAAACTATGTATACTATAATTTCAGAAACTAAAATACCATAATCCTAATTTTGATGTTTGTAAAAATGATTGGAGACCACTTCAAATTTCTAATAGTATAAAATTCAAAAACTGCTAGATGCATTGCTAAAGTGTAGTATATTGTGAAATCTATGTCTCAAAATCACATGGATTTAAAAATAGCAAAATGTAGGTTATTGTACAGCAATCTTTTCTCTTCATTATATTAAATGATTCACCAGATAGTTTATGATAGGCAAAATAATAATGACAATGAGAAAGGAGGAATGTTTTTTATCATAATGAAGAAACATAATGAATCCAGGGTAAACACTTTGACCTAGGTAGGTTTTCAAAACAACTATTCTGTAATAACAAAAAGTTATTCCAGAGAATTAAGTTAAATAATGAAAGAATCTATAACTTTCTATTGATTTTCTAAAGATACAACTCCTTTGATAGAATTTTTATGAAATAATCATTTTTAATAAATTTTTCACCATCATAAAAAAATGAAAGAATTGAAATATGCAGAAAATACCGTCAAGACACAGGGATTTAATGACCTGAAGAGAAATATTTTGGGTGAAGAAAACCGGTTGTGATTAGATATTTAGAAAAGAGAAGACATGGAATAATCAAGTAACAAACAAATACAACACAAAATTGAAAAAAACAAAAACAAAACTGTAGTGATCACCAAGAGCAGCAGTTCTCAACCTGTGGGTAGCAACCCACAGGAACTGTATGGAAGGTTGAGAACCACTGACCAAGAGACAATGGAAAATACTTTTCTAAACCACTTTATGGTTTTAATATATAAACCATACAACATAAAATATATTTTGCAGTCTTAGCAAATTAATACATTGTTTACCTTGGGGGAAAAAAAGAGAGAAGAAACAGAGTTTTTAAAAAGGAATAGATTGGGCGGTGCCTGTGGCTCAGTGAGTAGGGCGCCGGCCCCATATGCCAAGGGTGGCAGGTTCAGACCCAGCCCCGGCCAAACTGCAACAGAAAAATAGCCGGGTATTGTGGCGCACGCCTGTAGTCCCAGCTGCTCGGGAGGCTGAGGCAAGAGAATCGTGTAAGCCCAAGTGTTAGAGGTTGCTGTGAGCCGTGTGACGCCACGGCACTCTACCCGAGGGCGGTACAGTGAGACTCTGTCTCTACAAAAAAAAAAAAAAAAAAGGAATAGACTGCATAGTATTCCATGGTATGTGTGTGTGTGTATGTGTGTATCTCACAATTTGTTTATCCATTCATGGGTTGATGGACACTTAGGCTGTTTCCACAACTTGGCTATTGCGAATTGGGCTGCAATAAGCATTCTGGTGCAAATACTATGTAGCCATAAAAAAAGAGGGAGACTTTACATCTTTTATGTTTACCTGGATGGACCTGGAACATATTCTTCTCCTTTTTTATTTTTTTTTAATTTTTTCTTTTACTTTTTATTTTAAATAACTTCCTTTTAAAAAACTCTATTACACAATTGTAACGTGTGCATTGTCCAAAGCAAGAAAGGTGTGATAAGGAAAACCAAAGTTTTAAAATAATGTATGTACTTTCAGATCTTTATCTCTGTAATTTTTTCGCTAAAAAAAATTTTTAATTTTTAGTTTAGTTTTAAATTTTTAAAGTTTAGTTTTAAATTTTTAATTTAAATTTTTTTACAGTCTCAAGCTGTTGCCCTCGGTAGAGTTGTGGCATCACAGATCACAGCAACCTCAAACTCTTGTGCTTAAGTGATTCTCTTGCTTCCATCTCCCAAGTAGCTGGGATTACGGGCATTAATCCCATTGTGAGTGCCCTCCACAACGCCCAGCTATTTTTTGTTGTTGTTGTTACAGTTGTCATTGTTGTTGTTTTTTTTTTAGCTGGGCCAAGCTGGGTTTGAACCCACCAGCCTTGGTATACATGGCCGGTGCCCTACCCACTGACCTATGGGCACCACCAGGAACATATTCTTAGTGAAGTTCCTCAAGAACGGAAAAAAAAGTATCCAATGTATTCAATACTATTATGAAACCAATATATAAACACTTACACATTCATACAAAGGATAAAATACAAAAATAGTCCAGAAAGAGGGGAGAGGGACAGGGAGAGGAAGGGCAAGTGTAGGGAGGGTATTTGGCAGGAACTTGCCTACTGTACACAATGCAAAAGTACATTTCAAAACAACTGATAGTGTATAACGTCATACCACAGAAATAAGTAAATGAGGTGATGGTTATGTTAATTAGTTTGATTTAAGCATTCCACATTGTATATCAAATCATCACATTGTACCCCATAAATGTATACAGTTATGATTTAATAAAAATTAAGTTAAAAAGTAAAGTAGCAGACTGATACAGCAATGCAAATTTACTAATACTCTAATAAAAACTGTCAAACAAAAATTTTTATGTCATTGATGCAACTGTGGCATGTGTCACATATGATAGATCATATTTTGTTTAAAGTAAAATTAGTCATAATTGTGAAACTGGCTAAGTTATTTAAGTTTTAAGAGGAATAGAATAAAAAAATTGTAATATTTAAGTGTATTACATACATTTTGTTAGAATTTACAGAAAATACATCTACTTACTTAAAATATTAAATCATTGTATAAATTTCTAACCATATAATAAGGCAATGTTTTAAGTTACAGTATTATGATATTAAAAGGTAGTTGTAAAGTAAATGATACTTAATACAAAAACAATTTAAAAAAATTTAAATCTCATTAAATATTTGCCATATTTAAGTATGCTGATAGTATCAGAAAGATTTCTTCTTTTTTCTACAATGTTAGTACAGTATAAAGAAGTTTTAATTATGCAATAAATCTTCTAATTCATTGTAAAACCCTTATTCTTTAGGTGTTTTAGAATAGAAAATTGATTAGAAAATTTGCAGACATTTACTTATAAGACTACTCAATCTAATAATTGGTACAGGTACTCTATAAATTGGCATTATTCAGGAGTTTAAATTGCCATAGTTTTCCGTTTGACTTAGGGAGGTGAGGAGGCAAGTTATTTCTTTCTTGTTTTTTTTTTTATTTTTATATTAAATAATAATGAATTACAATCCTTTAATATTATAACATAATTCTAAATTTCTTACCTGATACTACACCAATTCCATCATCACAGTCATAGTCAGAGACTTCACTATCACTTATCCTCTTTGACCCTATGAAGCAAACAATAGCAATAATTCAAAATGTTGATTGCTTTAAAAAAAAAAAAAGAACCCCTCAACAACTTGAAAAATGAAAAGATTTTGAATCACTTGAGAATAAAATATATGTAGAGAAGGAAAGTCAGTATAAGTTCACCAACACTTATTTTTATACACATATCATGAGGTGAGGTTATGAGTGATGAGGAGTTTAGGAGGTTAGGATTTACACCATAATTATTCCGGAAACTTAAAAGATAATGTTCCTAGGTGGTTTAAAGATTCAAATAACATTTAGTACTAAGCAATGATTGTAAATTATTTTACTCAATGAACTGATAAAAATCTATCATAAATTTAATTTTAGATGTTGGTGGACAAATGCACTGAAATTTAGGTAAATTTGAAAACACGTGTTATTTCTAAAAGTATTAATGTCTTTTTCTAATATGTATGACTAATAAACTGAATATACTCAAATATTTATTTTATGTGCTCACGGAGAAGTTCAATTCAGACAATAAATTCCGTTATGACATTTTAAACCTTTTTTTAACTATTTTGGTTTAGCTGTTTCCCTGTTACTTTGAGAAAACAATAATAAAGTGTCTACAAAACTAATATATCTGAATTGTGAATTTTGCTATATTTTCAAAGAAATCACTTGAGAGAACTAAGGTATTATAATTTGAGATAGGTATGTTTTTCGCTTATAAAACATATTTATAACAATATTTTAAAATGTTAATCTTACTATGGCAAAAATAACATCAAATTGAATTAACTAGAACTTTGATGGATAACACATTATGACTTCACATTTAATTATGAAATATATCACATATATTAAAATAAGCTTTTTTCTATTTTCGTCCACATGTGTCTCAGGATTAACTAGAACTTTGATGGCTAAAACATATTATGACTTCACATTTAATTATGAAATATATCACATATATTAAAATAAGCTTTTTTCTCACTATTTTTTTCCACAAGTGTCTCAGGAATGGACACATCCTACAAAATCCTTTATTAATTTCCCCATTCCTTCGTATCAGAAAACATTTAATAATGAATGAAGACAGTGTGCTATTTCAAAAAATGCCTTTTTTTCCTGTCTTTTAATAGTACATGTTATTCATGAACTAGATGGAACTCAGTTTTATCAGAAAATAAATGCTTTCCCGTGTGGTTCATACAATACTGAGAGCTCCCATTGCATAAGGTATCTACATGTTCCAAAAATGCGCCCCAATGTCTATAACCTACTCTTAGAAATGTATAATTTTTTTCCTTTTATTTGTTTATTTATTTCTTTGTTTTAATCCCTACCCTTTTGGAGGGGGGAGAATTTTGGTTGCCAGAAACTCTAGTTCTATTTTTCTGCTTGCAATAGTTAGAAAGAAGACACTTGTTTTTATCATATGGTCTTATCGAATGGACGCTTACTATTTTCTTTCCAAACGTTTATGTCATACAACTTTAGACACAATCAAATCAGAGGCTTTTATAGACCCAGTTGAAATTAAAGCTAGAATTATCTAACAACATCCCAACAGACAGGGCATGAAAGGATTTATAGAATTAGGACAAGCATTCTAAATGAATTTACAATAGAAGAAGGGTCACACTCAAGGGGCTACTGAGGAGAGACTTAAGGATAATTGCTATCCCACTTGAAAGAAGCTTTCAGTTTGCAAATACCCAAAGACAGGGTGATCATTAGTTTACTAGGCCAGGTATAAAGACTACAAGCTTCTGGTCCTGTTCCAAGAATGACACCAGCAAATGATGAAGTTTATTTTATCAGCTTTTGTGAGCTGGCCTGTGTATATGTGTGTGTGTGTGTGTGAGAGAGAGAGTGAGTACCTGGGGGTATGGTAGTGTATGTGGTTTGTAAATACTGCTTCCTTCCAAATCCCATCTTGAATTGAGTCTGTGTATAGACAGACTGTGTATAGTGGGGCAATTTCACTTTTCCCATATGGATAGCACATATTTTGTACTGTTTATTTCATATTTCCACCTTTCCTGAATGATCTGTTCTGTCACCTCCGTTATAAATAAATGTATCCTACTGGTGAGGATCTAATGCAATTTAAATAAAAATCCCAAATATGATGGTGTCTATTTATTTTTTCCTTGCACAGGCTGTCTATAACCCATAACACCTTTGTTATTATAATGTTCTATATTGAAGAACAAATCCATCTAGCTTATTATTCAAACCATGGCTCTTGCCTTTTTGCTTTTTCATATAAATTTTAGATTCACCATCAACTCGCACAAAAACATCCTATTGTGATTTTGATTTGGACTACACTGAAGAAGTACATTCAATTAGGGAGAACTGCATAATTTATAGTGTTGTTTTGGTAACCATCTACATACATTTTCTACATTTAAGTTATCTTTGAGGTCTTTGTATAAAATTTTTAATTTTGGATATTCAAATTTTCCATATTTGTTTCATTTATTATGTGTGTCTTATAATTTCTATTGCTATTAGAGATGCTGTTAAAGTTATGTTTTCTAACTTAATTGCTCAGATGCAGAATTGCAATTTTCACTGTACAGTAATTCAACCAACAACCTTTAGTTAAAGTCTTTATCTCTCCTTACCCCTAATAAAAGGATTATGGTTTAGTTTGGATTTTCTATGTAAACAAATTTTTTCCAATCGTTATGTGTTTTTTCTTTTTCTTACCTTGCTGTGATGATAAGCACAGTGCTGGAAATAAAAAGGAGAATTTTACACTCTTTTAAAATTGTGATTTTATATATTGTTTTTATTGTATTTGCTGAAGTTACACTTTCTCAGGTTGAGGAAGATCTCCATATCACTAGTTTGCAAGGAGTGGTGTTTAATTTTTACTAATGTGTTTTCTGCAATTATTGCATTGAACATGCAATATTTACAATTTAATTTACTAATCTGGTACATGTATATATATATATTTTGCCATGTTAAATCGTTCTTGGATTTCTGAGTTCAGTGATATTTCATTAAGGATTTTTGCATTTTTTTTTTTTTTTTACAAATGATTCTGGCCTGTCAAATTTTCTTTCTTGTGGTAACATTTTGGTTTAGAACCACGGTTTTATAGTCCTTCTCATCACCACCCCAAAACAAGTGAGAATTATTTTTTCTTTTATATTTTCTGGGAGAAATTGTGAAAGATTGTAAAAATCTGTTCTTTGAATTTTTGATGAAACTCATCTAAGAAACTACCGTGGTTTGGTATTCCTTTATGGAAATAACTTAAATTATTAATTATATTTTTTAGTAGATGTAGAATGACTCACTGATTCAAGGTTTAGTAACTAATATTTTTACAGGAATTTGTTCACTTTGTCTAAGTTTTTGAAGTGTTGCTATAATGTTCACAATTTTATCTTACTATGCAATATTAAGTATTTTCAGATGCATTATGTTTCAATTTGCATCTTGTATCTTTTTATTCTACCAATAAATTCCATTAAAGTTTATCTGAATATTAATTTTAAATTTAATTTTAGTTTAATTTTATTGGGGCTCCATAATCCCATCAATTAGAAATGTACTTCTTTATTGATTTCTATTCTTATGTTTTTATTTCATTCCTTCTATTTAAATTTATTTCACTATTCTTTTCCTAAATTCTTGAATTAGATGAACATATTATAATTTTCAGTCTTTTACGGTTTTCTAACATAAGTATCCTCTATGAGTACTTCCCTGTATTACTCAAATATTTATACATAGTATATTGATTAAATTTCTGTTTAGGATATTCTTTTTTAGGACTATAAGATATTTGCCATACTTATATTAAACCTGAGACACCATCAATTGGGTGATGCATTATCTTTTTAGAGAAGAAAGAACCTGGAAAAAGTGCATATAATAAAATTTCTACTTTTCAAAATTTTCAAATGTATGGCTATAATTTATCTTTTGTCCAAATAAAATATTGAAAATATTTCCTGTATTATGTTATTTCTTTAAAATGTGTCAAAACAAATTATGGAATAGTATATTAATAATTTTTATAAATGTTTCATAGATGCAACAGAAGAATGTGAATTCATTAATTGTTAGGTGTGGAATTCTTTATTTGACCATTAATTTAAGCTTGTTAATTGTGTAGTTTTATTTTTTTTTGTATCTTCCGTAAATTTTTGTTTGCTTGCCTATCAACGATAGATAGAAATTTATATTGAAATTTCCTTCAATGGTGGTAAATTTCGAATATTTTTCTCTAGTATTATTTTATGTATATTAAAGTTATTTAATTTCATATATGCAAATTGAAAATAATTTCAACAGATGTAGGATAATTATGTGAACAAGTTTAATCTCTCTTCTCTATAAAATGTCCCTTTAAACTAGTAAGAAGAGAACTTCCTCAAATTGATAATGGGCATCTACCAAAAAAAAAACCTATAGCTAACAATCACACTTAATTATGAAATATTAAATGATTTTCCCCTAAGACAAAGAACAGTAAAGGATGTTCATTGCAAGGATGAACCTTCTGTTTAACATTTACTGCATATCCTAGGCAAGGCAATATAGCAAAGAAAAATGAAAAACAGATTAGAAAGCAAAAAATAAGAACATATAAATAAAACTTCTAAGGAAGCTATAAAAAACTTATTGAGGGGCAGTGCCTGTGGCTCAGTAAGTAGGGCGCGGGCCCCATATACTGAGGGTGGTGGGTTCAAACCCAGCCCCAGCCAAACTACAACAAAAAAATAGCCGAGCGTTGTGGCGGGCGCCTGTAGTCCCAGCTGCTCGGGAGGCTGAGGCAAGAGAATCACGTAAGCCCAAGAGTTAGAGGTTCCTGTGAGCTGTGTGACGCCACGGCACTCCACCGAGGGCGGTAAAGTAAGACTCTGTCTCTACGAAAAAAAACTTATTGAGACTAATAGGTGAATTTGGCAAGATTAGAGGCTACACACTCAACATAAAAATAAATTATATGTACTATTTCTTAAGGAATATTAATTTCCAAGGACTGCTATAACAAAATACCAAAAACTGTGTAGCTTATAATAGAAATTTACTGTCGCACAGCTCTAGAGACTAGAAATCCAAAATCAAAGATTCAACAGAGCCATGCTTTCTCTGATGGCTCTAGGATAGCGGTTCTCAACCTGTGGGTCGCAACCCACAGGAACTGTATTAAAGGAAGGTTGAGAACCACTGCTGGAGAAAATCCTTTCCGTCTCTTCAATTTGCCAGTAATCCTTTGGGTTCCTCTGCTTGTAGATGCATGTACAAGTCACATGGCCATCTTCTCCTTTTATGTCTTCACATGGTCTTCCTTCTGTGCATATCTGTCCCTGTGTCCAAACTTACCCTTTTTATAATGATATCATTCATACAGAATTAGGGCCCACCCTAATGACCTCATTTTAACTTAGTTACCTTCATAAAGACCTTATTTACCTTATTTGTAAATAAGGTCACAAGCTGAGGTACTGGGGGTCAGGAATTCAACCTATCTTTTTGTTGGGAATGCAATTCAACTTGAACAACTGTTAAATTAAAGAAGATTTAAATATATGAAGAGATTTCTGTAAAACTGAAAGCTAGAGATATTGAAATAAAATTATGAGAACGCTGAGAAAATAAAAGTCATTCTAGGATTTTATCATTAGATAAACTTTCCATTAGATGTTAAAAAAACCAAAACATGTTATCAATTCTTCACTAAAAGTAAAGAAAGTATACTCTTTATAAATGTACTTCAAAAGTAAATTTATCCCAGAACGAAGCAAAAAAAAAAGCAAGAGAAAGTGGTAAATTTTGACAAACCCTGGATAAATAAAATGACAATAAGTATAATAATTAATTTGGAGGCAGAGGTAAAATTCTGGTAGTAATATGTTAGATGATAAGGAATAAAGTATAAATCAGATTGTTCAATTTGTGCAAGGTTTGGAAAAAAGAGAGATGTTAATTAACATTGCTTTGTTAGGTATGCCTGTTAATACATCAAAAGTAATCACTAAAAAAAAGAGATTAAAAAGCAGAATGCATGAAATGGTGATAACATGTCCTTATTTCTGTTAAAGAAAAGAATTTGATGGTAATGCCACTGGGCCACGGCTTTTCTTTGTGGGAACATTTTTATTATTAATTCGACTTCCTTATTTGTTATAAATTTATTCAGATTTTTATTTTTTTCTGAATCAGTTCTGTAATTTGCAGCTCTCCAGGAATTTTTCCATGTCATTTATACTTAATTTCATGCATATAGTTGTTCATTACATTCCAATGTAATTCCCCAAAGCAATCTCATAGTAATCCTTTTAATTTCTGTTAAGTTAGTCATGATTTCCAGGGCATTACAGATTTTGGTAATTTATGTTTTTTCTGTCAATTAGTCTAATTAAATGTTTGTCAATTTTGTCGCTCTTTTCAAAGCTTTAACTTTTAGCTCCATTGATACTTTTCTGCTGTGTTCTAGCCTTCTATTTTTTGGGGGGAGGGCGGGGTCAGTTTTTGGGCCGGGGCTGGGCTTGAACCCACCACCTCTGGCATATGAGGCCGGCGCCCTACTTCTTTGAGCCACAGGCACCGCTCTGGCCTTCTATATTTTCCTCCTCCAATTTTTATTATTTTCTTCCTTCTGTTTATTTAGGTTTAGTTTGCTTTTTCATTTTTTAGTTTTTTAAAGTGAATATTTGAGATTTGCGTTCAATCTTATCTCCTAATGAGGACATTTATAGCTATACATTTTTCCTCAAGTACTAGTTTTTGACAGTTTATGTTTGCTTTCATTCAACTAAAAATACTTTCTTATTTACCTTATATCTTACTTATCCCATAGATTATTTAGAAGGATATTTTTTAATTTTCAAACTTGTACTTATTTCCCAATTTTTTATAGTGTTGATACCCAATTCAATTTCACTGTGGTCACTGAACACAGCTTGCACTATTCTAATTTTTTATTACACCATGACTTTTCCTCCCCTAAAATATTCTCTTGAGAATATTCCATAAACTCTTTATCCTTGCGGATTTTCTGTGAAAATCAAAGTGAAATGTTAAAGTGTTCAACCTTGTTGTTGAATTTACACCTGTCTCAGGAGTTTTAGGGCTCAAGTTGTTAATTAAGCGTATTCATATTTATAATTGTTATACTTTCTTCATGAATTTTATGATGAAAAAGTCCCCTTTTCTTATTAGTAACATATTTGCTTTATAGACAAATATTTGTCTAATATTAGTAGACCTATTGCAGCTCATTTGGTTAATGTTTGCACAGATATCTTTTTCCATGTCTTTACCTTTTTTTGAGATGTTTTTACTTTCAACTATTTGTCCTTGACTTTAAAGTGTGTCTTCTCAATGATATCCGTATAATTGGAGTTTCTTTTTTAAACCACTTTTTTTTTTGTAAATTCTTGTTTGAAGGTCTATTATAAGATATCTAAATGATTAGAATTGCTATGTTATGATAATCAATTTACCTCTTTGTTGTTATTATTATGAAATGATTCCCTTTATCCCTCTAATCCCTGGTAATATTTTCTCTATGAAAATCTAATTTGTCTGATTTTAATATATGTACTCCAGACATCTTTTTGATTGGTATTAGTATAACATATCTTTTCTATCCGTTTACTTTAAAACACTTCATGTTTTAAAGCAGGACATAGCTGGTTTTTAATTTTTTATAAAATATAATCTGCCTTTATATTTATAACAATTTATAACATTTATATTTATAACAATTAATTTCTGCATTAATTGATGTATTTTATTTGCATTTTATATGACCATTCACTTGGTTGGTTTGCATCTATCATCTATCACCTATTTATCCTACCTGTCCTGAGTTCCATTGTTATTATTTTCTGTCTTCTTTGAGAAGAAATGGACATCTTTAATGTTCCTTTGTATCTTTTCTATTGGCTTATAAACTATAACTCTTTGGGCCCCTTTTTAGGGTTTATAGATAGTTCTTTAACTTACTACAACTCATTTCAAATGACATAATATTATTTACCATACAGAGTGGTTCCCCCTTACCTGTGAGGAATACATTCCAAGACACCCACTGGATGCCTGAAACTGTGGATAGTATCAAAAATTGTATATTCTATTTTTTCTTATATATATATATACATAACTATAAAAATGCTTAATTTATAAATTAGACACAGTTAAGAGGTTAACCTTAAATAATAATAGCTAGAACAATTGTAATGATGTACTTTAATAATAAAGTTATTTAAAACATATATTTTGGTAAAATAATATTATAAAACTATGGTGATAGTTGTGCATCTCAACCCAATGTCCTCTGAAACTTGACATTTCCCAGTCCCATTGAATAGAAGTGGCACTATGTTTTCAGATTCCTCTATTCCTTTGGGGTATCTTTTTGTTTGTTTGTTTGTTTAACTTAGCATTGGGTAAATGCCTTACATTTATGTGCTGATGAATACTTAACTAAGTACTTGAGGACCCTCTGCAGATCTTGGGTGTACTTTAGTACTTTTTTCTGTGAACTAATGCTACTTCGGCCTCCCCCAAACTCTCAGGTCCATCTTAACTTAAGGAGTCCATAGGCTCCATCTGGGTTCCTCGTGTAATGAACAGGAAATTTTCTTAAAGTGGCAGGCTAAGACAACTTGAGGGTTCAACTCTTTTGTTTCCCTTATCCTAATTGCTTTGACTGCTTGATGTTCAGTAGTATTCAAACAATTGTTTAAAATATTTTGTCCATTTTTGCTGTTCCTTGAGGTGGGAAGGTAAATCCATATTGGTGGTAAACAGTAGCCTTCCTTGTTAGATTTGAAACTTTAGTGTGCCGCTTCTGATATTTTTATTTTTTTTATTTATTTTTATTAAATCATAGCTGTATACATTAGTATGATCATGGGGCACCATACACTTGGTTAATAGATCGTTTGACACATTTTCTTTTTTTTTTTGTAGAGACAGAGTCTCACTTTATCACCCTTGGTAGAGTGCCATGGCATCACACAGCTCACAGCAACCTCCAACTCCTGGGCTTAAGCAATTCTCTTGCCTCAGCCTCCCGAGTAGCTGGGACTACAGGAGCCCGCCACAACGCCCAGCTATTTTTTGGTTTGCAGTTTGGCCGGGGCCAGGTTTGAACCTGCCACCCTCGGTATATGGGGCCGGCGCCCCACCGACTGAGCCACAGGCGCTGACACATTTTCATCACACTAGTTAACATAGCTTTCGTAGCATTTTCTTAGTTATTTTGCTAAGACCTTTACATTCCACATTTACTAGGATTCACATATACCCTTGTAAGATGCACCGCAGGTGTAATCCCATTAATCCCCCTCCCTCCACCTACCTCCCCCCTCCCTCCCCTCCCTTTCCCCCTTCTCCCTATTCTTAGGTTGTAACTGGGTTATAGCTTTCATGTGAAGGTCCTACGTTAGTTTCATAATAAGGGTGAGTACATTGGGTACTTTTTCTTCCATTCTTGAGACACTTTACTAAGAAGAATATGTTCCAGCTCCATCCATGTAAACATGAAATTACTTCTGAATCATTCCCAAAGAGTTTTTTAAAAAAATATAAATGAATTAGGCTAAGTACATTTTAAAATATTTTCCAAGTAAATTTGTTAAAAACAAGGGAAGTCTAGTGACCACTTAGAAATTTTGACATTTAGAACATTTTGACTTGTATTCTGTAAAGTTAGAAGTCATAATATAGTGTAGCACTAACACTGTCTATTCAGCTTGCCTTGAGAGATACCACAAAAATGCTATAATGATGAAAACTAGAGTAAATATTTTACCTTTAATTATTTTATTTATTTATTTATTTATTTATTTTTGTAGAGACAGAGTCTCACTGTACCGCCCTCGGGTAGAGTGCCGTGGCATCACACGGCTCACAGCAACCTCCAACTCTTGGGCCTACGCGATTCTCTTGCCTCAGCCTCCCGAGCAGCTGGGACTACAGGCGCCCGCCACAATGCCCGGCTATTTTTTGGTTGCAGTTTGGCCGGGGCTGGGTTTGAACCCGCCGCCCTCGGTATATGGGGCCGGCGCCCTGCTCACTGAGCCACAGGCGCCGCCCCCACCTTTAATTATGTTTTAATTCAATGTGTTAGGTTTTTTAGAACCAACCCCACATAAGTACAAAAAAATTGTAAATTGATATAGGTGGGTAGGCAAGGTGGTAAATTAGAAGCAGCCTACAGGCACTGCCCTCAAGGAGAGGATCAATAAGTTACAGGTGCTTCACCTACAGATGGGCCTTCTTGAAAAAAACATTGTGAGTGATCAGGGAAGTGATGGAGGACATTCAGAGTTAAGGAGAAGGTGACAGTGATTCACTTGGCATGACTTGAGGCGTGCACAAATGGAGAAGGACAGGGAAAGAGAACCCTGGAGCACTACACTCCCTACACTGGCACTATAGCCAGAGCACACACCACCACCACAGACTGAAGACAGATCAGGGAGCCCCTTAGATTCTACATAATGACATTACAACACAGAGTGGGCATGGGGGCTCCTATTCCAGGATTAATGCAACTGACACCATTCTGAACTCTCAGGTCCAGAGCATCAGTTCTGCATAGGGCTCAGCTTTGTGGAAGCTACCTCCACATCATCCCAGCTGGCCTGTAGGGAAAAAGAAAAGTAGATGCTTTCGAGGCCTCAGGATGAAAAGCTGAGTGTCCCTCCTCTATTGGGAATCTAAGTAGATAGAGCACCACAGATGCAACCTGAGAAGCCTTACAGCAGCTCCCTCTACTGGACTTGGGCATGGGTAGATTCCTGACGGCCCAATCCCACAGCTTCACCCCTGCAATCCCAAGCTACTACATGGGGCCAGGAGGCTCTGCACCCGAGGAACCATCATCATCACTAGGTCACATGGCTCTGCCCCAGGTTTTGGCATTGCCATCAGGTTTGTGTCCCAATTCCCAGGTTCCCCTAGTGCTGTTGGGCACTACAGCTGCAGCTTCAAGGCTTCAGCATCATCACTGTCCCCACAGCTTTGACCCTGAAGTCCAGTCCTGCCCCCAAGACTCCTCCATTATTGTCAGGCCCTGTGGCACCATACCTAAGGCTCCAGGGCTGCTACCGGGGCTTGAAGCCTGTCCCCAAAGTTCCAGTACTGCCTCTGGGCCCAGTGGCCCCACCCATGGCTCCAACTGGCTGCCTGGCAATAACTGTCACCACATTTCAACACTCTGCTAGCTATGCACTAGCCACAAGCTGCCATTGTACCTGGATGCAGTTTGAGCGTAGCCTCCAGCCCTGAGACCCATGACCACTCCCCAGATAGCCTCAGCCAGCTGCCACTGCAACCACCACAGGGAGGTCAGGAAGAGTAATCTCCCGCAACATCAGCTTCTTTAGAGAGGGACTTGCCCAGTCCCCAATCTACATTTACAATAGTTGTCTGGGGGAACAAACAGCCACTCTGCACAAAGATCATACACCACCAGCTTGAACTGTGATAAGCACTGGAAAACAAGATAACACAGATGAGCTGTAATACAGACTTTCAGAGAATATGGCCCTCCCTTACAAGGTCAATCAATCTTCTAGAATAGGTCACAAAAGTACAATCCAGGGACCTCTCAGTCTCCTCACTAAATAGCAGAGTTCCCAGTAAAGGACAGTAGGTGCACTACAAACCAATCTACACAGTGCTTTCAAACAAGAAGAAACCAGCAAAAGAACTCTGACGACATGAAAAAAACAAATTTATTATAATGACACCCCAAGGCATAGCAATGGATCTACAGCAAGAGATCCCATCCACATGAAAACTGTCAGAATGTCAGAAATGGAATTTAGAATATCAATGGAAAATAAGATAAATGAGATTGAAAAGAAAGTTGAAAATCAACACAAAGAAGCCAAACTGATCAGTGAATAAAAGAGAAAAAGTTGCTAAATAGCTAGACAACATAAGAAAGGATATAACAGAATTTAAAGAAATAAAAGAATCTTTAGGTGATTTAAAAAATACAGCAGAAAGCTTTAGCAACAGACCAGACATAGCAAAAGAAAGAATTTGAGAGCTTGAAGACAAGTAAACAAGTTAGTCAAAGATACAGTTTTTAAAAAGTAAAAAAGCATGAAAAATCACTCAGAGAAATACGGGACTGTGTGAAGCAAGCCAATCTATGAATTACAGCTATCCCCAAGGGAGAAGAAGAAAAAGCAAAAAGCATGGAAAACATATTCAAGGGAATTATTGAGAAACACCTGCCTAGTGTCGCCAGAGACTCATATCCAGATTAAAAACAAAAAATCCAATAAAAAAATCAAACACCAGGAAGATCATAGCAAATAGCATATTGCCAAGACACATAGTTATCAACTTGGCCAAAGTTAAAATGAAAGAGAAAATTCTATAAGCAGCAAAATGAAAGAAATAACTAACCTGCAAAGGAAAACACTTTAGGCAAACATCAGACTTCCTCAGCCTAGAGTTTAAAAGCCAAAACAGAACAAATGTCTATTAAGAATATTTTGTATTGGCCAGGCACAGTGGCTCACACCTATAATCTTAGCACTCTAGGAGGGCAAGGTGGGTGGGTTGCTTGAGCTCAAGAATTCAATACCAGTGTGAGCAAGAGGGAGACCCCGTCTTTACTAAAAATAGAAACAACTAGCCAGGGGTTGTGGCAGGCATCTGTAGTCCCAGCTACTGGGGAGGCTGAGACAAGCCCCAGGAGTTTGAGGTTTTGGTGAGCTATGATGATGCCACAGTACTCTACCTAAGCAATAGAGTGAGACTCTGTCTCATATATATATACATATATATGTATATATATGCATATATATATTTTGTAACTTGCAAAACTAAGTTTCATTAAAGATGATGAAATAAAGACTTTTGCTCTTGGATAAAACTGGAGACCATTTTCTAAAAGTACGTCAAGAATGGACAAACAAACACCACATGTAGTCTTTCATAACTGGGAGCTAAATAATATTCACAATGAAATGTAAAGGCAATTGAAATGCAAGAGGGAGTATTTGGAGGGTGCATAGTAAAGGCCTATTTATTTGGTATAAGGAACACTATTCTGGTGATAGACACCTTAAAAGCCCCCAATTAAGCAGTCTATGGTATTCAGTAACAAAAATAATTTTTGTTATTTTTAATAATTAATATTTTAATATTAATATTTTAATAAAATAATTAATATTTTAAATTTTAAAATAAAAATTATATTTATTTAAATTCAAATGTTCTAAAATAGTGTGCACGAGGAATATACTAAAACATACCTCATGATTAAACAGTATCCTACTAAATGAGAAAATATTACAAATATTACAATCATAAATCACTATTTTTCACCTAATAGTTTTTAATAAATAATATAAATATGAAGATATTGGAAAAGTTCTATAGGCAGAAAAGGGAAACTACTAACATATTGGTTAGGACTTTACCATATGCACAACAGCAAAACAAAGCACAAAATAACAAAACCAATTAAACCGTGCATATAAATGCATGCATTAAAACACTTCAACCTGCCAAAATTTACCTGAATTATATGAATATAAGACTTTATCAAGAAAAAAAAATTAATGTGATGTCAAAAATACATTTAAAAATCTTTACATGTAATAGGGATGCTGAAATATAATTTCTTTTTACAGTCCAGATTATATCACTTAGCATTTACAAAGTAAAAAAAAAAGGGTAAGAAATACCCTGAAAAAATACAATAAGAAAGGAAGATCTATCACACATAAATCAGTAAAAAAAATCTAAATTATAAATTATATGAAGAGAAACTCTGACTAAATTCAAGAATTATAGTCTCAGAGAGCAAAATTAGTAACAGAAGTACATAAAATCAAAAATTAATAATAGATTGCATTATATATTAATGTTTACCAATTCTATATTATAATATGTAGATATATAAAATATCACGAAATGCAAGAGATAATTGTTAGACTGAAATTTGAAATGCAAAAACAAACTTGTGTATTTAAATTAAAAGAACCCTAGGAAAATATCATTTACTTTGAAACTCCAGATCTCTGGAGAAAGCATATTTTTAAATTGATTTCTTTTTAAGAGATAAAAAATTTTCAAAATGTATAGTGGAACAGTTATTTTGAAATAGTAATTTGATAAAAATACATATGTAGGAATTTTCACAAGTAAGTTAACTGGATACAAATTAGATTTTCTTGGGTATCAAGAATAAAGTTGAAAAAGTAGCAAAATATTAAAAATTGTTTTAATATTGAAGGATGGACAAATTATCATCTGAGTATACATTAGAAATTTAAAAGAATATATAACTAGCATGTTACAAAAATACCAGAGTAGTGCCATAATTATCTGGAAAAATATAAATGTTTACCCTACTGTATCTAAGTTGTTAGTAAAGAGATAATAAATCACAGGAAATAAAACAATAGATTCATAGCCTATTATAGAAGCTTATTTTCTAGTATTCAATTATAAGTATTAAAATTTGTATGGCATGATTCTGTATTTAACAAATGAGTAATACTTTTGGGATCTCACATGATTGATCTGTACACAGTGATAAAAATATATGAAGAGCATTGAAAGAAATAAAAATTCTATTCTGGCCACAATATAAAAGTATATTATACACATAGGTATACAAATGCAGAAATTAGGACATAAGTATAAAAGAACATTTCTGTAAAAAAATTACAGAAGTTAAAATAGAAAAGTTTATTATTTATTTTTAGTTTTTTTAAAGATGGCTTTTCAGACATCAGTTCTCCCCAGAAGAAAGAAACAAAGTTAGAGGAGAATAATCATAGCTGCAATGCAGTGCTAAGGAAAGAGTGCTGGAGCCTATCCAACAGCTCAAGGTAAGAAGCTACCACAGAAAAAGAAGCAAAGAGCCAGCAGAGATAGACGTTAAGGGACTTCCCATCCTTCCATCCCATGGAAATGGGATGGTGGGAGTATTAACAGCTTCCTTCTTCCTTGTGGCAGTGTGTTCCTCAAGTTTCCAAAGTTAAGGAAAGCTCTTCTGCCTCCAGTGCCCAAGTACTGGAGTGGTAGGCAATTCGGGGAATTCTTGAGGATATCATATTGGGGCTAAGTTTGCACAAGGTTGTTCATCTCCCACTGCACCAGAGCAGTGGTGGCGGACTCCATACAGAATACATACCCATTGTGAGACTGTATACTGCCCAGGGATACTCAACACTTGTATCTTTACATCAGTAATCCCTACAGACATTGTGTAGCACTTGAATTGCAATATGCACTCATGGGAAGAGCAGGATTCTAAGTGGTTTAGCACTCAAAGATTACTGCTCTTAAGGGAAGGGGGAATGCAGGGAACCAAGGGAGCTCCCCTTAAGACAAACAAAATCAGAGCATGAGCTGTTCTGTATCCCTGAACTCCCTGCTTATGAGTAGAGAGGGACCTGGGTGCTGTGCTGAGTTCTCTGGGAGTGGACTATGGTTCAACTCCAGTTGCCAGGAAGCCCCACTGCTCCTGAGTGGTTATGGAGAGAGAGAGAAATTTCTTCCTCCCACCACCCACTCTCTGCTGGGGCTGTGCCTACAGGACTCCAGCATGTGTCCGCTGTAGACAGGCATTCTAGGGCATTCATGGGCAACTGCATACCCAAGGGAGGTGTGCCGCCCAAGTCCAGGCTTGCACAATGGAGTAGAGCCCCTCTTCATCTCTACATGTTGGCAGCCTTCCCACAGATATGACTGTGGGGACTTTCTGATCAGAATATCCTGAGTTCAGGGAGAGGGTCATGACAGGGAGACAAAGAAACTTCCTGCCAACCTGCTAGTGGAGTTGGAGTGAACAGAGAACTCAGTGAATTTCCCCAGGAGGATCTAGGCCTTTCCCATCATGGGTGGAGCTTGTACCCACCTTTGAGATATCACATATATCCAACCACTTCTGCCACAGCTGGTTCTTACCCATAGATGCCACCTACTGGCCCAAAGACTGAACTGCATAACCCAATGAACAATGTATAGACAAAAGTACCTAACACTGGGGAACAAGATAAGCTTCCTGATATTCCTAGTATTGCTAGAGATTTAGACATCTAGATATAACCAGCTCACTAAACTGCTGAGAGATTCATTGCTAGCTGGACTTCACCAAAGCATATAGTTATCAAACACTCTAAAGTCAAGGTGAAGGAAAGAAACCTTAGAGAAGCAAGAAAAAAGCATTTCACTGCCAATAAAGGAAATCTCAATAGACCAGCAGCAGACATCTCAGCAGAAACTTTATAAGCCAGGAAGAATTGGGATCATATTTGTAGACTTTATAAGCAAAAACAGACAAGAATTTTTCATTCTGCTAAAAACTACGTTTCATAAATGGAGGAAAAATACTTTCCCAGACAAGGAAACCCTAAGGGATTTTGTCACCACTAGACAATCCCTATATGAAATACTCAAGAGTTCTAAATACTAAAATGGAAAGTGGATATTTTACATATAAAAACACATTAAAGTATAAAACTTACTATTTATAAACAATGACACAAATGAAAATATAAAGCAACTAGGTAAAAATTAACAAAATGACAGTAACAGAAGTTCCTATCAATATTAACCTTGAATATAAATGAACTAAATGTCACCTAGAAGATATTGATTGATAGAATGAATAAAAATACAGAAACCAAACAAAAAAAAAGCATTTGAAAAAATTCAGCATACCTTCATAATAAAAATCCTCAACAAACTAGGCACAGAAGGAATATACCTGAAAATAATAAAAGCCATAGATGACATGGCCAACATCAGACTAACAGGGAAAAATTGAAGGCATTCCCCTTAAGAACTAGAACAAAACAAAGATACCACTTTCAGCACTCCTATTCAACACAATACTGTAAGTCCATGCCAGAACAATCAGGCAAAAGGAAGAAACCATAGGCATCCAAGTTGGAAAGGGAAATTTGAATATCTGTGTTCATGATGATATGATGTTACGCCTAGAAAACTCTAGAGATTTCTCTAAAAGAATTCTTGATTTAATGAATGAATTCGGTGAAGTCTTAGGATACAAAATCAATATACAGAAATCTAGCATTTCTGCTCCCCAACAATTATCAAGTTGAGAACTAAATCAACTCAATCCCATTTACTATAGCTTCAAAAAACAACAAAACTACCTAGAAATATATTTAACCAAGGAGGCTAAAAATCTTTATAAGGAAAACTATAAAACAATAATGAAATAAATTCCAGGTGACACAGATCAACGATCAATGAAAAATGCTAATGATTGAAGAATCAGTATTATTAAAATGACCATACTATCGAAAGTAATCTACAGATTCAATGTAATTTTTTACATTTTTGTCCCAAAATCACTTTTCACAGAATTATATAAAACAATCCTAAAATTCATATGGAACCATAAAAGAGCCCAAGTATCCAAAACAACCCCCACCAAAAAGAACAAAGCTGGAGGTATCACATGACTTCAAATTAATTAAAAATATTATAAGGTACAGTAACCATAACAGCACGGTACTAGTATGAAAACAGGCAAACATGTCTGTGCACGGTGGCTCATGCTTATAATCCCAGTACTTTGGGAACCCATGGCCAGAGGATGGCTTAAGGCCAGGAATTCTAAACCAATCATTGGACCCTGTCTCCACAAAAATCAAAAATTAACCAGGTTTGGCATCACATGCCTGTATTCCCAGCTACAAGATAGTCTGAGGCAGAGGATCACTTAAGCCCAGGTGTTTGAGGTTGCAGTGAGTATTTTAGCCCAGCAAAAGAACAAGACCCTATCTCAAAAACAAAACAAAAACAGGCAAATAGATCAAAGAAACAGAAAATATAACCTAGATATAAAGTCACTTACCTACTTACAACCAACTGATCTTCAACAAAACAGATAAAAACCTGAAGGGTAAAGGGCAACCTATTCAATACTTAATGCTAGGAAAATTGGATAGTTATAATGCAGAAGAATGACTAAATTCCTATCCGTCCCCATACATAAAAATTAACTCAATATGGATTAATGGCTTAAATGTAAGATCTGAAACTATAAAAAATCTAGAAGAAATCCTAGGGAAAACTCTGTTGAACACTGCCGTAGGCAAAGGAGTTAAAATCTCCAAAGAAAAAGTAAACAAAAGTAGACAAATTAGACTTAATTAAACTAAAAGCTCCATAGCAAGAAATAATCAGTAGAGTAAATAGATAACCTACAGAATAGGAGAAAATATTCCCAAACTGTGAATCCAGCAAAGGACTTATATCTAGAATCTACAAGGAAGGAAAAAAAATGAATAACCCATTTAAAAGTGGACAAAGACCATAAACGGACATTTTTGAAAGAAGACATATAAATGGGCAACAAACATATGAAAAAATGCTCAACATTATCAGTCATCAGAGAAATCCAGATTAAAACCACAAGGAGATACAAACTTACTCTAGTCAGAATGCCCATCATTAAAAAGCAAAAAAATAATAAATGTCAATGAGGACACAAAGAAATGGAATGTTATGCTCTGCTGGTGGGAAGTAAATTACTACAACCTCTATGAAAACCAGTATGGACACTTCTCAACGAAATAAAATAGATTTACCATTTGGTCCAGCAATTCCACTACTGGGTATCTACCCCAATGAAAAAGAAACCCTTACATCAAAAAGATAACTACACTCGTATGGTCATTGCAGAATTATTCACAATACCAAAGATACAGAAAAGCAGAGTGTCCATCAAATGATGACTGGATAAAGAAAATATGAGATACATACACACATAAAACAGAATGAAATCATGTCTTTTGTATTGACATGGATGGAAGTAGAGGCCATTATCTTAAGTGAAATGACTAAGAAACAGAAAGTCAAATACCTCATGTTCCCACTTGTAAGTGGAAACTGAATAATGAGTACACATGGACATAGAGTGTAGAACAATAAACACTGGAGACTTTGTAGGATGGGAGAGTAGGAGGGTGGGGAGGGGTATAGAATGAGAAATTATCTAATGGGTATTATGTACACTTAATTAGGCGAAGGTTACCCTAAACCCCATATTTCATCATTTAAGTTATGTATATCTATGCAACAATTTTTCATGTGCACCCCACAATCAATTAAAAAAATTCAAACCTGGAGACAACCCAAACGTCCATTCTATAGTATATGGGAAAAATATTTTGTTCTATTCCTTCAGTGGAAGTCTGTGAAACAGTGAAAAATAAATGAATTGAGGCTGTGAAGGAAAAAAGTGACTAAATCTTGGTAAATGCATACTAACCAAAAGAAAAAAAGAATACAAAAATAATAAAGTAGAATAATTTCATAAGTATTGCATGTAACATTAAATGGGATTTATTTTCAGTAATTAAGGATAACCTAAATAAACTGTGATTGGACAAGAATTAAAATAAACAACACAAACTATAAATTAATCACTTTTGACCAAGATTTATTATCACTTTCTCTATCAGGATCCAAATTTACCTTAAAATATTTTCTTTTAAAATATGTTTGACATATTCATTTACATATCTTAAAAATTTATTAATACTCTTCTTTGAGTTTCCTTCCATTGCTTTCATAGAAAATTTAGTTAAATATTCACTTATGTTTTTATATCCCCTTATAGGTTTAAATTTTACATTTAAATTTCATTATCCAGTGTGCATTCTGGATGTCAAAAAAATATGTTAAATCTGAAATTAATTTTGGTACATAAGGCAGTGCTGTATTGATAAAAATTTAACAACTCTCTCTCTGGAAAAAATAAAGCCTTAGTTTGTAACATTTGCCAATTTCCATACAGTAAATACTCTTATATGGTCAATGTCAAGCTACCAGCACAATCTCACAAATGTGAAGGGAGCTTTGCACATAATTGGCTCGTGTACTATTGGATAAAAATTATTGACTACGTTGAAGTTACACTGTAGGGAACATAATGATCCTAGTAGAAGATATAAACATAAACTGAAATATAAAAGACTCATGACACAGCAAATGCCAAAAACTCTTATTATACCACAATGTAAATAAAAATGATGTTGGTCACATAATAAAGAACCACATTACCCAGAAAATAAAGTAACAGCAGAATAAAGTTATAACAATCTTCCTAAATAAAAAAGTAGAACATGAAAGTAGAACACACAGTGTAAGAAATTATTAATAACACCAAAAACCTGTCATTTGAAGAGATTACAGGTATTTAGCCAAAAATTGTAGGAAGAAGTGTAATAGGACAAAAGTGTGTTATAAGTTAATAAATAAAAATGTCATGTTACTTTAAAAATGGATTTATATAGCTATAATGTATATAATTTAAATTGTGATCTCGACGAATCCCAAGGAGCATAACAAACTACCCCATTAAGCAAAAACATTGACGACACTTGTATTTATGTAAATATCTATAACAGCGTTTTGCATCTGGAAACAATGTTATTTAAAAATATTTATTCTTAGAATTTCAGTCATTTTAAAACTCTTTGTAGATACTATTGTATTGTGTTAAGTGCCTTTAAAAAATATTTATGATCTTTAGGAAATAGCCACATACTCAAAATATACACTAAGATAATGTCAAAAACTTACATTTTAGAATGGATATATATAGTAAATAATTCTATTGTTCTTCCTATTTTATGTCATTGTGCTGTTTATGTTCTTTAACAGTAACTTTGAACCATGAACTTTCATTCCTGGAAATAGTGTTTTTAAATGTAACAGTGTGTCTTCAGTAAAACTGAGTATATGCTCCTCCTGATTATTTACCTATATATGTACATATAATGCTCTTCATTTTTCTTTTTTTTTTTTTGAGACAGAGCCTCAAGCTGTCACCCTGGGTAGAGTGCTGTGGCATCACAGCTCACAGCAACCTCCAACTCCTGGGCTCAAGTGAGTCTCTAGCCTCCGCCTCCCAAGTAGCTGGGACTACAGGCGCCCGCCACAACGCCCAGCTATTTTTTGGTTGCAGCTGTCGTTGTTAAGAAGACCTTGAATGACATGTTTTCATTACAGGTATAATTGATCTAATTTTATTGTGACTTTTTCTATTCCAAAGGTGCTGTTTGAGAAAATTCTGCAAAGTACACTGTTATTAAACAGATACCAAAGTAGTTTTCTGAAAGTTACCAATATTGCTGTATCAATTTTTTTTTTTTTTTTTTGTAGAGACAGAGTCTCACTTTATGGCCCTCGGTAGAGTGCCGTGGCATCACACAGCTCACAGCAACCTCCAACTCCTGGGCTTAAGCCACTCTCTTGCCTCAGCCTCCCGAGTAGCTGGGACTACAGGCGCCCGCCACAACGCCCGGCTATTTTTTGGCTGCAGTTTAGCTGGGGCCGGGTTTGAACCCACAACCCTCGGTATATGGGGCCGGCGCCCTACCGACTGAGCCACAGGCGCCGCCCTGCTGTATCAATTTTAAAGTCAGTGATAGTCTCCTTATTTTCCTATTATTAACGTCTAACAAATGTTCTTAGAAAATGGCAGTGGAGGGAAGTAATCAGTACTCCCATCAAATAAATACAAGACATAATTCAGCAGTACAAGATTTTATCGCCAGATTTAGAACAAGACATTTTAATGACTTTATTAATTAAAAGATGATACTATTTCCAAAAATTAAGAAAGGCATAACTAAAATAAATACAAAATAAAACAATCAATGATATTAAACTTTTCAAACTTTAGCTCTTTCCTCACAGATATTGTGAAATACCTAATATGTCACATTTAAAAATGAGATAATGGGATGGGTGTTTCTATCAGAGCTATAGTTCCTTTGTCTTTTCAAAATTAAAATTTCTGTACATTATTAAAAACTCACAATTATAAAAACAGTTTTCATATTAAAATAAGAAGTTAGGTGTCAAGGTATTAAATAATTTTTCTTGCGGGTATTTTAAAAATAAAAGCATTGAAAATATATCCTAGATATATATGTGTGTTCATGTATATTATTAGTATTTAAAAATATATACATAAACTATATATAAGCCATATATAAGCTATGATGGTGAAAACTGTTGAAAGAGATTTGATGCAGGGAAGTTGGAAATTATTCACATATTGTGATATTTACCAATTAGAGACTATAATGGTTCTGGATTAGTGAGTACTTATTACCTAAATACAAGTAGATAGTTAATTAGAGCAAAGCCATTCTCCCCCTTGCTCTATTTTTTCTGTGGCAATTTGTCACTTTCTCCAATATTTACTATTATTTAATGTTTTCCATTACAGAGGAAGCTTCAACTTTGAAGAAGAGGTAGTTGTTTATACTGTATAATGAAAGTACCCATACCCAAAAAGCATTTCTAGATTTAAGAGGGCCATTATGTAATAATATAATTACTAGTCAACTAACAAAAAATACAACAATTCAAGATGCATATGTACCTATTAAACATAACTTAAAAATATATAAGGCAAACACGAAATAAAACTAAAGGCGACATGAAAAATCCACAATCATAGAGGAAGAATTTAACATTAATAATGGATAGAATGACCAGGCAAAAAGTCAGCAAAAACAGATCCGAACAACAAAATAAACAAACTTGACCTTCCTCACATATGTATGATAGAATAGGCATATGACTATGATAAAATATTCTTTTCAAGAACATTCACCATAATTGATTAAATGCAGTACCCTGAGCAAACAGCCTATGTAAAGGCTCTAAATTATTCAAAGTATATTATTTGTGGTTTTTGGGGCTGGGTTTGAACCCGCCACCTCCAGCATATGGGCCCGATGCCCTACTCACTGAGCCATAGGCGCCACCCTCAAAGTATATTCTTGATCTCAGAGGAGCGGAATGATACTAGACTTCAATATAAAAAAAAAAAATCAAACCAACAAAAATTACTTGAGTTTGGAAATTTACTAGTGTAATCCTAAACAATCCACAGGTTAATGAAAGTACCACATTAAATATTATCTAAGTGCCTTTCTGTAAGAGAGAAGAGAAAAATAAATAAATTAATTCTAAAAATAGTATAGAAAGTAATAAAAATAAGAAGAAAATTTAACGGAAAATAAAAGAAGCATACAACCAGAAAGTAAATAAAACAAAAAGTTGGTTGTTGGTAAAGACTAGTGAAATGGATAGATAATTAGCAAATTGGAACAAGAAATAAGAAAAAACAAATTGTCCAATAAGTGAGAAAAGAGCATCACTAGATGTCCACTAGGCATTAAAAAGATAAGATGTTCCTATCAACATTTGTTGCAAATAAAAAATTATGAGAAATGTTCAAATTCCAAGAAAAATCCACTTTAACAAAGTTGACAAAGATAAAATTCTGAATAGTTCTACGTGTAGCAGAGAAATTAAAATTGAATATGAAACCTATACACAAAAAACTTCTAGTGACTTTAATAGAGAATAGTTCTAAACATTCAAAGAAGAAACAATGCCAATAATGTACAAATTCTTCCAAACAATAGAAAAATGAGGGAATACTTGCCAAACATTTTTTCAAGGCCAGTAAGACAAATGATACCAAAATCTGATAAAGATATTATAAGAAAGAAAAAGAGAAGACATCAAATAGAAAAAGGAACATTTCCTACCTCTTTTAATTAAGGCAGTGTAACACTGATAACAAAAGTTAACAAGGATGTTACCCCTCAAAAGGAAAATAAAAGACGACCTTTCTCTCTCTCATGTGGGAATAGATTCAAAACATTCTACAGATAAAAACATTTTGAATCCAGAGATAGAGAAAATGATAATGTACCATGAGCTAGCTGAGTTTATTCCAATAATGCAACATTATTCTAACATTTGAAAATCATGCAATTTACCACATCAACAGAGTAAAAAAAAGTCATATGATTATATCCATACATAGAAGAAATTGATTAAAACACTCAAAATCCATTCACAATAAAAAATTCTCATCAAACTAAGTATAAAATAGACTTCTTGAACCTATCACAGTAGTAGAAAAATCTTATAGCAAGTATCAAATATAATGGAAAAATATTTAAATCCTTTCCCAAGGAATGGGAATGAAAACTGGATGCCAACATCTACCCAGCAAAATCACTTCCACATAGCATTTTATTATAGGATCTAACCAAAGAAATAAGAAAAAGAAAGAAGCAAGGTAGAACAATTTGAGAGGAAAAAATTCTCATTGTTCACAGATGAGATATTATATATCAAAATTCAAATAGTTATTAGGATTTATTTAATAACAAAAAATAATAAAATTTTATTTCTGTATACCAGCATCAATTTAAATCAAATTCCTATGTATAGATCTAATAAAGACATAAGACTTCTATATTTAAACTTATTAAAATATCTACCACCTAGCCATATCCCAGATTATGGAGTGGAATTCTCCCCACTCCCTGGATTTCAGTTCTCCTGAAATTGATCAATATAATTGGAATCAAAATACAAAAAGGATATGTATGGAATATCATAATGTAAGTGCAAAATGTTAATAACAAAAATAGGCCAGGTGGGGGCAGGTCATGTTTGCAATCTTAGCCCTCTGGAAGGATAAGGTAGAAAGATTGCTTGAGCTCAGGAGTTTGAGGTTGCAATGAGCTATTATAACAATGCCACTGCACTCTATCTGGGGCAACAGAGTGAGATTCTGTCTAAAAAAAATGATAATAACAATCCTGAATAAGAAATAAGGTGGGTGCATGACACTAACGGAAATCACAATTTATTATATAGCTGCAGTAATTTAGATAATTTGATACTGGCACAAGAATAGAGAAATAGAGTACAATGGAGTTCACTGAATGGAATAAAATTCAGAAACTTAAGCACAGGTTCAATAAATGTGTTGAATGATGTGACATGTGTAGCAGTAAGAATGTATTTTGGTCCCCACTTTATACCATATACAAAATCTATCCCAAATAAGTAGTAGATTTAATAGAAGAGCAGAAAAATATTCCTAAGAAAACTAAGAACACATATATAACTGTGACCTTAGGAAAAAAAAGATTTTTGAACAGATCATACCAAGACACCATTAACTCTAAAGAAAAAAAATTGAAAACTAAAATATCTCAATTTTAAAACTTACATTGACCAAAAGATCCCATGAAAGA
This sequence comes from Nycticebus coucang, assembly GCF_027406575.1. Classification (NCBI taxonomy): domain Eukaryota; kingdom Metazoa; phylum Chordata; class Mammalia; order Primates; family Lorisidae; genus Nycticebus; species Nycticebus coucang. Next base: position 66,687,151 of record NC_069792.1, on the reverse strand, counting down.
GTGAAAAGGCAGGCCAAAGGGTAGAATAAATTTGCATAAAGATACTCAAAGAATTGAAGTCATAAATTGATTTAAAAAAAAAAGTTAAACTGAAAGCAAAAAGGGCAATAAATCTGACTGTGCACTTCATTAAAGAAGTGGTCAATTATACAAACGGTCAATTAACCTATGAAAATGTTACTGGGGAAACGCAAATTAAAGCCACAATGAGATAACACTAATACACACCTGAAGGATTACAATGAAAAGCACTAAAAAAGACAATCTATAAACAAGAATATAGAGAAACTCAAATGCTCATTCAATACTGTTTAAAGTATAAATTGGCATGAATTTGGAAACTGTTTATGAATATCTACTGCAACAACTATATGCATGAACTATTATCTATTGATTCTACTACTAAATGTATGACCAGCAAAAATTAAAACATAATTATCAAAAGGCATGTACAAGAACAATCATAGCAGCAATCTTAAAAATAGCAAACTGTCAATCAACTGTAGAATACATAAACTGCTTTTATATTAATAGAAAGGAATACTATATAGCAATGAAAATAAATTAACTGCAATTATACATAACAATACTGATGAATCTCAGAAACACACGGTGAGCAAAAAATGCCAGGTATGAAAGAATTGTGGAATTCCATTTGTGATAAGAAGTTTAAAAATAAGCAAAACTACTGTGTGAGGTTTGAGATCACAGGATAGTTGTTACATAGGCAAAGGGAAAGATTATTACAAATTTGAAAGAGGGAAGCCTGTGGGATGCTGCTAGTGGTGTTATGTTTCTTGAGCTGGACACTAGTTATATGGTGTGATTTCTTTATGAAAATTCAACCATGTATATATATCAGATATTTATGATTTATACCAGTTTCTATGTGCATACTCCATTAAAAAGTTTACTTTAAAAGATTGTGATTGCTTCTGAGGATAGTCAATAGCTTATATCCAGCTAATGCTTCTCCTGGTAATAAATTATAAACTCTACACAAAATATTTTAATTAAAAAATTTGTCTAAAGACACAAGAGAACAGTCTGGACATGGTGGCTCACACTTGTAATCTTAGCACACTGGGAGGCCAACATGGGTGGATTGCTTGAACTCAGGAGTTTGAGACCTGCCTGGGCAAGTGTGAGACCCCGTCTTTACTGAGATTAGAAAAATTAGCCAGGTGTTGTGGTGGGCAGCTGTAGTCCCAGCTCCTTGGGAGGCTGAGGCGAAAGGATCACTTGAAGTAAAGAGATTGAAGTGCCTGTGAGCTATGATGACTCCACAACATTCTAGGACAACAGAGTAAGACCCTGTCTCAAAAAATAAATAAATAAATAAATAAAAAGTCCCCTATCCCCCAAATAAGACACCAGAGAACAAACAAACGCAGGCAGAAATCAGGGACATGCCCTTTGAAATTAAGAAAAGCACGGAGGAGAGCAAGATGGCGGCCGAGTAACAGCTTCCTTGCATCTGGGCACCATAAGTCCGGGGAGATAGGACTCCAGGCATCTCTGGCTGGTGGGATCTGCCTATCATCACCCCTGCGAGGATACAGAGAGTCAGCGAGAGCCTTCTGGACCCCAAGAGGAGGACTAAAACAGTGGAAAACCGGCAACTGGTCACATGTGTTCGGTCTAAACCCGCCTGCAACAGTAAGTTCAGTAGCAGTGAGATTGCAAACCGGAAAGGCCTTACCTGTGAACTGTTTTGGTGTCTTTGGACTTGGCACTCAGTTGAGCTGCCTTGGGGAGAGCATGAGTGGGAATACGGAGACCTTTGGCCGTTGTCAAGGGCCCCAGTCTGAGCCGCTGAGCCAGACGGGAGCTACTAGTGTTTGACGGTGGGCCACAGGGAGCCATTGTGAGCGATCTGCCCTGACAAGCTCCGCCCTCAGGGTCGCAGAGCTAGAATCCAGGTGGGAGCTGCTAACCCAGCACCCAGTAGCCTAAGGGTGGGGTCTGAGCCACCTTGCAGCCCTAACCCTCAGGGGCAGAGTGAGACCGGTTTTGGCACACTGGGTAAGTGCATAGCCTCTTCAGCAGTGATTCCAGCGACAAGCACTTTCCTGGGAAGGCTTCTGCTCACCAAGTTTACAAGTTCAAAGTGCCTTTTAAGTGGGCTGAAGAGAGATTTAGGGTGTCTACCTGCTGGGGTTTGACAAATCAGCAGCCTCCAGTCGTATCAGAACTGTGATTAACATTTCATACCCCAGAAGACCATATGTTGCCCAGACAATATTCAACAACATATACATACTGCTCTGTTTTGGGTTGTGTTTTTGTTTTTTTTATGGTTTGGTTGTTTTTTTTGTTTATTTTGATGTTGTTGATGTTGTTTTGTTTTTTAATTTCAACCTTTTCCATACAGATATTTTTTCTTTCTCAATTTTTCTAGTTTAATTATAATTTCCCATTGCTGCCTTTTTTAATAACTAGAACTTCATTTTTGCTAGTGTTTCTACCATTATTATTTGGTTTTTCACCCAATTTTATCCTGTAAAGTTTTCTGTTTGCTTGTTTTGGTTTGATTTATAGCATTTTTGTCTTTCCTCTCTACTTGGTGGAGGTGGGGTACTGTGTCTGACCAGGTTAGCAAAGAGCTGCTGACCTCAAGGGAACCACCCAACTGAACACCCCCAGAAGGTGGTTTTTTTAAAGGTTGTGTCAAAGTACCCTACTATACACCTATATTGCTCTGTCTCCCTCTTACTGTGCCTCTCTTCTTTTTGTCAATATTCCTTTTACTCATTCCCTCTCCTTTCTCTATTTTGTTTTTTCTTTTCACTCGGTCCTCCTTTCTTTCATCCCTTTCTTGCTCTTCAACCTTCTCACCCTTCTGGTCCTGTACCAAAAGGACTCATCTAACCCTTAGTCCACAGGCACGAGAACTTAAAGAGCAAGAGGAAGTGAAAGGAAAATTAGGGCAAGGAAACAGATAAAAGAAATCACTCATGAGGAAGAATCAGCAGAAAACTCCAGGCAACATGAAGAACCAGTCCAGAACAACCCGCCAAGGGACCATGAGGTAGCTACTGCAGAGGATTCCACCTGTAAAGAAATGTTAGGAATGACAGAAAAGGAATTTAGAATACACATGATGAAAACAATGAAAGAAATGATGGAAATAATGAAGGAAACTGCTAATAAACTGGAAAATAACCAAAAGAAAATCCAAAACAGAATCAAATAAGAGATGAACGATATGAAGAATATAAAAAGGATATAGCAGAGCTGAAAAAACTGAAACAGTCAATTAGGGAACTTAAAGATACAATGGAAAGTATCAGCAACAGGTTAGACCATGCAGAAGGAAGAATTTCAGAGGTAGAAGACAAAGTTCTTGAGATAACACAGATAGTAAAAGAGGCATAAAAGAAGAGAGAGAAAGCAGAACGTTCACTGTCAGAATTAGGGGACTTTATGAAGTGTTCCAACATACGACTTATAGGAATCCCAGAAGGGAAAGAAGAATGCCCCAGAGGGATGGAAGCCATACTAGAGAATATTAAAAAGAAAATTTCCCAAATATCACCAAAGATTCTGACACACTGCTTTCAGAGGGATATCGGACCCCAGGTCACCTCAACTATAACTGAGCTTCTCCAAGACACATTGTGATGAACCTGTCCAAAGTCAAGACAAAAGAAAAGTTTCTGCAAGCTGCCAGGAGTAAGCGCCAGTTGACCTACAGGGGCAAATCCATCAGAGTGACCGCAGACTTCTCTAATGATACTTTCCAAGCAAGAAGAAAATGGTCATCTACCTTTAATCTACTTAAACAGAACAATTTCTAGCCCAGAATTCTGTACCCTGCTAACCTAAGATTAAAAATTGACGGAGAAATCAAAACATTTACGGATATACAAACATTGAGGAAATTCGCCACAACAAAACCAACTCTACAGGAAATACTTCAACCTGTTCTGCACACTGACCACCACACTGGATCAGCAGCAAAGTAAGAACTCAGAAATTAAAGGACAGAACCTAACCTCCACACTGATGCAAAAGATAAAACTAAGCAATGGACTCTCACAAAATAAGACGAATAGAATACTACCACACTTATCAATTATCTCAATAAATGTTAATGGCTTGAATTCCCCACGGAAGAGACATAGATTGGCCGACTGGATTAAAAAACACAAGCCATCCATTTGCTGTCTGCAAGAAACACACCTGGCTTCAAAAGATAAATTAAAGCTCTGAGTCAAGGGTTGGAAGACAATTTTTCAGGCAAATGGCATTCAGAAGAAAAGAGGAGTTGCAATCTTATTTTCAGATACATGTGGATTTAAAGCAACTAAAGTCAAAAAAAACAAAGATGGTCACTTTATATTGGTCAAGGGAAAAATACAACAAGAAGCTGTTTCGATTCTAAATATTTATGCACCCAATTTAAATATTCCCAGATTCTTGAAACAGACCTTACTCAGTCTGAAACAGACCTTACTCAGTCTGAGCAATATGATATCTGATAATACCATAATAACAGGGGACTTTAACACTCCTCTTACAGAGCTGGACAGATCCTCTAAACAGAAATTAAACAAAGATATAAGAGATTTAAATGAGACCCTAGAACAACTGTGCTTGATAGCTGCATATAGAACACTCCATCCCAAAGACAAAGAATATACATTCTTCTCATCACCCCATGGAACATTCTCCAAAATTGATCATATCCTAGGACACAAAACAAATATCAACAGAATCAAAAGAACTGAAATTTTACCTTTTATCTTCCAGACCATAAGGCATGAAAGATGGAACTCAACTCTAACAAAAACGCTCGACCCCACACAAAGGCATGGAACTTAAACAATCTTCTGTTGAATAACAGATGGGTGCAGGAAGAAGTAAAACAGGAAATCATTAACTTCCTTGAGAATAACAACAATGAAGACACAAGCTACCAAAACCTGTGGGATACTGCAAAAGCAGATTTGAGAGGAAAATTCATCACTTTAGATGCCTACATTCAAAAAACAGAAAGAGAGCACATCAACAATCTCACAAGCCATCTTATGGAATTGGAAAAAGGAGAACAATCGAAGCCTAAACTCAGTAGAAGAAAAGAAATATCCAAAATCCAATCAGAGATCAATGAAATTGAAAACAAAAGAATCATTCAGAAAATTAATGAAATAAGGAGTTGATTTTTTTAAAAAATAAATAAAATAGATAAACCATTGGCCAGACTAACGAGAAATAGAAAAGTAAAATCTCTAGTAACCTCAATCAGAAATGATAAAGGGGAAATAACAACTGATCCCACAGAGATACAAGAGATCATCTCTGAATACTACCAGAAACTCTATGCCCAGAAATTTAACAATGTGAAGGAAATGGATCAACATCTGGAATCACACCCTCTCCCTAGACTTAGCCAGAAAGAAACAGAGCTCCTGAACAGACCAATTTCAAGCACTGAGATCAAAGAAACAATAAAAAAATCTTCCAACCAAAAAATGCCCTGGTCCAGATGGCTTCACTCCAGAATTCTATCAAACCTTCAAGGAAGAGCTTATTCCTGTTCTGCAGAAATTATTCCAAAAAATTGAGGAAGAAGGAATCTTCCCCAACACATTCTATGAAGCAAACATCACCCTGATACCAAAACCAGGAAAAGACCCAAACAAAAAGGAGAATTTCAGACCAATCTCACTCATGAATATAGATGCAAAAATTCTCAACAAAATCCTAGCCAATAGATTACAGCTTATCATCAAAAAAGTCATTCATCATGATCAAGTAGGCTTCATCCCAGGGATGCAAGGCTGGTTTACCATACGCAAGTCCATAAACGTTATACACCATATTAACAGAGGCAAAAATAAAGATCACATGATCCTCTCAATAGATGCAGAAAAAGCATTTGATAAAATCCAGCATACTTTTCTAATTAGAACACTGAAGAGTATAGGCATAGGTGGCACATTTCTAAAACTCATTGAAGCTATCTATGACAAACCCACAGCTAGTATTTTACTGAATGGAGTAAAGCTGAAAAGTATTCCTCTTAGAACTGGAACCAGACAAGGTTGTCCTCTGTCACCTTTACTATTCAACATGGTGCTGGAAGTTCTAGCCAATACAATTAGGCAAGATAAGGAAATAAAGGGAATCCAAATGGGAGCAGAGGAGGTCAAACTCTCCCTCTTTGCTGATGACATGATCATATACTTAGAGAACCCCAAAGACTCAACCACAAGACTCCTAGAAGTCATCAAAAAATACAGGAATGTTTCAGGATATAAAATCAATGTCCACAAGTCAGTAGCCTTTGTATACACCAATAATAGTCAAGATGAAAAGCTAATTAAGGACACAACTCCCTTCACCATAGTCTCAAAGGAAATGAAATACCTAGGAATATGCGTAACGAAGGAGGTGAACGACCTCTATAAAGAAAATTATGAAATCCTCAGAAATGAAATAGCAGAGGATATTAACAAATGGAAGAACATACCATGCTCACGGATGGGAAGAATCAACATTGTTAAAATGTCTATACTTCCCAAAGCAATCTACCTATTCAATGCCATTCCTATCAAAATACCAACATCGTACTTTCAAGATTTGGACAAAATGATTCTGCGTTTTGTATGGAACTAGAAAAAAACCCATATAGCTAAGGCAGTTCTTAGTAATAAAAATAAAGCTGGGGGCATCAGCATACCAGATTTTAGTCTGTACTACAAAGACATAGTGGTCAAGACAGCATGGTACTGGCACAAAAACAGAGACATAGACACTTGGAATCGAATTGAAAACCAAGAAATGAAACTAACATCTGACAACCACCTAATCTTTGATAAACCAAACAAGAACATACCCTGGGGGAAAGACTCCCTATTCAATAAATGGTGTTGGGAGAACTGGATGTCTACATGTAAGAGACTGAAACTGGACCCACACCTTTCCCCACTCACAAAAATGGATTCAAAATGGATAAAGGACTTAAATTTAAGCATGAAACAATAAAAAATCCTCCAAGAAAGCATAGGCAAATCATTGAAAGATATTGGCCTGGGGAAAGACTTCATGAAGAAGACTGCCATGGCAATTGCAACAACAACAAAAATAAACAAATGGGACTTCATTAAACTGAAAAGCTTCTGTACAGCTAAGGAGACAATAACCAAAGCAAAGTGTCAACCTACACAATGGGAAAGGATATTTCCATATTTTCAATCAGACAAAAGCTTGATAACTAGGATCTATAGAGAACTCAAATTAATCCACATGAAAAAAGCCAACAATCCCTTATATCAATGGGCAAGAGACATGAATAGAACTTTCTCTAAAGATGACAGACGAATGGCTAACACATGAAAAAATGTTCATCATCTCTATATATTAGAGAAATACAAATCAAAGCAACCCTGAGATACCATCTAACCCCAGTGAGAATGGCCCACATCACAAAATCTCAAAACTGCAGATGCTGGCGTGGATGTGGAGAGAATTGAACACTTTTACACTGCTGGTGGGATTGCAAACTAGTACAACCTTTCTGGAAGGAAGTATGGAGAAACCTCAAAGCACTCAAGCTAGACCTCCCATTTGATCCTGCAATCCCATTGCTGGGCATCTACTCAGAAGGAAAAAAATCCTTTTATCATAAGGACACTTGTACTAGACTGTTTATTGCAGCTCAATTTACAATTGCCAAAATGTGGAAACAGCCTAAATGCCCACCAACCCAGGAATGGATTAACAAGCTGTGGTATATGTATACCATGGAATACTATTCAGCTATTAAAAAAAATGGAGACTTTACATCCTTCGTATTAACCTGGATGGACGTGGAAGAGATTATTCTTAGTAAAGCATCACAAGAATGGAGAAGCATGAATCCCATGTACTCAATTTTGATATGAGGACAATTAATGACAATTAAGGTTATGGGGAGGGGAGGAAAAGCAGAAAGAGGGACGGAGGGAGGGGGGTGGGGCCTTGGTGTGTGTCACAGTTATGGGGGCAAGACATGATTGCAAGAGGTACTTTGCCTAACAATTGCAATCAATGTAACCTGGCTTATTGTACCCTCAATGAATCCCCAACAATAAGAAAAAAAATAAGAAAAGCACATATGTCACCAGTTTATTCCTTTTTTTTTTCTTCCTGAAGGTATTCCCTATTTAGTTCAAGGTAGAGAAGTTATAGCTCAAATATACAGCCTCAGTCTTAACAAGGCTAAGGATCAGAGTTGTCAGAATTGAGGGGGAATGCAGAAAAGGAGGTTGCTAAAGAGAGCTCCCAAATTCTGAAGACCCAAAATTTGCACACAAAAAAAACCTCTCAGGTCCTGGCCTGATTTATAAACCACAAAGCAAAAAACAAGAAGAAAGAGCAGAAAGTGACAACTGAAAAGGTAAAAGAGCTGCAAAGAGATGTTAGGGACTTTTGGTGTAGAGAAGTCAGAGTTTGGAATTTAAGTCTCAATATATTACAGGTGTTTAGAAAACATCTTGGACCTCCCCCAGAAAGGCCACACCTTAGTAATAAGAACCAGAAACTAAACTGAGGTCTATGCCATAGGACTATGAAAGGAACCAAATTATTAATAGAATTGCCCTAACACATTTTCTGTAGGATTTAGGTGACCCTTCAGTAATTTTTCTGTGTGCTAAAAATAAAATAAAACATTATTCAAAATTCAGAGTCTTGTATTAAGCACAATGTCCAATATTTAATAAAAAGTAGTAGATGTATGAAAAGTATAGTGTGATCCATAATCAAGGGGAAAAAGAGAAATATAAGTAAACCCACAGAAGACTAAGATTTAGGAGTTATCAGACAAGTATTTTAAAATAAGTACCATAAATACATTAAATAAGTTATAGGACTACATGTACATCTATATATATATAATACATCTTTGTATAAAAATTGGTATCGCCATACATATACATACACAGACAAACACATATAATAAAAAAAGAAATTTCAGGAAGGATATAAAAACTTATAAGAAAACAAAAAGCAAATTTTAAAAATTATCTTTAATAAGATAATTTGTACTATGGTTTTCATAGAAGAATAGACACTGTAGAAGAAAATATCAGTAAATGTGAAAACAGATGAATAAAATTAATCAAAACTGAGGAAGAGAGAAAGAAGAGATTAAAAAACAAAGAAACTTAGGGCAGCATCTGTGGCTCAAAGGGGTAGGGCACCGGTCCCATATGCCAGAGGTGGCGGGTTCAAACACAGCTCTGGCCAAAAATTAAAAACAAAAACAAAAACAAAAGAAACATAAAGAAACTCAATAACATGTGCAACAATGTCAAGAGATTGCCATACATTTAACTGCAGTCCAAGAAAGAGAAAAGAGTATCAGATTGAAAATTGGAAGAGTGGTCCCAAATTTCCCCTAATAAGTGAAATCCTGAAAAACCTTAATCATGAAATCATGTCTCTTTTATCTTCTACCTTCCAACAGCATCATTTTAGATTTGTCACAATGATTTGTTCCCATTCACTTTTCTTTGAACTTGTGGTCATGCAGGTGAATGAAAATATAGTAGATATCATGCTATTTTAAAAAGTGAAAGAGGTGATAATACTAAGTTTTACTGAATAAAGACTAACATTTGAGAAATGAAAGAAATAAAACTAGTTGTTATGAGACACAGGAAAGAATGAAAAATCAAATTACAATTCTGAATAGACATTCTTGTTCAAATTGTGATAATGGTTAGAAAGTTTTCAAGTAATAAATTTGTAAGAAACTTCTGTCATATTAAAAAGGGATATTTCCTTTTAGATACTATAATTTTTACTGAAAAACAATAAGGAATACATAACAATAAAAACCTATATATCAAAATACACTTTCCAAATCATCTCTTCATGTTTCAAGATGGTGATAAAGTTTCTTATTAAGGAGTCAAAAAAAACTAATGAAAATTTGAGATATTTTGCCATCTCAAAAAGCAACCTTAACTTCTTTATTAATGTTTTTTTGGAAACATACCAGTAAAATATCCATGTACATTCAATAAGGTTATAGTCTTAGAGTGATATTCATAGAGGTTATACTAACAAAATATCCAACTATTTAGATGTAGGAAACAAATTGGGGCCTATTATATGCTTTTGATAATAACTGTTCATGCATATGTTCCATCAAATGTTAAGGATAATGATCTTTGGCAATATGAGACATTCTTATAAATAAATGCCATATTTACCCTCTTCATAGAGAAAAACTCTTAGAAGGTTCTTATTGTTGATGAAGTTTTAAAATTACTAGTTCATTTATTCATATTTTTATTTGTACCTGCCATTTATGAGAACTATATCCTTGGCCAGTAGTAATGTTTTTAACTTTTTGTCTATTCCTAAATGTCATTTATTAGTTTTTCTTTTTTCCTTTATGTGTACAAACAGGTTTTTATTTATTTTCATTCCTACTCGCTGTTAATAACATATTAGGTAGATGATAGTGACAAGAATGACATGGTACAGCATGGAGCCATCTTATTACCCATGTGCATATTAACACTATTAATGACTAAGAAACAGAATTGTCATTTTGGGGATAGAAAAAGGTTGGTTATATTACATTATTTGCGCAAAAATCCATAACACATACAGTTAACTATAAGGTACTCTAATCACATTGTTCCTCACATCCACTATTTCTAATTTGTGAGGGAGGAAAAAAATGAAAACTATTGGTAGATTTCAGAGTTTCTGGTATTGAAAGTCCTCAAACCTACTAGTTATTGCAATAAAAACTGAAGTCCTTAAAGAAAAGGTGAATTCTATAAGGGCAATGCTGGCTAGTGTTAGTAGCCTATAAATTTAAACTATAAGAATTAGTACATACTGAATTATATAATATAATTATCACAGAGTAACCCACCATTGTACACTGTAATTTAGAGAGAATATACTGAATAGATTATAATGGTGAGAAAGAATAAAATTAGTTCACAGAAAATTCACTGTAATGTTTTAATTATTACAACAAAGCATGTTGTAATGCCTTTTGTAAATAGAGATGTTGAGTGTTTGCTGTGCAGAAAGGCTGAAAAAAGTAAATGCTATAGAATTGGCATTCAGTTAATACCGCCTCGTGTACTAGACTGTATTTAGAGGAAATAAAATTCCATTTATTAGAGAGATTATTTCAAAAAGAAGTGAAGATAATTCTGTTGGCTTACCTATTGCTAACCAAACAATCCATAGGAACAATCCTTGGCTCCAATTCTCTACTCATCAAATAGCCTTCCAATATATAATTTGGCCCCCAATCACCAGGAATGTTATAATTCATGTATTGTACAGACAATAGGTATTTGTTGTGCTGCCAGACACACTTCTCAAGATTAATAAATGACATAGCATTTGTACTTATAAATTTACATTTCTAAAATTTGGTCAATCAGTCCTCCAGTACTTAACAAAAATGTTGCTAAACCTGGAACATGCTGACTCCATAGATAGAACTACCCCATGAACACTATGCAAACAGCAAGCATCCATCTTACCTTTCAATAATAGATTCTTCAGAAAAAACAAAACAAAAAAAAAACGACCTGAGTTGTAAGGGCAAAGAGACAACAATGTCGCTTTTCAAACTGGAAAACATCTCTGTGTTTATCTTAAGGTTCTTTGGATTGATTTTATTCTATTTTACAGTTCGAACTATGTATGTAAAATGCAAATGTTGATAATAAGAACAACAACAATAATAAAATAAGTTTAGGCCGGGCACCGTGGCTCACACCTGTAATCCTAGCACTCTACAAGGCCAAGGCGGGCTCACAGGTTCAAGACCAACCTGAGCCAGAGTGAGACCTTGTCTCTAAAAATAGCTCAGCGTTGTGGCAGGTTCCTGTAGTCCCAGCTACTCAGGAGACTGAGGCAAAAAAATCGCTTGAGCCCAAGAGTTTGAGATTGCTGTGAGCTATGATACCATTGCACTCTACTGAGGGTGACAAAGTAAGACTTTGTCTCAGAAAAAAACATAAAATAAAATCAATTTATGTTCTTGAGATTAATTAATTCTTATAACCACCTATCATGCAGGTATTAAAATTTCCATTTTATAAATAAGGAGGAAAATAAAGCTTAGAAAGATGATCTGCTTTAAGTCATACAGCTCTAAAGTGAAAGAATCATAACTTAGGTTAATCTGAGAGTGCAGTTTATGGACAATCACTATATGCTGTACTTTTTATCTACATATTCATGAAATACATTAAAGAAGGTATAAATCATAATTTTGGATATCTATAACTATATGACCAAACTCTACTGTACTAGCTAGCTATCACATGCCCATATTTAGGATTCTAAGCACAATTCAAAATAGAACTGTGATTCTAAGCACAGTGAACTATGCTTATTTGGGGTCATATCATCCAAAGTACAACCATAAAATACTTTAACATTGTGATGAGTGTGCCGGGTATAACCTTATTTTAGGGTATTAAACATTTCAAAAGTTTTCATAGAAGCTATGGAAAGACTAACAGATACCTGTTGATACCATAATGGTATATTCAAATTCTGTGTGTTAAATACATCACTTAAGATCAGGAAAATTTGATTTAAAAAATGACAAATTTACCATGAAGGCTATGTTAACCAGTTCGATGAAAATATTTCAAACTGTATATAAAACCAGCACATTGTATCTCATAATTGCATTATTGTACACAGCTATGATTTAATTTAAAAAATCAAAAAATCAAAACAATAAAATAAAAAAATGACAAATTTTAATGAAAACTTACTTTGCAACCTCCGTGTTGGGCTCTCTCCATGAAGTTGTCTTCGTGGCATATATGGAGAAGGGTGGGGAAGTGGCAATGAAGAGATATCATGGGTCTGGAGTTTGTACCAGTGTGGTTCATCATCTAATAATGCTGTTTCTAATTCGATTAAAATCTACAAGCCCAAGAAACAAAGGACTATTATATCAATAATAAAGAAAGTCTGGTAAATGGTCTTAATAACTTTTGTAGTAATAATTAAAACAGCAATGCTATTAGATCAAAATAAGGTCATTTAGATGTTGTAAAATTGTCAATATGTTTTCATAATAACTAAATAAAAGATAAATTTTATAACTTCTTGGTGATTTAGTAGTTTTAAATATCTAAGACATTTATTTTATTGACCCTTGATCATCCAATTCATAAAAGGCTATTAAATTTACCATTACAGAAATAATGCTTTATACTAAAAATGACTATAAGAATACTTATATTTGTTTTTCATTTTATGATATATAAATCAAGGAGCATATAAACCACATTTATAGTCACTAATTTGACCTGCACACACAATAATTTGGATGGAACTAGAGACCATTATCCTGAAATCTCATTTATAATTTCTTTCCCTTGCAATTTCAATGTAGTTGTCCAATACTGCTTCCCCGTGGTGTTTTGTTATTCCCTCTACAGGAATCTCACTTCTCTTGACTTCGCTAAATTCCTTTTTTTTTTTTTTTTTTTGTGGAGACTTCTCTTAACCACTTCCCCTCCTCTGCGCAGCAATTATATATTCCTATTGCATTTTCCCCTTGATAGCAATTGGTATGCCATATTATACTATAATTGCTATTCACATGGCTGTAACACCAACGGATTTTAAGTTCCTTGAAGTAAGTAATATGCCTTGTTTACCATTGTAGCCTCAGCTCCTACACAGTGCCTGGTACATTATAGGGTTTACAAAATAATCCATGAATAAATGTGTGAACTACTTACTACTAGTTGGTTCAGTAAACTAACAAGATATATACAATCCTATAAACAAAACAACTTGTGAAATAGAAAACAACCTTTCTTTTTTTTTTTTTTTGTAGAGACAGAGTCTCACTTTATGGCCCTCCAACTCCTGGGCTTAAGTGATTCTCTTGCCTCAGCCTCCCAAGGCACCCGCCACAACGCCCAGCTATTTTTTGGTTGCAGTTCAGCCGGGGCCGGGTTTGAACCCACAACTCTCGGTATATGGGGCCGGCGCCTTACCAACTGAGCCACAGGTGCCACCCGAAAACAACCTTTCAACACTAAAATTTCTATAATAAAAATAACCATGTAAAAATTTTCACAGAGTATTTAGAACCATTGTTTTCTGTGGTAAGTTTTGTCTTTGAGTTTTCTTTCTCTGTCAATAAGTTTTGTCTTTATGCGGTAGCTAAATTCATTCTGTTAAAAATATTATGTCTACCTTTTCAGATATTCTAAACAAATAGATAGTCATATAAACAAAAAGTATTCAGGATGACATGAATAGTGTAAACTTTAAAATAATTCTAGATACCTCTCCTAAGAATTCGCTTTCTTCCTCCCGAACTCGCGCTTGATCCCAAAGGGTAATCTCTAGCATTCGTTCCCGAAATTCTCTTCGGTGGACTGGAGAATAAATGAATGTTTGGTTCCATTTGGGTTCCAATGTTTTCTTTACTGTTTTAGTTCTTCTCTTGTTTTTATCACTATGAAAAAATAATAAAATATATGAACTTACAGAAAACTGAAAGTTTTTCCCTAAGATTAACTTAAAATTTCTTAGAAAACAAGTTTTAGCACAGATGTGTCATATGTATTGCAAATATTATAATCTTTACAATTTGAATTAAAAATTTTAAAGTGTACAATTATATTATACTTTTTTTCCCCTTAAGAAACAGGATCACACTCTGTTTTCCAGGCTAGAGGACAATGACACCATCGTAGGTCATTGCAGCCTCAAACTCCTGGCCTCAAGTAATCTTCCCAAAGTGCTAAGACAACAGGCATGAACCACCATGACTGGTCACTTATAGTAATCTATAATTATTAAATACTCTGTAATTATTACTTAATTATACTAATATTTCAATAAATCTTAAATGTTTTACAATGATAAATTTTTAAAGACTTAATCTTTCTAAAACTTGAAATAAAACAGAGCTTGAGAACTCTAACTTTAAAATTGTTTTAACACACTGCCATTTTAAAAACCTTCAAAATTATGAGTAATGTAACATTTTATATATATATACACACACACACACCATTCACTTAAAACTACAGAAGTCTTATTGTACAAAACAATGAGTAAATTATGATGTGCACAACTTCATATCCACATAGTTTAGCTAATGAACACCACAATTTACATATTATGAAGTTACCTTCTTACATATAAAAAACACACATTTGCTTACTTGACATATATCAGGTCTTTAAAAACACTGTAAAATTATTTATATGTGAAGTAAAAATGAAGCCACTGGAAATGCAAGATGGCCTTTTGACAGATGGGACTTCTAGCTCAAAGGTTTTCATAATCTTTTTGATTGGTATCTCTATCAACTGAATGTTTTAGATTATGCATTTCATTGTCTATACATATATTTATAAATTATGTACTATATATGCAGTACGATACTATTGCACATTGAGAAATACACTGAAAGAGAAATTTAATATAATGGGATAATTTTTTTAAAAAATTCAAATATTTTTTCCTGAATTCTAATTTATTGTCCTACATAACCCGTAGGGTACATCCATTCTATATGTATATCACTATTCTAGCATATTAGAGAGGATCGCTGGCTGAATAAGAATAAAGAAAATCATCTAAGAAGTAAATTTTTAGCTATTTAGGAAAGACTATTTAAAGTGAAATGCAGACAGGGAACAATGGCTCACACCTGTAATCTCAGTACTTTGGGAGGCTGCATGAGGATTGCATGAGTCCAGGAGTTCAAGACCAGCTTAAGCAACCATAACAGGACTGTCTCTACAAAAAAATTTAAAATTAGCTGGGTGTGGTGGTGCACACCTGCAGTCCCAGCACTTTGAGAGGCTGAGTTGGGAAGATCACTCAAACCCAGGTGTTTGAGGCTGCAGTGAGCTATGATGAGATCATTGCACTTTTGCCCAGAGAACAGAGTGAGACCCTGTCTCACAAAAAAAAGGTGAAAAGTAGACAATGAAGTCCAATTAAAATAATATTAACTGCTACAAAATCTCTCAGCACAATGCAATTCCAAAAGTATTGGTAAACAGGGAGAAAAGAAAACAAAGTAGGCCTGGGGTATCTCTGAAATGGAGAAGCTATGTGACTTCTCACTAGAAATTTTAATGTTTTACATAGATTTGACTTGAGTAACCAAGAGGCACTGTATGTTTCCAGAGCACACATATTCAATGTGGCAGAAGGCTGCCTTTAAATACACTGATAATGAATTTTGCGAATACGTGGAGAAAAGATAACATGCAATGTATCTTTACTAATTTTAAAAGTATTGGTAGGAAAATAACTTTGCAAACCAATGGAGAATTTATACATGGAAAAGAAATGATCCTATATACATATAAGGATAACTTACCAAATGACACACAAAATATGTAACATGAACTATGATTCATGATCCTTCTCTCTTTCTCTCCCTCCTTTTAAAATTTTAACAAATATTTATTTAGCATCTACTTATATTCCATCAATGAAGAATGAATTCTGAGAACCTGTCTAGAGATAAAGGTTCCTTCCATAAAGGCCAGGAAGAAAGCATTAGATACCAGGAACTTTGGTATCTAATTCAAAAATAGTTTTTATCTAAATCTGAAAGGAAAATGAAAAATAAACCATGAATTTCCTCTTAAGGACTAAAAAAAGTTCAAACAGAAAAACAATTTTAGAAGTGACTGAATAAGAAGGGGACCAGATAATCTCTGACTTTCCTTAAGAAACCAACATTATGATTACAATTTAATAAGGCAATTAAGTCTGCATCAAAGCATAAATTCATAAACAAATAGTCTTATCTTCAGCAAAATAAAAAGTGAATTCTGTTTTCCTATAAATCTAACCAAAGGCTTCAGAATCAGAGATTACTGTACAAGTCAAAAACTGAAAAGGTGACAACAGTATTTAAAAACTAAGATCAATAAGCATGCTATAGAGCTATTTTTAAGATAGTGGTTTAATAATAATAAAATAGTGACCTCTAAAAGTATTGTTCAATTGTTTAGAATGCAGTTAACTTACTTTTGTAAATAAAATCCAACTTCAATCTTTTTCTATTTATTTTCATGTTACTGGTACTTTTTGTTTCCTTTTTATTTCACTAAGTAAGAAGATGCAAAGACTGGATGTTTTTATTCAAAATTAAACAATATATATTTTGTTTATATATTAAACAACTTTACTTCAAAATACAAAAGGGAATCTACAGCATGCCTAGTATCTTTTTAGAGTACACAGTCCATTATCTAGAAAATAATTTTTTGAATGCCTTAACTGACATTCTAGACTAGATCTCTTCTATATACTTTCATTTGCCTCTTCGGGAAGTCTTATTGTTACAAAGGCATCAATTGTTTTTTGTTTACTTGTTCAAGTATTTCCTCCAGAAAAATTTAAAAACATGAAATAATTCATAACACAAGCACAAATAGTCCTTTATGTGTTAAAAATGTGTCAACAGGAAAAAAAGAAATTATTACTATGATAATGTAACTTTCTGAGTTAAGCAGAGAATTATTTTCACTGTTAGAAACAAGAATCATAATGCAATCTAATCACCAAAGAAAGCTATAAAATTTACCTACTCTTCTAATTCCTGATAACTGATATGGAAGTTAGTCGAAAATAATCTAAGAACAAAATATTTAAATGCCTCTTTAATTCTTTGGTGTTGAAAAAAGAAGAAATGAACTGCATCTAAAATATAAAGAATTTGTAAGGAGATTTTCCCTCCCATTTTAGCTCTATCTGCTCAAAATCCAAGGAGAGGGGTTATGTAAAAACAAAACTAAACAAAAAGGTCAAGACAGAAATTATGCAATTTCCAATATTTTCATCATCTACAAAATAAATGTTTCTCTTCAAAGGTTTGAGCAAGTAGAAATTTAAGTCATGTTTATGCATAAAAACATAGATGATTATGTATGTCCACTCCATCTCTTACAGTTCAACATGTATTTACACGTATTTCTCTCCAAAAGCCAACCTCAATTGTTAGAGAAAACTTTCTCCAAGTAAACTTTATTAAGATAAAAATATTTTATCAGTTTCCACTAACTTTAGATGTTATACATATTCTGAGGAAGTGGATATACAACTCTCACTTCAAAATATGCATTAATAAATAAAATATAAACCTTTTCTTAATTGTTTGCATCCGTTCTTTTGTCCTTTCCTTTGCTGAGATGTTTGTTCAGATTTTACTTTGGCACCCAACCCAACCCTGATGACTTTCTACTTGAACTAATTATAAGTAACTACCTGAGGGTCCAAAAGTGTGTAATCATGTTTAAGATCACAACTGTGGCTGGGCTCAGTGACTCACACCTGTAATCCTAGTACTCCGGGAAGCCAAGATGGGTGGATTGCTTGAGTCCAGGAGTTTGAGACCAGCCTGTGCAAGAGCGAGACCCCATATATAAAAAATAGCCAGGCGCTTGTAGTTCCAGCAACTTGGGAGGCTGAGGCAAGAGAATCACTTGAGCCCAAGAGTTTGAGGTTGCTGTGAGCTATGACGCTATGGTATTCAACCCCAGGGCAACTGAGTGAGACTCTGTCTCCAAATTAAAAAAAAAAAAAAAAAAAGATCATAACTGTGCCCTAACACTTCCAACCCAAGAAAAAATGACCACACATACTGAGAGCACTATGCTTTGGGAGACAGGAATGTAGACAATAGGGGAAACAGCAATTGGTTCTGTTACTTTCGTCTTTTTTTCATGATGCCTATGGAATAGTCCCTTTTATTTTTTGTATGCTTAGATTATTTTGAGAGACTGTTTCTCTAATCCTAATACTTCTATTTAAATCAGGGTAGAACAATAACATTTATGTGAATTAGAATACATACAAAACAAAAATGCTTGGAGAAGCTGGTTCTGGTACAGTTTATTGATGATATGGGGTGATGAAACACAAAGCACACTTGTTACTTTTACAGAATAGAGAGAAATATTATCTTGGTAAAGGAAGGTAGAATTTGTAGAGAAATACGCTGAGTACTTAGTACCATGTACATAGCTTTTAGACTCTGTAGTTTGTGTTCAAAAATTGATTTTAAATAGCGTAACTTTTAATTTTGATAAATGAAAATATATTTAAGAAATAATCCATACATGCCTAAGATATTCAATAATATATGTAATAAATATTTAATATAAGCTTTAAAACAATCTTAAATATTTACTATCACTACTTTGATTTCTAAGAATCATTATTTTAAGCTTCACAAGTATCTGACTGGTATGGTACAGAAAAATAAATAAAATAGGAAATTGAAATATTCATTGTTAATATTTTCCCACTTATATTCAAGAACATTTACTTTTGTTTTATGTCCCTACCTTCTGTCTGGAAGAAAGTATATTTTAACATAAGGATTTCTTGGCCTCCCATCTTCCCTGGAAGGGAGATCCTTTGCTCCCAAAATTGTAACTATTAATTGGTGACCAACCTTGTCAAACCACAGTTTTATCTGGAAAGCAAAAAGAAACATTTAACATCCAAACATAATGTCTACATTTCAAATCCACCCCATTTTCTTACACTAATATTAGTACAGTATATAAATTTTACTTAGTAAATTGTGGTTAGTTAAAATAAAAGGATATACTATAATAACTTCAATGAATAAAAAAATGAGTTAGATATTTTAGTTTCTATGATAAATCACTTTTTTTTTTACTCAAATGTGATTGCTTATTAACATGCATACTATAATTACATTATCAAAATTAGGGACTTTATACACAATGATCGCTCTGAATCTTTCCTTATGCAAGAATCACTGTAGTTCATTTTGGTTCTCCTACAATACTGACTTCAGAATAACTGCTCAAAATAAATTGAGTGGATAGTAACTTGTTTATGTGATATTCATAGGGAATTTTCAAATAAATATTTTATGTTAGTCTGTAGCAAAGAAACACTTCCAAGATTATAAGCAAACTTACTAGTAGCTACTTACTAGTAGCTAGTAACTAAAGCTTACTAGCTTTAGTTAACAGATTGCCTCAATTTTTACTTCAAACTTCAATAAATTCATCTTTTTTAAATTTTCTTATTCAGACCTAAAATCTCCTTTCGTTTTATGAAGCAAATATATTACATCCTTAAAATAATAAGAATACATTTTATTATTTCAGATAAGAAAATGCGAATAATTTCCTTGTGCCATAATTAGAGATTGGAACTTCACATCCAACTTCTGAAGTCATTTGATTTAACTGTTACCACCTCCCACACACATACCTCACACCCTCATCCCTCGCTAGCTGATTCTATGTCAGGATATATGATAACTACAGCTCTAATCCCCATCTTGGTTCAAAATTCTGTACATCTCTGTCCACTACCTTGAAACTGAAATGGAACCAGAAATTTAGAATTTGAGAATAACAGGTAAAAATCAATTCTGGTTATATATAAAACACTGGCAGTTCAGTTACAATTCCAATATGGCCTTATAGACTCTCATTTCACATCCTAGAGAATGAGAGACCTAAGCAACTTTTGCATCAGAAGGGGAAGACTAACAGCCCAAAAGAGTATATAAAATTATTTTTATGTTGTTGTTTCTTTGATGAATGGTAGCCCTCTTATGGGAATAAGTAAGAAATATCCAAATTTATCACTAATCTACATTTTGTGTTAAGTCTTTATGTTTGATGCTGGTATTACCTTGCTATTGTGTAACTTTTTCTAACAGAGCTGCTAAGTACAAAAATAGATCCTACACAATTATTTCTCTATGGTTAACAAACCTCCTATGTCAGTATTCCCTGGATTATTTACTAAAAAGTTACAAATTCCTAGGGCCCACCTCTCACCTACAGAATCAGAATGGGGCCCTGAAATTTGGATTTTAACGAGTCCTCCGGGTGATCCTCATGAGCATTAAAATTTGAGAACCACTGCCTTAGATTAAGAGATCAACAACCTGAAGAAAAAAGTTTTCAATATTTGAAAGGAAAAAGTTCAAACATTTACTTGCCTAACCATATTAGAACATACATACAGAAAAAGATAAGGAGGAATAAGAGACTAAATATTCTTCTGGTAAAAGGCATGAGGGGGAAGCAAATAAAGAAATGCAGAAGTGTCTAATTGCATATGAGATGAAAGAGATGTTATAGACAGCGTCATGGTACCTGTATAATGTGTGACCACAGCCACATTAATTTTTATGCTACCCTTTCTTTTCACTAGTAAAAAAGTGTTTATGGCTATATTTTTTTCTAAAACACTAAAAATCTTTCTGAGAATCATGACATGAATATTAGGCACCTCAAAGAGAAAACAATTTTATAAGACTAATAATAAACTTTACATTTAAGAAACAATAATTACTACGAGACTAAGCTTAAAATTATTGGAGGAAATTATTGACTTTTTGGAAATTTTTTTGAGGAGTTGAGACTAAGCACTTGTTCCTATCTCCATAGACAATATTTTTGCTCCTTCAAAATCATTAGAACTAATATTTGAGATATATATATTTCAAGAGTCTGATAAAGACTTTTTGTATTTCTCTGTGCCCTGGAAAACAAAAAAAGCTATTATAATATTATCCATTTCTCATACAAATAGGTAACATATGGATTTTTTATAATAATACATTATAGTTTACTTTATTACACTTAAAATATACAGATATTAAAATGATTGTAATAGGAAGCAAGCACATTTTAATTTTACCAATTTCGTCAAAATTAGATTTTTTAATAGCTGCCTTAAACTAAGTATATGGTTAATAGCCCTAATTTTTATTTATTTTATTTTTATTTATATTATGAATTTTAATTTGTATTACAATACTTGCATTGAAGTTTTTAATAGATATCCAGTTCATGTCATCAAAACAGAATCATTTTCTAGCTAGATTATTTTATCACATTACTAAATTTCTTATCTGCTTCTTAAATGGCTAAAATACACCTGTTGATTCCACAAAATACAACAAATGTTTCTTCACAATTCTAGTCCTAATGTATTTCTTGTTCTACCTCAAATTTCATTAATAAAAACATTAGTGTCATTTTAATTATTTTAATATAATTACCATTTCAGCTCCCACATGTAACCATTTTTAATATTCTTAAGAAGAACTTGAGTAGCACAAGTAAATATATTTTACATAGTACAATATTAACTATAGGAAATTTAATTTTTTAAATTCAAACAAAATAAACCAATAATTTTTTAAAAAACATGCAGCAAAGCAAGGAAAGCATACTACTACTATTTTGAAAACCTCTATTAACATTACTTTACTGTGGAGGATTTCCTAATGAAAAGAAGCAAACAACTTGTACCCAAGCATTACAATAAAATTAAATGAAATTACCATGATTAAATAGAAACAAAATAAATTCAATATGTTTTATTTGGATTATAATTTTATAAGTAATATACTTTCCAAAAATTGAAACTTATATGTAATAAATATAAAATTCAATTTTAAACAAGGTACAAATTGATTTGCCAATCTCCTCAAGGAGTTATTGCTTGGAAAATGCCAGAGAATGTAGATGTTGAGTGACATAATGAATGATTTAAAGAGACAGCAACCTTAATGTAATAAAGGAAAATATAAAACAGTGTAAAATCTGTAAATGTTACATATATAAGTGGAATCTACATTAAATCTTAATTAGATGCCACTTTGAAACCTATCAGTTTTATTTAGTATTTAGTTTATCACATAAAATCAGTAACAAAAATTGTCTCTTTAAATTTGTATTCAGTATTCTAATCCCCATGCAGAATTTTACAAGCTGGCTCATAAATGGTTTGGAAGTCAATAATATGGTTTGGAGCAACATACCAAAAAATGTTTTCCTACTACGCATTTTCCAAAAACATACAAATAAGGGTTAAAACACAACTTTAGATTCTATCAGGCAGACAAGGCCTTTACCTGAACCCTAGGAACAAAAGGCGTTGTTCTTCTACTAAGGCTTTGGCTCTGGTAAGCAAAATTAAAGAAAAAAGCAATAAAACAAAACCAAAAAGGACAACACGCTGGAACTAAAAGACCAAAAGTAAAAACAAACACAACTGTCCCTTAAATACAATTTTCCATGATAATATCTAAATTAAGTGCTGCAATGTAATGAATAAATTAATATTGCCCAATGCTAAAATACATAAAAACTATACAAAATACTAACATTTGTTTAATCAGAGTTTTAAAATGTAGTCAACATAACAGGGATTAGACTGGATATAAAATAACATTTAAACTCGTATATTCTGAAAGAATGGTTGTAAGCATAGTTCAAGAAATTTCAGATTTTGCCCTTAAACATACTACATAGAAAAGAAGCACAGTTCAAAAAAGAAGTTAGAAGAAAACTATAGAGTTATAGAGTTATTAGTGAAAAGTCATCTGTGGAACTAATTGTGTAACTTCTCCAAAGTTATATAAGTCTAATCAAAGTCAAAAAAACATTAGCCAAGTTGGCTTTAGAATTTTTTAAAGGAATAAATAAATTAAGATAATAGTGTGTTAGAGTACATTGGATTAATTAATTGATTCATACCTAAAGAATATAAACCACGTCCTAATATTGAAACACAATCTGCAGACATTTATTATGTACCACTTGAGATAACACTGTTTATTGCTAATCACATCTATTAATAACAACATATCATTTCTCTTTGCTTAGTTCATTATATTTTTCAAGCCTTTACTGACATTTTATACAAGCTTATTGTCTCATGGTATTCTCATCAATCCTAGGAGTTACTTAATTGTATCCCCAACTTGCAGATGAGGAAATATAAAAAGGGCTATATACACACTTGCTGTACTTAAATGAAAAGCTAAATAGTGTAAAAGCAGAAAATAGAGCCCGATTCTGATTAAATCACTCTATTTCGAGTTCTCAGAATAAAATCAAATTTCTTGTCTATTCTAACTTTTTTTGTTTTCATTTTGAAACAGTTTTCAAAATACACCACAATAATTACAATGTTGTGTCTTTACTCAGATATTATAACAGTTAAATCAGGAACAAAATCAGATGCATGTCTATGGATTTGGGAATGGATTTCAAAGGATTTAATTCTGCTTCTCTCACCAATATTGCACCCCATTCCTCACATTTCTTATAGATGTTTCTCTTGTCTACTTCAAAGTTATAAATAGTTTAAGGCTTCTGTCTTTTCCATTGCTATATGGAAAGAGATAACACATACTAGGAGAACTGTTGCCAAATTCAACTATCATTGGACAGACACTGTAAGACACAAATTCTAAAACCCAAAGGAAAGCAGACTCATTCAGTCATGAGATCTCTCTCTCACTCTGTCTCTCTCTCTCAACCTAATCTATCCTGTCTTCCTTTGGGTATGGACACATTCCCTAAGGAAGAAAGAAATGTTCAGATGTGGAATATGTTACTGATGTCTGTCTGCGTGACTGTACATGGATAATTCATTAGCAAATGGGGGAGAGAATGCATGAAATTCATAGAGATTAAACTAAGCATGCTGAAGAAAAGGACTAACAAAGTACTCTAGAAACAGATTTTATTTCCCCTGCTCTCCTACTTGATCTGTTCTAGAACTAAAATATCAAGATAACAGAATATTTTTACAAGCAAATATTGCCTCAAATAATGAAAGATTTACTCTAAAAGAAATAGTATTTTTAAATAAATTAATCTTTTGAACCAAACGCTTTTCCATATTCTAAAAATGACCTTATGCAACTCACAAATTTCTGAAATCAAACTTCTAAAACCTATGATAATTTACACACAATCTTTACCTGTAAGTTTATACTTTTCAAATGGCTAGGGAAACATATTTTTGGTAGCTTTTTAAAAATTTGAGATAAAAATCATGAAAAATGCCATTAGCCATTTAACAGCATACAATTCAGTGGCAATTAATGCATTAACAATGCTATGTAATCATCACCTTCTTCTAATTTCAAAACTCATCAGCCCAGAAAAACGAACACCCTGTACATAAAAATTATTCCCTATTCCTCTATCTTGCTATCTTCAATCACTAAGCTTCCTTCTGTCTCTATGGATACTATGTCTCCATGAATATAACAAATAAAAGTGTTAAAGTACTATGTCCCTTATTGTAATTTGTAATCAATATTAATTCATTTATTTTAAGCATGAAAAATCTGACAATGTCTGTAACAATTCTGGCTTCATACAAATGAAAAATTTAAATTTGTACACTGCAATTTCTTTTGCATTTTTAAAGTCACTTCCTACTATTTACTGCATTACTACCTTTAGGACAGACATTCAATGCAATGCAATGCTTCCAGAATAACACAGTTATGACAACGAAGAGTAAAAGATAAAAGTTCTTTCATTTACAGAAAGTTTTTTAAACGGCTATAGAGTTTATAAGCAGATAAAAAGGACACGTGCTTATTCTTAAATTACTTAATCATTTTAAAGGGCATATAAAATATACTTAAAATATTTACTTAAAATGCAGTCAGAAAAATATTAAAACAAAGTAATTTGGGAAAATATGGCAACTATCTATCACCTACAGACCCCAAAGTGAAAGAAAATATGATTGGCAAGACAATCAGTCATATAATGCATTCTTGACAGAAAGAATGCTGAGCCTCTTTTCACTTTAAAAGAATTGAAAGCTATATTTTATTTTAACCCTCTATCAAACCAATTAGCCAAAGACTATAAGTTAATTCTAGAATAGTAATAATTACAACAGCAATTGTCTGAAGAAAGATACTGCTAAATTCTGGAAGAACGTATAAAAAAATAGAATCAAAATAAGGAAGTGCTGTCACTCAAAAGGCTAACATACAGTCCAGGGGACATAACCCTGAGTCCATGCTGATTTTCTCATCAAATAAATTAATGGCACTTTCGTGGTTATACCGTAGAATAATAAGGAGAAGCACAATTCAAGCATGGAGAGAAAATAAATTATATACACTTTTTAAATAATCACTAGCCTTGAGTATGAAAATGAAACAACAAATTTGCAGTGAAATATATATTTTCTTTTTGAGAAAATGCCAGTCCATGAAGTGACATAAAATATCACAGAGATGAGTTCAGTTACTATACAAATTATCTTTGTTTTCAGGCATTAGTAGTGTCATGCTTTTGTTAGTGAGGTATGAGTCCAAGTAAAATCTCACCAAAAGCAAAATGCCCAAAGGTCTAATAGGAGGAAATAGGAATTATAATGTTGCCTTATGACTTTCTAAGGTGTTTCCCAAAGAGTGATACATGTAAACATTTATTTTTCCAACCTCAACATCTTTAGAGCAAACAAAAATTATCCCCAGGCTGATACAGATAGGGTTAAAGATAACAGGAAATACTGTGTTCAGGATAGCATCTTACTTATATTTCCCTGGATGCAAAGAATGAGAACAAAATTAAAAAATTACATGAAGGAAAAATCATTCCACTATGTTTACTTGTATACCTTGTGACTAGCACTATCTTGACATGAGTTCCAGACCTTTGCACACATTTCTAAAATAGATGATTGAAATTTAATTTGATAAAAATATTTTAGGACAAAAAATTTGCAAATTGATTTTTCAAGAGACTTAAAATTTCATTTTGTGCTTCATATTGTAATTTTACTTCTCGAAAGTTATCCTGACAAAATAATTTTGTCCTAACAAAAATACTCAAGGTTTATTATACTCAAGGATTTCCGTGGTATCATTATTCGTAATAATACAAATTAGAAACAAGCAAGATATCCTATGATTTAAGTTAAAATGAAGTATTAAATAGGTATTAAAATGATTGTAAGAGGAATTTTTAAAGACAGGAAAAAGTTCACAATATTATGAAGTGAAAAAGCAGGATTCAAAACAGTATGGACAAATCTTTTCCAGTGTTATTTAAAACATTATATGTGAATGATTATATTTTAGTGTCTGGAATATAGATGAGTTTTATTTTGTATTTACTTTTTTGTACTTTTCATATTTCCCCACAATAACATATACTATATTTAGTTATATGATATATGTGGTTGTGGTGTGTGTGTGTGTATGTGTGTGTCTGTGTGTATAATTTTAAGACGTAGGCAGCTAAAAAAGTTTTACTACTAATATCATAGTGGAATATATTAAATGAGAAAATGGCACAGATTTTAAATTACAATTAAATAGATTTCAAACCAACATTGCTTATAAATCTAAAGACGGTAACTTTACATCATTATACAAATGTTTAGAAGTTGATCTTTTAAGTTTATATTTCCCTCAATATTTAAGTTTAATTTGTCTACTATATTAATTTTGAACCATGAAGAAAAATAGTTGAATTTGAGATTCATCTATCCCTGAAGTACATTTCTCACCCAGCCCTCCTAGTCCAATTTGTAATAGGACCCTGGAATTCAAGTGAGGTAACAAAGTAGTACTCAACTTATTATGGAAATCTAAATTCTGATCCCTTCTCCACCAACTCAAGCCATCTATACGCGCGCGCGCGTGCGCACACACACACACACACACACACACAGAGATTTAATTATGTACTGGCATTATCCAGATCCTAGAGCCTTATTTAAAGATAAGTTATTGAAATGAAGGCATAATAAAAAATAACAGCTAACATTTACAAGTGTTTTCTTAGGTGGTAGAAGAAAATGCATACACATTTGTAACTACAAATAACAGCATATGTGCTGTCGATATATCTAAGAAACTAAGTAGAAAGATGCTACTTATGGTGGAGAATAGATAAAAGCCACTGTCCTCCAATGAAAAAGTTCATTCTGTTTATGAAAGAGGAAGGAAAAGAAAATAATAAATGGCAGAAATACACTTTAGTATGACATTTACAATCTCCTAAGAGTATCTCATCTTTCTGCATAACTTTCCTGTTATTCTCATCTTTGTGGTCTAAATAGTTCCAGAAGATACATGTCTAATGACTTTTTCAATAATTTTATAATATATTAATCTTGCATATACTTCTTAAATCTCTTTTAAATTAATGAAAATATTTCAGAAAAAATAAAATACTACCCTCTACAGAAAAGGAAAAATTTCATAACTGATTTAACAAAAAGGTATTTCTATAGCTCTTAAAATATCAGCCAATGATAGTTTTGTTTTAGCTATAAAATTTTTCATCCAAAATTAAATGTCTGGATTTTGAGAACCTACATAGCTCTATAATACTCACAGAGCTTCAAGTTTAGTAATCACCAGTATTACTGGCAATATTAAACTATATGTTTCTAAAATATAACAAATTTAAGTATATTAATATTTTTAAAGGGTTTAATAAGCAAATAACTAAACAAATAAAAAGTAAGGACTTAAATTTGCAAAGGTCTTCTAACATGAACATAATATCAAATGTATAACTTGATTTCTATGTTTTATTAGAATATGTTCAAATCAGCAAGCACTTCATGTGAAGTCCACTTGCTGTGTTCACTATCCTATTATGTATCTTCCTATATTTGGCTTTGGCTTAGACAAAGAAATCTCAAGTACCTCTGTGTGTCATAGCAATATTTATATTCCAATGATTACTATGAAATTCCCCCCAAATTTCCTTAAGGTTGTAAAGCAGTGAAAATTATAGAAATATTTCCTTTTATCTCAAGTACCATCTTTGTACAGTACAACAATTTTATTTCTCTTAAAAATCTATGACAATTCATAGTCATTTTAAGGTATAGAACGAAATTCATGACTTTGAATTTTGGATAATTATTAAGGTAAAAAGAGTTCAGATATCTTCACAATATCTATCTCTCATTAAATTCCAGAAAACCTAATGCTAATAAACAAAACAGTATAATAAATAATCTAAATTGAATTTCAATGAGTTAAAATTATTAAGAACAAGAAAGTTGATAGTTAAAAGAATTTGATTTATAAAAAAAAACTACCATCATATTTTAAAAATACTATTTAATATTCCAGAAAGAAAAAATAATTTAGTGATTACATACTGAAAGTTGTCCTGATAAGAACTGTGGAACATCCCTCAACATGCCAGGACTCATGGGAGAGGTAACAGAAATAGAAGGACGATCCATTTTTTGAGATTCGAATGAGCTAGAACCTGAAACGATAATTATACATAAAGAATGATAATAATGGTTCTTTCCTAGTATTGAATAACTGCTATCATATATCTCTTATATATTTATTTTTAAATATGCACAAAAATGTTATTACATAGTCTATTAATCACAATGTTCCAAATATATTTAGGTTATTATTTTGGTAAGTATAAGTGCATAAACACAAGGGATTTTCTTCAGACCAATAGTGAATCATTTTCTGTGCAAGTTAGAGCTCTACCTCAGGAGACTTAGCTATTTTTTCTGTTTTTTTAAAATAGAAATGAGGAGGAATAACCAAAACACAAATCAATAAAGTGATGTAAAGACAGTCTGAACTTGCCATTCTAAGAACATAGGTACTAGAATGTCCAAAATATTAAATGTTTTCAGGAGGTGATTTTTTAAAAGTATATCTAGAAGGATATAATAGATTGTCACAAAGAAGTGAGAGACTATGTAAAATGATACTACAGAGTAGCAGAAAAAACATAACTACTGTACCCAGAAGTTGTACGTATGAATTTATTTCTATGAAAGGAAATGGACAAGTCGGAAAGTGAATAGGAATAAAGCTAATGGGATACTATGGGAATAATGTCCCAGGAATTCTGGACTATGCACCACTGTATCCACAGTAAGTTTTATGAGTCAGATAAAAATTGCACCTGAGGAAGATGATTTTACCAACTACTTAAAATGTGGATTGGAAGGGAGAGGGATGGAAAACACTTACGAGCAAATAGAAATGAATAAGATGATAGTATTGATAGTAAAGGTTATGAAAATAGAATAGAAATAAGGAATCAGGCAATATCATGAAAAAGAAAATGAGGACACAGAAACTAATTAGATGTGAAAGGAAAGAGAAGGGAAACCAGGATTTCAAACCTAATAACCAGACGGGGGACTAGGAAAGTTCTCTGTGTGTCTGATAGTCATTGGGATTTAGAACACTATGGAAGATGTGCGTTTAAGGGAATGAGTGGATAGTGACTTAACCTGAAACACAGTTACCCTATAACATATCTAAGATATCCAAGGGGAGACATAAGCACGTAACTGGAAATATAAATGGGAGCAAATGCTGGGGAAGAAGCTAGTGTTGGAAATTAAACTGCAGAGTTTTATGTCTAACTGGAGATACAAGTAGATAAAGCTCACCTCCCTAGAGAGTATAGTGTAAAATGAAGGAGAAACTACAAGTCGTGAGATCAGAACTAATAGTGATATCTTTTATATTATTTAGAAAGTAGGAAGAATGATGCCTTTATACTAAGAAATAAGCTATGTTCTTACTCTAAAGCTTGTTAAGCTTCAGGTAATGAGAAAATATTTAACAGAATGTATTCTTTGAACATAACAGAGATTAAGGGACAACAATAAAGCCTAGCTGGCAATTAAAAAAATAAGAATAAAGAAATTTATTGGGGAACCAGAAAGAGAGGGTTAAGGACTGGACTTTAGAGAAACAGATTCTTTGATGTTTAAAAAATAAAAAATTGGACCTATTTTGAGAAAGGATCCCCATCTCTTCGGAACAATTTTAAAATTGTAGCCTAGGTGCCTCTTAAATAGCTAAAATAAGACAAAAAGATTCCGCACTGCTCACACTATATCTGAGTGATATAATAAAGGTGAATACAAATTTTACATACCCCATAGGATCACTGTGTGAGAATTAAGTGTGATAACATTGGTACAATGTCAAGCATAATTACAAGTATTAAATAAAATGGGAGTATTGAGAATGATGATGATAATAGACTTTTATAATAATAATGATATTATTAATTTATTGTGTTATGGTTTTATGTGATCGTGATACTATTTTGGATAAAATGATTTAGCACTTAGTCAAAGGTACTAAATCAAATAGATCATGTGACCATAATTTAAAGTATAGAAGACTGGTATTCCAAAAAGATTTCACTTCTGTGGTGAATTTAAAGAAATTTATTCTTATAATTGCAAATATGAATGTCAAAAAATCTATTTTGATAGTATATTCTCAATTATTGTGGCATCTAGAGAATCTGACCACTTCTTACCACCTACATCACTACCACCATGATCTAAGTCACCACTGTCTTGTCACAAGATTGTTAAACTCTCACTGGTCTCTTTGCTTTTATCCTTGACTGTGTTTATTTTCAACATAGTAGCCTGATTTTAAGACTAAATATCATCTGAAAACCAACATATAAAGCTCCTAATTTCCCTCAAAGTAAAAGGCAGAGTCCTTGGAGTGGCTAGTGTATTGTATGCCATTTGACTATCCATTATTCCTCTATCCTGATTCCTACCATTCTCCCCCTTGATCACTCCGTTCAGCCACACTTGTCTCTTTGCATTTCCTGAAATGCACCTTAGGATTTCCTGTCTTAGAAAAGACTGCACTAAGACATGATTGCAAGAGGGACTTTACCTAACAATTGCAATCAGTGTAACCTGGCTTATTGTACCCTCAATGAATCCCCAACATTAAAAAAAAAAAAAAAAAAAAAGGCTGCACTAACTGGATCCAGTGCCTAGAAAGATCTTCCCCCAGGTAGCCAATCTTTCAAATTTTGGCTCCAATTCTTTCTCAACGTGGTCTATCCTGATCAACATATTTCAAATTGCAGCCCTCCTCCTCCTTTCTCTCAGTATCACTTACTCTATTTTTTCAATCAAGAAACTTAGCTCACTGGGAAAAATTCATTTGTTTAACATTTCAAATAGTACTCAAAAACAATAAAAAGCATTCAATATTTCATATTTAAACCTACTGGTCTATTGTTCTATTACTACATTAAATCGCAACTGTTATCCCACTTACCAAAAATATAAACTAGAATAAATGTAATTATTCCCCAGTTTGCTCCATGCATTTCCCCTTGCTTATTGATGGTGAGATTACAAAATAATAAATATTTTAATTAGAGTGACTAGGGGACAAAACCTTTGGAAGTGATAAATAAGATCATAATTTTTTATTGTAATGATATTATATATGGCACACAGGCACTCCAAAACTTACCTAATTGTGGAGTTTATTTGTGTGCAGTTTATTGTAATATAATTTAAGAATACTGTATAAAAATCCATAGAAAAGGGCGGTGCCTGTGGCTCCAAAGGAGTAGGGTGCCAGCCCCATATGCCGGAGGTGGCAGGTTCAAATCCAGCCCCAGGCAAAAACTGCAAAAAAAAAAAAAAAAAAAAAAATCCATAGAAAAGATAATGTAGTTAAAAAAATCTTAAAATATTATAGAATTTTGGGCTGCGCCCATAGCTTAGTGGGTAGGGCACCAGCCACATACACTTGGGGCTGGCTGGTTCGAACCTAGCCTGGGCCAGCTAAATAACAATGACAACTACAACAACAAAAAAAAATAGCTGGGCGTTGTGGTGGGTGCCTGTAGTCCCAGGTACTTGGGAGGTTGAGGCAAGAGAATCGCTTAAAGTTCCAGCAGTTCTGAACCTGTGGGTCACAACTCCTTTGTGGGGTGAACTACCCTTGCACAGGGGTCGCCTAAGACCATCCTGCATATCAGATATTTACACTACAATTCATAACAGTAGCAAAATTACAGTTATGAAATAGCAACGAAATAATTTTATGGTTGGGAGTCACCACAACATGAGGAACTGTATTAAAGGGTCGCAGCATTAGGAAGGTTGAGAACCACTGGCTTAAACCCAAGAATTTGAGGTTTCTGTGAGCTGTGACACCATAGTACTCTACCAAGGATGACATACTGAGACTATGTCTCAAAAAAAAAAAATTATACAATTTTGTACTGTTTTCACAGTGACATAAAATAATGTAAACTTTGCATCTTTATGTTATTGTATACTTAACAAGATTAACATTTCTTATTGCATAACAATAGATAAAATACTTCACTTAGCTTCTGATGACTAAATGACTTTATTAATACCATTTTCTTCTAGAATAAATGAAACTTACTGGACTCCAGTTGTGCGTGTGTGCTATCAGGTATTCTAGGTATATCTCTGAAATGATAGAAAAAGAAATGAAAACAAGATACTGTTTGAACAATTAATGCACCTGCCATTTTTGATTCTTATTAACCTGTATTAGAACAGTGCTAAATAAAAAAACTGTGTATAGAAGCAGCAATATATAAATAAGAAACAAACAAACCTTAGTACTTATTGATAAGAAAAGCATCCTGGGCTAATCCCAACTATGTAAGAGTAATTAAAATTCCCATGAATTTTAGCAGATTGATAAAAACATAGACTTTATTTTCTGTGTCTCACTATAAATTATCCATTATAACATTTTATATTGAACAAGATAAGTTTTACAGATACATTTTAATTTTACTCTACTCTTTACCTTTACCTACCATTCTAAATCAATAATAATGAAGTACAAATAAAATATCATGAAGACAAAAATTAAAATATTTGTCTTGTGACTGAAACTTTTTAAATGTAATAACATCATTGACAAAAAAGGTAAACATATTTCTTACTAGAACTTGTAAATTTACCTTGTAATCATATTTACACCATAAATAAGTGTACTTTTTTATAAGTGTACATTTTTTATTATTAATGCCTAAAGTCATTCGCAAAATTACATAAAAGACTACAAATTATTTAAAATATTAAAAAAAAATGATTTGATAGCAAATCATATTTAATACCAAAAAAATATATTTGATAAGCACACTAAGCTAGTATACTGAAGTTTTTACCAAAGTATAAAAATACAAGGACACGAGAGGCGGAGCAAGATGGAAGCCAAGTAACAGCTTCCTTGCATCTGGGCACCGTGAGTCTGGGGATATAGGACTCCAGGCATCTCTGGCTGGTGGGATCTGCCTATCATCACCCCTGAGAGGATACAGGGAGTCAGCGAGAGACTTCTGGACCCCAAGAGGAGGATTAAAACAGTGGAAAACCGGCAAGTGGTCGCGTGTGTTCAATCCGTATAAACCCGCCTGCAACTGTAAGTTCAGTAGCAGCGAGACTGCAAACCAGAAAGGCCTTACCTGTGAACTGTTTTGGTGTCTTTGGACTTGGCACTCAGCTGAACTGCCTTGGGGAGAGCCTGAGCGGGAGTGCAGAGAACTTTGGCCTTTGTCTAGGGCCCCAATCTGAGCCACTGAGCCAGACGGAGCTAATAGTGTTTGGCTCTGAGTCACAGGCAGACATTGTGAGCCATCTGCCCCGGCAAGCTCCGCCCTCAGGGTCACAGAGCTGGAATTGGGTGGGAGCTGGTAACCCAGCGACCAAGTAGCCTAAGGGCGGGGTCTGAGCTGCCTTGCAGCCCTAACCCTCGGGGGCAGAGGGAGACCAGTTTTGACACACAGGGTAAGTGGATAGCCACTTCAGCAGTGATTCCAGCGACAAGCACTTCCCTGAGAAAGCTTCTGCTCAGTAAGTGAACAAGTTCAATGTGCCTTTTAAGTGGGCTGAAGAGAGATTTAGGGTGTCTACCTGCTGGGGTTTGAGAAACTAGCAGCCTCCAGTCGTATCAGAACTGTGATTAACATCTCATATCACAGAAGACCAGGTGTTGCCCAGACAATATTCAATAACATATACATACTGCTTTGTTTTTGGTTGTGGTTTTTTTTGGTTTGGTTGTTTTGTTTGTTTATTTTGACATTGGGGATTGTTGTTTTGTTTTTTAAGTTCAACCTTTTCCATACAGATCCTTTTTCTTTCTCAATTTTTCTAGTTTAATTATCATTTCCCATTGCTGCCTATTTCAATAATTAGAACTTCATTTTTGTTAGTGTTTCTACTGCTATTATTTGGTTTTTCCAGTCAATTTTATCCCGTAAAGTTTTCTGTTTGCTTGTTTTGGTTTGATTTATAGCATTTTTGTCTTTCCTCTCTACTTGGTGGAGGTGGGGTACTGTGTCTGATCAGGTTAGCAAAGAGCTGCTGACCTCAAGGGAACCAACCAACTGGGCACCCCCAGAAGGTGGGTTTTTTTTTAAGGTTGTATCAAAGTACCCTACTGTACATCTATATTGCTCTGTCTCCCTCTTTTTGTGCCTCTCTTCTTTTTGTCAATATTCCTTTTACCCACCCCCTCTCCTTTCTCTATTTTTCTTTTTTTTTTCTTCTCACTCGGTCCTCCTTTCTTCCATCCCTTTTTTGCTCTTAAACCTTCTCACCCTTCTGGTCCTGTAACCTTTAGTCCACAGGCATGAGAACATAAAGAGCAAGAGGAAGTGAAAGGAAAATTAGGGCAAGGAAACAGATAAAAGAAATCACCCATGAGGAAGAATCAGCAGAAAACTCCAGGCAACATGAAGAACCAGTCCAGAACAACCCCGCCAAGGGACCATGAGGTAGCTACTGCAGAGGATTCCACATATACAGAAATGTTAGGAATGACAGAAAGGGAATTTAGAATACACATGTTGAAAACAATGAAAGAAATGATGGGAACAATGAAGGAAACTGCTAATAAAGTGGAAAATAACCAAAAGGAAATCCAAAAACAGAATCAAATCAAAGATGAACGATATGAAGAATATAAAAAGGATATAGCAGAGCTGAAGGAAATGAAACAGTCAATCAGGGAACTTAAAGATGCAATGGAAAGTATCAGTAACAGGTTAGACCATGCAGAAGAAAGAATTTCAGAGGTAGAAGACAAAGTTTTTGAGATAACTCAGATAGTAAAAGAGGCAGAAAAGAAGAGAGAGAAAGCAGAACGTTCACTGTCAGAATTATGGGACTTTATGAAGCGTTCCAACATACGAGTTATAGGAATTCCAGAAGGGGAAGAAGAATGCCCCAGAGGAATGGAAGCCATACTAGAGAATATCATAAAAGAAAATTTCCCAAATATCACCAAAGATTCTGACACACTGCTTTCAGAGGGATATCAGACCCCAGGTCGCCTCAACATTAACCGAGCTTCTCCAAGACACATTGTGATGAACTGTCCAAAGCCAAGACAAAAGAAAAGATTCTGCAAGCTGCCAGGAGTAAGCGCCAGTTGACCTACAGGGGCAAATCCATCAGAGTGACCGCAGACTTCTCTAATGAAACTTTCCAAGCAAGCAGACAATGGTCATCTACCTTTAATCTACTTAAACAGAACAATTTCCAGCCCACAATTCTGTACCCTGCTAAGCTAAGCTTCAAAATTGATGGAGAAATCAAATCATTTACGGATATACAAACATTGAGGAAATTCGCCACAACAAGACCAGCTCTACAGGAAATACTTCAACCTGTTCTGCACACTGACCACCACAATGGATCAGCAGCAAAGTAAGAACTCAGAAATTAAAGGACAGAACCAAACCCCCACACTGATGCAAAAGATAAAACTAAGCAATGGACTCTCACCAAATAAGACGAATAGAATACTACCACACTTATCAATTATCTCAATAAATGTTAATGGCTTGAATTCCCCACTGAAGAGACATAGATTGTTTGACTGGATTAAAAAACACAAGCCATCCATTTGCTGTCTGCAAGAAACACACCTGGCTTCAAAAGACAAATTAAAGCTCCGAGTCAAGGGTTGGAAGACAATTTTTCAGGCAAATGGAATTCAGAAGAAAAGAGGAGTTGCAATCTTATTTTCAGATTCATGTGGATTTAAAGCAACTAAAGTCAAAAAAGACAAAGATGGTCACTTTATATTGGTCAAGGGAAAAATACAACAAGAAGACATTTCAATTCTAAATATCTATGCACCCAATTGAAATGCTCCCAGATTCTTGAAACAGACCTTACTCAGTCTGAGCAATATGATATCTGATAATACCATAATAACAGGGGACGTTAACACTTCTCTTACAGAGCTGGACAGATCCTCTAAACAGAAATTAAACAAGGATATAAGAGACTTAAATGAGACTCTAGAACAACTGTGCTTGATAGACGCATATAGAACACTCCATCCCAAAGATAAAGAATATACATTCTTCTCATCACCCCATGGAACATTCTCCAAAATTGATCATATCCTGGGACACAAAACAAATATCAACAGAATCAAAAGAATTGAAATTTTACCTTGTATCTTCTCAGACCATAAGGCACTAAAGGTGGAACTCAACTCTAACAAAAATGCTCGACCCCACCCAAAGGCATGGAAACTAAACAATCTTCTGTTGAATAACAGATGGGTGAAGGAAGAAATAAAACAGGAAATGATTAACTTCCTTGAGCATAAGGAAGACACAAGCTACCAAAACCTGTGGGATACTGCAAAAGCAGTTTTGAGAGGAAAATTCATCGCTTCAGATGCCTACATTCGAAAAACAGAAAGAGAGCACATCAACAATCTCACAAGAGATCTTATGGAATTGGAAAAAGAAGAACAATCTAAGCCTAAATTCAGTAGAAGAAAAGAAATATCCAAAATCCAATCAGAGATCAATGAAATTGAAAACAAAAGAATCATTCAGAAAATTAATGAAACAAGGAGTTGGTTTTTTGAAAAAATAAATAAAATAGATAAACCATTGGCCAGACTAACGAGGAATAGAAAAGTAAAATCTCTAGTAACCTCAATCAGAAATGATAAAGGGGAAATAACAACTGATCCCACAGAGATACAAGAGATCATCTCTGAATACTACCAGAAACTCTATGCCCAGAAATTTGACAATGTGAAAGAAATGGATCAATATTTGGAATCACACCCTCTCCCTAGACTCAGCCAGGAAGAAATAGAGATCCTGAACAGACGAATTTCAAGCACTGAGATCAAAGAAACAATAAAAAATCTTCCAACCAAAAAATGCCCTGGTCCAGATGGCTTCACTCCAGAATTCTATCAAACCTTCAAGGAAGAAGATTCTTCAAGGAAGAATTCCTGTACTGCAGAAATTATTCCAAAAAATTGAGGAAGAAGGAATCTTCCCCAACACATTCTATGAAGCAAACATCACCCTGATACCAAAACCAGGAAAAGACCCAAACAAAAAGGAGAATTTCAGACCAATCTCACTCATGAACATAGATGCAAAAATTCTCAACAAAATCCTAGCCAATAGATTACAGCTTATCATCAAAAAAGTCATTCATCATGATCAAGTAGGCTTCATCCCAGGGATGCAAGGCTGGTTTAACATACGCAAGTCTATAAACATTATCCATCATATTAACAGAGGCAAAAATAAAGATCACATGATCCTCTCAATAGATGCAGAAAAAGCATTTGATAAAATCCAGCATCCTTTTCTAATTAGAACACTGAAGAGTATAGGCATAGGTGGCACATTTCTAAAACTGATTGAAGCTATCTATGACAAACCCACAGCCAATATTTTACTGAATGGAGTAAAACTGAAAGCTTTCCCTCTTAGAACTGGAACCAGACAAGGTTGTCCTCTGTCACCTTTACTATTCAACATAGTGCTGGAAGTTCTAGCCAACAATTAGGCAAGACAAGGAAATAAAGGGAATCCAAATGGGAGCAGAGGAGGTCAAACTCTCCCTCTTTGCTGATGACATGATCTTATACTTAGAGAACCCCAAAGACTCAACCACAAGACTCCTAGAAGTCATCAAAAAATACAGTAATGTTTCAGGATATAGAATCAATGTCCACAAGTCAGTAGCCTTTGTGTACACCAATAACAGTCAAGATGAGAAGCTAATTAAGGACACAACTCCCTTCACCATAGTTTCAAAGAAAATGAAATACCTAGGAATATACCTAACGAAGGAGGTGAAGGACCTCTATAAAGAAAACTATGAAATCCTCAGAAAGGAAATAGCAGAGGATATTAACAAATGGAAGAACATACCATGCTCATGGATGGGAAGAATCAACATTGTTAAAATGTGTATACTTCCCAAAGCAATCTACCTATTCAATGCCATTCCTATCAAAATACCAACATCATGCTTTCAAGATTTGGAAAAAATGATTCTGCGTTTTGTATGGAACCGGAAAAAACCCCGTATAGCTAAGGCAGTTCTCTGTAACAAAAATAAAGCTGGGGGCATCAGCATACCAGATTTTAGTCTGTACTACAAAGACATAGTGCTCAAGACAGCATGGTACTGGCACAAAAACAGAGACATAGACACTTGGAATCGAATTGAAAACCAAGAAATGAAACTAACATCTTACAACCACCTAATCTTTGATAAACCAAACAAGAACATACCTTGGGGGAAAGACTCCCTATTCAATAAATGGTGTTGGGAGAACTGGATGTCTACATGCAAAAGACTGAAACTGGACCCACACCTTTCCCCACTCACAAAAATTGATTCAAGATGGATAAAGGACTTAAACTTATGGCATGAAACAATAAAAATCCTCCAAGAAAGCATAGGAAAAACACTGGAAGATATTGGCCTGGGGAAAGACTTCATGAAGAAGACTGCCATGGCAATTGCAACAACAACAAAAAGAAACAAATGGGACTTCATTAAACTGAAAAGCTTCTGTACAGCTAAGGAGACAATAACCAAAGCAAAGAGACAACCTACACAATGGGAAAGGATATTTGCATATTTTCAATCAGACAAAAGCTCGATAACTAGGATCTATAGAGAACTCAAATTAATCCACATGAAAAAAGCCAACAATCCCTTATATCAATGGGCAAGAGACATGAATAGAACTTTCTCTAAAGACGACAGACGAATGGCTAACAAACACATGAAAAAATGTTCATCATCTCTATATATTAGAGAAATGCAAATCAAACCAACCCTAAGATATCATCTAACCCCAGCGAGAATGGCCCACATCACAAAATCTCAAAACTGCAGATGCTGGCGTGGATGTGGAGAGAAGGGAACATTTTAACACTGCTGGTGGGACTGCAAACTAGTACAACCTTTCTGGAAGGAAGTATGGAGAAGCCTCAAAGCACTCAAGCTAGCCCTCCCATTTGATCCTGCAATACCGTTACTGGGCATCTACCCAGAAGGAAAAAAAATCCTTTTATCATAAGGACACTTGTACTAGACTGTTTATTGCAGCTCAATTTACAATCGCCAAAATGTGGAAACAGCCTAAATGCCCACCAACCCAGGAATGGATTAACAAGCTGTGGTATATATATACCATGGAACACTATTCAGCCATTAAAAAAAACCGGAGACTTTACATCCTTCGTATTAACCTGGATGGACGTGGAAGAGATTATTCTTAGTAAAGCATCACAAGAATGGAGAAGCATGAATCCTATGTACTCAATTTTGATATGAGGACAATTAATGACAATTATGGTTATGGGGGGGGAAACAGAAAGAGGGAAGGAGGGAGGTGGGTGGGGCCTTGGTGTGTGTCACACTTTATGGGGGCAAGACATGATTGCAAGAGGGACTTTACCTAACAATTGCAATCTGTGTAACCTGGCTTATTGTACCCTCAAAGAATCCCCAACAATAAAAAAAAAAAAAACTACAAGGACAGAAAATTAAAAAATGGATAAAATCTCTTGTGCCAGATTGATTGCTTTGAAGGAACATATCAATAAAACTAATTTATAGGGCGGTGCCTGTGTCTCAAGGAGTACACGCTGGCCCTATATACTGGGGGTGGCAGGTTCAAGCCCGGCCCTGGCCAAAACTGCACAAAAAACTAAAACTAAAACTAATTTATCAACCCAAGTCATTTTCTCCTTCATTTTTTATGAAAGAGAGGAAAATAAGAAACCTCATCATTTCCTGAATGAATGAAACGTGTGCATTATTATTCCACAACAAAGAAGAATTTCAAAGAAGAATTTCTATAGGGTTCTTATAGAATTTCTAGGGCTCCACCCTAGAATGCTCTTACCTCAAATAGGCATTTAATAATTCACTGTCAGTTTATATATTTTTCTATTGCTTTTGTGTTTTTATTTTTCTTTTCCTATCTGAGACAGAGTCTCTGTCACCTATGCTAGAGTACAGTGCCATCATCATAGCTCAATCTATGCAACCTTAAACTCCTGAGCTCAACCTTAAACTCCTGCCTCACTCTCTCAAATAGCTGGAACTACAGGCATGCCCCACTATGCCTTTTTTGTAGATATGGGATCTTGCCCAAGCTGGTCATGAATTCCTGGCCTCAAGTAATCTTCCTGCCACAGCCCCCTGAAGCACTAGAATTTTAGGCATGAGCCACCATGCCTGACCCGTTGCTTTTATTTACATATAGGAATATCTTTTACAATAGCATAGAACATAAGTCTCTATATAAAGTAGCTACTACTGTGATATTTAATGAGTAATTCATAATTTGGTGAAAGGATTATAATTTACTGCCAACTTCTGGAAACTGTCAATTTATATCTGTCTATATGACAGTGATTTTCAACTGGTGTGCCACATGGTGCACTGGTGTACTATGAGAGAATTTTAGGTATGCTGTGAAAAAATTTAAGTATCATTAATTAAATTATTATTGAAAGAAGTTCAAAGCACAGTAGGTATATTCCATTTTTTATTGTTTTTTATTTCTTTTGATCAACGTAATTTAAGTCTGCCACAGAAGTTTAGCTATAGGTTCAAGTGTGCCATGGGATAAAAAAAAAAGGTTGAAAACCACTGCTATGTGGATTATGTTTACTCTTATAGGCATTACAAATTACAAATATAAATTACAAAGCCCAATAGTACTTTGTCATTTGCTTAGTTTTAGTCTGTTTACCCACCTATCTTTAAAGACGTTATGTTTTTCATTAAACTATTCTATATTGAAATCACTATCTTAAAAAAAGAAACGTAAAATTTGCACACTATAACTAATTGTCATTTTTACTATGTAGAGGACTATAGTTCATGCAGCTTATATTAAAAGTAACTATTACTATAATCCCCTCCTCCTCAATGCTGTTAGTACCTACTAGGGTGCTATAATAATAAAAACACCTAACTATTTCTTCTTCTTTTGTAATTAAAGATATATTCTATTATAATCAGATAAAGAGATGTCATGACTTTCATAAGGTAATTTTGGTAGAGAAGGAGACAAAGTGTTGTCTATAAAATAATTTATTTTCATAAAGCAGACATTTTGGAATTGCACATTATGAACTATTTAATAGGAGTCAACTTTAAATGCATAAAAATAATGAAATCATCTTACCCAATAGGCCTTGAAACAACAAGCTCCACTTGTGGTTCAGGTTTGGATTCCAAAATGATATTATACACTTCCTCAAATGTGGCTCCTTGTAATAGCCTTCCATTCCATTCTAACACTTCATCACCTATCATGCGTGTCAGTAATATTAATCGTAGTAAGAAAATATAATCTTATAAATTCAGTAAAAACAAAAGTAATCTTAAGCTTTAACAAACTCCATAAAATGAAATCACCATTGCGGAATGAAAAACATACTGAGAAAAGCTCTGGTGGCACCAAATTTGATAGTCAGGATAATAGACTATTTCACCGCAAAGTACAATGGTAAAAAGACAAAACATTACATAAAAGTTATCTCTACGTGACTTCATAAGAGAAATTCTCATTCCAGACAAGTGTCAAAATCAGTTGTCTCTTTGAATATTTTCTCTTTGTTTATTCCATGTTTCTCAATATATATGCAATTGGGCCCCTTGTTTTCTTTAAAGAATCTCCATTGTCTAAATTCTCTTGTGAAAAAGCTCAGTAATAGTATCTCTTCGACACACTTAAGGATCTCTCCATTTGTATTAACCAAGAGAAAAGGGGATGACACATTCTAGAAAGTATGCATTTATCCATGAAGTTTGTTTCCAACTATGTTGGAATTTTTTCAAAAGAAAAATAAGCCTTATGGGAAGTAAAGTAGGTTAATGTTAGATACAGATTATAACATCCATTAGTAAAAAAATAAGATCAGTAAATATAAAAATTATGTTATCTACTATGGCTCAAGAAATAATGTTCTAACATTTTATAAAAGAACAAAGATTCACATCTAAGTTAAATGACCTCTTTGTTCCTGGTCAAAGTACTTCTAAATGAGGATACTATTTTATAGTTACTCAGGTTTAATAGTTTAAATGTAACAATCAAAGGCAAAAACCTACCTGGCCTAAGATGTCCTACAGTATCAGCTAAACTTCCCTTTTTCACTTTGGTAATAAATGCACAGAGTCGACCTGATTCAGTCATCTTTCCTCCTACAACCTGTTTAAAAGAGGAAAGTATTAAAACAGGCATATTATTAAATGAACATAGTTTAAGACTCAAGTAAAAAGAAAACCATAACAATTTGCAGCTTCTAAAATTGTAATTTAATCTACTGAAAATCATTTATTAAATAATTTATGTTGCTATTAGGAACTGAATATGTATACTAAGAGCTCTTTTTTTTTACATATTTCCATTGTTTTGCATTTTAACTCGTATGTTGAAAATGTTCCATGCCTCAACAAAGTAACAATTTATAATTCTGTCCTTATTACAGAATTCTTACTTTTGTCATTTCCAAAACTATACTATTACAAGTAATGAATAGTTACATAACATTTCTAGTTATATATTTAAAATATTATAATATGATGTATTTGTTTTATTTACTACCATTATGATACAGTAGCAAATTATCATTAGTAATCCTTTAGGCATATAAAAATTTACACACACTTACGATGTATTTTCTTTCAGAAAATTATAAAATGTACCTAATCTCATCATGAGTTATATAAACTTTAGACCATCTACATCCCAATTTTTCTATTTTTACATTTCTATTAAAAATATCTTTCAAATAAGAAAAAATATTAGGAATAATGCTGTGGAGTCATATGTACACTTGTAAGATACTGATCTTTTACAAAATTAATCCTTTCATTGTGATCAACTCTACAGCAAGTCAATAGCAATCAATAGTAACTAACTTTACCAACTAAAAGAATTGGTTTCTCTCTTCTATGTTAA
Organism: Nycticebus coucang; assembly: GCF_027406575.1. Taxonomy (NCBI): domain Eukaryota; kingdom Metazoa; phylum Chordata; class Mammalia; order Primates; family Lorisidae; genus Nycticebus; species Nycticebus coucang. The sequence continues at coordinate 66,643,260 of NC_069792.1, read as the reverse complement.
GTAAAAAGAATACAAATTAAAAAATAACTGATTTATTCTTTGAATTTATATACAGTGAATTACACTGAGATGCAATTCAGTTAATATTAACAAATTAGCCTATGTTTGATTTTGTGAAATAAATGTATAGATTGTATAGGCTCATATCTCTATGTATTATAAAACTTTCTTGACTTAACACATTTTAACTTTAATAATAATAATTGATTGTACTAACCATAATTATTATTACTGCAATCTTGTACTATGTCTGGCACTGTATTTAATGTTTGTATATTGATTTATTTAACATTGGGCAACTAAACTTCAATTAGCCCCATTCAACAGATAAAGAAGCTGAGGCTAAGAAAAATCTTGTTGCCTGCTGTCAGATAGCTAGTAACTGCTATAACTGGAATTCAAGGCAAGACTCCCTAACACTCTATATTATAGTTCTAACACTATAGTGGGCAGATCTGGATTTTATTTGTAATTTTTTAAGAGATAGGATCTTGCTATATTGCCCAGGCTGAACTTGAACTCCTGGTGATTCCTCTTGCCTCAGCATTCTGAGTAACAGGGATGACAGATGAACACCATAGCACCAGATGGACAGATACGGATTTAAATCCCACCATCATTATCATCTTGTTAATACCCTGGAAAAGTCACACCTCCTCTCCATTTCTTATCTATGGTGAGTGCTAAATAAGATGTAATATGCTCAGATGAGTGCCAGCCATACCTTGCCACTCAATCGTGAGTTGCTCAAGTCCACCTACCCAAAATGTCTTAATATCTCTTACTTCTATACTCTAAAGGATGCCTGTAGCAGTTTAAAAAATGTACTCTTCTTCAATTTTAGTTTTTAATTGGTTTAACCAAACAGAGGCCTATCCGGTGTTTATCAAATAATTTTCTGGTATTTTATAGTAAACATAAATTAATATTTATATTTAATCTCTAACATTATTATTTTTGAGTTTCCACACTTTGAACACAATTCTCTCTCTTAAGATAACGTGTGTATATATGTGCACACACATATTTTACTACATTAATATAAATTTATATTCCTATGTAATACACATATTTCCTAAGTTGAATATTAAGTAATTATATAAAATTATAATTTTAATAGAATAGAAATAGAGACATAGTTTTAACGGACAAACTCTGTAGAGAAAATGAGTTTGAACGCTATATTTAAGAATCAAATTGATCCTAATCAGGTTACTTTCAATATCTTACAAACTATATATATGAGTACTATGGTTAAATAATGGCAACTTCCTAAATAATACTAGAAAATAGATGCACTTTGGATAATAAGTGTAAATATTTGCAAATCTAAAACGTGTAAAAATATAGCTACTAAACTGGTATAGGTAAAAAGAGTTATTGTACTGTGTGCTTTTCTGGTAAATCTGTAAAGGAGCATAGAGCCAAAATCTCATATATTTTATTACTTACCTTCAAACCAAGCATTGCTCCTGAATCTCGAGGTACACTTCCATCTTTCAGACGCTTATTTAATAAAATCCGACCAATTAAACGATCTCCATCTTTAGATGGCTGCCAGGTCACAGGATGCTGACATTTTGCATCAATAAACATAAAATTAATATTTCTGTTTATTGCTTTATGTCAAATAATCTCTGTACAATCTCTGTAAACTACAGAATTCTGAAATGTTATGATTACACAAACCAGTTCTTGTTCCAAAACACTGATCAAAGGGGCTTACTATACTATACTTATAATCTCAATTTTATAACCTCAAGTTTTTATCAAAATATGATTACTTCAAATTATCACAGTTCTATAACAAAAAACAGAAGTTCTATAGCTTTATAAAATCTGAGAAATCTTGAAAACATATGCCAACTCTTAATTACCTACATGCTAAAGATTAATTAAAAACTCGCTGGCAGAAAAAAAGATTGAAATTAGGTAGTTAAATTCAATTAAAAAATGAAAATTTCCTCCTCAAACACTTTAGAAAATTTTGAAATACTGTATTATAGTAAAAATCATATAAAAACATGAAATTTAAACTTATGATGGGAGCTTTCTTGAATAGATTTCTAGATTAAACTAATAAAAAGCACACAAGCCCCAATAACTTTACAATTGAATCTGCATGGGAGAAAAAGGCTTTATTTAAAGATAAGGATAGACTACATTTTTCACTTTTTGGAGGTTCTTCCCTGTTTCTTTCAGGACTTTGATATATTTAGCAAAATACTCTTATGAGATAATTCAGTAGTATCTATTGTTAAACAACCTAGAAAACATTAGTAGTTTATTTCTTTCATAATGTAGAACAAAGGCCTTTATAAATGACATCATTATATTATGAATGCTATGCTAAATAGCAAAGTAAATGATTTGTGTAATCATAGTAGTTCCACAGTTATCTCACAGTAACATGCATATCTTCATGCAAAATTTAGCAGGCAAAAGACAAGTTCCAGTCAATATCTATATGGTAAAGAAATTTCAAAAGTCCCACTATACTAAAAGCAAAAATAATAACTATAAAAGCGATGGCAATGGTTCTAATACTAATTAATACTACATCAAGATGCTATGACAATAAAATAAAAGAGCAAAATGACAGTGAAAGGGAAAAAAGAAAAACAACTTTTTCTGTGCAAACAGACCCAATTATCTCCCTTTTGCCTGGGATTCAAACTATTAATAATTTAATTTTCATCCCAAGGAAAATATACGCTAATATGCCAATCAAAAAATTTGTTCATTATTTGTTCATTACAAAGTTTTCTCACAGGACCATAGATAAAAACATTCCTTTGTTCCTAAGTTTTAGTTTCATTTACTTATTTTTTGGTATGCCGTCAACAGTAAAAACAGCAAAGCAAACAAGAGGTTTTTTTGGTTTGTTTGTTTTGTTTTGTTTTTCTTTTCTGCACCTTAAGAAATACTACATTAACCCTTGAAATGCCCTATCCTTTTATTATGTTCTGTTTTAATGAGTGACAAAGAGCAAACGAAGACCAAATGAGCAGGTTAAAAGGCAGGCTCCACAATCTCAGTACCTTATCACTATGGCTATGTTCCTCGTTAAGGGTTGTGCTACTACACGTATCTACCCCAGAGTCCTTAATCTGAGGCTCAGACCATTCCAAATCCTCTTCCAAAGAGTGGCCACCAAAGTACATCATTTTCATTTGTCTCTCAGACCTGGTGTTAGAGTCCGACAAAACTGCCTGCTCACTAGTTTTTCTTTTTCCCTTTTGACTGTCCCCTATAGGTGTAAGATAAAAAAAAAAGATACAAAAAAGAAAACATGCAAAGGTGTAAATAAAAAAGGAAAAGTGAAATGATAACAAAAATTAAATAGTAAGGCTCCACATGTCTCACCAAAGACATTGGGGATGCCTCACTGCTATGCCAAGACGTATGATCCAACCAGTTGTAATCCATGTCTCCTGTGAGTCAGACAAAAGAGTGCAGTAAAGGAGACAGCGAAAGAAAGGACAGAGACATTATAAACATTTTAAATTGTGTGATCCTGTTGGTTTCAAGAATTTTGTCTGTAACACTCATATATATATGTATATATATGTATATATATCAAAAGAAAGCTAAGATTCCAAATGAGTAAAATATAGAATGCAGAATAATAAGGTATATGCCCTCTAGACAGATGCTACAAAAGAAAGGTCCTGCAAGAAGGGAAGAGGCTAATAATAAATAGAAATAGAAACCAAAAAAACACTGTATATGTTGAAAAAGGAAAAGATTATCACCTACATCTCTAACTTATTCTATTATTCTTTCATAGTAATGTAAAGACACAAGTTTGAAGGACATTCAAAAATTAAACTGTGGTATTCCAATAACCACTATTTTAATTAAAAAACAAATAATTAAAGATGTCGTTCCTGGAATACAGTAGGATATACTATATAAAGCTAAAATCTCCTAAGAAATTTGGGTGGGTTACCAAAAAACTGTTTACACAGAAGATTAATTTTGTATGAAAATGACAAACAGAGGAACTCAATTTCTGCTAGTACAAATAAAATGACTTACTTAAATATCAATAATTATTTAATATTACTTTAAAATAATTTTTCAACTTTTTTCAGAAATCACATGCTTATTAAAAGTAAATTAAAAAATTTTGTCAGACATTATGTAATGGGCAACTAAGAATGTATGTTAATTTACCAAACTCACATACTTATTATTCGTTTATAGTTGAAAGAAACACTTCTTTTAATATGTGTGCTTATCTATTTTTTAATTCACTTTATGCTTTCATTTATTGAGAAATATAAACTCAATACTTTCTATTTGCTATGTATTGTGCTAAGCCATAAGGGTTAAAACAATGAAACATGCAGAGTGGGGGTAAACACAATAAATAATCAGCATCATGTAAAATAATACAAAACAATAATTGGATTTGGAAGTCAACAAACACCTCTAAAGTAATTATGTTTAAAAGGAGAACCCAAAGATGTTAGAAGACAGACAAATGAAAAGTGGAGGAAAGTGCTTTCCAGTAAGAGGTAACAATGCATAGTACCATTTAAAAACAACAACTAAAAGAATGCCAAGGTATCTGAACCCAAAAAGAATGAGAGAGAACATAGTGCTAAATGAAACTGGTGAGGCACCACAGACCAGTTTCAATAGGTTTCTTTTTTGCCGCATTAAAGATTACAAATTTCAACCACTGAAAGATTTTAAGTAAAATGGTGACATGATCTAACATTTTTAAAAAAATGAATCTAGGGCAGCGCCTGTGGCTCAAGGAGTAGGGCGCCGGTCCCATATGCCAGAGTGGCGGGTTCAAACCCAGCCCCGGCCAAAAACCACAAAAAAAAAAAAAAAAAAAAAAATGAATCTAAGTATTATATTACAACTAAAATGGAAGACATCAAGAGTTAAAAGGCATTATCAATAATTGTTGGGAAAGGTACTATGGCTTGAACAAAGCTAACAGATATGGAAGGAAAAGAATAAATTGAGAAATGTTTTTGATGCAGAAATTACAGTGGTAAGAAATAATGAAGAATCAAGGTTAACCCCCAGGTTTCTGGCATTAACAACTGAATGAAAGAAAAGAATTTAGGAGATGACAAAGACTGTAGAAATAGTACTTTTGTTAAGGAAGAAGAAAAAGGAAAGTATTCTATTCATAGGCTCTGAGATGCCAATGAGTGTTGTAAGAGTCATAAATTTTAGATTACTAAAATGTTAAAAATATGCATCTTAGAATTTATTAAATATGGTGGTTGACTTCAGATGTATTATTTAAAACAAGTGTGCATAAGAGAAAGCAATTGGTCAAACTATAATAAAACTTAGAAGTTTTGATCCGTAGACATAAATCAGGAATTATTAGCATAAAGACAAAAATGAGTGATAACATTTAGGAACAGAGGGTAAAATAAGATATGAAAGGACCAAGACTCACATCTAACATTTAGAGTTTGATTTGAGTGGAAAATACAAAGATCGAGAAAGAGAACACAGAGGCCTGGCCAGGGCACATGCCTATAACAGTATTCTGGGAGCCCAAGGCAGGAGGACTTTGGAGGTCAGGAGTTCAAGACAGACCTGAGCAAGAACAAGACCCTATCCCTACAAAAAATAGAAAAATGAGCTGGGCGAGGCAGTACCAATTTGTAGTCACAGGTACTCAGGAGGTTGAGGCAGGAGAATCACTTGAGCCCAAGAATTTGAGGGTGCAGTGAGCTATCCTGATGCAACTGTACTCTGGCCTGGGCAAAGGAAGTTGCAAAGGAAGTTGCAAAGGAAGTTACAAAGGAAGAAAGAACCACAAAGAGAAAATAAGGTAGGCAAAAGTGAAATAAAGAAATACCTCCAAATCGATGAAGAGAATTTCCAAAAAACAGGAGGGAAATAAAATATGCTGAATGATTTCTACAAATAAAATACGATGAAGAGGTTGGTGCCTGTGGCTCAAAGGAGTAGGGTGCCGGCCCCATATGCCAGAGGTGGCAGGTTCAAAACCAGCCCTGGCCAAAAACTGCAAAAAAAAAAAAAAAAAAAAAATACGATGAAGAGCTGAAAAGGTGTGCATTTGATTTGGGAAGCAAGATAACTCAGGATGTCAGAAAGAGAATTCTGGATAGAATAATGAAAACCGAAACCAGATTGAAAGTAACTGAAGAACAAAAAGCAGGTAAGAAAGTAGAAGAATTATATGTAGACAAATGGTTTTCAAAGTGAAATCTACAAAATAGTATCATCAGAATCACCTGGGAACATGTTAGAAATGCAGACTTTTGGGTGCCACCATAGACATAATGAACCAAAAATTCTTTTTTTTTTCTTTTTTTATTGTTGGGGATTCATTAAGAGTACAATAAGCCAGGTTACACTGATTGCATTTGTTAGGTAAAGTCCCTCTTGCAATCATGTCTTGCCCCCAGAAGGTGTGGCACACACCAAGGCCCCACCCCTCTCCCTCCTTCCCTCTCTGCTTTTCCTGCCCCGCCCCCATGACCTTAATTGTCATTAATTGTCCTCATATCAAAATTGAGTACATAGTTGGTGGGACCTAGCAATATATGCTGAGAGTTACTGGAGACAACTCTTTTAAGAAGTTCATTTATGAAGGAGGATGAGACTTATTGTCCAACACACATAAAATGCAATTTGTAGAAAGAAAGAACTTCATCCTTTAAGATGTGACTAGAAAAGTGCTTTTCAAACTTTTTCATGCCACAAATAAACAATTATAATATTTTATATGAAGTAGAAAAGCAAATGGATGGGCTCAACCACATATGAGAAGACAGATAAATGACTTAATGAACCTTAAAATAGAATAACGGAAACTACCAAGTCTGCAAAAGTGACAGAAAATAGACTAAAAGATAAAATAAAATGAACACTAGGGTAAATGGTGATGTGCAGCTCAGAGGATATTTATGCTCATGCCTGGTTGGTAGTCAAAAAAAAACAAGAGTATTTGTGTTTCACAAAATCTGCAACCCTTTCAAAAATACATTACTGAGCCACAAAAAAGCTTTGAAAAATCTATGAATTAGAGAAAAAAACAGCAAAGAGCCGGTAAATTAAAATTCTTTACCGGTTTATGTGAAGGGAGAATTCAGCTATCTTCTCTCCCTATGCTTATAACCTATTGGAAAGGCAGAAATGTAGTTCTATTATTGTAAAACAAGGAAATGTTTAACCATTTGAAGGTAAAGTAAAAACATCTGATTGACAAAAATGAAGATGTCATATATAATAGGCACTACGTAAATACTTGGTGGATAAGTAAAAATTAGTGTTACTGTAAGAATTAAATAAGATATTGAATGGTAATCATAGAGTTCTCTTAGTATAGAAATAATAATACCTATCATTTAATATTCTTATTTTGTGTAGCTTCAAAGGACAGAGCCAAGATAATAAGATATCTTTCTTTAATAACAGTACAAAAATTTATGGCTAGGCTTTCTAATTTTAGAGTAAGAACTAGAAGACACAAAAAGAATCAGATGGAAATATTAGAATTGAAAAATAACTGAAATAGAAAAGCAAAGGGATGGGCTCAACCAAAGTATGAGGAAGACAGATAAATGACTCAGTAAACCCTAACACAGAGTAACAGAGATTACCAAATCTGAAAAAGTGACAGAAAATAGTCTAAAAGATAAAATAAAATGAACAGAACCTCAGGAATGTGAGGGACAATAACGCAAGGTCTAAAAACCACATCATGTTTAAGATAATTCCATTATAATTTAAAGAGGAAGCTAAAGAAACTTACAAGATGTAAAGTTAAGATTTTTGTATTTCACTATAACTACTTAAATGTCAACACCAGTAGCATGTAATTAAGTTATAAACACGTAACACATTATCTAGAAAAGCCATTAACAACCTCCAAAACACAAACAAAAACTACAAAAAGAGATAACACTTACAAAACACTATAGGTAAATCAAAATGCAATTTTAAGAAATGTACAAATAAAAAAATAATGTACAAATAATCCATAGGAAGGCAAGGAAAAAGAAATAGAGAAATGGGCTTGGCACCTGTAGCTCAGTGGCTAAGGCACCACCCACATACACCGGAGCTGGTGGGTTCAAACCCAGCCCAGGCCTGCCAAACAATAATGAGAACTAGAACCAAAAACTAGCCGGGGGTTGTGGTGGGTGCCTGTTATCCCAGCTACTTGGGGGCTGACTGAGGCAAAAGAATCACTTAAGCCCAAGGGTTTGAGGTTGCTGTGAGCTGTAACACCATCGCACTCTACAGTGGGTGACATAGTGAGACTCTTTCTCAAACAAAAAAAGAAAAAAGAAATAGAGAAATGTAAAACAGAAGGAACAAACATAAAATAAAGAAAATGGCAAACAATAGAACTGCAGATCAGTATCTCTCATAAATACAGGTACAGAAATTCTTAACAAAATATTAACAAATAGAATTCAGCAATTCTATTTATTGCTAATTATTGTTATTAATCTATATTAATAAAAAGAATTATACACTATGAATAATAAGCAGGAGTTTATTCCTGGTATGCAAGAATGGTTAAATATCTGAAAATCAATGAAATCCACCACAGTAACGAGTTAAAGAGGAAAAATCATATAATCTTATCTAGTAATCACTGATACCAAAAAACATTTATTAAAAAATAAAAAAGCTCAGAAAATAAGGAATAGAGGGGAACTTGCTCAAATTAATAAAGGACAACAACAAACCTACAGCTAAGATCATACTTCATGATGAAAGACTAAATAATTTTAGGAACAGAAATTTCACTAAAGAAGATATCTTTATTTGCAATAGACAAAAAGTAGAAACAACCATGTCCTTTTTTAGGTAAACAGTTAACAACTTGTGGTGTATACCTACCGTGGAATGCAACATAGGAACAGAAAGGAAAAACTATTAATCTGTTCAACATGAATTGATCTTAAGGATATGATGATTAATGGGAGGAAAAAAAATCTCAATATGTCACATGCTGTTTGATATTTTTCATATATGAGGTCTGACAATTAAGTTCACAAACTTATTCTAGGGAAAAGTGCTACATACGTCCTTGTTGAACACCCCTTCAGTCACCTTTGAAGTACTCCCCTTGGGAAGCTATGCACTGATGCCAGCACCTAGAGCACCCTTCAAAGCAATTTTGGAGCTGTTTTTCTAAAATGGCCACCAGAGCTGTCATCATAACATCCTTGATCTACTGAATGTCATCAAAATGTCTTCCTTTCAATTATTCTCTTTATTCTTAGGTAAAGAAAAAAGTCAATGGGGGCTAGATCAAATGAGCAGGGAGGGTGTTCCAATACAGCTGTTTGTTTATTGGCTAAAAACTCCCCTCAAAGACAATGCTGTGTAAGACTGGCTTGGGTCAGATTGTCCTGAGTTGTTATGGGAACAGGGGTAATCAAGAACCTCACAGAGGCAAAACCTTGCAAGTGGGTTGTTTCGGGGAGCTGACTGTTTTAGGGGATTAATTAATGTCCCAAGGACTTTCTGACATGGACAGACAAATGGGATTGTTTTGGGGAAAGTCTGCTTAGGACTCCAAGCAAGAAATAAAAGGATGATGTGTCAAGAGGTCTCTAAGGACTGACCAATCAGAAAGAAGCAGAAAAACCACTAAGTAGAAATATTGTCAAGGTCTTGATAGAGGGTCTTTGGAGTATGCACACAGTTGAGGTAATAGTGTCTTAAAATGAACTACCCTCCTTAACATGGTAACAATCAACACCCACCAGAGAACCATGACAGTTTACAAATATCATAGCAACCTTCAAAATTGCCTTCTAAGGATAGACAAGGGGAGGGTTCCCAATTCTAGGAATTCTCCACCCTTTCCCAAGAAAATCCAAGAATATTCCACGCTCCATTTAACATAAAATTAAGGAATCACCGTAATTCCTTAATTATGGAATTAATTCCATAATTAATTCACCACCTCTATGGGATAACCTGTTCCTTCTTTGTTATGTACTATGCTTTAATCTTTAATAAAACTTTGGCACTTTGCCTACTTATACCTGCTTGCTTTGCTCGTTCATTCCATTGACTCAGTACCAGTAACCTTTCTTCCAGTACTGGGAATCAAGAACCTGGGAACATGGGGACCTAAATCTGGTTCCTCAACACCTAACGCTTCCAAATAATAAACTTGGTTAACTGTTTGTCCAGTTAGCACAAATTCATAATGAACAATGCATCTGATATGAAAAAAACTTAGCAACATAATTTTGACTCTTGATTTGAACTTACAGACTTTTTTGGTTGTGGAGAATTGACTGACTTCCATTATGAACTTTGATGCTTTGTTTCAGGGTCATACATAGTATTGGTACATCAATGATTCATCACCAATGGTAACATGGCCCAAAACATCATCTTGCTTCTCCAAAAGGTCTTGGAAAATTTTGACCCTCCTTTGCTTTTTGTACATCAGTGAGCTCCTCTGGGGCCATTTTTTCACACGACTATCACATGCCAAGATTCAGTTAAGATTTTCCTAGCTGCTTCTCTATTGATGTTTACTTGGTCTGCTATGCTTCTCAGCTGATGATTTTGACATGCAATTTGATGAATTTTTACAATGTTTTCATCAGTTCTGCTTATTATTAGCCACCCTCATCTCTCTTCATCACTGATGCTTTCTTTCTCCTCAGAAAAAACATTTAATCCGTTTGCATACTGCCATTTTCTTCATGGCATTACCCTCATAAACTTGGATTAACATCTCCCTGATTTCACTTCCACTCTTGCCAACATTAATAAGAAATTTAATGTTTATGTGTTGCTTTAATTCAAGCTCTGACATTCTTGCAATGGCATGCAAAAATATGTAACAACAATAACGAACACCATTCAGCAGGACACCACTACATATCAATATGAACACAACTGTGAGACACTTTTATACCAAAGTTATTAAACCTTGCCAAGTTGTTCATACAGTGCTGCCAATGTAAGTGTACAATGGGCAAGTTCACAAACTTAATTGTCAGACCTCATAACATTCTCTAAGTGATAAAATTATAGAAATAAAAAACAAATTAGTGGCTAGCAAAAATTAGGGATGGTGGTAGGCTATTGCTGTAAAGAGATAGCATAAGGAAGATCTTTGTGGTGGAAGAAAATTCTGTCTTTATAGACATGGTAGTTATATGATGTGATAAGACATCCTAGAACTAAAAACACATATTGGTCCAATGTTGGGTTCCTGGTTTTGATATTGTACTATAGCTCTGCAAGATATAACAACTAGATGTAGTACAACAAATAGATGATGTACACATGAGATCTCACTCTACTATCTTTGAAACTTCCAGCAAACCTATAATTATTCCAAAGTAGTTAAAAATATTGTTTTGCTGCCTTAATAGACAGTTATCAACCTTATCAAAGTTATCAACCTTCTGCACTACTTGCCAGCATGATGTAGAAAAGATGTATGTTTCAGTTAGGAAGTTACACTAAAAGTACTCTAATCCTTTGTAACTCTAATCAATCAATTAGTACAAGATAAACATATTTAAATATGAGGACCTGGTTAAAATTAACCGTTTAGACCTTAGACTAAAATTTCTTCCTTTGCCTGCCTCTGCTGTAAAATACAGACTAAACAATTGGGTAGGGGAGGTATTCTATATATTTAAAAAAATTTTTTTAATATTCTGTTTTTGTACCATCAATAAATTAAGGCTGGGGTTTATAAACTTTTATATCATATTTTCCTTGTAGGTCAATGAAGATGCAAAAATGAAGTAATATAGTTTATAAATGTACTTTTCAATAATCCTCAATTTTAACTTAGTCACGTTTATAAAGTGACAGCATGTTATGACGGAAAGAGTTTTATGGGTGAATCCAGAAAATCAACTGTTAAAGTATTGACTCCACCCCTTATCGGTGTTATGACTTGAGCAAGTTATTTAATATACTTGGGCTTATTTTCTCATCTGTATAAAAAGAGATTAATTCTAATATCTCATATATTGCTGAGTTTAAATAGGATAATAGTAATGAAAGTGCTTTACGAATTGTAGAGTCAAACCAACGTTGTCAATGGTATCAAGATCTTCATCATTATTTTTGAAAAAGCACCCTAACTTTCATCCTAAATAGGTAGAGAAATTTCAACTACAAACATTTTATTTTTCTCTTCTTGGTTTTACCTTGCCCCTCAACTTATCAGGCTATGTATGCTATCATTTTCCAGCATGTATTCATGGGACTTTAGCTCGGCAAAATGTTAACAGCCTTGAGCAATTAAAGATTCTCTAGTAAAACAAAGCTCAAAAACTCTAGATTAAACATAGTTAAATTTTTTTAGGGCAGAATTTTTTCTTATAGCAATGACTATATGCTCCATTAAGAGTGTTTTATAGTAAGAAAAGAACAAGCGATCCCATCTCAGGGTGGGCAAGGGAATTGAAGAGAAACTTCTCTGAAAAAGACAGGAACAAGGCCTACAGACACACGAAAAAATGCTCATCATCCTTAATCATCAGAGAAATGCAAATCAAAACTACCTTGAGATATCATCTAACTGCAGTAAGATTGGCCCACATCACAAAATCCCTAAACCACAGATGTTGGCGTGGATGTGGAGAAAAGGGAACACTTCTACACTGCTGGTGGGAATGTAAACTAATAGGTTCCTTTTGGAAAGATGTTTGGAGAACACTTAGAGATCTAAAAATAGACCTGCCATTTGATCCTGCAATTCCTCTACCAGGTAAACATCCAGAAGACTAAAAATCACATTATAACAAAGATATTTATACCATAATATTTATTAAAGCCCAATTCATAATTGCTAAGTCATGGAAGGAGCCCAAGTGCCCATCAACCCATGAATGGATTAATAAATTGTGGCATATGTATACCATGGAATATTATGCAGCCTTAAAGAAAGATGGAGACTGTACCTCTTTTAAGTTTACATGGATGGAGCTGGAACATATTCTTCTTAGCAAAGTATCTCAAGAATGGAAGAAAAAGTGTCCAATGTACTCAGCCCTACTATGAAACCAATTTATAGCTTTCATATGAATGCTATAACCCAATTATAGCCCAAGAAGAAAGGGAAAGGGGATATGGAGGGGAGGGGAGGGAGGGTTATTGGTGGGACCACACCTACAGTGCATCTTATAAGAGTACATGTGAAATTTACTAAGTGTAGAATATAAATGTCTTAACACAATAACTAAGAAAATGCTGTGAAGGCAATGTTAACCAGTTTGATGAAAATATTTCAAATTGTATATAAAACCAGCACATTTGTACCCCTGATTGCATTAATATACACACCTATGATTTAATTTTTTAAAAAGAGTATTTTATAATATACAGTTTCCATAAACTTAATTGAACACAGAAACCTATTCAGAGATCAACTGTCTCAGGAATCTTAAGAGACAAGGTCTTCCTATGTTCCCCAGGCTAGCAGCCAGCCTCCTGTGTAGCTGTGACTTGAGTTCAGTAACTGCTATTTTGAGACACAATACTGAAACTTTCCTAGAAGGTAGTCTTACCTCATAAAATGTTACTACAACTAATAATAGGGCTTAAGTCTTTCCCATTCTATGGAAAATGTTTGCTGTTACTGAAACTCAAAGCCCAACTTTATGAAAAGCCATATATAAGGAATATTATATAAGGCAATGGTTTTCAAATTATGTTCCATGGAGTTGCTTCAGAGATAACTGTTGGAGAGTGTGTGGAGGACTGATTCCAAGGTGGTGCCCCACAATCCCCACCAAATGGTCTTCATGCCTTTATGGGTAACTTGCTCCTAACCAAAGTGGCAGGATGGAAAGGTATTGGGATGTTACTCCTGTGATACTGCTAACTTTTATAAGACTCTGTCTTGCTATTCAGCATGCTCATGCTCTCTTTGCTGGCTTGTCGAAGGAGCCATAATTTAAAGCCCAGGTGACAAGGATCCTCAGGCGCCCTCTAGGAATTGTGAGTATCCTGTAGGAATTGCAAACATCCTCTAGGATCTGTAAGAGAGCAGATGGCAGCTTCCAGTCATAAGGAAATGAATTTAGCCAACAATCTCATTAAACTTGGAATCAGATAAAAATGGACCCCCAAGCAACACCTTCTGAACACTGTAGGCAACTGTAACAGAATGATAAGTATTTGTGTCTAAATATAGAAAAAGTACAGCAAAAATACAGTATAAAATATTAAAATGCTACAGTGTATAGGGCACTTATCATGAATGGAGCTTGAAGGACTAGAAATTATTCTGTGTGAGGGATGAGTAAATGTGAAGAACCTGGACATCACTGTATACTATTGTAGATTTCATAAATACTGTACACTTAGGCTACACTAAACTTACAAAAGTTTGTTTTCAATGATAAATTAACCTTAGCTTACTATAACATTTTTCCTTTATAACTTTGCAATTTTTAACCTCTTGACTCTTTTATAATAACACTTAGATTAAAATACAATTTTGTACAGCTATACAAAAATATTTTATTTCTTTATAGCCTTATTCTACAAACATTTTTCAATTTTAAACTCCTCTTAAATTTGTTTTACTTTTTACACTTTTTTGTTAAAGCTAAGACACAAATACACACATTAGCTGAGGCCTACGAAGGGTCAGGATTATCAATATCACTCACTGTCTTCCACTTCCACATCTTGTCTCACTGGAAAGTCTTCAGAGACAACAACTAACAAGGAGCTGTCACCTCCTATGATAACAAAGCCTTCTTCTGGAATACTTCCTAAAGGACCTGTCAGGCTGTTTTACAGTTAGCTATTTTTTTATAAGTGGAAGTATACTTCAAAATAACAATAGAAAGTATAGTAACTACATAAACCAATAACAAAGCATTTATAATCATTACCAAGTATTATGTACAATACATAAATGTATGTGCTATACTTTTAAAAGAATGACAGCACAGTTTATGCCAGCATGACCACAAACACATGAATAATGCAATAGTGCTATGATATTATGCAAAACTATGACATGACTAAGTGATAGGAATTTTTCAGATCCATTATAACCTTATAGGGCCACCATCATATACAGTCCATTGTTGACTGAAACCTTGTTATATGGTGCATGGCTGTACTTAAGAGGAAAGGAAAGGAGTAAAAAGGTACTACAAAAAAATTATGAACAGGCTATATCACTACAGAAATAATGTGATCTGAGTGTGACTTACATATCATACTTTAAACAATGTTTGGGAATTGTTGATTTTTATTCTCAACTCACATAACTAATTCCATCAAATGTGAAGTTCTATGTATTGTCAAAAGAGAAAAATAGAATACTGCCCATTATAACTACAAGATCCTATTAATTATAGGATTCATCCCAATTTCATAAATGATGAAACAGGAAAAAAATGTGTCTTAGATTTAATAAAATGCTGTTTTTTGTTCATGGAAGCCACTAAAGGAGCATTAAGATTCAGAAGAAAAGAATCAGAATCTACCGTGTCCATAAACTGGCTTATAACAGTAAGCCAATAATGTTATGAAGTAAATCATTTTGCAAAGATGCCATTCTTCTAATACATATACAATATGATTAATAATAAATGGCTGACTGAATACATATACATTGTAACATATTATGAAATCACTATCACCCTAGAATAATAATCTTGAATTGAGGCTGTGTTTCAGTTTCTATAAAACAATAATGATATTTATTGACTGCTTACTTTCTGCTGAGCACTGGGATAAACACCAGGTTAGGCTGTGATTCTAAAGATGACTATACCATTACATATCCCATTATATGCTCTGTATATAATGTTTAAAGGCACTCTTTCTGCTGAGAGGCACATTTCATTCTTTATTGAACCTTGGAAGATCTAGAACCAATAAAATGTAGTGAAAGTAACACAGTTTTGTCTTCTGAGCCTATGGTTAAAGAATAGCAGTTTCTTCTTGATTCTCTCAAGTCAGGTGTCTTGGGAGCTACGAACCAATGTATAAGAAATCTATTTCTCTGAAGCTGCTTTGCTTCAGAAATCACATGGAGAGAAGTACCTGATTATAGATACCATGAGGATATTTTAACATTATAATAAGTAAATAAAGCAAATAAATAAAGTATTTAACAGAAAAATGTTTTATGACACCAGGTTTTGGGTAATTTCTAATAACCAGAAAATATATTCTACATGATTATCTTACTTAACTCTCACAAAAAAAATTTGAGCTAGATAATGTATCAATTGTTCAAGCAAAGAAATGATAAACTAAAATACCTTGCCCACATCACTAGGATATAATAGAGCCAGGATTAAAAACCTGCTTAGTCTGTCTCTAAAATCCACATTCTCAAATCCTAAGCTAAAACTAAATTCAATGCCATTATTATCCTACTTATTTGAACCTATTCAGAAATTCAAAGGTCACATAATATGAATAGCCTTTAATTTGTGATATTAAAATTATTTTAGTAATTAAGTACTTTGCAATGGATATTAAACAATTTTACAGAGCCACACAAAAGAATGGCTAAAAATAAAATTAATCTAATGCCATTAGCAAATTCATAACATGGGGGCTGACCATAGAGATTCATGTTTGTAATCTCAGCTCTTTGGGAGGTCAACATAGAAGGATAGAATTGTTTGAGGCCAGGAGTTTGAAATCAACCTCAATAACATAACCAGACCACATCTTTATAAAAAAAATTTTAAGAAAATTTAGGCAGACACAGTGGGACAGCCTGTAGTCCTAGCTACTCAGGAGGCTGAGGCCAGAGGATCACTGGAGCCCGGAAGTTCAAAATTACAGCGAGACATGATTATCCCACTGCATTCCAGCTGGATGACAGAGACTTTGTTCTTGAAAAAAAATTTATCACTTGGTTTAGTAAATATTCCTCTTAGTAATGTGAATATGTTAATTTAATCTAAATTGATTTAACCTGAATCTCTTACAATCATAAGTAGGTTCATGAGAATATGCTTTCATAAGAATGTGTGAAATCTACTTATTATTATCAAGTTGCGTTCCTATACAGTTCTAATTTCTTTTCCCTAATAGTTCTTTCATTTGTTTTAATCAGTATTATTCAATGCATTCTGAGCTTTATAAGCAAAGTAAAAGAATTTTCTTAAGCTAAGATATAACTGATCAAAATCATGCAATGTTAGAGCAAAAAGAAATTTTAAAATATCTTTTCATCATTCAACTTATTCATTGTTACATACATTCATCCATTTATTCATCCATATATTTGTTGATAGCCCACCATGTTCCAGGCTAATTGCTGGGATAAAACTGTGAAGGATAGAAACAGATCCCTACCTGCAAGGAGGTTATTATTTAATAGTAAAGAAAGGTAATTAAGAAGTTCATTCCTAATGAGGTACTAATTTAAACAATTCTTCTAACATACTGAGATTTACAATCCATAACATCTATCACCATTTTGGGGTTTGGGGGGGTTTGTCTTGTTTTCTTTTCTTCACCTCTTTTAAGTCTTCCTTATTTCTTTCTATACACAGTTTAAATTCCATGGCTTATCATTAAAATCACACACCACACACTTATAAATATTTAATTCCTTTTCCCTCTGTCTTTTCTTGATGTTCACCTGGAAAAACTCAGATAATGGCAAAACTGAGTTTGCCATCTACTCAATGTTTTCACCCAGTTAGCTGAATATACTAGAGAAAAACATAAAACTACACTAACTAGTCTCCATTAAAATGTATAACTATCAATCCTAAATCAGCTTTTATTGTTGCTCTTCACTATAAATGCTACATTCAATGAGTTCATTATCTCTCCCACTCCCTGAGATAAGAATTTAACATTTTCCCTATCCATAAAATTCTAACTTTCCCAATCTTGATTTCAGACAATGGCCCTGTTATCATTTACACCTTCAGAAAATAGAAATAATCTGATGAGACAAACCATCATTTTCAGAACTAACCAATTTATCAACATACATGCACCTGTACTCACATATGTATATTCTGCTTTCTGTGTTATTATTATAAACAAACCATCCGTGCTTCTTCTGCAGGTTATCCCACTCACAAATTCATTAAATCTCACTTTCTTTCATTACTCAAGAACAAGAGAAGAATAAGATAAAAACAATCCTATCTCTCTCCTGTGTCTCAGATTTTTCCTTCTCTACAAGATCATTTTCAGATAAACACAGATATTCTGGCTTGTCACCATCTTAAAAAAAAAAAAAAAAAAGAACTCATTCTATAGCTACCAGTCCATTCTTTTTGTTTATCTATACAGTAAAATTTCCCAAAAGAATTTGCTATACTCATTATTTCTAATTATTCCCTTCAAATTTTTTCATTTTTTTCTTGAACCTACTTCAGACTTCAAACCCATCACTCTATTAAAATTGCTCTTGTCAAGGTCACCAATATCAGTGTTTTAAAAAAGTAAGCAAGAAAAATGAGAAAATATAAAGTCAAATATTGAACTGGTTGGGGATGAATAAGGAATTTATAAGGTGAAGTAATTTTTTTTTAAATCTCCAAAGATACAAAGGTTAAATTTGATATTTCCAAATAATTGAAGAAAGTTAGTAGATAAACTTCAAAATGAGAAATATATTTGGCACAAGTAGCAACTAAATGGGTTAAAATCCTAAATATATAAAAAGCTCTTATAAATCAATAAGACAAAAACTAACACCTAAAGGAAGGTGGGCAGAAGGAATAAAAGCAATGAACAGATAATTTACATAAGATGTAAAATGTCAATAAACACATAAGACCTTCAATTTCACAATCAAATTAAGATTCAAATGACAAAGAGACAGTATTTCTGTTGCCTATTCAGTTGGCAAAGTTTTGATATATTGGCATCAAATGCTTAAGTGCATCTGACAGGAATAAAACATGTTACAATCTTTCTGGGAATCAAGTGGGTAATCTGAATTAAAGCTTAAAAGAATCCAAAGTACAAATATATATTTTTTAAATACACAGAAACAAAAGCACTAATTGTGTATATAGATAACCATTATAACATTATTTATATTACCAATTGGAAGTAACCACAATGCCCCAAATAAAGAAGTATTTAGTTTGTGATATATATTTTTTTTAGTGCAGCTATTTCTAAAGAATAGAAAAGAGTTATGAAATGATATAAACTGAAAAAATAAGGTTACAAAATAATACACAGCATGATACCAATTGTACAAATCTGTGGACTATACACACATAAAAGAGAAAGAAAGAAAATACAAGAAAAAGTTAACAATGGTTACATTTCAGTGAAAGAAACGCAAACAACTTCTATTTCATTTTTAACACTTTGAGGATTTTTCAGATGTTGTAAAGTGAACATATTACTGCTTTTATAAGAGCTAAAAAAATAAATGCTATTTTTAAAACTATAGCTAACAGATATTTCAAAAATATGCTATCTATCAAATAATACAAGAAAACATTCCAAAGCAAAGCAATTTTTAAAAATCAATAGACTTTACTTATACATAAACAACAGAAGATACTTTTCATAAATTGAAATTTTGTTTACATGATCAACACCTTTAAAGATTTTTAAAATAAAGACAGCAATATCTATCTTTTAAATGTTTACTCAGAAATACAACCCAGAAAAACAGAAGAGAAAAAAACAACAAAACAAAAACCCTAACTAATCTATTATAGCAAAATGAGTGATTAGAGAACTTACCTTTTTCACTTACACTCTCACTTTCAATCTCAACATCATCACAACTTGTATATTCAGGTGTAGAAGCCAATTCCTCCTCTGAACTACTCAATGAAAGCTGACGCATTTTACCTCCCTTCTTCGATTTATGAGGCTTTGGTGGTGGAGGTCTCACCGACTCTGACTGGTCTGAACTGAGAGAATCATTCCTTAACATTGCTTCCATTTTTTCTCGTTTTGTTTTCCTTACAGCAGAGCTGGGATCTAAGTGGTGCTGTTTCCTTAGTGAGTCAGTACGCCTAATGTCTGCTCTGTCAATGGGTACTGGACTCCTCTGGGGGGTAGGAGGACTATGGTTTGTGGTCCTTTGTGGATAAGGACTTGGTCCCTGAGCCTCTCGAGTTCTTTCCATTGAATAAGATCGCTGATTTTCCATGGCAGCTCTACGTTCAGATATAGATCTTTGCCTCGATGGTCGGTCCATTCTCAACATAGAAATCCTGGAATCTTCCAGTTCCGCATTTGCCAAAGAAACATCACTATGCCTTCTCTCATGCCGTGCTCGGGACACTTCAGCATGGATACGCATTTGCTCTTCATAGGGTTGTGGCTTGACTGGATAACGGGCCAAATTCGGATCACTTCGGTAGCGTGTCTGGTATTCTTCCTCTCTCTTTTGTCTCTCATAGTCATCTCTGCTTTCCACATCCTCATCATCTACAATATATTCTTTGGAATGCCTATGACTTCTCCTGTTGGAGTCCCTATAATTTAAATGATCAGATTCTTCATAAAACTGAGGTTCATGTTGAGATCGCCTATCAACATAATCTGATGGAGATCTAGGCATTGCGCTATCTGAAGTAGCATACTGTGAATATTCCTCTCTTTCTTCCTGTTGGTCGTATCTTCTATTCTGATCTCTGGATACTGATGGACTCCTTTTCCTAAGTATCAAAAGGAAAAGAACAATGAGAAAAAAAAATTTAACAATTTTACATTTCACTGATTTGCTGGCAGGTTGATGGATAAATTCAAATGGTTCTTTTTGCATTTTTTAAAAAAATTGCATTTTGGTTTTAGTAATATGCATTTTATTAAGTTCAAATAACTAACTTAAAAGGTACTTTCACTGTTATTAAATGTCTGAAACACTATACGTAGAATATTTTATTCTCTGAAAATAGATAATCAACATCATATTCTGCTGTTGATTCTGCTGCTGTAAATAGTCTTTATTCTAACATTTTTGCTTGGTTTGTTACACTGTGCTATCCTCCATCTATTATTCAGTAGTATAGAAATATGCTCTTTCCATTTGCTCTATTCTTGACACTGTGATATGAAAATTACTTGAAAAAGTAACAAAGTCAAACTGACTTGGCTTAAGAGTTGAATACTTTCTGACTAAAACTAAGTGCTGCCTTTATAAAAATTAGTTTTCATTCATCATCTCCCTAAATCACTCCTTTGGTTCATCTAAATCTTTGTTTTGTCATGTCTCCAACCCTTTTTTCCTGATCAAACTTGAGATAAGCACTATAAATAAATACCAACAATAATTTATTTGTTCCAAAAATCCTAGAAGTCAGAAAGAGTTGCTATTTTTATTCCATCTTCTTTAAGAGTAAGGGCAGCTTGGTGATACTTTTCTACTCAATCTTCACATGACTCCTCATATTTCTTTGCAGTCTCAGAGGAGAAAATTACTTATTAAGTTCTTGGCCTAACCTTCTAACACTTGAATAACCTAGCGAACTTCACAATCACTCATAATGCTCTGTTAACAAAATATTCACACTGTCTTCTCTAGAATGAGCTCATATAAAGTTAACTACTAGTCATGAGAACCAACAGGATTAGAATCCTGAAGATAATAGAAAAGTTTTAAATAACTGCTATGGGGATTTTTCCCAGACATGAACAGGAGACAATGAAAGCTTGGGGTCAATGAGAATGAAAGATGACCAAAATTTGACAGCTTAGTAGTGAATTTCTTAGAATATACACACACAATGCCAAAAAAAAAAAAAAAAGTATACACCTTTTAAGAAAGGAAAAAACTATTACATTTGTAATATTCAAGTCAAGTTTTTGACTTCTGCAATTATAAGAGGTGGTCAATGAGACTTGTATTCATCTTTCACTATCTATGTCCATTGAGTATTATGATTTTAATACAGATTTTCTCTCTTAAAATGTGTATACATTTTTGACACCCTCCATGTATACGCATATGTGTGTATGTATGTGTGTATTTGTGTATGTGTATTCCCAAAGCAAGAGCATAGAAAGAAAAGAGTGGAATGGCCCAACTCAGCAAAATCATCATTCTTCTTTAAAGACTCCCACGTGTCACTGAATCCCTTTTCCTTCATTTCTGGAATACATGTCTGCCAATGTAACAATTAGAGTTCACTAACAAAAACAGAAGTTCACTCTAAGTAGAAGGTTTTAATACAGGAATCAGAAGCTACACAACTCTTGAACAGGCTAAAAGAATGAAGGTCAAGGAAGTTAATGCTGCTGATCTTAGCCTGTAGAGTGTCCTGGGCAAGCACCTATTAATTGGCTACCCTGAGGATACAGGCAGCTGAGATAACTGGTAGCAAATTTACAAAGATTGTTGAGTTTCACAGTAGCTTAACTTCCATTTTGAGAAGACTTGTCTTTGTTCTACACATGTTTAATGATTAAGCACAGAGATGTAGGTTTTTTAGCATTTACATTTATATATAAACCACTTAGCACTTAAATGACAAATTTTTTGTTACAGTTGTTGCATAAAATCATATGCTTGTACAGTTTAAAATTTACAAACAAAAACAATATCCTGTATGTGTCTATGGGTATGTGTATCATGCATCATTATTTTACTTTCATCATTATTTTTATACATATGACTAAAGAAAAAATTTTCTAGAATGGTAGCATCATATCATAAAAAGAACCCTAGAGGTGTTTTGGCGCTTGTGGCCTGTGTCTGTTGATGTGTCTAAGCACTGAAAACTGATGAATGTCTTCTGTAAGCCTCCACTAGCCAAAGTGAAGTCTGAGATGTGAATAAAGGCAATACATTTGGATCTTGGCACACAATCTTACAAAGGAATTATTTTCAAAGATGGCTGACTGGAGATATCTTTCCACAAAGCCTCCCGACCAGAAGGAGAGTGAAAGGACAGAAGCTTACCAAGTAAGCTGATGGTTTGGAGCTGAACCAAGAGAGAAGGTTGAAGAAGGCACATCAACCCTGCTGAGGCAAGCTGAGACCCCAAGGATACAAACAAAAGATACAAAATCCATTGCCCAGCAGACAGGAGTCCTCTCCCCATGAGAATGGCTCGCAGTATACTCCAGACAAACAAGCCAGCAGAGTTCAAACATCTTCCCATTTTATCCCACGGGAGAGACATCGAAAAAACAGACCTCCTTCCCCCACTAGGGTGCGATGGCACTCTCCTGGCAGGCATAAAACTGTCTATATTCTCTGCCTACAATTCTGAACTCCCAGTGTTCCCCTCCACTCTCATCCCAAGGTCTGGAAGCCTGTCCCCCATGGAGTCCATATTCTTGGACATTTTCTCAAGAGGTGTGGACAGGGCATGGGCTGTTGCTGGTCTCTGCTGATTCTGCACCATGGGAGTAAAGAGAAAATGGTCAACTGAGAGGGAACCATAAAGGGAGGCAGTGCACCGAGGCACAGAGCAGAAGCCACAGCTGCGGGAAAAATAGGCTCACACCCTTGGGGATATTTTGGAAGGACACTCCCTGTGTCTCTGGGCAATGAGAGGAAGCCAGGCATCTTCTCCAGTAGCAGGCACTGGCAGAACAGATCTGGGACAGAAATGCAGGACCCGTGAATACAGGGTATGCCTGAGGCAGTACCAGCCTGGGTGGAGCATGGGGACTAGAATAGTCGTGCAGAGACAGCAGACTCCAGGGTGGGGCTGACCCAGAGGACTGCTTTACTGAGCTTAAGACACACCTGGCCCTCAGGGGCTGAGGCATAGGCGGGCAGGCATAGCTGAGACAAAGGCAGGCAGGCAGAGGCTGGAACAGACAGCTGAGTGTAAGTGAGCTCTAACTGCACCCGCCCCAACACAGATTGCAGCTGAAGTCAGGCAGCAGCATAGACGGGAGCTGAGTCGCAGTTTCTGTGAACTCAAAAAGCATCTGATCCACAGGGGAATACAGCTGGGACAAAAACAAATTCTGTGAAGTTGTTCTGTCAGCAACATCAGTCAGGGGCAGGGCTGGAACTGAATTAACCGTTCCAGCCTCCATTATGCACTGGAGGCTGTCAAGCCTCACCTTCCCACCAGATAGGGGCAGAGGGCTGTAACCTGGCTGAGGAGACAAAGATCTCCCTGTGACTCAGGCAGGCGCAAACCCCTGGAGCATCTGCTCATCGGAGGGAACTAGGTCACAACCCTGAGGGGTTACCAGTGACTGGGTGTGACAGAGGTGCAAGGTAGGGAAGGAGGCATCAACTTTCCCAGATGAATTTATTTGCTGAGTGGGTCCTTCTAACTCACAGAGCACTGAAGCGAGTCATAATTAAGCTACCAGCAGACCCCTGCTATCTAGTTGCCAGAGACTTTTTGAACTCTCCCACCTGAGACTGGAGCTGACTGGGACAATTGACTTGGACATCTTGAACTGGGCCAATCACCTGAGGACTATCCAAAGTGGTACCCTGGGTGTGTGGTAGTGGGAAGGTTTGATTCTCCTTTTTGAATTTTGCTCCATCCTGTGGGGAGCAGGATGACTTAATTGCTGGTATTTCTCCACAGCTGAGACTTCAACCCACAGTAACTGATTCACTTGGGTAGGACAGAGACCACCTGAAAATAAGACAGAGCCACTTAGCCCCACCACACCAAGCAGGTCCCCAGTTTCTCAGGCCGTAGCAATGTACAGTTCCGTTGGCAAAGCTCTAGGGGAAAAGCCAAATGGTGTAAAATAATCATAGGGCAGAAACAGCAGAAAAACTCCAGTAACATGAATAACCAGAGTAGATCAACCCTCCCAAGGAACAATATGCCAGACACAACGGAAGATCCCAATCATACACAGATGGCTGAGATGTCAGAAATCAAACTCAGAATTTGAATTGCAAATAAGATTAATAGAACAGAGGTAAAGTTGGAATTAGAAATTCAAGGAGCATTTCAAAAGTTCTCTCAAGAATTCAATGGATTCAAAGACAAAATCACCAAAGATTTTTGACACATTGAGACAAGAATTCGCAACCCTCAAAGACCTGAAAAATACATTAAAATCCCTCAGTAACAGAATGGAGCAAACAGAAGAAAGGATTTCTGACATTGAAGACAAAGCTTTTGAACGCTCCCAAACTCTCGAAGAGGAAGAGAAATGGAGAGCAAAAGCAGATCATTATGTCAGAGAGCTCTGGGATAATTAGAAGAAAACAAATATTTGCCTTATTGGAATCCCTGAGGTGACAAAGGGGCTTCACAAGGCACAGAGGCTCTTCTTCAGGAGATTATGAAAGAGAACTTTCCAGACATGCCAAGAGATTCTGAAATTCAAATAGCAGACAGTTTCAGAACCCCAGCACGACTCAAACCAAAGAAGACATCCTCCAAGCATATCATGATTAACTTCACTAAAGTTAACATGAAGGAGAAAATTCTGAAAGCAGCCAGATGTAAGAAAACCATACAAAGGGAAGAATATTACAATGACTGCAGATCTCTCTGCTGAAATCTTTCAAGCTAGAAAAGGGTGGTCATCGACTTTTAATCTCCTAAAACAAAATAACTCTCAACCCAGGATCCTGTATCCAGCAAAACTGAGTTTCATTTATGATGGAAAAATTAAATACTTTAATGACATTCACATGTTGAAGAAATTTGCCATAATTAAACAGCTCTCCAGGATATTCTCAGACTTATCCTCCATAATGACCAGAGCAATCCTCCACCACAAAAGTAAACTCACTCAGAAACTTTTGACCAAACTACAACTTCCACAGTGGTAAAAGAATTAAAAATGTCCACTGGACTTTTGAAAAATTCGATCACCAAAATTCTACTAGGCTTATCGATATTCTCCATTAATGTAAATGGCTTAAATTGTCCTCTAAAGAGGCACACGGTGGCTGACTGGATACAAAAACTCAGGGCAGATATCTGCTGCATACAACAATCTCATCTTACCTTAAAAGATAGATATAGACTCAGGATGAAGGGATGGTCATCCCTATTTCAGGCAAATGGAAATCAGAAAAGAGCAGGTGTTACAATTTTATTTGCAGATACAATAGGCTTTAAACCAACAAAAGTAAGGAAGGAAAAGAATGGTCACTTCATATTTGTTATGGGTAATATTCAATAAGATGAGATTTCAATTATTAACATTTATGCACCCAACCAGAATGCACCTCAATTTATTGAGAGAGACTCTAACAGACATGAACAACTTGATTTCCTCCAGTTCCATAACAGTCGGAGATTTTAATACTCCTTTGGCAATATTGGATAGCTCTTCCAATAAGAAGCTAAGAAAAGAAATTTTAGATTTAAACTTAAGATTCAACAGTTGGACTTAAAAGACATATACAGAACATTTCATCCCAACAAAACGAAATACACATTCATCTCATCAGTCCATGGAACATACTCCAAAATTGATCACATCTTAGGTCACAAGTCCAACCTCAGCAATTTTAAAAGAATAGAAATTATTGCTTGCATCTTCTTGGACCACCATGGAATAAAAGTTGAACTCAGTAACA
This sequence comes from Nycticebus coucang, assembly GCF_027406575.1. NCBI lineage: Eukaryota > Metazoa > Chordata > Mammalia > Primates > Lorisidae > Nycticebus > Nycticebus coucang. The sequence goes on along the minus strand of NC_069792.1, from coordinate 66,616,841 downwards.
ATAGGAATCTGCATAATCATACAAAAACATGGAAGCTAAATAACCTTATGCTAAATGATAGCTAGATCACAGACAAGATTAAGAAGGAAATTACCAATTTTTTTAAGATATAAAAAAGTATATTTAATTTTGATAAAAACTTTAATTTCCTGGGAGTTAAAATAATAACGTGCTTCCAAGACTTAGCCAGAATCAAGTGGAAATGTTGAACAGTCCTATATAAAGTTCAGAAATAGCATCAATTATACAAAATCTCCCTAAAAAGAAAGCCGGGACCAGAGGTCTTCACATCAGAATTATTCTACCAAAGCTTTAAAGAGAACTAGTACCTCCATTACTCAACCTGTTCCTATTTGAGGGAAGCTAATATAAGAATTTAAAAATATATGTAGCAAAAAATAACCAATGTACAATTATAGTAAGAGATTCTTAATATGTTGCTGAGAAGCTGATAGAATAACCAGAAAAAGAATTTAGTCACAATATGCAGGATTTGAGCAACATTATTTAAAAACATGACTGATGTGAAACATCAACTTATGACTTAATTTCATTCAATAACTACATGATATCCATTCTTTTCAAGCGCACATGGAACATTTGGTAAACAAAACGACAATGAAGACACAAATTATCAGAACCTCTGGGATACCACAAAGGCAGTCCTAAGAGAAAAATTTATAGCACTGCAAGCCTTCCTCAAGAGAATGGAAAGAGAGGAAGTTAACAATTTAATGGGACATCTCAAGCAACTGGAAAAGGAAGAACATTCCAACCCCAAACCCAGTAGAACAAAAGAAATAACCAAAATTAGAGAAGAATTAAATGAAATTGAAAACAAAAGAATTATACAACAGATCAATAAATCCAAAAGTTCGTTTTTTGAAAAGATCAATAAAATAGATAAACCTTTGGCCAACATAACCAGGAAAAAAAGAGTAAAATCTCTAATTTCATCAGTCAGAAATGGTAACAGTGAAATAACAACAGACTGCTCAGAAATTCAAAAAATCCTTAATGAATATTATAAGAAACTTTATTTTCAGAAATATGAAAATCTGAAGGAAATTGACCAATACTTGGAAGCACGTCACCTTCCAAGACTTAGCCAGAATCAAGTGGAAATGTTGTATAGTCCTATATAAAGTTCAGAAATAGCATCAATTATACAAAATCTCCCTAAAAAGAAAAGCCGGGACCAGAGGTCTTCACATCAGAATTATTCTACCAAAGCTTTAAAGAGAACTAGTACCTCCATTACTCAACCTGTTCCAAAATACAGAAAAAGAAGGAATACTACCCAACACATTCCATGAAGCAAACATCACCTTGATCCCCAAACCAGGAAAAGACCCAACAACAAAAGAAAATTATAGACCAATATCACTAATGAATATTGATGCAAAAATATTCAACAAGATCCTAACAAACAGAATCCAGCAACACATCAAAAAAATTATACACCATGACCAAGTGGGTTTTCTCCAGGGTCTTAAGGCTGGTTCAATATATGTAAATCTATAAATATAATTCAGCACATAAACAAATTAAAAACCAAAGACCATATGATTCTCTCAATTGATGCAGAAAAAGCTTTTGATAATATCCAGCATCCCTTCATGATCAGAACACTTAAGAAAATTGGTATAAAAGGGGCATTTCTTAAACTGATAGAGGCCATCTACAACAAACCCACACCCAATATTGTATTGAATGGAGTTAAATTGAAATCATTTAGACTCAGATCAGGAACCGGGCAAAGTTGCCCATTGTTTCCACTGCTCGTTAACATTGTAATGGAAGTTTTAGCCATCACAATTAGGGAAGAAAAGGTGATCAAGAGTATCCATACATGGTCAGAAGAGATCAAACTTTCACTCTTCGCAGATGATATGATTGTATATCTGGAAAACACCAGGGATTCTACTACAAAACTCTTAGAATTGATCAAGGAATACAGCAGTGTCTCAGGTTACAAAATCAACACTCATAAATTTGTAGCCTTAATATATGCCAACAATAGTCAAGCAAAAAAACAGTCAAGGACTCTATTCCATTCACAGTAGTGCCAAAGAAGATGAAATATTTGGGAGTTTATCTAACAAAGGACGTGGAAGATCTCTATAAAGAGAACTATGAAAGTCTAAGAAAAGAAATAGCTGAAAATGTTAACAAATGGAAAAACATACCATGCTCATGGCTGGGAAGAATCAACATTATTAAAATGTCCATACTACCCAAAGCAATATACAATTTTAATGCAATCCCTCTTAAAGCTCCACTGTCACGCTTTAAAGATCTCGAAAAAATAATACTTCACTTTATGTGGAATCAGATAAAATCTCGAATAGCCAAGACATTACTCAGAAATGAAAACAAAGCAGGAGGAATCACGTTACCAGACCTGAGACTATACTACAAATCAACAGTGATCAAAGCAGCATGGTACTGGCACAAAAACAGAGAGGTAGAAGTATGGAACAGAATAGAGAACCAAGAGATGAACTCAGCCACTGACCGTTAATTGATCTTTGACAAGCAAATTAAAAACATTCAGTGGGGATAAGATTCCCATTTAACAAATATTGCTGGGTGAACTGTCTGGCAAACTGTAGAAGACTGAAACTGGACCATACCTTTCACCATTAACCAAGATAGACTCTAACTGGATTAAAGATTTAAACTGAAGACATGAAACTATAAAAATACTAGAAGACAGTGCAGGGAAAACTCTTGAAGAAATCAGACTGTGCTAATATTTTATGAGAAGTACCCCCCTGGGCAATTGAAGCAGCTACAAAAATACACTACTGGGACCTATCAAACTAAAAAGCTTCTGCACAGCCAAGAACACAGTAAGTAAAGCAAGCAGACAGGTCTCAGAATGAGAGAAGGTATTTGCAGGTTATGTCTCTGACAAAGTGTTAATAACCAGAATTCACAGAGAACTCAATCATATTAGCAAGAAAAGAACAAGTGATCCCATCACAGGCTGGGCAAGGGACTTGAAGAGAAACTTCTCTGAAAAAAACAGGCGCAAGGCCTACAGACACATGAAAAAATGCTCATCATCCTTAATCATCAGAGAAATGCAAATCAAAACTACTTTGAGATATAATCTAACTCCAGTAAGATTAGCCCACATCACAAAATCCCAACACCAGAGACGTTGGCGTGGATGTGGAGAAAAAGGAATACTTCCAAACTGCTGTTGGGAATGCAAACTAATACGTTCCTTCTGGAAAGATGTTGGAGAACACATAGAGATCTAAAAATAGACCTGCCATTGGATCCTACAATTCCTCTACTAGGTATATATCCAGAAGACCAAAAATCACATTATAACAAAGATATTTGTACCAGAATTTTTATTAAAGCCCAATTCATAATTGCTAAGTCATTGAAGGAGCCCAAGTGCCCCATCGACCCATGAATGGATTAATAAATTGTGGTATATGTACACCATGGAATATTATGCAGCCTTACAGAAAGATGGAGACTTTACCTCCTTTATGTTTATGTAGATGGATCTGGAACATATTCTTCTTAGTAAAGTATCTCAAGAATGGAAGAAAAAGTATCTAATGTACTCAGCCCTATTATGAAACTAATTTATAGCTTTCATATGAAAACTATAACCCAATTATAGCACAAGAATATGAGGAAAGGGGAAAGGGAGGAAAGGGGAGGGTGGAGGATGAGTAGAGGGAGGGTAATTGGTGGGATCACACTTATGGTGCATCTTACAAGGGTACATGTGAAACTTACTAAATGTAGAATATAAATGTCTTAACACAATAACTAAGACAATGCCACGAATGCTATGTTAACTAGTTTAATGAAAGTATTTCAAATTTTATATAAAACCATCACATTTTAGCCCATGATTGCATTAATGTATACAGCCATGATTTAATTTTAAAAAAAAAAAAGTATTATTTTTCTCTAATTTTTCCTTTTATTTGATTAAAATTAAAAAAAAAAACATGAAAAAAAAAGAACACTACAGTTAAGGTATCTACATTTCTCAGTCCCACTTTGGATATTAGCCAGTTACTTGAACCTATAAAACCATTTGGTCTGTGCTTCAAAATGAGACATAAAGTATACACATTAACTGATACTTTAAAAAACAATACAAAACCATGTATTGGTTAAGAACTAAATACCACATCCTACAATATAGACTAGGAATACAGAAATTAGTAAGACATGATCCCTATTCTTATGAAGCTAAATGAATGCAATACCCTCTTCAATTTCTTAGGGACTATGATTTTATAATATTGATTCCACAACTCCAAGTTAATATGCATAAATGAAAGCTTAAAGCATTAAGACTTCCAGTAATATATTTAACATCGAAGTGTTAAATTCCTACCCTCAGGAATTAATAAGAATTAATTGAGTTAAATAGAGTATAAATAAAGTGAATGTAGTAAATCTTATAACAGGATCACATTCTATTGTACCGATAAACAAGAATGTTTGTTTCCTATTATAGAATTCAGTTCCAAAAGAAAGGCTATTAATAATTAGTCCCTAGCAGGCCATCTAAGTGCTTTTTAAAATTCATACCTTAGAAAAATTGAATTCAATATTAAATCCTACAATCACTTTGTTCCAGAGATTATGAAATTTGTCTGAAGCATGTGAATCATACTGTAGATGCTGATTTGTACTGGATTTGAGTAAAAATAGAACAGTGGCTATAATCTGAAATTGGAACAACTATTGTCACTGTTATTTTACATGGACTTAGGTTTTTAAAAATACACTATTAGGTGCAGTACCTTATAGTTTATTCAACCTACGGTAGAAAAACGGCAAGATTTCATTCTAACAATACTCTTACCGAAAAATGAAAACTCTGATGCCAATTACTCCAAAGTATTAAAATATCTGTCAAAATAATTTTTACCAATTACATTGGGAATTATTTCATATACTTTCTCCTTTAAATTTTAAAACTTCCATATTTCTTAGACATTATATTCTTTACAGGAACTGAAGTAAATCTATGAAAATTCAATATGGTCTATATTTTCACTACTGGCCATTATAAACAAGGCTTATCATTTATTATTATCAAGTGGAAAACATTTAATAGATGAAAGAATATAATAGTAATTTGTAAACTTCTCTAAGGAATCATAAAGCACTTGACAGTAGTTACCCATCAGTTATAACTCAAAAGAATGGTACAATTCATTCCAGGATTTTATATTTCACTTAATCTTACAAAGATCCTGAGAATTAAGAGGGGAAATCTAAAATTATGCCTTTCTTTAGAACAAAATGTATTTGCGATTTTATATAGTCATTTAACTTTTACTCCAATGTATCCTACAAATCACTATTTTGGACATAACAATACCAGTAAGTACTTACAGTCAATTTATACTACATATTTACCTAATATCTCTTCATCTTTCTTCTCTTTATTGAAACATAGGTTGTTACGATTATTTTCTCTTTCACCATATTATACTGCTTTTAAAAGGAACCAGTTTGTGAAAAATCATACTTTAAACATCCTAAATGTACCTTAATGGGTATCATTTCTATTCATGGCTTATCATTTTTTGTCACGTGGACTATTCAATCTGTTTCCAAATATTCTAGCTGCATAATGCACCTGGTGCTCCACCATAAATTATTCTGACTAGACGTAATAGTTTGAGTAAGAAAACCTAGCAATTAGACTTTCTAAAATTCCAAATCCAAAAATTATTCAGATTGAAGAGAAAACACCAAATAAGAAGTTTTTTGCCAAATTAAAATCACTTAATTTCCCAAAGGTACTATTGGTTGATATACTGTATATTAATTCATCATCTTTTATCCTAATTTGCATATTAATATTACAGCTTTTACCATCACATGTTTGTGTTATTATACTACCTTTAATACTGATTATACATACTATAATATAATCATCAAGTATTTGAAAATACAATCCAGCAAACATTTGAAAGATTAGATGGAAACCTAAGTTGTAATATTTACATATTTTTAACTTAAATGAAGACAAATGCAATTTTTAAGAATTATAATGAAACAGAGTAAGAATTTGAAGTTCACTAATTTCAACAAAATCAAATTTTATATTATTGGAATTAGGCATTACCTATAAAAAAAAACTCTCACTCATAATCTATTAATAGAGGTCATTAAAAATTGTCATTTTAAAAATAAAAGGATACAAAGACATTTAAAGAATCAATAATCTAAAAAAAGTCCATCTTTTTAAAACCTTATAAAGCATGGATACAGCTAAATAAACTAACACAATATTTCATTAATACAATTATACAATGCTAACAAAAAAGAGTAAACATAACAATGCAAGCAAATTCTAAAATTAAAAGCTGTTCAAACACAAATTATGAACTTAACAAAAGTATACTATACTATAAAATGAAATCTATAGGTTCCGTTCCTAAAATTGCTACAAAAAGCTTTTAAGAAATTTAACTATTTATATTTATCAAAAATCATAAAATAGAAAAATCTTTTTCTATATCACAATATTTAATATATTTTATTGCATTACCTTTTGTTCAACCAATGCACATCTGTCGAGCATGAAGCATCATGTTGACAAAAATACATCAATATTGTGCCAGGCAGTGCTTTCATTTAATCCTTCTAGCCCTGGCAAAATCATAGGAGCCATCCTTAATCAGATGATTTGAAAGTCTCTACTTGTTTACAATTATTTTATTTCAAACTCAATTACTAAAAAGTTACAACAAAACAACTCTCATTCAAGGATAAGGTCATAAAATCCTCTAATGATGGACCTGTTATGGAAAAGGTTATTCTTTAATGCTGTTAGTATGTAGCTGTATATAGCTCCAGGTCAAGTAAGAATGTACCCTGTAAGGAGGATTATGGTACTTAGCTGATTAGTGCCTCACAATACTGAACACCAAATGCAACCTACATCCAAGGCATTTCTGGGCACTATACTTAAAACTGGCAGTTTAGAAATTCAGGAATAACATTATTCTATATGAATTACAGTATTTCTAAAATAACGGAATTCACTGTTATTGATAACTGTGCTGCTTAGCTTTCACCATAAAATGTATTGTGATGGCATATTCTGTAACTTCTTTTCAATTACTCAGTAACAAGTTTCTTAATCTTTACTAAAAAGATAATGCTTCCCCAAAGGTTCAGAAGCAGCAGTTTCTGTAGAAATTTGATTAAAAATTAATGTGCTCCACGAACTAAGAAGTTAGTTAGACACCAAGTTTAAATGAAGCTTTGTTCACTTTATCACTTAACATTAAAATACCTCCATCAATTCAAAAAAAATGAAAAAAAAAAAAGAGTAATACCACAGATTCCTTCCTATCAAAAGCCAATTCTCTATATGTTAACATTACATCTCTCAGAATTACATTTAAATGATAAAAAGCCATTGTTTGACGAGCAGGGAGACATAAAATACTGTGCTTTTGGTTTCCCAAATATCAAGTTCAAATGAGGGTCCAGGAATATGTGGTCGCACCATTCAACCATTTGTGCAGTATTCACCTGCAGAATTTTCTTCTAGAATTAAGCATAGGTCTTAAAGAGATTGTGGGTGAAGTGGGAACAAAGAAAATAATTTTTTACCTCTGAGATACCTAATAAAGACCCGTAGATCATTAAAGAGAACAATAATAAAAATTCAAAATGATTCATCTTCATAGGCATATAAAACCAAAAATAAAATTCAACCACTTAGACTCTCCTTGGTTGATATTAAACTGAAAAAAAAAAAAAAAAAAAAACTTTTTCCACAGATTATTTTAATTCTTTCAAGCTGAATCAGAAAATTTCAGAAACTACATCACAATTGATGATATAATTACAAACCTTCTTCCTTATTTCTTTTGATTATACACTTTTACCACCTCAGTGAATTCTCTTGGTGGTGTTCCTCCAACTGTAAGGCACACTCTGCTGCCAATGCCCAGTTCCTATGCATTCAAATTTGTGAGGACCCAAATTGGGGTTTAAAAAGGGTTCATGAGAATATGAACCATTATAATAGTTATAACCTTTGGTTATAATTACCAATGTAATTTTAGTATCCCTTTACTGAAGAAGGACAAAATAACAAAAAAATCCTATAAATTAGATGTCAGTTTAAAGTAATTTTTATTTTAGTCATGACAATACCTTTGATACTTGAAAGATGAAGCCCCTAAATATGTAAATCTCTAGAAAATGGTGTGTAATTGACACTTCCCTATAGTAACCCACTGTGTCATTGCTTTCTCCCCACCATCTCTCCCAAAAATGCCATGTCAAGAATAAACAGAAAAATAGGAAACCATGCTATAACTAGGAAGATAATTTAAACTTACAATAATTTTATCTCCCTTCTTTAAGGTGTGTTCCATTTGAGTCTGTGGCCACCTTATGTACAAACTTCAATGAGGAAAGATTCATTGAGAACAATATCAAGAAGTACAAGGAGTAAGATAGGATAAATATAAGAGGAAAAAGTATAAGTTAGCCAATAACTACCTTTTATGTCCATCAATAAAAGTGTTTGTAACCTTTATGGTCTTTTAGTATTGCAGTTCCTTTTTTGAACTCCAATTCTATTCTTTCTTTCTTTTTCTATTTGCTCCAAAGAGACAACTCACAGATTGTTGGTTAGGAGGCCTAAAACCAAGATAATTCAGAGAGAAGAATCTCTTCCTAAAATAGGAAACAAACACATCTAGAAATATATACCAAAGAATAACAGGTGCTTCTTATCAGAAAGCCAAACATATGTATATGTAATTTTTACCTTAAGTTTGTATTTCCTTCTTGGAAAAAAAAGAATCTTATAGTGCTTTAAAATATGGGAAATACAGATATGTGAATTTAAATAGAAGCAGGATTCTTTTAGTTAATGGCAATTATTTCCTTCTAGTTTCTCATCCAATTTATGAGGAAATGTTGTTAGATCTACCGTCTAAATATATCAAAGACCAGACACTCCTCACCATCTTCACTGGAACAAAACTAGCAGAGTCACCATAATTTCTCACATGAATTATATCACGAAAGTTTCCCAGCCTATGTTCCTGCTTCTTCCCTATCACCCTACAGCCCAGTAAGAACATAGCTGCAAAAATGTAAGTCAGTCTGTGTCCTAATAAGCTTGAAATCCTCCAGCTAACTCCCTATTTTGTTTATGATGAAGACCAAATTCCTTACAAGGCCTATGGGATCTGGCAGCTGTTACTCTCTGGTGCCCTCTTCTACCGCTCGCTCCTTTTTCCTTCAGATCCAGCCACACTGGCTCCTAACCCATATGCTCTCATCTTGGGACCACTGTTTTAGCAGCTCCTTTGTCTGGAATGCTGTTCTTCCAAGTAACAGTAGCAACATCATCTAGTATTCTAGTCACTAGAGACCTTCTCCAAGTCTACTTTCAAATATCACTGTACCAAGGAGTCTTACCATCACCACTCTATTTCATACTTTAGTCACCTTCTGTGTCCTCTGGCATTCTCAATCCCAATCTACTTAACCTGCTGTACATTTTTATCTTTTTCTTAATACATCACCTTATACTTATGATTTTTTTGTTAATGTTTAGTGGCTTTTTTTCCATATGCAAGCATTTAAATTTTGCAGACAGAGATCAGCGTTTTTGTCACTTTATTCCAATGCCAGTCACTCAATAAATATTTACTAAATAAGTAAAGATACATAAACATGACTTTTTAGACTATATTAAAAGTAAATTTTATTTGCCTTATTACACAGCTACCTATGATATAAACTTAATAGTAATTAGCCAAAACTCACAAAAAATAAAAATTCAGAAATTACCAAAAATACAACTAGCAAAAAATATGCGTTCAATGCGCAAGTCTCAAGAGTATCAAACTTTTAATTCTCCCAACTACTGAACTATTTTGTTGTTTTGTACGAGTCACTGAGAATCTAAGGGACTTTTTTCGGAGATATGGAGAAAACTGCATTGCTTAAAATAAGGAGGGGTGATGAGCTTAAAAAAAAAAAAAACTTTCTCAATTACTAACAGAATCTTTGAAAAACAGCTACAGCTCTATCAATTAGCCTCCCACTAATCTGCCTGAATTAAATTCTTTTAGCAAAAAAAGCACTTGCTAAACAAAATTTTTCTTGGAAGAGAATTCATAATAACCAAATCATACAGTAGTATTTAGAGAAATTAATAAAATAAAAACAACAACAACAATCTTATTTAAATGTGGGAACTTTCATTGCACCAGTATTTGTGGTAATAGAAAGTATCTTATATAACTTTTGTATGTTATATAAATACACATATAACATTATATGTATCTCTACACAAAGATGAAAAAAGTGACATATTATTTAAATATCTGCACATTCAGGTTCAACTCAAATCAATTATAGACACCCAATTTATCTTTTCGTTAGAAAGTTCTCACACAGAGAAAACAGCACCTAATAGCTGCATGTCAGCATGATGTGTGGGCTATTCCTTAGCCATCAATACCAATATCGAACTGCTTTCAAATTTTACTGCAATCAGCCCCCATTTTCATATGCAATGTATTTTCTAGAGGGTAGATACTCTTATTCCTTAACTTATTAAGACCAGAACAATATCATAAAGAGGACTCAAGGAGATCGTCTTTGAAAGTAGCTGAAAGTAATTTACAACTACGGTTAACCCTTGAATAGCATGGGTGTGAACTGAGCAGGTCCACTTATGTAGGTTTTCTTCAATAAATATATTGGCAAATATTTTGGAGATTTGTAATAATTTTTACAACTTCCAGACAATTAGCCTTGAAATATTAAAAAAATAAGAAAAAGTTAGATACATCATGAATGTATAAAATACAGGTAGATATTAGTCTACTTTATCATTTAATAATAATATATACACAAATTTATTATGAAAAATTAAAAGTTATCAAAACTTGTGCACACACTCACAGACTATAATGGTGCCATTTGCAGTAGAGAGTTATGTAAACAAACATAAAGCTATGGTATTAATTAAATCATAAGTACATAAAATTAACTATAGTACATACTGTATTATTTCAAAGCCACCTACTGTTGCTATTGCAGTGAGCTCAAGTGTTATGAATATTCACTTACACACTGTATAAAGATAATCATCCCTGTATGAACAGTTTGCCTCTACAGTAAATAGTGTCTCACAATAAAATGTAATCACTGGCCCTTGTCACATATTCTTTATGGTGTTTTCAGTGTAATTTCATAAACTCTGAATAACACCATGGGATCCATATGAAGTGACACTACTGACACTCGAAGTGCTCTAAAGAAGCAGAGAAAAATCATCACTTTACAAGAAAAAGTTGAATCACTTAGCAAGTACCACAGACTGGAGTCGGTAACTCTGGTTGCTTGCCATTTCATGATAAATGAACGCAGTACATAAACCTATGTAAAAAAAAAAAACAAAGAAGAAGAAGAGGAAATTTGTCAAACTGTCCATATGCCAGCAGGCAGGAAAACCCTGCACATTTTGCCAAATAGCTTTTTATCTCATATTGAAAAGGCTCCTTATGTGGGTGTAGGATTGCTGTAAGAAAGGCATACCTACAGACTCTTAATATGATTTGAAAACAAGCATAGTCATTATATGACATCTTACAGCAAAAGAAAGATGAAGGTCTAAAGCTGGAGTATTTAATATCAGCAAAGGATGGTTTGATAATTTTAGAAAAAATTTGGCTTAAAAAAATTTCAACATAAACTGAGAAGCAGCTTTTGCTGACCAAAAGGCAGCAGAAGAGTTCTCAGGTGCCATTAAGAAAATCATTGTGGAGACAAGTTATCAGTCTGAACAGGTTTTTAAGGCAGACAAAAGTGCTCTACTCAGGGGGAAAAAAAACACCACAAAGGACATTTATTAGTAAGGAAGAGAACCACGCACCAGGATTTAAGGTAGAAAGGAACAGACTAACTCTACTGCCTTGTGCAAATGCTGTCAGATTTATGATCTGGACTGCTTTTATTTATAAAGGTACCAAATGCCACATGCTTGAAGGGAAAAAATAAGCAACAGCTTCCAATCTTTCAGTTGTAAGAAGAAGGCCTAGACAATGTAAACCCTTTCCTGGATCAGTTCCATTGATGCTTTAACCCTGAAATCAGGAAGTACTTTGCTAGTAAGAGACTTCTTTTTAAAATTCTTTTGATATTGGACAATGCCACTGGCTACCCAGAATGTCATGAACTCAACATCAAAGGTGCTGAAGTGGTCTACTTGTGCCAAAACACAATGCCTCTAATTCAGCCTCACAGAACAGGCATCACAAAGCTTTTTAAGTCTCATTACACAGGGTACTCGTTCTATGGAAATGATTGTTTATGCTACAGAAGAGAACCCTATAGAACATAACAGAAGTCTAAAATAATTACACCATTGAAAATGCCATCATTGTATAGTAAAAGCTATCAAGCTTGAAAAAGTTAATTCCTACTGGAGAAAATTGTGTCCAGATGTTGTGCATGACTTCACAGGATTTACAACAGAGCCAATCAGGGAAATCATGAAGATTGTGGATAGGTGAGAGCATTCAGCGTGGCCCCTTGGGTGAGGGGCTCAACTACAACTTGAACTTTACCTTAGAAATGAAAACAATGTAACCTAAACATTTATACCCTCTTATTAATCTAAAATTTTAAAAAAGAAAGAGTGATTGTGGATGTGGCAAAAAGGTAGGAGGTGAAGGATTTCAATTTTGATTTTGGAGAATTTGAAAGAGCTAATAGAATCATACCAAAGGAATTAACAGAAGATAACTTGATGGAGATGTGTGCTTTTGAACCAGTGCGAGGCATAGAAGAAGCAGTGCCAGAAAACAAACTGACATTAGACTATCTGTCAGAAGGCTTCTGCTTATTCAAGACAGCTTTTGATTATGATCTGAAACCCTCTATGATTCAGGCACTGAAATGAAAGCAAATGGTGGAAGAATAGTTGGTACCATACAGAAACACTTTCAGAGAAAGGAAAAAGCAAATAGGCAAAAATTATTATGTACTTCCGTAAAATTATTCCAAGTGTGTCTACTCTCCAACCTTCCCTTCCACCTCGCCCATCTCTTCCACATCTGCCAAACCTGAGACAGCAAGACCAACTCCCCTTCTTTGTTCACCTTCTTGGCCTACTCATTGTGAAGAAGATAAGAATAAAAACCTTTATGATGATCTACCTCCACCTAATGAATAGTAAATACATATTCTCTTCCTTATGATTTTCTTAATAACATTTTTATCTAGCTTACTTCATTAGAAGAAGATAGTATATAACATACAAAATATGTGGTAATTGTTTATGTTATTAGTAAGGTTTCCAGTCATAATACGCTATTAGTAACTTTTGGGGGAGGGAGTCAAAGTTTAAATACGAATTTTCAACTGCACAGTGGGTTGGCACCTCTAACCCCCTAATTGTTCAAAGGTCCACTGAATATCTTTGGATGCCATCATTTTCACTCCATTCACATACTCAGAAAGTCTTCCTTAAATCTACATGTCTACATTACCAAAGCATTGAAGCATTAGGAAAATTTCAGGGAAGGTTTGTTTCATGAGGAGGTGAAGAAGCACTGTGCTCCATAGAGCAAAACTTCTATAAAATACCTGTTTTAAAAATTCTACTCTTGGGCAGTGCCCATAGCTCAGTGGGTGGGGTGCTGGCCACATACAACAAGGGTTCGAACCCAGCCCGGGCCAGCTAAACAACAACTACAACTGCAACAACAAAAAAGCTGGGCATTGTGGCGGGTGCCTGTAGTCTCAGCTACTTGGGAGGCTGAGGCAAGAGAATTGCTTAAGCCCAAGAGTTTGAGGTTGCTTTGAGCTGTGACACCATAGCACTCTACCAAGGGCAACACAGTGAGACTGTCTCAAAAAAAAAATCTACTCTTTCCTTGAAGTAAATCTCTCTTCAGGAAGGCTCTCTTAGTCTCTTTCCAGCTGCTTCCCCCTACACTCCTATAAGAATTTTCTCAGTGATATATTAGAGCAAGCCAAAAAAAAAAAAACAAAAAAGTGTTACGCTTATTGGAGCTAGGCCCCAAACAAGATAAGAAGGTAGAATGTACTCAAAGACAGTGATGGGACTGAGCTTTGTGAAAAAAACAAGTTGTTAAATGTCATTAAGTATTTCTGTGTGATCTGATAATATTTAAATCATGGTGTTCTTTTTTAAAAACCACATTAAAAGAGGAATATCAACTAAGAGGCATGCCTGAGACAAGGATGGTGAGTCACCACCCTAGCCAATGGAGTTAGGATTTTCTTTTAAATGTGGATGAAAATGATATCGCACTAAGAAATTACTTGCTTAACTTTTAATTTCTGTCTACTTTCTAAAAATCTGTTAGGTAACAAGCTAAAAAATATGTGAATTTGGGGGTTATTTAAATTCTTCTAGATTTAGTCTACGGCCATACCACCCTGAACATGCCCAATCTTGTCTAAATTCTTCTAGATTTAGAAAGTAGGAAATATACCTTGCAACTAGTGAATATCTGTTGTTGATTGGCTCTCTGTCATCTATTTTTCTTCCTTCTTAAAAAGGAAGGACTATCTCCTTCTTTCTAAGCTTTATGGTTTGGATTGAACTGGCTTCACCTTCTCCAAGGGTGAGCCATTCCGAATGTACCATTTCTGTTCAACAATAACCTATGTTCATCACAGAGACTCTTCAGAACACTGGTCTGACAGTAATGAGACACAGATTTCCCATTTCATGATTAAGGATTCATGTTAACTCTCACAGCTACTATAAGATAACTTAAGGCCATGAGTGGAGTTCCCCAAACAGAGTCAACGTCCAAATATTGACAATTAAAACTAGAAAAAAAAAGACTGGGTTCTGCATCACATCACATGAGATTCAGGGTCAAGCCTCACCTGAATCAACATGTATGTACCTCTGAAGTTTGCAGGTGAACAAATAAATTCTCTTTATTTTTAAGCCAACCTTAGTTGGGTTTTCTATTATTTACAAGTAAAATCTTCTTGGCTGACACAGAATCTTTCTTTTTTCTATATGGGGCCAGCGCCCTCCTTGAGCCACAGGTGCCGCCCAGCTGACACAGAGTCTTTGATACAGATCCTAAAATCTGTATGTTACTTTCTCATCAGCTGATCATGATGTTTATGAACTATTTCAATGGAAATTGGTTTTTACTTTGTGAAAAGTACATACTCCAGGACCCTTATACATGGTGTAGTCATATGGTTTCTTTAAACTATTGCTAGTTTTACAGTGAAAACAACCAATTAATGAAATCAAAATCTTTTCTGAGATCAAAAATCAAAAGATTATATACTTAATATTAAATTTCATATGATATTTATGATATTAGGCTTATTCTATTTCTAGAAAGAGATGACAAATCATGGCCAATATGTCTCAAACAAACAAGCTGGGTTTTTTTTTTTAAAGTAATTCACATTAAATTATCCTCCATGCAAGTGCTCAGCTAATTGATAAATTTAAAAAAAGAGGTAAATGCCACATGAACTATTACCTCTGTTACTGACAAAACTGAAAATGGAGAATTGGCCTGTATTTATGCAAAATGTGGGCTTCTTAAAACCATGCCTCAGAGTCATACAATCAGACACAGACAATACTGGTCCGAGACTATTTTCTGGCCTGTTCTTGTAAAACTCGTAGCAAGAACAGGAGAGAACATATGCTCTCTGTGAGCATATTGTTCCCAAGAGAAAGGGGAAAACAAAAAAATTTGCTACTTAAGCTTGCTTCATTTTCCTGATGAATAGAGCAGAAGTGGGGGTAGAAAAAGGTCAAGAACATGATTCCAGTATAGCACCGTCCCCATGAGAGGAAACATTGGAGGAAAGGGAAGGCATCCTATTTATCAAAATCCTAGAACATTTAAATCTAGATTTGTATTAAATTAAAAAACTCAATTGCACACAGGACTCCATATTTAGTGTTCAAAATAATACTTTGCTTAAACTGAAAGTTGATTTCATGGCAGTAAGAATTAATAATTTTTACAGAATTCATAATGTTAAACTGAGACCAAAGGCAAAAGAGATGTGGCAAACACAGATGGCTGCCTACTGAGTATCTAATCTACTTTCTAAAATAGAATACTAATTTTATTCAGGGTGACAGTATGCTTAGTCTAAAATTTTCTTTTCCAGGATCTCTTGTGGCTAGAAGGTGGTCATGTGAGGTAGTAATGGGTAGTACAGACCCATTAGATTTAGATAGAAGTTCATTAGGTACAGCTTCTAATAAAGCAATTTATTCCTAATGGAAATTGATAGACCTAGCTGACATATGCCTTTCATACTTTGTCCTTCCATCTTCTTGACTGTAATATGGTCCTGCTGCATATAACTAAACAGCCCTATTTTAACCTTGAGTTTGAGAGCCATACACTTTGGGTGGCAGGGCATTAAGCAAAAGGAGCATCTTGTTTCTTGACTTCCTTGAGCAGTTATATCATCCTTGAGCTATCTACCTCCTGACTTCCTTTTACATGAGAAAAACATAAACTCCTTCTTAATTTAAGCATTGTGGTTATGTTTACATAGCTAAACACAATGCTGAGACCAGAGACAGACGCGTCTTAAGTGAAAATTCTAAGGCATGTAGGATCTTAAATGACCTGGCTGGTATTTTAGTGGAAGATAAACATAAAGTAAAGAAAATGATATCATAGGTGAAAAATGTCTAGGAACAGAATATATGTGTAGGCTATCAAATGAAGTATAAGTCAAGGGAGAGTGATTTCAAACAAAGAGACACAAGAATTATTAGCACAGGTCATTGTTCTTTTTACATGGGATGCTGGAGTCCATTGTGACTATCTTCTCTGAGTTCTGTGTTTGGTGATGTTGCATTAGCAGCTTAAATTCAACTTATTTGTCAGTCATGGAATACTGACACTATAGAAATGGCCAAACGCTAGAAATCAGGTCATTTTTTCTTGGGGGAGCTGATTGTCAAGTATTTACCAGCATACCACTGCTTATATATCCCACTGCTCATATAAACAACAGCATTGGAAAGAAAATGCAATGCTTAGACAAACATCTAACACTCTTCATCCACAGACAGCAATTTATTAGCTCAAAGAGTATCTATTTAGCAGAAACTCAGTCACTTTTTGAGAAAGAAAGAGAGTATAGGAGAAAGGAAGAATTATTTCTCCATCATTGTAACTATCAAGTTAATTTTACATTTCAAAGGAACTAAATGTAGAAAAACATCTTAGGTTTTAATTTAGTGACACTTGAAAATCTCTGAAATTCTTTGAATGTCATCTACTCCCGTCCCACACACTTTTGAGTTGCATATTATGACAGAGTTTAAGTCTATGTATGAAATCAAAACATGTGAGAGCTTTAAAAAAAAACCTTTGTGAATATGATTTCAAAAATCCAATGGCCAGTGCAATACCAATCAATAAGCCGGGAAAGACTGTTTCAAAATGTATTTAAAGTTCTCCAGTGTATCACACATAGGAAAAAAAGGGAAAGGGGGGGGCTAAAACAATCACCACTAGATGACACTAGATTACATAACTGAATTGACATTTTGAAGTATGCAAAATAAAAAACTATTATTCTAGATATTTTTATTATACAAAATCCCCTTTATTCTTTTTATATATTGTAATTATGTATACCACTCTTCTTTGCACAAAGAATCCAAGTAGCACAAAAATTAAGATACAGAAAACACTTAATAAAATAGAAACAGAAAATTGGTGTCAAAATCAGGAGTGACAGAAGCCAAAAATGAAAGTTGAAAGAAAATGGAAAAGGACTTACAAAAACATGCCAAGCACTTTTAACTTTTATTCTGTAGATAAAAGCATATCATCAGGTGTTCTGTATCAGCAAGGACTCTGGTTGCAATAGGTCTGTTTAACCAAGGGACCAGGATCAAGTCTAGTGGCAAGATCAATGATGCAAGTACTAAATTATAAGTTCCTGAACAAAAGCAGTGGAAAGGATGAAACAAAATAAAATAACATTTAGGATGTTAACTACAGGGAAATTTAGAGGTAGGCAGTAAGAAAATATAAACGAAAGTGTCAATATTTTTTTCCTTGATGGATTAAATGAATAAGATTTGGAATAGAAGAAAAGAAACAGGTTTGTAGGAAAATATATATTCTACTGTCCAATTAATAAATGATTTCATAAATGATACTAAATAGTAAGAATTTGACAGTGTTTCTTCATCATGACAAAAGAAAGGGTGTACTTACTAACCAACATGAATATTTTTGTCTACTAGACAGATTATTTTTCCACAATGAGTATGAGGGCTTGAAGACATAATGCCTTAAATTAATATGTATGATAAAGAGTATTATATTTATTATTATTGGAGTCATTTCACAGGTAGGATTGCAGTCACTTCACATGAATCCACTAATTCATTTTTCAAAATAATCTATGAAGCAGTTACTATTATCATTATCCTCATTTTCCAGATATATAAACTGAATACAAAGTTATTATTTACCTTGCCTAAAATCACATAGCTGGTAAACAGCAAAGGAGAAATTTGAAACTAGTCAAAGAAAAAAACTGCCCTTCCCATTATCATCTGGTAGCTGGCCTAGTTGTTACCACTTGGGCACTAGTCTCTCCCCTGGTAAACATAAACAGTTTCATATAATATTAAGGATTCACTATGACTATTATGGAACAAGGCAAAACCAATACCAACCACTCCATCATGTCTGAATAGAGATAAAATAGAGATTATGCAACTAAATGTCCCTTTCCCTAGCTGCCATAAGGGACCATCATTTCTCTAGTAGCAACTCTGCCGCTGATCTGTTCCTCCCTCTTAGATAAAATTAAGACACTCAAAAATGTGATACTCAAACTTAAGATACTTAAAACTTAAGATACTCAAACTTCCCCCACTTTCGAACAGCATCAATTCAACATAAACCCCCAATTTTGAACTCTTCCCCAAATCACCTGTTACAAGCACAATTTGTACAGCATGTTCCCTTAACCCCTTCTGAGACACTCTCAAAATACAGAGACTCACTTGGCTATAGCAACTTTTACTAGAGAAGTGTTCCTGGTTGTGTTTGGCTAGTGAACACCAACACTAGCTTTTCAGGCTCCAAGGCTTATTATACTCCTAAACACTAGGCTAAATGTGACCACTCCTTATACATGAAATGCACATATCAGGAAAACTATCGATCTTAAGCCAAATAAAGAGCTGGGTAAATAAATAAAAAAGAAAAGCTAAAAATAAACGGATTTGGTTTAAAAAAAAAAAGTACTTGCAGTTAAATGCTTTCCTTAACCTTATGCCAAATTAATAATGATAATGCATCGAATGTCACCTATGTTACCTTAGTTTTTTCTATGCCTTATTCTAAAATAGGACTATATTATATTCGTACATACTTATACAGAATGAAAATTTGATCTACAGTTTAACAAAATTATAGGAAAATATAGTCAGCTTCCTCATGAATTCTATCAACTAAACATATTAAATAGATTTAAATAAATACTTTTCATATTCAAATATGTGATAGTTTTACAAAGAAAAAACTAAAATCTATATACAACCTTAATTTATGCATACTTAATTTGAATAATATTGTCTGAAAACCATTAATAAAATTAAATAAACTTGTTTTGAAAGATGTACTTAATTTTAATGCATAGGAATTTACTCATGCACTTATCATTAATGAAGACTACTAAATATATATCCCTAACTTCCAGAATTTATTTTAAAGATGCCACACAGAATCATGATCTTTTTATAGCTTTTTTTTTTTTTTTTGCAGTTTTGGCTGGGGCCAGGCTTAAACCCATAACCCTGGTATATGGGGCCGGCACCCTACTCCTTGACCCACAAGCATCACCCCCCAAATAAGAACAGGAAAGCAAGCATCAGTGTACTCAATATTAATATGAAACTAGTAAATGAACAACTACACACCCACACAAGCAAAAAATACAATAAATTCAAGTAGGAGGGAAGGGGGAAAGGGAGGAAAGGGAATTTGGTAAGATCTCACCTAATGGGTACAATGTAGGGGAATATGGCACAACTCCTGGGTAAAGGACTCAACTACAACTTGGATGTTACTTAACAAATGCAAACAGTATAATCTAATCATTTGTTCCCATATATTAATCTGAAATTACAAAGTAATTAATTAATTAAAATTTTTAAACAAGAAGAAATCCAAAAAGTAAATTATTTACATTTTTTTAAATGATAAAAACAGAAGCAGGGAAAAGACCAAACTGAAAAGTTTATTCTGAGCTGGTCAAAAGAATATGAATTCAAAAAAAGGATTATTTCTAGTTCTTCAATTTACAGTTTTAATCATCACTGATAAGACAATGTTTCAAATAAAAATTTCATAATGCTAGAAATTTGGCTAAATTAATTTATATGCATGTATATCAGTACAGTAGACTTAGTTCTTTATGTTGACCACCTCCACCTCTGCATGTTGATTAGTTTGTTACAGTCCCTTGGGTGATCAAACTTACAGAGGTTCTACTGCACTTGTGTAATGACAGGAAGGTGTAAAGGCATAGACTCATTCTGAAAACCTCTGAGATTTAATTAACAGTTTTATTCTTGGAGAAGCTCTTATATGTAGGTCTGAATTCCACATTAAACAATATTATCAAAATACTGACTTAATAAAATCCAAGTCACTTTAGTCCTGATGTGGTCAATATTTTTTAGGTCAGAATAGCACTCACCACATTTTGAATGTCTTCATTGTTCACAAAAAACTTCTGCCAAGAGTTTAGAAGACAAAACAAAAAATTTCAAAATAGTTTTTTAATGATGTACATTACATGGCATTTTGAAGCATCGGAATAAACTTCTGAGGAAATTTTAATGACTACATAAAAAAAAAGTTGGTGTGTTCATAGAAAGCTTACAAATTTAAAACAAAAATATTAATTCGGCTAAAATAAAGTTATGAAATTTGTCATTTGAGTTCTAAAGAACATCCATATAGACTGGAGGAAAACTGATATAATTGAAACATGTGTAGGAGAAAGTTGAAATGGATGCTAAATTCATTTGAATTATTCCAGTAATGCAATTTTCCAATGTTAGAAAATGATGAGGTGTTAAATTTAAAGACTGAAATACTATTACACTTTAATTACAATTTAAAGAAAATATCCAAAGTCTGGTTAAAAGGAAGAATAGTACTTCTGTTAATGAGAGAAAAAGCACTAGTCTTCTATTTCTTTCTTTCTCCTTTTTAAGCAAAGATTCTTTCTGATAGTGAACATAGAGAATTTAAGACATCCCCTTAAAAACATCAAGTGATTAGGAATTGGAGGTAAATCATTTGAAACATAAAAACTGATATTAAAAAGTTACATTCACAAAAGCGAGCTCAAATTTCTCACTAAAAATTTAAAACAGTTGGGAAAACTTAAACAAATTCATGAGACTTTGTGTTTTATTTTTCTTATAATTATATAATAAATAAAAATATTGGGCGGCGCCTGTGGCTCAGTCGGTAAGGCGCCGGCCCCATATACCAAGGGGGGTGGGTTCAAACCCAGCCCCGGCCAAACTGCAACCAAAAAACAGCTGGGCGTTGTGGCAGGCACCTGTAGTCCCAGCTACTCGGGAGGCTGAGGCAAGAGAATCGCTTAAGCCCAGGAGTTGGAGGTTGCTGTGAGCTGTGTGAGGCCACGGCACTTTACAGAGGGCCACAAAAGTGAGACTGTCTCTACAAATAAATAAATAAATAAATAAATAAAAATATTAATACCATAATAAAAATTGTTACCAAGCTACATATAAACATGTCCAAATCACATTAGTTCACTCCAGTATACTACATATATTAACATTTTCTATGTGTGCTATGACGACAAATACTTCGGGAAGCACTAAGCTTTACAGTTGTTTAAGAAATTATAGCATGGTCAGCATAAATCCATTTGGAAAATAGAGTTCAAATCATATGTCTTATTGGTGATGAGAAAGACCATCATTTATTTATGACAGATAGTAGATTTTTAAAATTAATGTCCCTCAAGGAGTATGTTTTCCTTTTCAAAAATAACTTACACACAAGAAATAGTATAATAGAATATTTAATCACACAGCCATAAACTCTAGAATCAGGCACACTCGGTTGTCAATCTTGCTGCATGACTATTAGTTGTGTGACTTCAGTTTACTGATCTATTACTGGGAATCAAAAAATAACAAAAATTCAGCGAGATGATATATGTACAGTGCTTAACACAATGCCTAGCACACAGCAAGTACACATTAATGAAAACCATTATTTTTTAATAATTCTTCTCAGTAGGAAAGTAAAGGTCACAAAGTATAAAAAGCAAGTCTCCCTTCTTTTACTTGACCCTAGAAGAAATATTGAATAAAAAAATTTGTCAAACTTTATTTTCCAGATCTTTTCTTGTAATTCCAGTTTACCACCTAGTACACACTTTCCCTAAACCCCAAAATGCCTAACAATAACAATGGCTGTTAAATTGTGCATGGTGATTCACTGCACTATCTGACTTAATTCTCACAAACAACTCTGTATAAAGGTTCTATTATAGTATCATTTGTATGAATAAAGAAAGTGAAACTTAAGTGAAAGAAAATCAATTAAGTATAGATAGACCCTAAATTTGAAAACCATTTGTTTTACTCCAGAATCTGTACTCTCAAAACACTCTATTCCCTTATGTGTGCAGATTAGTAAGCTGCCTCAGGTCAGTAGAGAATAAATATGAAAATATTATTATTTTATTCCAATTTGTACATTCAACTATGTTCTACACAATCTCCCTTTCCCATCCCATGATAGCTGAAATAGCTCAAGCACAGCCACATTCAGGGATGTCAATTAGATTTATGTGAAATTCATTGCGATTGTTATTACTAGTTCTGCAACAGCAAATTTTGCTCCCCTTTTAGCCACACAGAAGAATAAACTTTTTCATCTCCATCCAGGGGGAAGAAGTTAAGTGACTGATCTTGTCCAATGAGTTTTGAGAGAATATGTATCATTTCTGGGTTGAAGAAGTAAAAAGTCCATGACCAGTGTTGTCCCCTGACCAAGTGGATTTAGATAGTGCAGCTTTGAGATTTTGGCACCTACACTGCTGAACCACATGAGAAATAATTGTCATGAAGAGTCACCCTTACCCACAGTGAGCACTACAAGTACAAGAACAATGCCTTTGTATATTAAGCATTGAGATTTCAGAGTTATCTGCCATTGCTGCATAACTTTTCCACCTTACAGACAGAAACAGAAGCTACTCTCTGCCCTCCCATCCACCTACCTCCACTCTCTTTATTGAAAAGATTACTGAAATCTTTTTGTGTTGAAATAGGCACCAGAATAGATAGAACAAGTGTATTGCTTAAGTACATGGCTAACCAGGGAACAGGATGCTATTATCCCCCTTTCTGTTAGCACCTCTAATTGCCACAAATAACTCTGTTGGAGATTCACCTCATTTGGCTTTTGAGTAGAGGACTGTATAATAGTCCTCTCAAAACAGTATATCCCTTCCAAAGTGGTAAAAAGGGAAGAGAAGGCACCTGTATTCCCCACTAGACTCAAAGCTTAATATTCAAATTGCTCTCATATCCCTTTCGCTTTTCCCAATCTTCTTTTATATTGTGGAAAGTGAAGAATCCACTGGGTATAATAGCAAAAAGTAGCAGCAAATGTATTTTCTTTTTGAAAACGCTTATAGAAGTACTGGGTCCCAATTATCAGCAGAACTTTTGTTTAATGATGGAGTAGACTTAAAGCCTTTTTTGTACACATTAGTTTTTAGTCTGTAATTCCAAAGCAGCAGCAACAACAAAAAGACCCACTGCATGTTTTCTAATAACTTAGTGTCTCATGTTATCCTAAACTACCCTGTTTCCCCGAAAATAAGACAGTGTCTTATTTTAAGGTGTGCTCCCAGAGATGCGCTAGGTCTTATTTTCAGGGGACGTCTTACCTTTGCTGTAAGTAGGTCTTATTTTCAGAGGATGTCTTATTTTCGGGGAAACGGGGTATCATTTGTAGCACTTAAGTTCATTTGATACTAAAAATGTCTTCAAACCACAATTAACTGTTTCAAATTGTACATTATAAACAGCCACTAAACAACATAGCAAGACCTTGTCTCCACGCGTATTTTCTAAATATTAGCCCAGTATTTTGGCACACACCTGTAGTTCAGGTACTTGGGAGACAGAGGCAAGAGGATTACTTAAGCCCAGGAGTTTCAGGCTACAATGAGCTATGATTATGCCACTGTACTCCAGCTTCAGTGACAGAGGAAGACACTATCTCATTAAAAAAAGAAGAAGGTCTTTAATCCAGTAAGAGTCTATCTTGGTTAGTGGTGAAAGGTGTGGATCCAGTTTCAGTCTTCTACAGGTTGCCAGCCAGTTCACCCAGCACCATTTGTTAAATAAGGAATCTTTCCTCCACTGGATGTTTTTAATTGGCTTGTCAAAGATTAAATAACGGTAAGTAGCTGGGTTCATCTCTTGGTTCTCTATTCTGTTCCAGACATCTACTTCTCTGTTTCTGTGCCAATACCATGCTGTTTTGATCACTATCGATTTGTAGTATAGTCTGAGGTCTGGTAGCGTAATTCCTCCTGCTTTGTTTTTATTTTTGAGTAATGTCTTGGCTATTCGAGGTTTTTTCTGATTCCATATAAAATGAAGTATTGCTTTTTCAAGATCTTTAAAGTATGACAGTGGAACTTTAATAGGGATTGCATTGAAGGTATATATTGCTTTGGGTAGTATGGACATTTTAACAATGTTGATTCTTCCCAGCCATGAGCATGGTATGTTTTTCCATTTATTAAAATTCTCAGCTATCTCTTTTCTTAGAGTTTCATAGTTCTCTTTATACAGATTTTTCACATCCTTTGTTAGATAAACTTCCAAATATTTCATCTTCTTTGGCATTACTGTGAATGGGATAGAGTCCTTAACTGTTTTTTCAACTTGACTATTGTTGGTATATATAAAGGCTACTGATTTATGAATGTTGATTTTGTAACCTGAGATGTTGCTGTATTCCTTGATCACTTCTAAGAGTTTTGTAGTAGAGACCCTGGTGTTTTCCAGATATACAATCATATCATCTGTGAAGAGAGAAAGTTTGATCTCTTCTGACCCTATGTGGATGCCCTTGATCGCCTTTTCTTCCCTAATTGCGGTGGCTAAAACTTCCATTACAATGTTAAAAAGCAATGGAGACAATGGGCAGCCTTGTCTGGAAAGGCGATCAAGGGCATCCACATAGGGTCAGAAGAGATCAAACTTTCGCTCTTTGCAGATGATATGATTGTATATCTGGAAAACACCAGGGACTCTACTACAAAACTCTTAGAAGTGATCAAGGAATACAGCAACATCTCAGGTTACAAAATCAACATTCATAAATCAGTAGCCTTTATATATACCAACAATAGTCAAGTTGAAAAAACAATTAAGGACTCTCTCCCATCCCAAAAGATGGAGACTTTTGGGACTTGATCAAACTAAGAAGTTTCTGCACAGCCAAGAACACAGTAAGTAAAGCAAGCAAACAGCCATCAGAATGGGAGAAGATATTTGCTGGTTATGTCTCTGACAAAGGTTTAATAACCAGAATCCACAGAGAACTCAAACGCATTAGCAAGAAAAGAACAAGGGATACCATCACAGGCTGGGCAAGAGAATTGAAAAGAAACTTCTCCGAAGAAGACAGGCGAGCGGCCTTCAGACATATGAAAAAATGCTCATCATCTTTAATCATCAGAGAAATGCAAATCAAAACTACTTTGAGATACCATCTAACTCCAGTGAGACTAGCCCATATCACAAAATCTCAAGACCAGAGATGTTGGCGTAGATATGGAGAAAAGGGAACACTTTTGCACTGCTGGTGGGAATGCAAACTAATACATTCCTTTTGGAAAGAGATATGGAGAACACTTAGAGATCTAAAAATAGATCTGCCATTCAATCCTGTAATTCCTCTGCTGGGCATATACCCAGAACACCAAAAACCACACCATAACAAAGATATTTGTACCAGAATCTTTATTGCAGCCCTATTCATAATTGCTAAGTCATGGAAGAAACCCAAGTGCCCAACAATCCACGAATGGATTAACAAATTGTGGTATATGTACACCATGGAATACTATGCAGCCTTGAAGAAAGATGGAGACCTCACCTCCTTCATGTTTACGTGGATGGAGCTGGAACATATTCTTCTCAGTGAAGTGTCTCAAGAATGAAAGAAAAAATATCCAATGTATTCACCCCTACTATGAAACTAACTTAGGACCTTCACATGAAGCTATAACCAAGTTTCAACCTAAGAACAGGGGGATGGAGGAGAGCGTGGGGAGGGAGGGGGGAGGTGGGTGGAGGAAGGGGGATTGAAAGGATCACACATGTGTTGCATCTTACAAGGGTACATGTGAGCCTTGGCAAATGTGGAATGTAAATGTCTTGACAAAGTAACTAGGATAGTGCCAGGAGGGCTATGTCAACTAATGAGTTGAAAATGTGTCAAATATTCTATGAAACAAGTGTATGGTGCCCCATGATCATATTGATGTACACAGCTATGATTTAATAAAAATAAATAAAGAAGGAAAGAAAGAAGAAGGAAGAAGAACCATTCAGATTGAATCCATTTGTATGAATGACAAAAATACCCTTCCAGGGGGCTACTATTTGCCTTTCTCCAAAAAATGCATGATTGAGACTAGAAAATAGAAATCCTCTTTAGTTCTACCCTACTATGAACCATGATACGGAATGTTTATTATTGTGTATTATGATCTCATAATACATGTATTATAGATATTTTTTAGAGTTTTCCACACTACACGGCTAGGAAATATAAACTATGATAACTTTAGGTAACTAAGTTCTAAGATAGATAAGCTCAGTTAATCTCTGTGCTAAGGTTCTCCTTAAATTAAGTTTCTAACTTTACATGAAAATCCATGCCTTTCTGTATACTGACATTTAAACAAATTGGAAAGTTTCGTTTTGCCTTAAATTTAAAATTTAAGGAGTATTTTCCTTTATGATTATATAGAGACCCACAGGATCCAATGATTACTAACAAAATGAATCTAAAATCTTATAAATATAGTATGTAAACTAAAGAAATTTTGTTAATTAATATGCACATGAAAAATTGATAAACATAATAATGGCAGGAGAAATTTTCACTTCTTTAAAGGTTTTTTAATTTCTTACTATGGAGTAGGGGTTGGATTTTACAAATTAATAAATTAGTTGTGTTGAAATAGGACCTTGAATTTTTTGTTCTCCTAAAAACAAATGTACTTATAAAAATATAAAAAGTGTAACTATATTATTAGGGCTTAAAAACTATTCTCTCAGACTTTTACATTTTTTATTAGGAATATTTTATGTAAAAATATAAACATATAAATAATGCACAAATACTACCTATGTTTTAATATAAATCTATACTAAAGGATTTCAATAGAACTAATGAATGAATACAATATACAACTTTTTGATCCTTTAACCAAAGACATTAGATTTAAGCTCTTCTAATCATTCCTCCCAGTTTTTCCTTAGTTTCTAGGCCTTGACTAGATTTCTCGGAACCTGAATGAAATACTGCAAATTGGTAGATTTTGTGATAGCAACATATTCTCAGTCATTCCATAGGGCCTCTACTTTGTTTTCTTAGTATAAAACTGTCAACATGCATTTAAAATTTTCATTTCCAATTTTTTGCAATAAAATAGCAGCATAAGAAAATAAGCCATTTAGCTTAAGGTAGCAATATTTTAGTAATAGAATTAGCAAGCCCATAAAGTTATTTTCTTAATAATTTGTAAACGTATATTATAATTTCATTCAAAAAATGTACTTTAGAGCCTAACCTGAGTAAAAACTTTAAAGGCCAAATTACCCCTAATGTTAAAAATTTAAATCAGAAAGTATAAACCAATAAAATTAATTCTTAGCAGTACCCTATAATTTATAATACTATTTCCCTCTATTTTTCATTCCTTCATATATATCTTAATCTCCTACTAACTATAGAGCGTTAAGCCAGATATGATTGAGATTTAAAATGTTAATAAAATAGTGTGCCCTAAATGTTTTCTAAGGAGAAATAGAAAAAGGTTACACTAGCTTACCCAGGAAGCCAGACATTGTCTCTTTAGACATTGAGAACCATTCAGATGTAATCTATTCCTACAAATGTTTGAATTAGCAATAACATGCATATGTTTCTGAAGCTCATCTCAAAAAAGCTAACCTAGAGCAGCGCCGGGACCCACAATCGGCACCTGCCTTACATCTAGAAGAGCTGCTCCATGATCCGGGATGGACACCCGCACAGACCTCCGGGAGAGCTGCACCGGGACCCATGATCAGCACCCGCCAGGACCCCAGTAAGAGCTGCACTGGGACCCTCCCGGACCTCTGGAAGAGGTGCACTGGGACCCGTGATCGGCACCCGCCTGGACCCAGTAAGAGCTGCACCGGAACCTACTACCCAGCCTGCCAGGCCTCCACACACCCTGACCAGAAAATACGGGAGCCACGCAACACCTCGTCCTCCCTCCTGTACCCTCCCTGCCTCCACACCAGCCTGCTGGTCTGGCCAGAGACTCTGGTAGCCGAGTGCCCTCCAGAGCCCTTCTCCTGGCCAGAGACTTCTGCAGCCTTGGGCCCTCTGTTCCAAAGTCACTGGGTGCCAGCCACTCCCAGAACCATGTGCACCAACCCCCGCCCTGTTGCTGGATATAGGCTCTGGAGCTGCTCCCACAATCAGAACTCCATGGCTGGGACAGCCCCAGAGGAGCCACACAGGGTCACTCCCTACAAAGATCCAGCAACAATAGAGTGATCCCGTTGGGGTCTAATCTCGAAGAGAGGCCTCCCCAACTCTGAAGACGGCCAGAGGCAACGGTGAAAAACAATCATGAGGTGAAATCAACGGAAATACTCTGGTAATATGAATAATCACAGTAGATTAACTCCCGGAAAGAACAATGGGACAGACACAGCACAAGATCCCATGCACAAACAAATAGCTGAGATGTCAGAAATCTATTTCAGAATCTGGATAGCAAATAAGATCGAATTAGAATTCCAAGCAGTAACCCAAAAGATATCTCAAGAATTCAATGATTTCAAAGGCCAAATGACCAAAGATTTTGACACTTTTGAGACAAGAAGTTGCAGCCCTCAAAGATCTGAGAAACATGGTAGAATCCCTCATTAACAGAATGGAACAAGCAGAAGAAAGTATTTCTGACATTGAAGACAAAGCTTTCAAACACTCCCAAACTCTCAAAGAGGAAGACAAATGGCGGGCAAAAACAGATCACTCTCTCAGAGAGCTCTGGGATAATTCGAAGAAAACCAATATTCGTCTTATAGGGATCCCCGAAAACGATGAAGTGGGTTCATAAGGTACGGAGTCTCTTCTACATGAGAATATGAAAGAGAACTTTCCAGACATGCCAAGAGATTCTGAAATTCAGATAGCAGACAGTTTCAGAACTCCAGCAGGACTCAACCTGAATAAAACATCCCACAAACACATCATAATCAATTTCACTAAAGTTAATATGAAGGAGAAAATTCTAAAAGCAGCCAGATGAAAGAAAACCATTAGCTACAAGGGGAAGAATGTTAGAATAACTGCAGATCTCTCTGCTGAAAACTTTCAAGCTAGAAGAGGATGGTCATTGAATTTTAATCTGCTAAAACAAAATAACTTTCAACCCAGGATCCTGTACCCAGCTAAACTGAGTTTCATTTATGATGGAGAAATTAAATACTTTAACGACATTCACATGTTGAAGAAATTTGCCATAACTAAACCAGCTCTCCAGGATATTCTTAGACCTATCCTCCATAAAGACCAGCGTAATCCTCCACCACAAAGGTAAACCAACCAAGAAAATTTTGATCAAATTCGAACTTCCACAGTTGCAAAAGGATTTAAAATGTCCACTGGACTCTCGAAAGGCTTATCAATATTCTCAATTAATGTGAATGGTTTAAATAGTCCTCTGAAGAGGCACAGGTTGGCTGACTGGATACAAAAACTCAAGCCAGATAGATGTGGCATACAAGAATCTCACCTTACATTAAACAACAAATATGGACTCAAGGTGAAGGGATGGTCATCTATACTCCAGGCAAATGGAAAGCAGAAAAAAACAGGCACTGCAATCCTATTTGCAGATGCAATAGGCTTTAAACCAACCAAAATAAGAAAGGATAAGGATGGACACATCATATTTGTTAAAGGTAATACTCAATACAATGAGATTTCAATAATTAATATTTATGGACCTAACCAGAACGCACCTCAATTTATAAGAGACACTCTAACAGACATGAGCAACTTGATTTCCTCCAGTTCCATAGTAGTTGGAGATTTTAACACCCCTTTAGCAGTGCTGGATAGATCCTCCAAAAAGAAGTTAAGTAAAGAAATGTTAGATTTAAACTTCACCATTCAACATCTAGACTTAAGAGACGTCTACAGAACATTTCATCCCAACAAAACTGAATACACATTCTTCTCATCAGTCCACAGAACATACTCCAAAATCGACCACATCTTAGGCCACAAATCTAACCTCAGCAAATTTAAAAAAATAGAAATTATTCCTTGCACGTTCTCAGACCATCATGGAATAAAAGTTGAACTCAATAACAACAGGAACCTGCATACCCATACAAAAACATGGAAGCTAAATAACCTTATGCCTGAAGGATAGATGGGTTATAGATGAGATTAAGAAGAAAATCACCAAATTTTTGGAACAAAACAACAATGAAAACACGAACTATCAGAACCTCTGGGATACTGCAAAGGCAGTGCTAAGAGGGAAATTTATAGCACTGCAAGCCTTCCTCAAGAAAACAGAAAGAGAGGAAGTTAATAACTTAATGGGACATCTCAAGCAACTGGAGAAGGCGCAACATTCCAACCCCAAACCCAGCAGAAGGAAAGAAATAACCAAAATCAGAGCAGAACTAAATGAAATTGAAAACAAAAGAATTATACGACAGAATAATAAATCCAAAAGTTATTTTTTTGAAAAGATCAATAAAATAGATAAAGCTTTGGCCAACATAACCAGGAAAAAAACAGTAAAATCTCTAATTTCATCAATAAGAAATGGTAATGATGAAATAACAACAGACCCCTCAGAAATTCAAAAAATCCTTAATGAATATTACAAGAAACTTTACTCTCAGAAATATGAAAATATGAAAGAAATCTACCAATACTTGGAAGTATGCCACCTACCAAGAATTAGCCAGAATGAAGAGGAAATGTTGAACAGGCCTATATCAAGTTCTGAAATAGCATCAACTATACAAAATCTCCCTAAAAAAAAAAGCCCAGGACCAGATGGTTTTACATCAGAATTCTACCAAACCTTTAAAGAAGAACCCATACCTATATTACTAAACCTCTTCCAAAATATAGAAAAAGAAGGAACACTACCCAACACATTCTATGAGCCAAACATCACCTTGATCCCTAAACCAGAGCAAGACCCAACAAGAAAAGAAAATTATAGACCAATATCACTAATGAATATTGATGCAAAAATACTCAATAAGATCCTAACAAACAGAATCCAACAACACATCAAAAAAATTATACACCATGACCAACTGGGATTTACCCAGGGTCTCAAGGATGGTTCACTATATGTATATCTATAAATGTAATTCAGCACATAAACAAACTAAAAAATAAAGACCATATGATTCTCTCAATTGATGCAGAAAAAGCTTTTGACAATATCCAGCATCCCTTCATGATCAGAACACTTAAGAAAATCGGTATAGAAGGGACATTTCTTAAACTAATAGAGGCCATCTACAGCAAACCCACAGCCAATATCATATTGAATGGAGTTAAATTGAAATCATTTCCACTTAGATCAGGAACCAGGCAAAGTTGCCCATTGTCTCCATTGCACTTTAACATTGTAATGGAAGTTTAAGCCCTTGAATCAGGGAAGAAAAGGCGATCAAGGGTATCCACATAGGTTCAGAAGAGATCAAACTTTCACTCTTCGCAGATGACATGATCATATATCAGGAAAACACTAGGGATTCTACAACAAAACTTTTAGAAGTGATCAAGGAATACAGCAATGTCTCAGGCTACAAAATCAACACCCATAAATCTGTAGCCATTATATATACCAACGATACACAAGCCGAAAAAATAGTCAAGGACTCTACTCTTTTACAGTAGTGCCAAAGAAGATGAAATATTTGGGAGTTTATCTAACAAAGGACATGAAAGATCTCTCTAAAGAGAACTATGAAACTCTAAGAAAAGAAATAGCTGAAGATGTTAACAATTGGAAAAACATACGATGCTCATGGCTGGGAAGAATCAACATTGTTAAAATGTCTGCACTACCCAAAGCAATATATAATTTTAATGCAATTCCTATTAAAGCTCCATTGTCATATTTTAAAGATCTTGAAAAAATAATACTTTGTTTTATATGGAATCAGAACAAACCTCGAATAGCCAAAACATTAATCAGAAATAAAAACAAAGCAGGAGGAATCACACTGCCAGACCTGAGACTATATTACAAATTGATAGTGACCAAAACAGCATGGTACTGGCACAAAAACAGAGAAGTAGATGTCTGGAACAGAATAGAGAGCCAAGAGATGAATCCAGCTACTTACCGTTATTTGATCTTTGACAAGCCAATTAACAACATTCAGTGGGGAAAAGATTCCCTATTTAACAAATGGTGCTGGGTGAACTGGCTGGCAATCTGTAAAAGACTGAAACTGGACCCACACCTTTCACCATTAACTAAGATAGACTCTCACTGGATAAAAGATTTAAACTTAAGACATGAAACTATAAAAATACTTGAAGAAAATGCAGGGAAAATTCTTGAAGGAATCGGCCTGGGTGAATATTTTATGAGGAGGACTCCCCAGGCATTCAAAGCAGTATCAAAAATACATTACTGTGACCTGATCAAACTATAAAGCTTCTGCACAGCCAAGAACATAGGAAGTAAAGCAAGCAGACAGCCCTCAGAATGGGAGAAAATATTTGCAGGTTATACTTCCAATAAAGGTTTAATAACCAGAATCCACAGAGAACTCAAACGTATTAGCAAGAAAAGAACAAGTGATCCCATCTCAGGATGGACAGAGGACTTGAACAGAAACTTCTCTAAAGAAGACAGGTGCACAATCTACAAACACATGAAAAAAAGCTCATCATCCTTAATCATCAGAGAAATGCAAATCAAAACTACTTTGAGTTATCACCTAACCCCAGTAAGAGTAGCCCACATAACAAAATCCCAAAACCAGAAATGTTGGTGCAGATGTGGAGAAAAGGGCACACTTCTACATTGCTGGTGGGAATGCACACTTAATACGTTCCTTCTGGAAGGATGTTTGGAGAATACTTAGAGATCTAAAAATAGACCTGCCATTCAATCCTATTAATTCCTTTACTAGGTTTATACCCAGAAGACCAAAAATCACAATATAACAAAGACATCCGTGCACACCTATGGTGCATCTTAGAATGGGTACAGGCGAAACCTACTAAATGCAGAATACAAATGTCTACACACAATAACTAAGAAAATGCCATGAATGCTACGTGAACAGTTTGATGAGAATATTTCAGATCGTATATGAAACCAGCACATTGTACCCCTTAATTGCACTAATGTACACAGTTATGATCTAACAATAAAAAATAAAATTATTTTAAAAAAATTAAAAAAAAAAAAAACTAATCTAATTACCAGTGAAGATTACATTTGGCTGCAACTCCCAGACAACCTACCTAATAACATTTTAAAACAGAAGAAGTATTTTTCTGCACAAGTCAGTCCAGGGCTGGTACAGTACTAAATGATGCCTCATTGAAATACAATCCTGGACTTTGGATGTTGCAGTTCAGTCATTTCTTAACATGTACCAGAAAGAAAAAAGGTAGACGCAAAATAGGCTACACTAGCTGACCATGTTCTCTTTGTCCAGAATTGAGTCCCAAGGCCATGTGAAGCTACAATAAAAAAGAAGAACTTTTTGTTTCACAGCTTCTATAGTAGAGGAGAATCGATAGTAGATCATTGATGATTAAACTGCTAAAATTAGCTCCCAAGTCCCTATGTGAGTCTATTGCTATTATGTCCATGCTACATTCCGTCTGTTACTTGCCTGTTTCTTCATTCAATTAGTGCCGATTCCCCTCAGAAAAACCAGTTACCATGACATAAGGGAAACAATAGGATCCAATCATTCTGGCAGTAACAGCCATAGTCCTACCGTCAAACTAGCCCTTTCACTTCTAAGATAATGTTTTAGGGAAAAAAAGTCATTATTACCTACCCCATCCTGGAGTAGGAGGAAGGTATAGAAATTACAGCGGAGGATTGTTTTAAATGCCCATCTACCTAAATATCATTTGCAGCATCTACACAATTTAGCTGTCTCTGATTTTTTCATTCTTGTTCTTTGCAGTGCTGAATCAGAAAATAATTAATGATTTTTCCCTAAAAGCACAATTAGTTTTCACATTGTGTATGTACTCGTGGTACAATCTATAATATGCACAGGAAATGAAATAATAACATGAATAGAATCCCATTTTGCATATTACTGCAGATAATTTGCTTGGTTTTCTTTATGAGTCCAAAAGTATTTCATCCTTTTAATTTTAAATTTGAGTTGCCTTTGCATGATATTTGTGTGTGTGTGAACATACGGGGTGTCCATAACATTCACATGCAATTTTAATTTTATGGGCACTTTGTATATATGTATGTGCACACGAGCATACACATTATATATCCATAATTGCAGCTAGCAATTGTAGGAATATTGAAATCAAACTATTTTGGAACATAAAGAAAGGGAAGAAAACATACCATAGTCTTAGTTACATATTTAAGAGCTCATTGTTCTAACTAAACAGAACTCAATTTTTTCTCTTGCATTGTTTTTCCTAGATTATTGTATTCCTATTTTAAGGAATTATTCGCATGACATTATCAGATTTTTTAAAATATTTTATCAACATTATAAATATTTCTGATTTATTAAAATTAAAAGGCAACTTCTTAGATAATTAACAAAACATATAAAAACAAATAGCCTTTTAATTCTTTTTACAAATACATTACATACACCCACAGAAAATTCACAACCATTTTAAAACAAGTTCTCTGGCGCTAAACATTATCAAAAAAACGCTGATACATAGCTGTTTGATTATAACTAGTCACTTTTCATTTCCCTTTTGATTTTCCATTTTACTAGTGAATATTAAGAGTTGTTCTCTAACCATCTTTCCCATTACCCTTAACTGTAAAAATTCATGTCACATGTAACTGAAAACAATTTATGGTATAAAAGTATAAAATATGAGTTAATTTTCCAAAACTCTGACAAAATGAATAACCAAGGATATTCTTTAAATTTATCTAAAAGTTACAAAACCTTGACAACTCAAAGACATCATAGATTCAATGTACGAAAACATATATTTAATACACCTTATACTCAAGAATTAGTTGTCTTACCCAGTAATAGATACCAGATAAGAAAAAATATAGGATTCTAAGTATACTTTTAGATAAAGATCATGTCCAACATGATCCAGTACATTTCAGTCATTCACATTAAAAATATATGACTTACCTACTAAACTCCAAGCCTATTTCTTAATACTGCTCTGAGTTGTTACTCAGAAATATAAGTTAAAAGTAGGAATCCACAGTCAGGCACAAAGAATAAGTGGCCACAAAAGATAAGAAGATCTCACCTAGAATGCCTCCAGTCTCTTCAATCTTAACCAAAAACCAGAGCATTTGGTCTCTGGCATTCACTGGAGAACTAAATAGGCACAAGGGAGCTACATTGGAAAATGATCCTTCCTCCAAGATAGTGTATTTAGAAGTCTCTGTAATAGGACTCCAAATAGCACAAGCACCAGAGGAAATCTACTGAGCTGTCAATGACTTAGCACCCCAAGGCATGATGGATTGAAAATATTTGTTTGATAATTTATTGCCAACACCAAGTTCATATTACATTTGAAAGTTGGATACACATTTCATAAAAATAATGTTTTCTTAGAATGGTGTAGTATTTTATTCTTTTGTTCTACAAATATAAGTTATAGATACAAGTCTTGGAAATTTTTCCATCTGTCTAATACATAGTCATATGTGGTTCAAAAATTATTTTTAAACAGTAAGCACTAAATCAAGAATGTCATCTTTAACTATAAAGGACAATTCCTGGAATGAAAGTAAAGTTAGTGAAAATAAAATGTTATAATACCATATTGATAAATTTCATAATATTAAAATATTGTTATCTTTCTAGTATGGAATCCATTCAAAAATGTATTATTCTAAATCCATCCTCTTTAAAGATCCTTTCTCTTTTCAACATTTTGCTTCATAAACTACTCTACAAAATATATTGATTCTTCCCTCCCTAGACAAAACAGCTAATTCTTATGATATGGTAAACACTGAAATCATAGTTATTTCCAAAGTATCTTTATTTCAGGAAAATATACATAATTTTATTTCTCCTTATGGCAGACCCTGTTAGTGTTCTTCCAAGGTAACTCTTACGAAGCTCCTCCCCAGATGCTATGAATACTGTCTGCTATAATCGTAAATATTTCCCCCGTCCAGCAAACTGCTCTCCTCAAACTAACAGAAGTGACTTCCACAGAAAGCAGCACTGCCATTCCCTCCCCAGGTGTAGCTCAGAGCTAATGATCTATGGATCTGGGGATACCAAAGTCTGCTACTCTTCCTACAAAGGAGAAAACATTCGCTTGCAGTTTTTATGCAAGACTCAACCTTCCAAAAAACATGCTTCCCCCTGCACTGTAGCCAGAACAAGCCAAGACTTTACCTGAGACCACATGTTTATTCAGTTTTTCTCTCTTCCCTGTCCCGCTTCCATCATCTCCTTAAAATTTTTTCCTAAATAGTCAGGCGTTGTGGCAGGTGCCTGTATTCCCAGCTACTTGGGAGGCTGAGGCAAGAGAATCACTTAAGCCCAAAAGTTTAGATTGCTGTCAGCTATGATGCCATAGCACTTTACTGAGGGCTACAAAGGTTAGACTCTGTCTCCAAAAAAAAAAAAACGTTTTTCTGAAAAACACTCCTGCAATAAATCACGTGCAGAGATCCCAATCTTAGGCTCTGTTTCTAATGAACCTGACAATACTAGGAGTGAGCCAAGGAAATGCTGAAGTTGTATTACTTGCTGGCAACTAGACATTTCCCATTATAGTTACAAGTGGAGTAACCATAGTCCCTAGCATACAGGAGTAATTTAATTATTAAGATTTTCACCTGCAGTGAATGCAATATCTCTGTCATTCAGAGATAGAGAAGAAATAGTAATTGTAAAGACTGAAATTGAATGGTTGTTACTGAATGCCAAATTGATGCCCTGAAAATTAAAACTGACACACTCAGGGCAGTTAGTCACTAATATAATGCAAAGTTTGAAAGTCAAAGGGCCTCCCTAACTTTGTTTAAAAGGTTCTTATCTCTTAAAGCAGGAAGGAAGATAACACTGAAGATCAGTCATAGAATTTAATAAAAGAACTTCAGAAAAGTCTAAATTCTTAGCCTAGGCGAATATTCTATGCTATAGTGAAGGTCCTATCAGAGTATTAACAGGAACATGAGACTTATTATGGGACTCTGAAACCTAGATTACCCTTGCAGCTATTACACCTATGAATGTTGGGTCTAATCTCCCCTTGTTGGAAAATGGGAGACCTCCCTTAATTAAAGACTATACAGAGGCTCAAAAAAGATCCGGTGCCTTACCAAACTATGCTGGCCTCCTTCATGATCTACCTCCACCTCTCATCTGACCACCTGACCAATAAAGGGTCAATTTTTAAAATAATAATAATAATATTACTATTATTATTTCATAGAGAAAGGGTCTCACTATGTTGCATAGGCTGGTCTTGAACTCCTGGCCTCAACCAATACTTCTGCCTCAGCCTCCCAAAATGCTAGGATTATAGGTGTGATCCACTGTGCCCAGTCCAGAATCATATCAAACCCAAGTGAAAAAGTACTGGGCTCCCTAAGAATGAACAGAGATCATACACCAAAGCAGAATCTGGCTAACACATAATAGCAGATAGTGAGAGAATGGCAGTAGACTGTAAACATTCTAGGATAAAACTGGTAAGAGAAGCTGGCTAATAAAACTGGTAAGAGAAGACTGCCAATTGATGAGACAGAATTTAGCACTCTGACAAGGGCCACAACAGATCGTATTAATATGCAACTAGAATAGACATCTTGGAAACTTAAAAAATGCGATAGTCTATGTTAAATGAATTATAGATGCCAGTAATCTCCTGGAAGATTATGGAGGGAGAAATGAAAAGACATAAAGAAGTAAATATGCTTGAATGGCTTTGCTACATAAGACTAGAAAACACACTAGCCTAACTATAGTCTTTAGGAGAATTCAGAGGACATCTATAGACCAAGATGGTACATATAGACTGGTGAGGGCCACATGAACATAGCTGAGAAGGTAGTGGTGATCGCTGTACTCTGTAGGCCCAGAATAATGGTATAAAACTAGGCTCCCTTATATCAGTGGGGATGACAGGACTTCAGAATAACAGAGGATAGCTAAAATTGTCAGAAGCAATATAGCAATAAGAAGAGCAGCAAAGTTAGACTAACAGCCAGGGAGCCCTGACCCATAGGTATTTGCAGAAAAGGCTAAGAGAACGTATGTTCCTATCTTCCTTAAGATAAATAGATGGATATTTAGAAGAAATTAAAAGCAGATGAACTGAAGACTGAACTAAGCCACTTCAAAGAAAAGTCACAACTTCATCCCCAATCATACAGACCTGTGCCAAAGAAAGGAGATACCAGATACCCAGAGAAAAATATTTCACAATACCACAGCAAGTTTATACAGTAGTGATTCTGTCCTCCCCAAAGGGAACTATGGCATTTACTTAGGTAATCATACACAGAGAAAAGGGGAATATACAGACCTTTCAAGGGTTGTATATTCTAAGTGGACACAAATATGCACGGACTAGAGAACCATCCTGTCCTCCCACTTCCAATTAGAGTAGGGGCAGATAGGATCAGACAATAAATGAAGTCCCAGCCCATGTCTATCCCACAGTGGACATACCCAGGAGTCATTTCCTGATTCCCAACCATAAAATCAGAATGAATAAACATGGTAATAGGCAGGATTATAATGGTTTTTTTTTCTTTTTTTTTTTTTTTATTAAATCATAGCTGTGTACATTGATTAGTCCATGGGGCATCATTCACTAGCTTTACAGACCGTTTCCCAAGTTTCACATATACCCTTGTAAGATGCACCGCTGGTGTAATCCCACCAATCCCCTTCCCTCCACTCACCTCCCCCCTCCCTCCCCTCCCTTACCCACTTACCCCTATTCTTAGGTTGTAACTGGGTTATAGCTTTCATGTGCAAACCCTAAATTAGTTTCATAGTAGATCTGAGTACATTGGGTACTTTTTCTTCCATTCTTGAGATACTTTACTAAGAAGAATATGTTCCAGCTCCATCCATGTAAACATAAAAGAGGTAAAGTCTCCATCTTTCTTTAAGGCTACATAATATTCCATGGTGTACATGTACCACAATTTATTAATCCATTCACGGATCTATGGGCACTTGGGCTTCTTCCATGACTTAGCAATTATGAATTGGGCTGCAATAAACATTCTGGTACAAATATCTT
Organism: Nycticebus coucang; assembly: GCF_027406575.1. Lineage (NCBI taxonomy): Eukaryota > Metazoa > Chordata > Mammalia > Primates > Lorisidae > Nycticebus > Nycticebus coucang. Next base: position 66,576,963 of record NC_069792.1, on the reverse strand, counting down.
TGTTATGATGTGATTTTTGGTCTTCTGGGTATATGCCCAGTAGAGGAATTACAGGATTGAATGGCAGATCTATTTTTAGATCTCTAAGTGTTCTCCATATCTCTTTCCAAAAGGAATGTATTAATTTGCATTCCCATCAGCAGTGCAAAAGTGTTCCCTTTTCTCCACATCCGCGCCAACATCTCTGGTCTTGGGATTTTGTGATATAGGCTAGTCTCACTGGAGTTAGATGGTATCTCAAAGTAGTTTTGATTTGCATTTCTCTGATGATTAAAGATGATGAGCATTTTTTCATATGTCTGAAGGCCACGCGCCTGTCTTCTTCAGAGAAGTTTCTCTGCAAATCCCTTGCCCAGCCTGCAATGGGATCCCTTGTTCTAATCTTGGTAATGCGTTTGAGTTCTCTGTGGATTCTGGTTATTAAACCTTTGTCAGAGACATAACCTGCAAATATCTTCTCCCATTCTGAGGGCTGTTTGCTTGCTTTACTTACTGTGCTCTTGGCTGTGCAGAAGCTTTTTAGTTTGATCGAGTCCCAGTAGTGTATTTTTGAAGCTGCTTCAATTGTCCGGGGGGTCCTCCTCATAAAATACTCGCCCAGCCCGATTTTTCAAGGGTTTTCCCTGCACTCTCTTCTAGTTTTTTATAGTTTCATGTCTTAAGTTCAAATCTTTGATCCAGTGAGAGTCTATCTTAGTTAATGGTGAAAGGTGTGGGTCCACTTTCAGTCTTCTACAGGTTGCCAGCCAGTTCACCCAGCACCATATGTTAAATAGGGAATCTTTTCCCCACGGAATGTTTTTAATTGGCTTGTCAAAGATTAAATAATGGTAAGTAGCTGGATTCATCTCTGGGTTCTCTATTCTGTTCCAGACATCTACTTCTCTGTTTTTGTGCCAATACCATGCTGTTTTGATCACTATTGATTTGTAGTATAGTCTGAGGTCTGGTAGCGTAATTCCTCCTGCTTTGTTTTTATTTCTGAGTAATGTCTTGGCTATTCGAGGTTTTTTCTGATTCCATATAAAACGAAGTATTGTTTTTTCAAGATCTTTAAAGTATGACAGTGGAGCTTTAATAGGGATTGCATTGAAATTATATAGTGCTTTGGGTAGTATAGACATTTTAACAATATTGATTCTTCCCAGCCATGAGCATGGTATGTTTTTCCATTTGTTAATATTTGCAGCTATTTCTTTTCTTAGAGTTTCATAGTTCTCTTTATAGAGATCTTTCACGTCCTTTGTTAGATAAATTCCCAAATATTTCATCTTGGCACTACTGTGAATGGGATAGAGTCCTTAACTGTTTTTTCAACTTGACTGTTGTTGGTATATATAAAGGCTACCGATTTATGACTGTTGATTTTGGAACCTGAGACGCTGCTGTATTCCTTGATCACTTCTAAAAGTTTTGTAGTAGAGTCCCTACTGTTTTCCAGATATACTATCATATCATCTGCGAAGAGCGAAAGTTTGATCTCTTCTGACCCCATATGGATACTCTTGATCGCCTTTTCTTCCCTAATTGCAGTGGTTAAAACTTCCATTACAATGTTAAAAAGCAATGGAAACAATGGGCAGCCTTGTCTGGTTCCTGATCTGAGTGGAAATGATTCTAATTTAACTCCATTCAATATGATATAGGCTGTGGGTTTGCTGTAGATGGTCTCTATCAGTTTAAGAAATGTCCCTCCTATACCGATTTTCTTGAGGGTTCTGATCATGAAGGGATGCTGGATATTATCAAAAGCTTTTTCTGCATCGATTGAGAGAATTATATGGTCTTGTTTTTTAATTTGTTTATGTGCTGGATTGCATTTATAGACTTACATATATTGAACCAGCCTTGAGCTCCTGAGATAAAACCGACTTGGTCATGATGTATAATTTGTTTGATGTGTTGTTGGATTCTGTTTGTTAGGATCTTGTTGAATATTTTTGCATCTATATTTATTAGTGATATCGGTCTATAATTTTCTTTTCTTGTTGGGTCTTTTCCTGGTTTGGGGATCAGGGTGATGTTTCCTTCATAGAACGTGTGGGGTGGTCTTCCTTCTTTTTCTACCTTTTGGAACAGGTTGAGTAATATAGGTACTAATTCCTCTTTAAAGGTTTGGTAGAATTCATACATGAAACCATCTGGTCCCGGGCTTTTTTTTTTAGGGAGGTTTTGTATGGTTCATGCTATTTCCGAACTTGATATAGGCTTGTTCAACATTTCCACTTGATTCTGGCTAAGTCTTGGAAGGTGACGTGCTTCTAAGTATTGATCAATTTCCTTCAGATTTTCATATTTCTGAGAATAAAGTTTCTTGTAATATTCATTAAGGATTTTTTTGATTTCTGAGGAGTCTGCTGTTATTTCATCTTTGTTGTTTCTGATTGATGAGATTAGAGATTTTACTCTTTTTTTCCTGATTAGGTTGGCCAAAGGTTTATCTATTTTATTGACCTTTTCGAAAAAACAGCTTTTTGATTTACTGATCTGTTGTATTATTCTTTTGTTTTCAATTTCATTTAGTTCTGCTCTAATTTTGGTTATTTCTTTTCTTCTACTGGGTTTGGGGTTGGAATGTTCTTCCTTTTCCAGTTGCTTGAGATGTCCCATTAAGTTGTTAACTTCCTCTCTTTCCGTTCTCTTGAGGAAGGCTTGTAGTGCAATAAATTTCCCTCTTAGAACTGTCTTTGCGGTGTCCCAGAGGTTCTGATAGTTCGTGTCTTCATTGTTGTTTTGTTCCAAAAAATTGGCGATTTCTTTCTTAATCTCATCTCTGACCCAGCTATCATTCAGCATAAGGTTATTTAATTTCCATGTTTTTGTATGAGTATGCAGATTCCTGTTGTTACTCAGCTCAAGTTTTATTCCATGGTGGTCCGAGAAGATGCATGGAATAATTTCTATTCCTTTAAATTTACTAAGGTTAGACTTGTGACCTAAGATGTGATCGATTTTGGAGTAAGTTCCATGGGCTGATGAGAAGTATGTGTATTCAGTTGTGTTGGGATGAAATGTTCTGTAGATGTCTGCTAAATCCAAATGTTGAATGGTTAAGTTTAAATCTAAGATTTCTCTGCTCAGCTTCTTGTTGGAGGACTGATCCAACACTGCCAGAGGAGTGTTGAAATCTCCGACGATTATGGAGCTGGAGGAAATCAAGTTGCTCATGTCTGTTAGAGTTTCTCTTATAAATTGAGGTGCATTCTGGTTGGGTGCATAGATATTAATAATTGAGATCTCATCAAATTGAGTATTACCCTTAACAAATATGAAGTGACCATTCTTGTCCTTCCTTACTTTTGTTGGTTTAAAGCCTATTATATCTGCAAATAAAATTGCAACACCTGCTTTATTCTGATTACCATTTGCCTGAAATATGGACGACCATCCTTTCACCCTGAGTCTGTATTTGTCTTTTAAGTTAAGATGTGACTCTTGTATGCAATAGATATCTGCCCTGAGTTTTTGTATCCAATCAGCTAACCTATGCCTCTTTAGAGGACAGTTTAAGCCGTTCACATTAATGGAGAATATTGATAAGTCTGGTGAAGTTTTGGGTATTGAGTTTTTCAAAATTCCAGTGGGCATTTTTAATCCGTTCTCCAGTGTGGAAATTGGAGTTTGATCCGAAGTTTCTGAGTGAGTTTACTTTTGTGGTATAGGATTGGGTTGGTCATTATGGAGGATAGGTCTGAGAATATTCTGAAGAGCTGGTTTTGTTATGGCAAATTTCTTCAACATATGAATGTCATTAAAGTATTTAATTTCTCCATCATAAATGAAACTCAGTTTAGCTGGATACAAGATCCGGGGTTGAAAGTTATTTTGCTTTAGGAGATTAAAAGTCGGTGACCACCCTCTTCTGGCTTGAAAAGTTTCAGCAGAGAGATCTGCAGTCATTCTAACATTCTTCCCTTTGAAGGTAATGGTTTTCTTTCTCCTGGCAGCTTTGAGGATTTTTTCCTTCATATTAACTTTAGTGAAGTTAATGATGATATGGCTGGGGGATGTCTTATTGGGGTTGAGTCGTGCTGGGGTTCTGAAGGTGTCTGCTATCTGAATTTCAGAATCTCTAGGCATGTCTGGAAAATTCTCTTTCATAATTTCATGTAGAAGGGCCTCTGTGCCCAGCGAGGCCACTTCATCTGTTTCTGGAACTCCTGTGATTCAGGTATTCGCCTTCTTCGAATTATCCCAGAGCTCTCAGAGAGAGTGATCCGTTTTGCTCTCCATTTCTCTTCCTCTTTGAGAGTTTGGGAGCGTTCAAAGGTTTTATCTTCGATGTCAGAAATCCTTTCTTCTGCTTGCTCCATTCTGTTGCTGAGGGATTCTACTGTATTTTTTATATCTTTGAGGGCTGCAAATTCTTGCTTCAGTGTGTCTAAGTCTTTGGTGGTTTTGTCTTTAAATTCGTTAAATTCTTGAGACAGCTTTTGAATTTCTCCTTGAATTCCTAATTCCACTTTGTTAATCTTGTCTGCAATCCAAATTCTGAATTCAATTTCTGCCACTCAGCCAGTTGTTTATGAATGGGATCTTCAATTGCATCTGCCTTATCTTTCCTTGGGGGATTGATCTATTCTGGTTATTCATGTTACCAGAGCTTTTCCGCTGATTCCGCCCCATGGTTGTTTTACTCCCTCTGATTTTTTTCCCCTGGAGCTTTGTCGAGGGCCCATAGAGTGTTGTGGCCTGAGAAACTGGGGCCCTGTCTGGTGTAGTGGGGCTAAGTGGTTCTGTCTTGTTTTCAGCTGGTTTCTGTTCCACCCTAGTGAAACAGATACTTTGGATTGAAGTCTCAGCTGTGGGGAAATATCAGCAATTAAGTTCCCCGCCCCCCACCGGCAAACAATTGGAAAAGAAAAATCAAACCTTCACCGTGCACCCAGGGCACCACCTGATTTGTCCTCAGGTGATTGGTTCAGTTCAAAAAGGTCCAAATCAATTGTCTCAGTCTGCACCTGTCTCAGGTGAGAGAGTTTAAGAGGTCTCTGGGAACTGGATCACAGGTGTCTGGTGACTACTCTGGTGTGGCTTGCTCCAGTGCTGCGTGGAGTCAGGAGAAGCCACCCAGCCAATAAATCAGTCTGGGAAGGTTGCTGCCTCCTTCCCCACCTTGCACCCCTTCACACCCAGTCACTGATAGCCCTGCAGTTGGCTGACCCAGTTCCCTGTAGTGAATCGGTACTCCAAGAGTTTGTACCTGCCTGAATCACAAGGAAGTCTGCCAGGCCGCTGCGCTCTGCCTCTCTCCAGCAGGAGGAGACAGTGCCTGACAACCTCGGGCACTTGATGAAGGTTGAGAGGTTTTCACTCAGATCCAGTCTTGCCCCTGATTAATGTTACTGACAGAACAGAACAGAACAATTCTGCAGTTCCCCTGCAGAAGAGAAGCTGAATTGAGCTCCAAATCAGCTTGTCTTTGCTCCTGTATTGTCTATAGGCTGACGATCCCCTGAGGGCCAGGTGCCTCTTAGGTTTAGTAAAGCAGACCTCTGGGTCAGCCCCACCCTGGGAGTTTCCCTGGTTTGCAAGCTGGAGTTGCCTCAGGCAAACTCAGAGTCTCTGGTTGCCCAGGGAGACAGGGGGTGTGGCTTCAGAATATTCGGTAGGGAGCCGTATTGCTAGCAAAAGAGGGCTGCTTCCCTATGGCTCAGGCAACGGCCGCTCCGGTGTAGCTCCCCTTCGGCCAACTGTCCTCACTCCGCTCCCGCACCCCAGAGTCTGCACCGACAGGCTGCAGCCCAGCACTGTCCACACCCCTCGAACAATCGCCCAAGAGTCCGGACCCCTGGGGGACAGGCCTACAGACCTCAGAGCGACAGCAGAGGGGAGCGCGGGGAGTGCTGGGAGCCTGGGGCTGTGGGCAGAGAACACACAGAGCTCCACACAGTTTTATGCCTGGCCATATTGTCACCAAAAGACGGCTGTTGCACTGTGCCTCAGGGAACCGCCACTCCGGTGCAGTCCCGTCTCCGCCGACCAACCGGGACTGGCCTCCAGACCCCAGTGTGAGTGAAGGGGAGTGCTGGGAGCTCAGAATTCCAGGTAGAGACTATATACAGTTTATACAGTTTTATGCCTGGCAGGAGGACGCCATTGCACCCTAGTAGGGGAGGTAGGTCCAGTTTTTAGGGGGTCTCTCCCATGGACTGTAGTGGGAGGACCTTTGAACTCTGCCCGGTTGTTTGTGGGGCACTCTGAGCCGTTCTCATGGGGGAGGGGACTCCTGTACGCTTGGTGATGGATTTTGTACCTTTTGTTTGTATCCTTGTGGTTGCAGCTCGCCTCAGCGGGGTTGATGTGCGTTCTACAACCTTCTCTCTTAGTGCAGCTCAAATCCACCAGGTTACTTGCTGAATTTTTATCCTTTAACTCTCCTTCTGGATGGGAGCCTCTGTGGAAAGCTGGCTTCAGTCAGCCATCTTGTCTCCTCCCCCTATAATGGTTTTTGATCTAGAGATTACCTGCCACTCTACCACCACCATTAAGAATAAATGAAAAATAATTTGCATCCTGAGGGAAATGGCAATGATTAGTGCCATCCTCAAAGACCTTAAACGGTACCATGTTGGTGGTCCCCTAATATCCTCCCTTTAGTTCACTAGTCTAATCCACTCAAAGCTTAATGGACTGTGTCAAATGATGATGTACTGCTGTAAATTTAACCAAGCAGTAACAGCCCCAGGTGCAATTGCTATGTCAAATGCAGTGTCTTTTACTATACTTGATGAACAAAACCTTGCATATATGCTATGCTGCTACTAACATGATGTAAGTATTCGTTCTTATCTCGATCAGACAAAAAGATTACAAGCAATTCACATTTACATAGGCCAAACAACTATAGTATAGTAATGGACTTGCCTCAAGAATATATTAATTCTCCTGCTTTCTAATGTGATATGGTCAGAAGGAATCCTGCTGTCTGTTTGCATTGGTCCATTATAGCAAAGGGAGACCAAGGCACAAGTGCTCCAGAAAGTAAAGTTAAAGATAAATCTTAAAATGTTTAAGTGGAACATGCCAGAACATTTCCTCCAACATAAAAGAATGCTTATTGTATCTTGTACCTTCAAACACATCTTGTACTTCCAAGAAAAAAGTCTATATTTTATTAGGACACTTTGGGTTTTGAAGGTAACATACGTGTATTCTGTACTTGAGAATACTGCTCTCACCTATTTGGAAAAGAAAAAAGAAGCTTGTTTCTCTTTACACAAAATGGATAACCAAGTGTATTTCCTGAAACTTTTCCCATTGGGAATTTCTTCTTTTATTCCTGAGTAGGTCCTACAGCAGTAAGAGAAATCCTGGGTCCAGGACCTGATACAATCCCACATAATCCATGGTGCTTGACCTGTGGTAGAACTACAACCCATGCAGTTCTAGAACAGAGTGTGCTGTAAAAGCAGAGACTTGTTGAAAACACTGCCTTTGTCACACAGTTGTAGTAGATAAGGAACATCAGACCTTGAGACAGTAAGTGGCTGTGAAGCCAGAAGTGCCCATCATAAGACCAACCAAATCATAAGACTGGACAGACTGAACAGCATTACATAATAAAATGAAGGTAGTTGATCAAAGTTGGGGGTTGAGCAGATCCATAGAACACAAGGAAGCTGCCCAAATAGGTGGCTTAGACAACTAAAACATGTAATTCTATTGCATCAGTGCCTCCTCTGAAATTTAGACCCACTTACAATCAGATGAGGAAAAAGACAAAGTTAAGCTTGGATAATGAATGGGTCAGCTCAGCACATCAACATAAACTAAAAATGGAGTTCTTTATCACCCTAGCACCATTCACTCTTGGCCTTAAAAAGGAATAAAAGAAGAAATTCTCCCAATGGGAAAAGTTTCAGGAAATACACTTGGTTATCCATTTTGTGTAAAGAGAAAAGAATCCTGAGGTGAGAACCTATATAGATTCATAGTGAATATCTTAGCTGACTGATCAGGGGCCAGAAAAAAAGCAAGATCAGAAGATCAAGGACAAAGAATTCTGGTAACTGAAGAAGGCAGATGGATAGACCTATGGCAGTGAGCTGCATGAGTATGTATCTTTGTATTGCACAGTATTGTGTGTAAACAAAAACATCTTCTACAAAGATGCATTAAATAACCAAGATGATCAATGAATCATGAATGATTATGAGATCTCCACAGTCCTCATCAACTCCACCCCCCATCTAAAAGGAATAAAGCTACAATGGCAGATACGCAAGGTGTGCAACACACCCAACCTCATCCTTCAGACCAACTGGACTTTGGTGCTAAGTTGGCTGTACTAGGCATCTTCCATAATTCATTCACACAGACATAAATAGGCATTCCAAGTATGGCTTTCCCTTTCCTGCCCAAAGTGCCTCAGCAACATGCTCTTAGAGGGCCTGCTTTACCTGCATGGGATTTCACATATCTTATTTTAGACAAAGCAAAGGAGATACGCCTTCTTTGGAATGGGAATGCAATTAATGAGGATCTCTCATTAATTATGAGATCCACTGATCCTACCACATATTGTGCAGTCCAGAACCTCTTCAGCTTGATAAGAGAATGCCCTGTTAAATACGTAACTGGAATTCCAGCTTTGAGTGGACACCTTGCAAGGATGGCTCACTATCCTTCAGTTCGCACTACTTCGATCAATAGTAATCATATGCTGCTATGCCCCCAGCAGGTAGAACTGATAGATGAAGGATGCAAGAGGTAGAAGTAGGAGTGAACACCATTTCTGCCAGTTGCCCAATTAGTAAATGTGTACCATACTGCTGCTTCAACAGGGGACACATAAAGTTATGGCTAGTGCCTGGCCATTCTATGATTTGTATGCTAGAAAAAAATAACCATACTGGCTGGAGCAATTGATCCTGATCTCTGCGAAAAAGTAACATGGCTGCTACAAAACACATGCAGGAAGATACATCTGACATTCAAGTTATCCACTGAAGTGACTCGTTATTCACAAGTCAAGTATAAATGGAGAACCATGATAAAGACATAATGACAATGGGATCAGACTATGCAGAGATAAGGGTCTGAGTCAACCTAACAGGCGGGTCACCTAGACCAATAAAATCAGGTAAAAAAAATAGGAATAAGTATAAGTTATGGTCAGAGGATCAATTACAATGATAGAGGACATACAAATTTTTAAAGAAATTGTGAACACAGACTCCCAGAGGACCTGTGCCTGAATGAAGTAAACTTAATTCTCTGAGGCAAATTGCTTCAAAGAGCATAAAGGGTACCCTGAAGTATACATTGTTGGTGTCCTGCTCAAATCCCTTTTAACTGGACAGTACTCATCTTTCAGATCCTATGAATACTGGCTGCTAATTGTTCAAATGCTCCTGTTCTCCAAATAAATAACCTCAAATGATGATAGCTATATCAGGTAGATTATCCTCATCTCAGGGTCAGCTCTGATAGGCATGGATAGACTGGAGAAATGACTGAGGAATAACTTATGCTCAGTAGTCCTCCATCCCTATGACCTGACTTAAAGTGAGAGTACATTCTTCATCTATTGGGGACCAGCCCCAAACTACACTATGATTTCTTTCCCAGTGACTGGCAGGACAAGAGCATGAGGGAAAAATTAAGAGTCAAGACATAAAAAGAAAGTTTTTTAGGAAGCTGGGCCTGGAGACTTTCCACTTCCAAGCATGAGGACCAGCAGAAAGCCCCTAACACCAGACTAGCTCCATTTTAATCATCAATCTAATGGGGGAAGGGTAAACCTTACATCATGGTTCTTGCTAGGCTTGCATTTTCTAACCAAAGTATTTCCTTAATTACCTTAATTACACTGATTTACCTCTTTCTTTTATTACTCTAGATTATTTATGATCTTAACACAAACAGAGAGTGGGACACGGAACAGTCCAGGAGCAGGATGTCAAAGCAGACCCCAATCAGACCATGCACACAAATCTCAAGAGTGGTGATTAAACCCCCAGAAAGACTTGTGGGCAGCCAAGCTGGCACTGCTGTCAATACCAAGATAAAAGAAGAAGAGATATTTTCCTCCTTCTTTTCCTGAGATACTCATTCTCTCTTAACAAGGTTTAGGTGCCCACTCTGTCTCCAGTGTATTCTACCTTCCATCACTATTTTCCTAATTCCTGAAATGCACTCACTCTCGCTGAGAAGGCAGTGAGACTTGTCTCTCAGTGCTCAGAGCTGAGTCTCACTGAGCTGAGTCTCACTGGGGGAGGAGTGAAGCTTTGACAAGACAGTTTCTCTGTTTGAAAATGCCAGGCTTCAGGCTGTTGCTCTTGCAATAGATTTTGGATTCTCAGTATTGTTCCTGTAGTCCGAATGTGTACATGCTTTTCTCTAATCCATTTCTCTACTGTCTCTGTTCCCTTTTGCCCATCATTTGCAATCATTTTCTTAATTCATTTCCTAACTTACTTATAATAAACCATTGAAAATTGGTTTTAAGCTTATTAAATCATTATTTTTAGCAATGCAAGCACATCAGGATGTGACTCTTCCCTTAAGTACCCACCTGTCCACCCGAACTCATCCATTTTTAGTTTATTCCTGAAAAGCATTCTGACGATAAAACATATTCACCTGAATTCCAGTCTCAGGCTCTGCTTCTAGGCAACTTATACTAAGATATTCCTCTTTCTTTTTCTTTTGTCAGTATAAATTCTGATGACTGGAATTTTCAAGTGCAGGGCAGTAAGAAGAAAATAGACTTCAAGGCTGGGTGCAATGGCACATGCCTGTAATCCTAGCACTTTAAGAGGCGAAGACAGGTAGACTGCCTGAGCTCACTGGTTCAAGACCAGCCTGAGCAAGAGCAAGACCCTGTCTCTAAAAATAGCCAGGTGTTAATGACGGGCACCTGTAGTCCCAACTACTAAGGGGGCTGAGGCAAGAGAATTGCTGGAGCCCAAGAGTTTGAGGTTGCTGTGAGGTATTGACACCACAGCACTCTACCAAGGGGGAAAAAGTGAGATTCTATCTCAAAAACAAACAAACAAACAAAAAAAAGAATAGAAAAGAAAATAGACATCAAGATTAATATTAATTAAACATCAAGATTCTGACTCCTAAGCCTCAGGCCCCAAATTTCACACAAACTTAATTTAAAAAGTGATAGGAGTCAACGGTCTGTAGGTGACTTTTTAATTAGGCCAGAATCAAGGTAAGACCAAAGACCTAGTTTAAGAATGGTTCTTTTGAGCACAGGCTTTTCTGTAGTGAGTTAAAATACCACAGGTAAGTATAAGTTCTCCAAGGTTAGAGACCCTGTCTATCTTTTTCACTTATGTACTTTAAATATGTGCAGTTTACTCTATGTCAATTATACCTCAATATCTGTTTAAAGAATCCAAATCTCTCTCTAACATCAAATTTCATGCTTTTAACCTATATAATACTTTAACTCTTGAATATGAAACTAAGTGATCAGCAAATTGCTTGGTAAGTCAAAGATGCTCAACAAATCTAATACCTCTTCACCTGTTCATTATCTCAGAGAAGAGTTGACCATAATAAGGTGTTAACTGGAATCCATGATGTCATTTGGTATTAAGACCTGTGGAATCCATGATCTTCCACACAAACTGCCATCACAAACTGTGTACTGTGACTGTTTTAAGTTGTTACTCTTTCCAACCTTCACCCTATATATGCTAGGTTCCTAATTTTGGCAGGGAATTTTAAGGCATTTTTCCCAAACCCAGCTACAGGTATATCTGACATACATAATAATCTACCCAGCTTTTTTAAAATTATGCAATTTAAACACTGGGGTCTGGGCCTAGTTTCTGTCAGTTGTGAAATCATGGCCATGTTAACTATTTGAATGCAATTTCGAAAATATATAAAATTGGGGTACTATGTTAATACTACATGATTTTGAAAGTCATAGTAATGATTAAGAGTAGCAAAAGTATTAATTAGTTGTAAAGCATTATGCAAATATTAGCAAGCATTCCCATTTTATTGTATGTTTGTATGTATGTATGTATGTACTATTTATTTATTTATTTATGAGATGGGGTCTAATTACAAGTGTTGGCTAGGCTGGGCCCAAACTACTAGCCTCAAGTAATCCTCCCACTTGTGTCTCCCAAAATACTGGGATTATATGTATGAGCCACTGGCCCTTTTATTGTTTTCAAATCATATTCAGTAGAAATAGTAAGTAGCACTAGTAATTATTAGTGGTAGGGGTTTCCTAATAAAAATAGTATTAGAGATCAGGTCTCCACAATCTTTCTTGTGCTTTTCCTACCACCACTGGCTACAGAAATCAAGTATTAATTCATTTCATAATTTCATTTATGAAAAAGGAGAATAGTACAAGGTGATATTTAAAAAGTGATATACAAATGAAAGATTCCGGATGTGTAGAAAATGCATTAAAATATGCCTATAATACTAGCTACTTGGGAGGCCTATTGAACCCAAGAGTTTAAGGCCAGCCTGGGCAACATAGCAAGACCGCATCTCTTAAAAAAACTGAAAAGTAAAATAAGAGTAATCATGAAGTCAGAAGTCTACTAGAGCTAGAAAATGTTTAAATATTGAAATATGTTGAGGCTGGTCCAAATGCAGTGGTGTTTACAACTAATTGATCACAACCAGTTACAGATTTTTTTGTTCCTTTTCTACTCCCACCATTTCACTTGACTAGCCAAAAAAAAAAAGCAACCAAGTAAATAGCTAAGGCAAAATTCTCTTTAAAAAATGAGATATTTATACTGAGTCTTTGACAAACAGAAAGAACAGCTAAGGTATAAAAAAGATAAGAGGAAGAGGTAGAAAAAAAGCAAGAAGTCAGATTATTTCAGTCTATAAAAGGAGTCTAATAAAGGCTAGAGAATAATGTCTGTCTCTCATTTTTAACAAAAAGAAAGCACTGCAAAATGCAAAAAAAAAAATGGTATTGGCAGGTTTACCGTTTTTGAGCAACAAAGTAAACCAATTTACTAAAACTACAAGGAAATATTACCTTAAAAGTAGCTGTATTCTTATATGAAGACTTTAAGAGCCAAAGAAGAGGAATAAGCTTGGAATAAAACTCAGAAAGACTTTAAAAGGGAAGGATTTGCAAACTGGATACAGTTCAAGAAAAGAACCATAATCAAGTCTCAAAAGTAATGACCCACATCTGGGACTGGTGTTTCAATTTGAAGATAGCTGAAGTAAATCTCTTAAAATCTTTAATAAAATAAGAAAAAAAGAAAAAGACAAAACTGAGCACAATATTTTCCTCTTTTCCTGTTCAAAATATTAGGAATTAGAGGCTGCTAGGAATACTAAATATACATCATACTTAAAAACATTACCTTATAAAAACTGGTGAAAGTAACCAAAGACACACAAAGATGTCTTAAAAGGAATGAAAATTCAAATCATGCCAAAATAGTTATTTTACTTACAATAATCGTAAATTTTAATATGATTTTATAAAATCACACAGTAAGACAAATCATTAATAGACATGCTATAGTAACATATGGAACTTATTGCGGTAAGAGAAATAAGGTAGGCTTGACCATAGTTAGGCTAGACCATTACAGGCAGGCAATATGCACTATTTTAATTATATTTCTTCCTTTGAAGGCCCCTACAGAACTTTGAAAAAAAAACACTGATTCAAAAATCATATGCCTGGTCACATGTGAGAAAAAAAGGAAAGGGGTAAAGTCTCAAACAGACACATACTCAGAAACATCACCAATATGCTTCCTTTAAAGATTCTGAACGCATTCATTGTTCCAATGAAAAATAAATTACATTTAAGAAATCAAAACCACCGGGTACAGTGATATATGCTTATCATCCCAGCTTCTGGGAGACAGAGGCAGAGGGATCGCATAAGCTCATGAATTTAAATCCAGCCTAGGCAACATAGCAGGCTATCTCTTTAAAAAAAAAAAAAAAAAAAAGAAGAAAGAAAGAAATTGAGAACAGTGAAACTGTTATAGTTAAGAACTATTTTAAAAAGGTACAGAAAGAGAACCATTAAATTCTCATGGAAAAAAATTCTCATGAAAAGAATAACATGTATTTGATTTATTCTTTATTGATAAATAAATGATGTTATGAGTTGAAACGTACACACCCAAAATTTGTAGGTTAAGAGCCATAATTCCCAGTATCTTAAAATGTGTCTGTATTTGGAATTGGACATTTAAACAGATGATTAATTAAAAGACCATTAGGCTTGTCCCTAATCCAATTTGACTGGTATCGTTATAAGAAGAGGACATTGGGACACTCAGAGAGACACGAGAAATTGTGTACAAAGAAGAACATGTGAAGTTACAGCAAGAAGGAGACCATTTCCAACCCAAAGGGAGGGGCATCAGAAAAAACCAAACCTGCTAACAGTCTGATCTTGGACTTCTAGCATTCTGAACCGTAAGAAATAAATTTCTGTTGTTTATGCCACCCAGTTTATGGTAGTTTGTTATGATAGCCTCACAAATTAATACAGATGAACAACTGCTTTTAACATTTCTTAAAACCTACATACCTATCAATTAAATCAAAACTAAGATGATGTGAAAGCAATCGATGCCAATGATGAAAAGCAGTGCTACTTGTTCATAGCCAAAATGTAAGTAGTTTACTTTTTGAAAAGCAATTTGGCAATAAGAGAAGTCTTAGAAAAGTTGATGCATTTTGACCTACTAACTAGACATCAGGGAATCAGTCTTTTGGAGTGAAATCCTGAATACCAGAGAAAGTACAATCAATAAAAACAAAAATAATTAATAATTTAATAATATTACTATTATTATTCACTTAGTGTTTCTTATTTGCCAAAGCCATGCACTAAATGCTTTACATATAATTCACTGCCACACTACTAATTTTTAGAAAAAAATTATAAAATCCAAAACATTAGTTGTTAATAATTTGACATAATTTGACATAATTTCTTTAATGCTTTTTTCTATGCCTTTTTAATTTGTAAAACAAAATCAGAAAGCACAGCTCTCTACATTTTTTTTCACTTCACATAGATGAAGGAAGTCAGAAAACGTTAACATCAAATAACTAAAGATATAAAGGAGGACAATAGAAAACTAGGATTTTGCTTTAGGTGCAAGATTTTATTAAATTTGAACACATAAGTGAGATTAAGTTCTATTCTTTTGAATATGCTAGTCTCGTACATACTTGGTTATGTTTTTGTTTATTTTTCATTTCACTTACAGTTGCACTAAAAGTAATGTTACTACTGGGTAAGTATAAGATATAAAGCTATTTCATAATGCCAATCCTCAAATGTCTACAGATGTGTAATCAAGTGTAACCACAAATAGGATTCAAACAAATTTAGTAGAAGCAGTTTGAGAATTTTAAACAGATGCTAAGAGACTCCTGAAACATCAGAACCATCTGTAAGATTTATGGAGAAAGATGTTAAGCTGATTGGTTAACAAGGCTTGCCTGCATTTCTGTAGCTACAGCAGAATACACTGTGAAGACTTAAAATCTTACTATGATTCACTTGCTTGTATCTTGCTGATAATAGAGATTTACAGCGAGAGGAAATTATCAAGTCTACATTTTTCAATATTTAACAATAAAGATTAAGAAGAACAGAGAGAGAGGAAAATATGGAAACTTATTCTTCTCATCGAGTTAAGAAAGAAAACACAGTTTCAGATGTAACATATTTTAGAGATTTAGCATTTATTATTTCTGGAAATAAACGTCAAAAGGGAATTATTTTTCTGATATGGTTGTGTGTATAGGGAGGGTAGAAGTGTGTCAACTAAATGGAAATAAATAAAAGAATTACCAAATAGCAGGAATAAAGACCCAGATGAGCTCAGAGAGGTGAACTATTTTCACTGCAGAGAACAGCGTTTTCTCTGGTAACAGAAATCTGCAGACTTCATACATGAAAATACTGTGTTCTTTAGGGCCTGCTATTAAAAACTATACCTACGATTCCTACCTATTTCAATGTTATTCTTACACTGATGTGAGGTTTTATAGATTGTTTGGTATTTAAAAAGAAATAATAATGAAAGAAAGAAAACTTCTGGTTTGAGCAAATTCATTAAAATATATTTATCCCTCTTTGGGAGGCCAAGGTGAGAGCATCATTGAGGCCAGGAATTCAAGACCAGCCTGGGCAGCATGACACGAAATTGTTTCTACAACAAAATGTTTAAAAATTAGCTAGGCGGGGCTCACCTCCCATACCACAGTGGTTACAGTACCAGCCACATACACCAAGTCTGGCAGTTTGAATCCAGCCCAGGCCAGCTAGACATCAATGACAACTGCAACTAAAAAAGTAGCCAGGCACTGTGGCAGGCACCATCTATTTGAGAGGAAGAGGCAGAAGAATTGCTTAAGCCTGAGAGTTTCAGGTTGCTGTGAGCTGTGATGCCACAGCACCCTATTGAGAGTGATGTAGTTAGACACTGTCTCAAAAAAAAAAAAAAAAATAGGAGGAGAGATTAAATATGTCGGCCGAGTAACAGCTTCTGGGCAACTGGGAACAGCAAGTCTGGGGAGACAAGACACCACGCATCTCTGGCCAGTGGGATCTGCCTATAATCATCCCTTTGAGGATACAGGGAGCCAGCAAGGGACTTCTGGACCCCAAGAGGAGGACAAAAACAGTGGAAAACTGGCAAGTGGTTGCGTGTGTTCAATCGACCTAATCATGCTGGCAACTGTAAGTACAAACAGCAGTGACTACAAACCGGAAAGGCCTTACCTGTGAACTGTTTCGGTGTTCTCCAACATGGCACTCAGTTGAACTGCCTTGGGGAGAGCTTGAGCAGGAGTGTGGAAAACTTTGGGCATTGTCTGGGGCCCCAGACTGAGCCACTGAGATGGGCGCAGGAAGCCATTGTGAAAGAACTGTCTCGGCAAGCTCCGCCCTCAGGGTCTCAAAGCAAGGATTGGGCGGGTCAAAGTAACCTACTGACTGAGCAGCCTAAAGGCAGGGATTGAGCAGCCTTACAGCCTTAATCCTTAGGGGCAGAGTGAGACAGCTTTGGCACACTAGAGCCTTGGGCTGTTGCCCTGGGTAGAGTGCCATGACGTCACAGCTCATAGGAACCTCAAACTCCTGGGCTTGGCGCCACCCAGACCTCAATAAGAGCTGTTCAGTGCCCCCAACCGGTGACCCGCACCCACCGGGCCTCCACATTCCCTGACCAGGAACAGCGGGACCCACGCAAACCAACATCCTCCCACCGGTCTCCTCCCAGCTTCCACACTAGCCCATTCATCTGGACAGGGACTCTGGTAGCTGCGTGCCCTTTGGAGCCCTCCCTCCCTCTGCAAAGAGCTCTTCTCATGGCCAGAGACTGCTGGAGCCTTGGGCTCTCTGTGCCAAAGTCACTGGGCGCCTGGCACACCCAGAACCTTGCGCACCACGCCCAGCCCTGTTGCTGGATCCGGGTGTGTCACACACAGGAGCTGCTTCCACAACCAGAACTCCCTAGCTAGAGCAGCCCCAGAGGAACTACACAGGGTCACTCCCTACAAAGATCCAGCAACAATAGAGTGATCCTGTTGGGGTCTAATCTTGCAGAGACACCTCCCCAACTCTGAAGACAGCCAGAGACAACGGTGAAAAACAATCATGAAGCGAAATCAACAGAAAAAGTCTGACAATATGAATAATCAGAGTAGATCAACTCCCCCAAGGATCAATGGGGCAGAAACAGCACAAGACCCCATGCACAAACAAATAGCTGAGATGTCACAAATTGAATTCAGGATCTGGATAGCAAATAAGATCAAATTAGAATTCCAAAAGGGATCTCAAGAATTCAACGGATTCAAAGACCAAATGACCAGATTTCAACACATTGAGACAAGAAGTTGCATCCCTCAAAGATCTGAGAAACACAGTAGAATCCCTCAGTAACAGAATGGAGCAAGCAGAAGAAAGGATTTCTGACATTGAAGACAAAGCTTTCGAACGCTCCCAAACCCTCGAAGAAGAGAAATGGAGAGCAAAAACAGACCACTCTCTCAGAGAGCTCTCAGATAATTTGAAGAAAACCAATATTCGTATTATAGGGATCCCAGAAAGTGACGAAGTGGCTTCAGAAGGCACAGAGTCTCTTCTCCACGAGTTTATGAAGGAGAACTTTCCAGACATGCCAAGAGATTCCGAAATTCAGATAACAGACAGTTTCAGAACTCCAGCACGACTCAACCAAAATAAGACATCCCCCAGACACATCATAATCAATTTCACTAGAGTTAATATGAAGGAGAAAATTCTGAAAGCTGCCAGATGAAAGAAAACCATTACCTACAAGGGGAAGAATATCAGAATAACTGCAGATCTCTATGCTGAAACCTTGCAAGCTAGAAGAGGATGGTCATCGACTTTTAATCTCCTAAAACAAAATAACTTTCAACCCAGGATCCTGTACCCAGCTAAACTGAGCTTCATTTATGATGGAGAAATTAAAGAAATTTGCCACAACTAAACCAGCTCTCGAGAACATTTTTAGACCTATCCTCCATAAAGACCAGCGTAATTCTCCACCACAAAAGTAAACCCACCCAAACAATTTTTGATCAAATTCCAATTTCCACAGTTGCAAAAGGATTCAAAATGTCCACCGGTCTCTCGAAAGGTTTATCAATACTCTCAATTAATGTGAATGGTTTAAATTGTCCTCTAAAGAGGCAAAGGTTGGCGGACTGGATACAAAAACTCAAGCCAGATATCTGCTGCATCCAAGAATCACATGTTACATTAAAAGACAGATATAGACTAAAGGTGAAGGGATGGTCATCCATATTCCAGGCAAATGGAAAGCAGAAAAAAGCAGGCCTTGCAATCCTATTCCCAGATGCAATAGGCTTAAAACCAACCAAAATAATTAAGGATAAGGATGGACACTTCATATTTGTTAAAGGTAATACTCAATATGATGAGATCTCAATTATTAATATTTATGCACCCAACCACAACGCACCTCAAATTTATAAGAGAAACTCTAACAGACATGAGCAACTTGATTTCCTCCACTTCCATGGTAGTTGGAGAGATCTAGACTTAAGAGATGTCTACAAAACATTTCATCCCCAAAAAACTGAATACACATTCTTCTCATCAGCCCACGGAACATACTCCAAAATCGACCACATCCTAGGCCACAAATCTAACCTCAGCAAATTTAAAAAAATAGAAATTATTCCTTGCATCTTCTCAGACCATCATGGAATAAAAGTTGAACTAAATAACAACAGGAACCTGCATACCCATACAAAAACATGGAAGCTAAACAACCTTATGCTGAAGGATACATGGGTTATAGACGAGATTAAGAAGGAAATCACCATATTTTTGGAACAAAACAACAATCAAGACACGAATTACCAGAACCTCTGGGATACTGCAAAGGCAGTCCTAAGAGGGAAATTTATAGCACTGCAAGCCTTCCTCAAGAAAACAGAAAGAGAGGAAGTCAATAACTTAATGGAACATCTCAAGCAACTGGAGAAAGAAGAACACTTCAACCCCAAACGCAGCAGAAGAAAAGAAATAACCAAAATCAGAGCAGAACTAAATGAAATTGAAAACGAAAGAATTATACAACAGATCAATAAATCGAAAAGCTGGTTTTTTGAAAAGATCAATAAAATAGATAAAGCTTTGGCCAACCTAACCAGGAAAAAAAGAGTAAAATCTCTAATTTCATCAATCAGAAATGGTAATAATGAAATAACAACAGACCCCTCAGAAATTCAAAAAATCCTTAATGAATATTACAAGAAACTTTACTCTCAGAAATATGAAAATATGAAAGAAATCGACCAATACTTGGAAGTACGCCACCTACCAAGAATTAGCCAGAACGAAGTGGAAATGTTGAACAGGCCTATATCAAGTTCTGAAATAGCATCAACTATACAAAATCTCCCTAAAAAGAAAAGCCCAGGACCAGATGGCTTTACATCAGAATTCTACCAAACATTTAAAGAAAAACTAGTACCTATACTACTGCACCTCTTCCAAAATATAGAAAAAGAAGGAATATTACCCAGCACATTCTACGAAGCAAACATCACCTTGATCCCCAAACTTGGGAAAGACCCAACAAGAAAAGAAAATTATAGACCAATATCACCAATGAATATAGATGCTAAAATACTCAATAAGATCCTAAAAAACAGAATCCAACAACACATCAAAAAATTATACACCATGACCAAGTCGGATTTATCCCAGGGTCTCAAGGCTGGTTCAATATACGTAAATCTGTAAATGTAATTCAACACATAAACAAACTTAAAAATAAAGACCATATGATTCTTTCAATTGATGCAGAAAAGGCTTTTGATAATATCCAGCATCCCTTCATGATCAGAGCACTTAAGAAAATCGGTATAGAAAGGACATTTCTTAAACTAATAGAGGCCATCTACAGCAAACCCACAGCCAATATCATATTGAATGGAGTTAAATTGAAATCATTTGCACTTAGTACAGGAACCAGGCAAGGTTGCCCACTGTCTCCATTGCTCTTTAACATTGTAATGGAAGATTTAGCCATTGCAATTAGGGAAGAAAAGGTGATCAAGGGTATCCACATAGGATCAGAAGAGATCAAACTTTCACTCTTCACAGATGATATGATCGTATATCTGGAAAACACTAGGGATTCTACTACAAAACTTTTAGAAGTGATCAAGGAATACAGCAATGTCTCAGGCTACAAAATCAACACCCATAAATCCGAAGCCTTTATATATACCAACAATAACCAAGCGGAACAAACAGTCAAGGACTCTATTCCCTTCACAGTAGTGCCAGAGAAGATGAAATATTTGGGAGTATACCTAAAAAAGGACGTGAAAGATCTCTACAAAGAGAACTATGAAACTCTAAGAAAAGAAATAGCCGAAGATGTTAACACATGGAAAAATATCAAATGCTCATGGCTGGGAAGAATCAACATTGTTAAAATGTCCATACTACCCAAAGCAATATATAATTTTAATGCAATTCCTATTAAAGCTCCATTGTCATACTTTAAAGATCTTGAAAAAATAATACTTGGTTTTATATGGAATCCGAAAAAACCTCGAATAGCCAAAACATTACTGAGCAATAAAAAAACAAAGCAGGAGGAATCACTCTACAAGACCTGAGACTGTACTATAAATCCATAGTGATCAAAACAGCATGATACTGGCACAAAAGCAGAGAAGTAGATATCTGGATCAGAATAGAGAACCAAGACATGGATCCTACCATTATTTGATCTTTGACAAGCCAAGTAAAAACATTTCAGTGGGGAAAAGATTCCCAATTTAACAAATGGTGCTGGGTAAACTGGCTGGCAACCTGGAGAAGATTGAAACTGGACCCACACCTTTCACCATTAACTAAGATAGACTCTCACTGGATAAAAGATTTAAACTTAAGACATGAAATTATAAAAATACTTGAAGAAAGTGCAGGGAAAACTCTTAAAGGAATCGGCCTGGGTGAATATTTTATGAGGAGAACTCCCCAGGCAATTGAAGCAGTATCAAAAATACACTACTGGGACCTGATCAAACTAAAAAGGTTCTGCATAGCCAAGAACATAGTGTGTAATGCAAGCAGACAGCCCTCAGAATGGGAGAAAATATTTGCAGGTTATACCTCCGATAAAGGTCTAATAACCAGAATCCACAGAGAACTCAAACGTATCAATAAGAAAAGAACACGTGACCCCATCTCAGGGTGGGCAAGGGACTTGAAGAGAAACTTCTCTAAAGAAGACCGATGCAAGATCTACAAACACATGAAAAAAAGCTCATCATCCTTAATCATCAGAGAAATGGAAATCAAATCTACTCTGAGATATCACTTAACCCCAGTAAGAGTAGCCCACATAACAAAATCCCAAAACCAGAAATGTTGGCGTGGATGTGGAGAAAAGGGCACACTTCTACACTGCTGGTGGGAATGCCCACTAATACTTCCTTCTGGAAGGATGTTTGGAGAGCACTTAGAGACCTAAAAATAGACCTGCCATTCGATCCTATAATTCCTTTACTAGGTTTATACCCAAAAGACCAAAAGTCAGAATATAACAAAGACATCTGTACCAGAATCTTTATTGCAGCCCAATTCATAATTGCTAAGTCATGGAAGAAGCCCAAGTGCCCATCGACCCACGAATGGACTAGCGAATTGTGGTACATGTATACCATGGAATACTATGCAGTCTTAAAGAAAGATGGAGACTTTACCTCTTTCATGTTTACATGGATGGAGCTGGAACATATTCTTCTTAGCAAAGTATCTCAGGAATGGAAGAAAAAGTATCCAATGTGCTCAGCCCTATTATAGGGCTTTCACATGAAGACTAAACAGGGGCTATCACAGGATAGCTTTCACATGAAGACTATAACCCAACTATTGCACAAGACTATGGGGAAAGGGCCAAGGAAGGGGAAGGGAGGGGGGAGCTTTTGGTGGAGGGAGGGTAATGGGTAAGCCACATCTATGGTGCATCTTAGAATGGGTACAGGCGATTGCACTAATGTACACAGCTATGATTTAACAATAAAAAAAAAGTAATGTAATCACGCTTTGGAGGTGATTACATAAAAATACAAATACAGCAAAAAGAAAAAATTAGCTAGGCAGATGGGTAGCAAGATGGTGGATGAAAGAAACAGCTTTTTTGAAACTGGGCACCAGGAGATAAGGGTGAGAAGACTCCAGGCACCTCAGGATTGTGGGCTTTGCCCAGAAACATCCCTTTGGGGGTACATGGAGGCATCAGGAGACTTTGGGATCACAGGAGGAGGATCCCTGTGGAGCACACAGAGGTGGAGAATGGGCAAGTGTCTGAGTAAGGTCTGAGGCCACGAGCATGATGGCTGCAGGCAGCAGCGGCTACAGCAACGGTGAGAGTGTGCAGACAGGTAAGGCCTTCTCTATGGGGGTTTTGGACTTGGGACACCTTGGGCAATTAAGCAACTGACTTTAACAGTGCCCAAGACATTGGGACTGAGCAGCCAGGGCAGAGCACAGTTCTCATTGTTCAACTGTAGGCCATGCACAGCTACTGTAGAAAAGTTTCCTTGCAGGCTCGGCCCTCTGGGTCCTAGAGCAAGGCCGTTCTGGATCTCCTGACAAATTGGCAGCCACTTCCAGAGAAATCTGAGCAACACACCCTTTCCCGTGATAGCCCCTGTTTAGCCAAGAGACACAGTTTGGAAAGGTCCAGGCATGTATATTAAGCTGGTTGAGAAGAGATCCTGGATCTCAACCCTGCAAGAGTTTGAGCACAAAGAAGTCACCACAGGCTCCCAGTCTCCATCTTATACAGCTGTATTGTGATTAGCATCTCATATCCCAGAAGATGACTTGTTGCCCAGGCAATATTCAGCAAGATATATACACACAGGTTTTTTTTCTTTTTCTATTCTTGGAGATTGTTGTTGAAGCTGTTGTTATTGTTAGTTTGTCTGTTTGTTTTGTCTTTTCAAAAAAATTTTTTTTTTCATTTTTCCTTTTTAAAATTTCCCCCCCATATTTTTCCCTTAATTTATTGTTCATGTTTTCATGTATTTTTTCATTGTTGCCTTCATGAGCAATAAGGACTTCATATTTGCTACTTTTTCTGCCCCTGACATTTCCTTATTCCCCCAATTTTCTCTCTTAAGGTTTTTTGTTTGTTTCTTTTGGTTTGATTTATAGTATTCCTGTTTTTCTTCTCTATTTGGTGGAGGTAGGGTCCTGTGTCTGCTCAGGCTGTCAAAGAGCTGCAGATGTTAAGGGACCCACCCAACCTAGTCCCCCCAGCAGCTGGGATTTGTGGGTGTGGGTCAAAGAACTTTACTGAACACCACCATTACTCCTGTTTCTTTCTGTTCCTCTCTTTTTGTCATTCTTCCCTTTTACTCACTCCCTTTCCTTTCTCTTTTCTCTTTTTTTTTTTCTATCTTTTATCTCTTCTTGCACCTTAGGTCAAAGGCATGATAATTTAAAGAGCAAGAGGCAAAGAGGCAGTGAAAGGAAAAAGTAGGACAAGGAAACAGAGAAAAAGAAAAAGCACAAAAATCCTGGCAACATGAAAAACCAGACCACAGCAACCCCCTCAAGGGATCATGAGGTAGCTACTACAGAAGATTACACAAATAAAAAGATATTAGAAATGACAGAAGGGGAATTTAAAATATGGATGGTAAAAACAATGGAGGAAATTGCTGAGAAAGTGGAAAATAACCAAAAGGAAATCCAAAACCAAAAGCAAATAAGAGATGAACGATATGAAGACTATAGAAAGGCTATAGCAGAGCTGAAAAAATTGAAGCAGTTAATCAGGAAACTTAAAAATGCAGTAGAAAGTATCAATAACAGACTAGTCCATGCAGAAGAAGGAATCTCAGAAGTAGAAGATAAAGCTCTTGAGCTAACTCAGGAAGTTAAGGAGACACACAAAAAAGGAGAGAAAGCAGAATGTTCACTGACAAAATTATGGGACTTTATGAGGCATTCAAACATACGAGTTACAGGTATCCCAGAAGGGAAAGAAGAATGCCCCAGAGGAATGAAAGCAATACTAGAGAAAATTATAAATGAAGACTTCTCCAATATCACCAAAGATTCTGACACACTCCTTTCAGAGGGATATCAGACCTCAGGTCACATCGATTCAAAAAGAGCTTCTCCAAGACACATTGTGCTGAACCTGTCCAAAGTCAAGACAAAAGAGATGATTCTGCAAGCTGCTAGGAGTAAGTGCCAATTGACCTACCGTGGCAAATCCATCAGGGTGACAGCAGACTTCTCAAATGAAACTTTTCAAGCCAGAAGACAATGTCATCTACCTGCAATCTACTTAAACAAAACAATATTCAACCCAGAATTCTATATGGTGTTAAGCTAAGCTTTAAAATTGATGGAGAAATCCAATCTTTTACTGATATGCAAATATTGTGGAAATTTGCCACAACAAGAACAGTACTACAGGAAACTCTTCAACCTGTTCCACACACTGACCATCACAATGGACCACCAGCAAAGTAAGAACCCAGAAATTTAAGGACAGAACCTAGCTTCCACAGTGATACAAAAGATAAAACTAAGCAATGGACTTTCACAAAATAAGATAAATAGAATTCCACCACACTTATCATTATCTCAATAAATGTTAATGGCTTGACTTCCCCACTGAAGAGGCATAGACTGGCTGATTGGATTAAAAAATGCAAGCCATCCACCTCCTATCTGCAGGAAACACACCTAGCCTCAAAAGACAAATTACAACTCAGAGTTAAGGGTTGGAAGACAATTTTCCAGGCAAACAGAATTCAAAGAAAAGAGGGGTTGCAATCCTATTTTGAGATACAAGTGGATTTAAAGCAACTAAAGTCAAAAAAGACAAAGATAGACACTTCATATTGGTCAAGGGAAAAATACAACAATAAGACATTTCAATTCTAAATATTTATGCACCCAACTTAAATGCTTCCAGATTCTTAAAATAGACCTTAATTAGTCTGAGCAATATGATATTCTATAATACCATAATAACATGGGATTTTAACACATCTTATAGAGCTTGACAGCTCTTCTAAACAGAAATTTAACAAAGGTATAAGGGACTTAAACGAGACCCCAGAACAACTGTGCTTGATAGATGCATAAAGAACACTCCATCCCAAAGCTAAAGAATATACATTCTTCTCATCAGCCCATGGAACATTCTCCAAAATTGATCATATCCTAAGACACAAAACAAACCTCAACAGAATGAAAAGAACTGAAATTTTACCTTGTATCGTCTCAGACAACAATGCATTAAAGGTGGAACTCAACTCCAACAAAAAACATTTCATTTCCATGCCTTCCACAAAGCATGGAAACGAAACAACCTTAAGCTGAATGAAAGTTGGATGCAGGAAGAAATAAAAGAGGAAATCATTAACTTCCTTAAGCATAACAACAATAAAGACACAAGCTACCAAAACTTGTGGAACAAAGCTAAAGCAGTCCTGAGAGGAAAATTTGTCGCTTTAAATGCCTACATCTGAAAAACAGAAAGAGAGCGCATTAACAAACTCACAAGCCATCTAATGGAATTGGAAAAAGAAGAACAATCTAAGCCTAAACCTAGCAGAAGAAAAGAAATATCCAAAATTAAATCAGAGAATGATGAGATTGAAAACAAAAGAATCATTCAGAAAATTAATGAAAAAAGGAGTGGGTTTTTTGAAAAAAATAAAATAAAATAGATAAACCTTTGACCAGACTAACTAGAAACACAAAAGTAAAATCTTTAGTAACCTCAAACAGAAAGGAAAAAGGGGAAATAACAATAGATGCGACAGAGATACAAGAGATTATCTCTCAATACTACAAGAAATTCTATGCCCAGAAATTTGACAACGTGAAGAAAATGGAATAATATTTGGAATCATACCCTCTCCTTAGACTTGGCCAGGAAGAAATAGATCTCCTGAACAGACCAATTTCAAGCACTGGGATCAAAGAAACAATAAAAACGCTTCCAACAAAAAAATGCCCTGGTCTGTATGGTTTCACACCAGAATTCTATCAAACCTTCAAAGAAAAGCTTATTCCCATACTGCAGAAATGATTCCAAAAAAATTGAGGAGGAAGGAATCTTCCCCCAACACATTCTACAAAGCAAACGTCACTCTGATTCCAAAACCAAGAAAAGACCCAACCAAAAAGGAGAACTTCAGACCAATTTCACTAATGAATATAGATGCAAAAATTTAAAACAAAATTCTAGCCAGTAGATTACACCTTATCATCAAAAAAAGTTATACATCATGATCAAGTAGGATTCATCCCAGGGATGCAGGGCTGGATTAACATACGCAAGTCCATAAACATTATTCACCCTATCAACAGAAGCAAAAACAAAGACCACATGATCCTCTAATAGATGGAGAAAAAGCATTCGATAAAATCCAGCATCCTTTCTAATTAGAACACTGAAGAGTATAGGCATAGGTGGCACATATCTTAAACTGATCAAAGCTATCTATGACAAACCCAAAGCTAATATATCACTGAATGAAGTAAAACTGAAAGCTTTTCCACTTAGAACTAGACAAGGGTGGAGGAGACAAGATTGCTGACTGAAGCCAGCTTTCCACAGAGACTCCCATCCAGAAGGAGAGTTAAAGGACAAAAAATCAGCATGTAACCTGGCGGATTTGAGCTGCACTTAGAGAGAAGGTTGAAGAATGCACACCAACCCCGCTGAGGCGAGCTGCGACCACAAGGATACAAACAAAAGGTAAAAAATCCAAAACCAAGCAGACGGGAGTCCCCTCCCCCATGAGAACGGCTAAGAGTGCCCAACAATCGGGGAGAGTTCAAAGGTCCTCCCACTACACTCCACGGGAGAGACCTTCTAAAAACTGGACCTACCACCACTACTAGGGTACCACGGTGTCCTCCAGTCAGGCATAAAACTGTATAAACTGTATATAGTCTCTACCTGGATTTCTGAGCTCCCAGCGCTCCCCTTCACTCACACTGGGGTCTGGAGGCCAGTCCTGGTCGGTCGGTGGACAGGGGACTGCACCGGAGTGGCAGTTCCCTGAGGCACAGTGCGACAGCAGTCTTTTGGTGACAATACGGCCAGGCATAAAACTGTGTAAAGCTGTGTGTGTTCTCTGCAACCCCAGGCTTCCAGCGCTCCCCGCGCTCCCCTCTGCTCTCCCTCCAAAGTCTGGATACCTGTCCACCAGGAGTCCAGACTCTTGGGCAATTGCTCAAGGGGTGTAGACAGTGCTGGGCTGCAGCTGGTCGGTGCAGACTCTGGAGTACGGGAACGGAGAGAAGACAGTTGGCCAGAGGGTAGCTACACCAGAGCAACGGTTGCCTGAGCCATAGGCAGCAGCCTTCTTTTGCTAGCAATACGGCTCACTACAGAATATTCTGAAGCCACACCCCCTGTCTCCCTGGGCAACCAGAAACTCTGAGTTTGCCTGAGGCAGCTCCAACTTGCAAACCACGGAAACTCCCAGGGCGCGGCTGACCCAGAGGTTCCCTTTACTAAACCTAAGACGCACCTGGCCCTCAGGGGATCGTCAGCCTATAGACAATACAAGAGCAAAGACAATCTGATTTGGAACTCAATTCTCTTCTGCAGGGGAAATGCAGAGTTCTTCTGTTCTGTTCTGTCAGTAACATTAATCAGGGGTGAAACTGGACCTGAGTGAAAATCCCTCAACCTTCATCAAGCGCCCGAGGTTGTCAGGCCTCACCTCCTCCTGCTGGAGAGAGGCAGAGCGCAGCGGCCTGGCAGACTTCCTTGTGATTCAGGCACGTACAAACTGCTGGAGTACCGATTCACAACAGGCAACTGGGTCAGCCAACTGCAGGGCTATCAGTGACTGGGTGTGAAGTGGTGCAAGGTGGGGAAGGAGGCAGCAACCTTCCCAGACTGATTTATTGGCTGGGAGGCTTCTCCTGACTCCATGCAGCACTGGAGCAAGCCACACCAGAGTAGTCACCAGACACCTGTGATCCAGTTCCCAGAGACCTCTTAAACTCTCACATCCAAGACAGGTGCAGACTGAGACAATTGATTTGGACCTTTTTGAACTGAACCAATCACCTGAGGACAAATCAGGTGGTGCCCTGGGTGCACGGTGGTAGGAAGGTTTGATTTTTCGTTTCCAATTGTTTGCCAGTGGGGGGCGGGGAACTTAATTGCTGATATTTCTCCACAGCTGAGACTTCAATCCAAAGTATCTGTTTCACTAGGGTGGAACAGAAACCAGCTGAAAACAAGGCAGAACCATTTAGCCCCACCACACCAGACAGGGCCCCAGTTTCTCAGGCCACAACACTGTACAGGCCCTCGACAAGGCCCCAGGGGGAAAAAATCAGAGGGAGTAAAACAACCATGGGGCGGAATCAGTGGAAAAACTCTGGTAACATGAATAACCAGAATAGATCAACCCCCCCAAGGAAAGATAAGGCAGATGTAATTGAAGATCCCTTTCATAAACAACTGGCTGAGATGTCAGAAATTGAATTCAGAATTTGGATTGCAGACAAGATTAACAAAGTGGAATTAGGAATTCAAGGAGAAATTCAAAAGTTGTCTCAAGAATTTAACGAATTTAAAGACAAAACCACCAAAGACTTAGACACACTGAAGCAAGAATTTGCAGCCCTCAAAGATATAAAAAATACAGTAGAATCCCTCAGCAACAGAATGGAGCAAGCAGAAGAAAGGATTTCTGACATCGAAGATAAAGCCTTTGAACGCTCCCAAACTCTCAAAGAGGAAGAGAAATGGAGAGCAAAAACGGATCACTCTCTCTGAGAGCTCTGGGATAATTCGAAGAAGGCAAATATCCGAATCATAGGAGTTCCAGAAACAGATGAAGTGGCCTCGCTGGGCACAGAGGCCCTTCTGCATGAAATTATGAAAGAGAATTTTCCAGACATGCCTAGAGATTCTGAAATTCAGATAGCAGACACCTTCAGAACCCCAGCACGACTCAACCCCAATAAGACATCCCCCAGCCATATCATCATTAACTTCACTAAAGTTAATATGAAGGAAAAAATCCTCAAAGCTGCCAGGAGAAAGAAAACCATTACCTTCAAAGGGAAGAATATTAGAATGACTGCAGACGTTTCTGCTGAAACTTTTCAAGCCAGAAGAGGGTGGTCACCGACTTTTAATCTCCTAAAGCAAAATGACTTTCAACCCTGGATCTTGTATCCAGCTAAACTGAGTTTCATTTATGATGGAGAAATTAAATACTTTAATGACATTCATATGTTGAAAAAATTTGCCATAACAAAACCAGCTCTTCAGGATATTCTCAGACCTATCCTCCATAATGACCAACCCAATCCTATACCACAAAAGTAAACTCACTCAGAAACTTCGGATCAAACTCCAATTTCCACACTGGCGAAAGGATTAAAAATGCCCACTGGAATTTTGAAAAATCTCAATACCCAAAACTTCACCAGACTTATCAATATTCTCCATTAATGTGAACGGCAAAAACTGTCCTCCAAAGAGGCATGGGTTAGCTGACTCGATACAAAAACTCAGACCAGATATCTGTTGCATACAAGAGTCACATCTTAACTTAAAAGACATATACAGACTCAGGGTGAAAGGATGGTCATCCATTATTCAGGCAAATGGTAATCAGAAAAAAGCAGGTGTTGCAATTTTATTTGCAGATATAATAGGCTTTAAACAAACAAAAGTAAGGAAGGACAAGAATGGTCACTTCATATTTGTTAAGGGTAGTACTCAATATGATGAGATCTCAATTATTAATATCTATGCACCCAACCAGAATGCACCTCAATTTATAAGAGAAACTCTAACAGACATGAGCAACTTGATTTCCTCCAGCTCCATAATAGTCGGAGATTTCAACACTACTTTGGCAGTGTTGGATTGATCCTCCAACAAGAAGCTGAGTAAAGAAATCTTAGATTTAAACCTAACCATCCAGCATGTGGATTTAGCAGACCTCTACAGAACATTTCATCCCAACAAAACTGAATACACATACTTCTCATCAGCCCATGGAACTTACTCCAAAATCGATCACATGTTAGGTCACAGGTCTAACCTCAGTAAATTTAAAGGAATAGAAATTATTCCATGCATCTTCTTGGACCACCATGGAATAAAACTTGAGCTGAGTAACAACAAGAATCTGCATACTCATACCAAAACATGGAAGTTAAATAACCTTATGCTGAACGATAGCTGGGTCAGA
Organism: Nycticebus coucang; assembly: GCF_027406575.1. Classification (NCBI taxonomy): domain Eukaryota; kingdom Metazoa; phylum Chordata; class Mammalia; order Primates; family Lorisidae; genus Nycticebus; species Nycticebus coucang. The sequence goes on along the minus strand of NC_069792.1, from coordinate 66,546,222 downwards.
GATGAGATTAAGAAAGAAATCGCCAATTTTTTGGAACAAAACAACAATGAAGACACGAACTATCAGAACCTCTGGGACACCGCAAAGGCAGTTCTAAGAGGGAAATTTATACCACTACAAGCCTTCCTCAAGAGAATGGAAAGAGAGGAAGTTAACAACTTAATGGGACATCTCAAGCAACTGGAAAAGGAAGAACATTCCAACCCCAAACCCAGTAGAAGGAAAGAAATAACCAAAATTAGAGCAGAATTAAATGGAATTGAAAACAAAAGAATAATACAACATATCAATAAATCAAAAAGCTGGTTTTTTGAAAAGGTCAACAAAATAGATAAACCGTTGGCCAACCTAATCAGGAAAAAAAGAGTAAAATCTCTAATCTCATCAATCAGAAATGACAAAGACGAAATAACAACAGACTCCTCAGAAATCAAAAAAATCCTTAATGAATATTATAAGAAACTTTACTCTCAGAAATATGAAAATCTGAAGGAAATGGACTGATACTTAGAAGCTCGTCACCTTCCAAGACTTAACCAGAATCAAGTAGAAATGTTGAACAGGCCCATATCAAGTTCGGAAATAACATCAACCATACAAAACCTCCCCAAAAAGAAAAGCCCGGGACCAGATGGTTTCACGTCTGAATTCTACCAAACCTTTAAAGAGGAATTAGTACCTATACTACTCAACCTGTTCCAAAAGGTAGAAAAAGAAGGAAGACCACGTTTCATGAAGCAAACATCACCCTGATCCCCAAACCAGGAAAAGACCCAACAAGAAAAGAAAACTACAGACCGATATCACTAATGAATATAGATGCAAAAATATTCAACAAGATCCTAACAAACAGAATCCAGCAAAACATCAAAGAAATTATACATCATGATCAAGTTGGCTTTATCCCAGGGTCTCAAGGCTGGTTCAATATACGTAAATCTATAAATGTAATTCAGCACATAAACAAAGTAAAAAACAAAGACCATACGATTCTCTCAATCGAAGCAGAAAAAGCTTTCGATAACATCCAACATCCCTTCATGATCAGAACACTTAAGAAAATTGGTATAGAAGGGACATTTCTTAAACTGATAGAGGCCATCTACAGCAAACCGACAGCCAATATCATATTGAACGGAATTAAATTGGAATCATTTCCACTAGATCAGGAACCACACATGGCTGCCCATTGTCTCCATTGCTTTTTAAAATTGTAATGGAAGTTTCAGCCACCACAATTAGGGAAGAAAAGGCAATCAAGGGTATCCACATAGGGTCAGAAGAGATCTAACTTTCGCTCTTCGCAGATGATATGATTGTATATCTGGAAAACGCTAGGGACTCTACTACAAAACTCTTAGAAGTGATCAAGGAATAGAGCAACGTCTCAGGTTACAAAATCAACATTCATAAATTGGTAGCCTTTATATATACCAACAATAGTCAAGCTGAAAAAACAATTAAGGACTCTATCCCATTCACAGTAATGCCAAAGAAGATGAAATATTTGGGAGTTTATCTAACAAAGGACGTGAAAGACCTATACAAAGAGAACTATGAAACTCTAAGAAAAGAGATAGCCGAAAATGTTAATAAATGGAAAAATATACCATGCTCATGGCTGGGAAGAATCAACGTTGTTAAAATGTCCATACTACGCAAAGCAATATATAACTTCAACGCAATCCCTATTAAAGTTCCACTGTCATACTTTAAAGATCTTGACAAAACAATACTTCGTTTTATATGGAATCAGAAAAAATCTCGAATAGCCAAGACATTACTGTAATCCCTCTGCTGGGCATATACCCAGAAGACCAAAAATCACATCATAACAAAGATATTTGTACCAGAATGTTTATTGCAGCCCTATTCATAATTGCTAAGTCATGGAAAAAACCCAAATGCCCATCGATCCACAAATGCATTAATAAATTGTGGTATACATACACCATGGAATACTATGCAGCCTTGAAGATGGAGACTTTACCTCTTTCATGTTTACATGGATGGAGCTGGAACATATTCTTCTCAGTAAAGTATCTCAAGAATGGAAGAAAAAGTATCCGATGTACTCACCCCTACTATGAAACTAATTTAGGACCTTCACATGAAAGCTATAACCCAGTTACAACCTAAGTATAGGGGGAAGGGGAAAGGGTGGGGAGGGAGGGGGGAGATGGGTAGAGGGAGGGGCATTGAAAGGATCACACCTGTGGTGCATCTTACAAGGGTATATGTGATACTTGGTAAATGTGGAATGTAAATGTCTTAGCAAAGTAACTAAGAAAATGCCATGAGGGCTATGTCAACTAATGTGATGAAAATGTGTCAAATAGTCTACGAACCAAGTGTATGGTGCCCCATGATCATATTGATGTACACAGCTATGATTTAATAAAAAAAAAAGAAAAAAAAAACAAAACAAAATAAATAAATTACCATAACCCATAGAAAATGGATGCAAAGCAAAAAATTAAGTGGTAAAAATAAACCAATACCTTTATTATTATTATTTTTGTTTTGTTTTGTTTTGCAGTTTTTGGTCAGGGCTGGGTTTGAATCCACCACCTCCGGCATATGGGGCCAGCGCCCTACTCCTTTGAGCCACAGGCGCTGCCCACCAATACCTTTTTTAAAGATGAAACTACTAATGCTTTTTAGGTATACATATATAAGAAATCTATATATGAGGAAAAACAAAGGCATGATGAACTTGTGGCTCAACATAATGATTGCCAGAAAGTGCAGGAGACATGGAAATGGGATGAAGTAAACAACTGGTTAGATATAAACTATTGCCAAAGTTCTATCTCTTATTTGATATGGTAGGTTCATAGATATTTACTGCATTATTATAAAATAACTAACAATTTCCCAAGTAGGTAGTATTAGGTTTGCCGTCTTGTCAAAAACAACTATAAAACTGGGCAGAATACGTAAAACAACCACTTTATGGCACTGGACAAGACACAACACAAGGCTGAGATTCTTGAGAAAGAGGTATGCTTCACAACAGCTTTCTTCCTAGAAACAATTTCCCTAATGAAGAATGAGGAATTGGAGCCCAAACAGAAAGCTTTGGTCTTACTGGGCCCAAGATATATGATCTGATGTTAAAAACAGAGATTAGAATTCAGGCTGGCTAAGGCAGCCAAAATTTTTGTTACAGGGTAATAGAAGAAAGCTTGGTGAATAAGCTCCTGAAACAGGTATAGAACTTGTACTCAGGTTTCTACCGAAATCCTAAGCAGTACATAGAAAGGCTATCCGGGGTCTGATAGACTGCACTTGCCAAGGGCTGAAAGTGGAAGAGAAATTTTGAAGTTAATTTCTTTTTTTGTTTGTTTTTGTTTTGTTTTGTTTGCAGTTTTTGGCTGGGGCTGGGTTTGACCCCACCACCTCCGGCATATGGGGCTGGCGCCCTTTGAGCCACAGGCATTGCCCTGAAGTTAATTTGTACTAAGAAACTCTCTGATCAAGCAAGCTTAGAGAGATAATTGTGAAAATCCTAGGCACTGAGATGAGACCTCACAGAATTCATGCATAAAGCATTAAACACACACACACACTAGAAGTAGGGATTAGGCCCTAAAGAATACTATCTAGATGCAGCCTAAAACCACGCCCTGACAAGATCAATGTGATCCTCCTTAATTTAACTACCACATAATACAAATCAGCATTCTGAAAAAGAAAACATAATAATATAAAATTTCTACAATACATAATTTACAGTGTCAACCTACAGTGAAATGTTACAAGATATGCAAAGAGGCAAGAAAAGGAATCCATACCATAGAACAAAAGTTGATAAAAATATTAGAAACAATCCTACAAATGACCAGGATGTCACAACTGGCAGACGAGAACTTTAAAATAACTACAACAAATATGTGAAAGGATTTAGTGGAAAGGTGAAAGGATATCAGCAGATCAATGGCAGCTTAATAAAATGCCAATTCTAGAACTGAAACATGCAATAACAAAAGTATAGAATATTCTGCACATGATTAACACCAGAATGGAATAAACTTCTATATCTTCTAAACCTTCTATACCTCTGTTTGTCCAAAATATACATAATTTTGATACTTTACAGAATGGCAAACATTATGGCATTGTTAGGTAAAAAGAGAATGAGAGATGTCTGGGTTTGGGAGACTGATAACCATATTCTTACAAATCACATAATTAAAACAACAAAAACTGCCTAATAGAGAGTCTAGCCCTGTTGAAACCAATAAAGAAAACAGATATCCTGATAGGCAGGAAATATTACTTTAAAATTGGGCCTATTTGCTTTGGCATCCCTTTTTCCTAGAATGGTATAGGGCACTGTGCCTGAGGCAAACACTTGCATGAATTTTAAATCACAATTTCTAATGACTTTGACTTACAGGTAATTAAACTCTACGAATTACATAATATCCTTCATGTTATATAAAAAGCAATATATATATTTATGTGAAATTAAAACGGAGAAATTCTTTTTTTTTTTTTTTTATTGTTGGGGATTCATTGAGGGTACAATAAGCCAGTTACACTGATTACAATTGTTAGGTAAAGTCCCTCTTGCAATCATGTCTTGCCCCCATAAAGTGTGACACACACTAAGGCCCCACCCCCCTCCCTCCATCCCTCTTTCTGCTTCCCCCCCATGACCTTAATTGTCATTAATTGTCCTCATATCAAGATTGAGTACATAGGATTCATGCTAAAATGGAGAAATTCTTTAAAAAGGCACTATCTAAATTTCTTCCAAGTGGTAAATAATCTTTTTTTCTTTTTTTTGAAATGGAGCCTCAAGCTGTCGCCCTGGGTAGAGTGCTATGACATCACAGCTCACAGTGACCTCCAATTCCTGGCTCAAGCAAGTCTCCTGCCTCTGCCTCTCAAGTAGCTGGGACTACAAGTGCCTGCCACAACACTCGGCTTTATGGGGTATTCTTCCTTAATTGAATGAAAAGGCTTCATGGAGATAAAATTTTCTGACAGTTATAAAGACAAAAGTAGCAATTCATATAATTTGGGTAATAAGGGATTATTAACTTTTGAGGAATGAAGTAATCAACTTCAAATAATATTATTAATAATATCATATACAAATGTTAGTAATTCAGGATTATAGATAATATTCTATAAGTCTCATCATCCAATTTATATTGATTTTTGGTGTAGTTTTCCACTGTATTTGAACCAACTTAAAAATTTTTTTTTCTAATGTTATTGGATGTGAAGAGTTCTAAAAACGTTCCTGCCACTTTCCCCTCCCAAGATTTCCCACCCATGAATATGTTGTACCTGTGATTACATTATGTTACTTGGTAAAAGGGAGTTTTTATAAATGCCTTTAAGCTTTAATTAGTTGACTTAATGAAAAATTCAGTTAACCTGGATAGGCCCAATCTAATTACATGAGCCCTTAAAAAGCAGAGAATGTTTTCTTGCTGGTAGCAAAAAGAGGAAGAACGATTCCAAGCAGAAGATTCAACATGCCACTGCTGGATTAGAAAATGGAGGGGACCATGAGGCAGGCAATGCAAGAGGCCTCTAAAAGCTGACAACAGTCCCCAGCTGACAGCCAGCAAGGAAACAGGAACGTCAGTCCACAACTACAAAAACTGAGTTCTGCCAACAATCTGAATGAAGCTGAAAGTAAATTCTTTCCAAGAGCTTTCAAATAAGAGCACAGGCTAGTCAACACCTTGATCTCAGCCTAGTGAGACCTTTAGCAGAGAATTCAGCCAAACCTACCTGGGCTTTTGACCCATAGAAGTACAAGATAATAAATACATGTTGTTTTAAAACACTAAGTTTGGGTTAATTTCTTATGCAACAAAAGAAAACACACGATGAATCTATATTATGTGTTTTAAAAAGTAGAGAGGATTCTTTGCATTAAACATTTTTTAAAAAGTAGAGAGGATTAAAACATTCATATACTCATGCAGGTAAAGAATGCCATATAATTCTTGGACTGTATTATCATACTATCATACTGCTTTTCATTGATACTGCTCATCTATATATTAGTTGTAATGCCAACAGTAAAATATATAAATAAGCATTTCCTTAGCTGTGTGTGTGCTTCATGGGAAATATGGTAATATTCTCTAAAGCACATATTGCTTAAAGTGTATTTTCATCATCAGATTTACATTTTGTGCATATAGTTTTTATAACAAGCTGTTCAATTTCTCTAGAAAAGGTAGCATGTCCTATTTTTATGTTCATCACATTGTATTTCAAAATTATGATATAACTCAGAAGTACCAATAAATAATATTCAGAAATTTGAAAATAAAATTACGGCCTTCGGAAATTTATTGATGTAAATGATTGGCCATGATTATAAATAATTAACATCAGATTTTAAGCACATTCCTTGTACTGGATTGAAACAAGAGGAAGAATCAATTGGTGACTACTCCAACAAAGCCTAATTTCATCTTTAGAATATTTATTCTCATCACAAACATCATCAAATTTCCTTTAAAAATTACCTGTGGAAATTATCTTTGAAATGGATGCTTATCCAATTGAAAGATTAAAAAGTATAATGGCATTTGTCTCTTCCTTGTATCTGATCAGACATTCGCTCTTAAAATTAAATCAATCGTATCAATTTTGTGTTTACTGTGAAGAAAGCCCTGTACATCTTGGTCATGTTTTGCCCTTAGCAGCATTCATTAGAATTTAGATGATGTGGAGTAGTAAAGAAAGAGTGCTTAAAAGCTATGTATCCTCAGCTGGCACTACAGCTCATGCCTATATTTCCAGGTACTTGAGAGGCTGAGGCAAGAGGATCACTTGAGCTCAGGGTTTGCGGTTACAGTAAACTATGATTAGCCAGTGCACTCCAGCCTGCATGACAGAAACCCTATCTTTGTTTAAAAAAAAAAAAAAAGTTATACATTCTCTATATACCCTGATTTAAGGTTCTCAATCATCCCCTGGACAATGGTCTATCCAGTGATATTTGGAAAAGCATAAAAAATTACAAAGAATTAAATTGAGAGTAATTCCTCCCAAGGTACTATATAACCCATATAATTTAAAATATTAAGAGAATGTGAGTGGAAATGTGGGTACTTAAGGGAAGTCATATCTTGATGTGCTTGCATTGCTAGAAATAATGATTTAACAAGTTTAAAACCAATTTTCAACTGTTTATTATAAGTAAGTTAGGAATTGAATTAAGAAAATGATTGCCGATGATAGTAAAAGGAACAGAGAGAGGAGAGAAGTGGATCAGAGGAAAGCATATACACATTCAGACTGCAGGACCAGTACTAGGAATCTCAAGTCCCTTGCAAGAGCCACAGACTAAAGCCTGGCACTTTCACACAAAGAACAGTTTTGTAGGAGCTTCACCCCTTTTTGAGCACAACTGGGCTCAAAGATCACTGAGCACTGAGAAACAAGGCTCTCTTGGGCAGGGGCTGCCCTCTCAGGGAAAGTGAACACATTTCGCATTTTGGAAGTTAGGAAAATAGCAAGGGAGTGCAGTTCATGCTGGGAACAGTACAAGCACCTAAACCTTGGTGGGAGAGAAAATGTCTCTTAGGGAGATAGAGAGAAAAATGCCTCTTTTCTTATCATTTCTTGGTAAGGCACAGTGTCTGCTTGTCTGCCCACAAGTTTCCTGGGAGTCTAACTGCCCCTGTTGTGATTTGTGTCTGTGGTCTGATTAAGGTCTGCTTTGACATCCTGCCTCTGGACTGTGTTCCCTATCCCATGCTCTATGTTAAGATCAAAAATAATAAGTACAAATTCTAGACAAAATAGGAACAAATATTTGAATGAAGGCTATCAAAAAAGAAGAAAGGTACTTGGGAGCCACTGATTCTTGGAAGATGACACTAAGTGAATTTCCCATTTTTATGAAAACCAAATCAAATCAATGTCTTGGAGGCTAATATATTAGAAAACTCAAAGATTTATTGGCTTGAAAACCAGAGAAAGGAGTGAGAAAGTAAGATGGATTTGACAAAAAAAGAAAGGAAAACTAAAATTCTATGTATAAGAAACTACCAAAATCTCATGCATGCACCAGAAGACTTCAAAAAGCCCCAATTAAATTAATGAAATTAAGATTTCAGTTACTGTCACCTCAAGGGAAACTAAGTTTGTAGCTAAAGCTAAACTAAATTAACTTGCTGTCTTCAAAATAATCGGGACTCTCAGGGACAAATTTCAGTCTGTATAAAACATTTCTTATCATGTCCAAATTAAATGCAAAATTATCTGACATAATAAGAAATAAGAAAACATGACCCACCCTCAAGAGAAAAAGCAACCAGTAGAGACTGAGAGATAACCTGGATGTTTAATTAGCATCAGAAGATTTTTAAACCTCTGTAATAACTATGTTCAAAGAAATAAAGGTAACATGCTCAAAGTAAGTAAAAAGATTGAATATCTGAATACAGAAATAGTGACTATAAAAAAGAACTAAATGGAAATTTTAGAACAAAAACTAAAATATCAAAATTTAAAAGTCATAAGATGAGCTTCTCATCTGATAGGTTATGAAAGAAAAATAATTAATAAAATTGAAATTTACTCAATCTGAAGAAGAGAGAAGAAAGTTGAAAAAATTACAGAAACCATGGGAGGCGCCTGTGGCTCAATGAGTACAGCGCCAGCCCCATATATTGAGGGTGGTAGGTTCAAACCCGGCCACTCAGAGGATGAAGCAAGAGAATCGCCTAAGTCCAAGAGTTGGGTGTTGCTGTGAGCTGTGACTCTACTGCACTCTTCCGAGTGCAACAAAGTGAAACTCTGTCTCTAAGAAAAAAAAAAGAAAGAAAGAAAAGAAAAGAAAAAGTTAAAGAAACCCATACGATAATAAAAGGTCTAAAATACAGAGAACTAAAGAATCAAAAAGAAAACAGACAGAAAATAACAGAAAAAAAGTTACAACAATGGCCAAAAAGTTATTCAAATTAAGTGAAAAAATTCAAATTAGTTACAGAACATAAATTCACAAACTTAAAAGGCACAGCACACCCAAGCAAAATAACTGTAAGCACATCATAATAAAACTGATACAAATGAAAGATAAAGATTTTTAAATTAACCAGAGAAAATATATTAAATGCAAAAGAACAATGATTTTAAAGTGCCAATGATCTGTCATTGAGACCTACAGGCTTATCAAAAATGATGGAGGCCACTTTCAGCTGCAGAAATTATTTTTTTTTTTTTTATAAAAAAACTGTCAACATAGAATTCTATAGTCCTGAAAAGTATTCACAAGGAATGAAGACTAAATAGATTTTTTTCAGGTAAGAGTAAATGGAGACATGAATTCTGTACTTCAAGAAATACTAAAGGAACTTCTTCAGGCTAAAGGAAAGTCTATGAAATGGAAACTTGGATCTTTAGAAAGACAAACTATTAAAATGCAAAATAGCTGATTAAATATAAAAGACTACTTGTTCCTCTTAATCTGTTCAAAATACATAAGACTGTTTAAAACATTTTACATAAAGTGGCATAATATAACCACTAAACAGATTGTTAATAGATTGAGAAAGTGCAGTTAATAAAAACTAACCATAAAAGACAAATAAGCATACAGATAAGTTAAAATTGAATTATAAAGTATACTTACGTAAGTCCAAGAAAAGGACAGGAAAAGCAAAATCAACATGGAACAAAACCCACAAAACAAATATCTAAATTTAAACATTTCAATAATTATATTAAATGTTAATAAACTAAATAATAGGCAAAAATTGTCAAAATAAATTTTAATAAATAAAATTTATCCACTACTTATAAAAGATATACTTTATATAAAGCCACAGATACACTGAAAGTAAATGACTAAAAAAAATACACGGTGAAAACAAAAATCAAAGGAAACACAGCAGATGTGGGACTCTTTTGGATCTAGAGCCCCTCTGTGTCCAGGGCAGAACAGTGGGCAGAGGTCAGTACTCAATGAAGGCTGGTTCATGGTGGGGCTGTCCAGCGTTATACTCAATTGGAAAGGAGGGCTGACCTCTTAAGTCATTTTGAGCCTGAGTCACTTTAACATTGTGGCTGTTCTCCAATAAGTGCTCCCTAATGCTGTGTGTTATTAGTCACGCAGAAGGAAAAAAAGACCACTCTTCAATTAAAAAATTAGGCTTCTCACCCTATTTCTTTTTACATTAACAATTATACATATTTTTTTAAAAAATCATTGACTACTTATTTTTGGAAGTATGAGGAGGGGGAAAATGTTGTAAACGAAGAGTAAACATGTAATGACTACTACAAAAAAGAGAGAGACAGAGAGAGAAAGAAACTTGTATACAGAGTAATAACAAAGGAAAGAAGAACATTTTACAAGATTTTTAAGTCAATTAATCAAGTCAAGAACACAAACATCATAAATGTTTAGGTACTCAGTAACAGATCTTTAAGACACATAGAGCAAAAACTGATGGATTTTTAAATACAATAAAGTCTATAATAACATTTAAAATTTTTAATATCATTCATCAATTGAGAGAAAATATAGGATTAAAATCATTAAGGAGACAAAAGATCAGAACACCACTACTAAACATCATGAAATAATTGATACTTGAAGACCACAACACCAAGTAAGTGCCAAATACACACATTCTTTTAAAGTGCATGCAGAAAGCCCCTGCATGGTGGCTCACACCTATAATCCTAGTATTCCAGGAGTCAGAGGAAGCTGGAATGCATGAGCTCAGGAGTTGGAAACCAACCTGAGCTAGAGTGAGACCCCATCTCTAAAAATAGCCCGACGTTGTGGTGGCCACCTATAGTCCCAGCTACTCAGGAAGCTGAGCCAAGAGGATCATTTGGGCCCAAGAGTTTGAGTTTGCTATGATCTATTGATGCCAGGGCACTCTACCAACGGTGACAAAGTACTCAATACTTTATTATTTATAAATAAATAAATAAAGTGCATGTAGAATGTTCAGGATAATTCTCACAGTGGGCAATAAAACAAATTCAATACATTTAAATTGACTGAAATTACCAAGGTATTTTCTCTCACCAGAGTAAAATTACACCAGAAAAATTAATGGGTTGTTTTTTGGAGAAAAAAAAAAAAAGGGAAATTAACTCATTTCAAATAATTCAAGTATCAGAAGAAACCATAAAGTTCCACCTTAAGAGACCTGAAAAAGAAAAGAAAAATGAAACCACAGTAAGTCAAAGAAAGGGAATCATTAAGATAGGAACAGTAGGCCAGGTCTGATGGCTTACACCTGTAATCCTAGCACACTGGGAGGTCAAGGCTAGTGGGTTGCCTGAGCTCACTGGTTTGAGACCAGCCTGAACAAGAGCAAGATCCCATCTCTAAATAGCTGGGTGTTGTGGTGGGTGCCTGTAGTCCCACCTACTCTGGAGGCTGAGGCAAGAGAATCGCTTGAGCCCAAGAGTTTGAGGTTGCTGTGAGCTATGATCTAGGGCACTCTACTGAGGGTGACAAAGTGAGACTCTGTCTCAAGAAAAAAAAAAAAGATAGGTACAGTTATCAGTGAGACAGTAAACAAACAAGAGTAATTATCAAAATAAAAAGATAAAAAGACGGTATACTCTTAGGTAAACTGATAAGCAAATTAGAAATTTAAAAAATCACAAATTACAAAATACCAGTTTCAGCACCTATATATCACTACAGATTCCCTGGACAGTAAAAAGATATATAATTAAATTTTTAATGACAAATTAGTCAACTTAGATAAAATGGAAAATTTCTTGAAAAACAGATCTACTAATTTAATGCAATCCCCTTCAAAGCACAATGTCAAATTTTGAAGATCTTGAAAAATAGTACTCCGTTTCATACGGAACCAGAAAAAACTCTGAATGGCCAACACAATTTTAAGAAATAAAAACAAATCTGGAGGCATCACTTTACCAGAGCTCAGATTACATTACAAGTCCATAATGATCAAAACAGCATGGTACTGGCACAAAAATAGAGAATATAGATCTACAGAATAGAATAGAGAACCTAGAGATGAACCCAGCCACATATCACCATCTGATCTTTGGGAAAAGATGTACCGGGGAAAAGAATCCCTATGTAATAAATGGTGCTGGAGAACTGGTTAGCAACTTGTAGCAGACTAAAATTGGATCCACACCTCTCACTATTGACAAAAATTGATTCTCTCTGGATAAAAGATTTAAACTTCAGACATGAAACAATAAAAATTCTACAAGAGAGTGTGGGAGAAAATGTTTAACAAAATTGGCCTGGAAAAAGATTTTATGAAGAAGACCCCCTTGGCATTTGCAGCAACATCAAAAATAAATAAATGGGACATGATCAAGCTAAAAAGCTAAGAGTACCACAACTAAAGCAAACAGCCTTCAGAATGAGAGAAGATATTTACCTGCTATGAATCTAACAAAGGGCTGATAACCAGAAATCTACAAAGAACTCAATCAACAAGGAAAGAGAAAACAACCCCATCTATAAGTGGGCAAGAGATTTGAACAGAATATTCTCTGAAGAAGATGGACGAATGGCCACCACACATGAAAAAATGCTCACTGTCCCTAATCATCAGAGAAATGCAAATCAGAACCCCTCTGAAGTGTCACCTAACCCCAGTGTGAATAGCCTACAAAATACCAAATCTGCAGATGCTGGTGTGGATGTGGAGAGAAGGGAATATTTTTGCTCTGCTGGTGGGATTGCAAACTAATACAACCTCTGTGGAAAGAAGTATGAAGAATTCTCAAAGAACTAAAAGTCGACCTTCCATTTAATCCCACAATTCCATTACTAGGTATCTACCCAGAAGAACAAAAATAAACTCACCACAAAGACATTTCCACCACAATGTAAATTGCAGCTCAATTCACAGTTGCCAAGACATGAAAGCAACCTAAGTGCCCATCAAGCCATGAATGGAGTAACAAATTGTAGTGTGTGTATGCTGTGGAATGAATGCTATTTGACCACAGGGAAAGATGGAGACTTTACATCTTTTATGTTACCTAAATGGAGTTGAAACACATTCTTCTTAGTAAAGTATTTCAAGAGTAAAAAAAATACATATCCAATGTACTCAATACTAATATGAAACCAATATACAAACAATTACACACTCATATGAACGTTAAAACACAAATATAGTCTAGCAAGGGGGCAGGGTGAGGAGGAAGAGAGGGTGATTGGCAGGATGTCACCTAATGGGCACAATGTAAGGGTGTTCAGTACACCCCGTAGGTGAAGGACTCAACTACAACTTGAACTTTACCTTAGAAATGAAAATAATGTAACCTAAATATTTGTACCCTCACATTAATCTGATATTTAAAGAAACATATTGAGAAGGATTAAACAGAAAATCTAAATAGCTCTATTTATCTTACAAAAATTGAATTCTTCTTCAAAACTTTCACCAAAAACCCCCAGATAATTTGCTGGTGATTTCTAACAAATTTTTAAAGGAGAAATAACACCAATCTTACACTAACTGTTCATAAAATAGAGAAGTAAATGCCAAACTTATTTATGAGATCAGAACAACTCTAATGCCAAAACCTGTCAAGGACATTTCAGTGAAAGAAAACTGTATTTCTCATGAACACAGATACAAAAAAAAATAAAAGAAAAACTTAAACCAAAATCATAGAAAATCTAAAACAGTAATATATAATGATAATATCTTATGACTAAGTGTGATTTAACCAATTCAAACAGTGCAAAGTGGTTTTTTAGTCAAAACTAAACTAATATAAGCAATACTAACAAAATAATGGGAAAGAACTATATAATTTCAATAACTGCAGAAAAAGCACTTGACAAAATGCAATCTCATTCATGATTTAGTTTAAAAAAACTATTACTAGGTGACACCTGTGGCTCAGAAGAGTGGCCCTATATATATATTGGAGGTGGCAGGTTCAAACCCGGCCCTGGCCAAAAACTGCAAAAAAAAAAAACTATTACTAAACTAGGAAACTCTCACAATTTGTGTCTGACATTATACTTGGGAAGTGATCCTAAATATTATAATAAGAAAAGAAAAAAAAACGAGGCATAAGCATAGGAAAAGAAGTAAAACTGTGTCCATTTGCAGATGACATGACCGTTTACCTAGAATATCATAATAAACCTACAAAGCATCTATTAGAACTAGTAAGTGAATTCAAGTCAAAAGATACAAAGTTAATAACTTAGATTTTGGGGGGTGGCACCTGTAGCTCAGTGGGTAGTGCACTGGCCCCATATACATAGGGTGGAGGGTTTGAACCCGGCCCTGGCCAAACTGCAACAGCCGGGCATTGTGGCAGGGGCCTGTTGTCCCAGCTACTTGGGAGGCTCAGGCGAGAGAATCGCTTAAGCCCAAGAGTTGGAGGTTGCTGTGACGCCACGGCATTCTATTAAGGGCCACAAAGTGAGACTCTGTCTCTAAAAAAAAAAAAAAAAACCTTAGATTTTTAGAAACTAGAGCAAAACTGGAGAATGAAAATTATTTTTCATTCCATTTATAACTGGATCAAAAACTTAAAACACTTAAAAAAAAATTCACAAAGGTCATGCAAGACCTCTACCCTAAAAACTACAAATCATTGCTTAAGTAAATTAAAAATACCTGATAAATAAAGAGCTACAACACTTGAAGACTCAAGCTAAGAAGTTACTTTTCCCCTAATTAATTTACAAAAATATAAAGCAGTCCCAAAATTAATACCAGCAAACTTTTCAAATCAAAATTAACAAATTTACTATAAAACATATACAGAAGACCTTGACTAGAGGTCTGAAAAAGAGGAGGATAAAAAGTTGGAGGATTTACACTACCTGATTTCAAGTTTACCCTACAAAAGATGGAGGTGTTGCCAATGAGGCATAAGGATAGACAAATAGTTCAATAAGATAGACAGCTTGGAAAAAGAATCACACTTATACAATTATTCGATTTTCTACAAAGGTGACAAAAAAAACCCAGGGGAAGTAAAAAGCCTTTAAGTCTTTTCAGGAAATGGTAATGGAACAACTGGATATCCATCTGGAAAAATATGAATCTTGACACTATATATGCAAATATTAATTTTTGATGGATTACATACCCAGACCAAAATGCTAAAACTCAAGCTTTTGGAAGATACACAGAAAAGTGGTTTTCATGATTTAGATGTTGGCAAGAGGTTTTCAGATGGTACACAGAAAATAAAAATTATAAAATGAAAAAACTAACATTAGATTTCATCAGAATTAAAACTTCTGTTCATCAAAAGGCATTGTTAAGAAAATAAACAGACAAGCCCCAAGAATGAGGGAAAATATACACAAAACATGTATCTGACGAAGGACTAATATCAGGTTAGATAAAGAATTTCTATAATCTATGAATAAAAACACAAACTATTTTTAAAAAAAATTAAACAGTCACTTGACAGATGCAGATACAATAAGCATATGAAAAGATATTTAATGCTGTTAATCGCCAGGCAAACAAAAAATCCTATCATAAGAAGATGCCATTATAAACTCACCAGGATGACAAAAATTAAGACAATTTCACAAATGTTAAAAAGTATGTGCAACCAATGAAATTCAAACATGGTCAGCAGAAGTTTAAATGTACAACCACCACTTTAAATGATCTGGCATTATAAACTAATATATAACTACCCTATGATCCACAAATTCCTCCTCTAGGTATTCATGAAAGAAAAATAAAAACATATGTCTACAAAAATATTTCTATAAGAGTGTGGTATGTTCATAAAATATAATTAGTCAGCAATAAAGAGAAAAGAACTCACACATACAACAACATGAATATTTTGTAATTATGCAGAGTTAAAAGCTTTACAAAAAGTACATTCTATATGATGTCAAATATATAAAGATATAGAGCAGGCAAAGAGCTATTCTATACTGGGAAAATGAAAAAGCAGTACAATACACATGTATCTGGTTCTGGAGGCTGAGATGAGCAGGTATTTACTAAGAATTAGTGTGAGAGGCATATGAACACTTTACCCATAACACATAGTCAGTAAGTAGCATACTCTAGCTATGACCTCAATTCCTGGGTTCTAAACAACGTAAGGCTGCAATATGTATAGTAAAACAGGGACAAATTTGTCCTTACTGAAACAGGCAGTTCTCTTTGCCATTTTCTATTACCTCTATCTCTGACATTTCAAAGGACACAGTAACATGAAAAGTTTAAAGAAGTATAAGCGAATGTAAGTTCCGAATTTGATTTAAGTAAGTAGCTAGACTTTAGTTTGTTCAAGAATAAAATGACAATGGTAGAATAGAAAAAGTCTTCAAATTGTGTTTCTTAGAACTCATGTCTCATGCTCCACTCATATTTGCTTTACATATTGAGTTAGAATGGGAAGGAAATAGTCTCTGCTAAAACAAAGAGTACAGTCTGAAAAACACCAGGAAAAAAAGGAGCCCTGACATTTTAAGATACTATAATATTAATGTGCACTGTTATTTTCCATTTTTCCTTGTATAAAATGTTCACACACATTTCTGAGACACTTAAAATTTCTCAAATTTAGCAAATATACTAAAATTGTAGATGAGTAAAAAGAATTATTTTGTTAGGATCATAAATGAATATACATATAACCCATAGCACCATCACATGTATGAAATAAATTCATTTTACTATTCAGCGAATAGTGCCAGAATTAAAGAAGTTTACTGGTAGTTATCTTCTTGAAGTTTTCTAAGATCCTTTATGATCATATAGAAGTTGACAATAAAAAAGTGTCATTAACATTAACCTGTCAGTCATCACCAAGAGCACTAACTTTACAAAAGTTCCTTCAATAAGGGAATTACTTAAAGACTGTAGATCAGTATCAGATTAAGGATCTATACTAATAATTGTTACATACTGCTTGGGTCCATGGTAAATATTCTGGTAAAAATATGAATGATAAACACATCTGAATCAAAAGTTATTTTGATTAGAAATCTTTTTTTTTTTTTTGCAGTTTTTGGCCAGGGCTGGGTTTGAACCCACAACCTCCGGCATATGGGACCAGCACCTTACGCTTTTGAGCCACAAGTGCCACCCTTGATTAGAAATCTAAACACAGGCAGGAGGAAAGAAAGGGAAGGACAGAGGGGGTTCAGTGTGCTGCCATCTAATAAGCACGATGTAGGGGTATATGGCACACCTCCTGGGTGAAGGGCTCCACTACAACTTGGACTTCACCTAACAAATGCAAACAATGTAATCTTATTATGTGTACCCTATGTCAAGCCAAAATTAAAAAAAAAAAGATATATAAGCACAATTTTGTTAAGGCACGATCTTATGCCTATTAATAAGTAACAATTTATAGTCATAAAGTTAATTTTATAATAATTAGATATTTAATAACATGTATACATGCACATAAAATATATATCAGACTATTGGGCGCTTTATACCTCATAATATAGACTTTTCATGTAATATGAGAAATCAATTGCGTTGTGATCACACCAAGTCCAAACAACAGCACTGTGCATACAGACTGCATCGTCAGAGCTATGAAAAGTGAACATGCTGTTCTTTCAATATCAAAGTAGGGGCTCGGTGTCTGTAGCTCAAGCAGCTAAGGCACCAGCCACATACAACAGAGATGGCAGGTTTGAATCCAGCCCGGACCTGCCAAACAACAATGAAAACTACAACCAAAAAGTAGCAGGGCGTTGTGGTGGGGGCCTGTAGTCCCAGCTACTTGGGAGGCTGAGGCAAGAGAATCGCTTAAGCCCAGGAGTTTGAGGTTGCTGTGAGCTGTAATGCCATGCACTCTACCCAGGGCGACAGCTTGAGGCTCTGTCTCAAAAAAATTAAAAAATGAAAATTAAAAAGTAATAATAATAATATCAAAGTAGGCGTTAATGTGCTATGATGAATAATAAGTGTCTGTACCAAAATGCCTGGACATAAACTAATGGTTTCATTATAAGCCAAAACAATAGTAAATGCTTTATGTAAATGACTAAGTATTTCTGACCAGAAATATTACCAGACTAAATAAACATTTACTTTGCAAAATCAGATTTTACTTAAAACTCAATATTTTAGAACTGTGGTAATGTTTCAATGGAATAAAATTCATTTATACTAGGTGAATTTCAGGTGTATATTCCATTTTTATACCGAGAATAACCTTGCAAAGTTACTATCAGATCACAATACTTTTTTGAGAGAGAAAAGTGGTACTAATAATAATCACTGGAGGACAGCAGGCATAAATAAACTCTGACTACTCCAGACAAACTAGATCATATGATTATTTGTAATTGAAAACACCAAAAAATTCAAATTTCATCTCATTAACTTTTTTCTTAATTTTACTTTTAAATATGAATATCTGTATATCTCATTATATATATGGGAAGGAGAGAAAAACTGTTTTTAATAGCTACTCTGAATAAATGCTAGTTCTAGTATGCCCCTCTGTGGCCAGACAGCACAGCAAATTTACTACCACACATTTGGTGACAAGGAAATAATTACATCGGAGGAAAATGCAGATCTCTTCATTGTATAATAAAGACGGCTAAAATTCAGAATATGGGAAAATGTAGAGGATATTTATTAAGTGTATTTTCTATAAATTTTATCACAAAAGATAGTCATCATTAGCATATTTATTTGAATACTGCCCCCCAAAAGCAATTGATAACTCAATGTAGTGAACTCTGCTAAAAAAATATATATCATCTAGCATCCCAATATTTATATTTGCTTCCAAAGAAATGATCACAAAAATTAGACTTCACAATGAATTCGGTACTTACAGGCCTTCTTCATGGATGACAAAAGCAATTACTTTTGTGTCCTGATTAAATAATTTAATTTGGCAATAATAAGTTTACAGTGAGAAATTTGATAACAAAAATTTAAATTAAAATGAATTTCCTCAAAACTTATCAAATGAATTTATGTAAGATACAGACATTTTTTTTTCTTGCTAGACTTTTCAGTTGCTTTCACCTAGAAAAGAACATAGGATCCTGGCTAAAATGGTACACAAGAACAAGAATGGCAAGAGAATAAGCTAAGAACTTTCAGTCTAAACGTAAGAATCAAGCTATATAGTTTCCAACAAAAAGTTAGTCCAAAATAGACCAATAATTTTTATTCATAAATTTCATTTACTTATTAGGTAATAAAATATTTTAACAATCTATATTAATCTCCAGTTTAGTGATTTATGTTACGCATGCAATATTATTGCTATATTTAAAATCTTTCCTTTTTGACAAGTTGAACTTGGAACTGTCTCTGGAGCAATTATTACTGGAGATTTTTATGACCACCAACTAAAAACCTGATGAAAGTTGACTCGTAGATTTAAGGATAAGATTAGTTATCTAAGAAAAGTCTCAGCTTAAAATTACTTGAGATGATCCTCTTTTAACAATATATTCTATATGATTGATGTACAGTACTATTCTAGTAATTTCTACTAGAAAACAATTTAAAAATAAAATATAATATAATTATCCAAGTCTATGATGGTATTTCTCTGTTTAAAGACAGTTAAGGTCACAGTACAAATAATGAATGATTCCATGTTAACTAGTCCAAACAAGTTAACAGTTACTTCTTAAAACTGTTCTTTCCAATATAGATACCTATAAAATTGATGCTTAAAATCTCAAGATCACTGATGTCCAGTCTATAAGGTTGCAACACCCATTATTTAGAAAAAATTTAAGTTCTCATAAGAGCACATCCTCTGATGACATACTTAGGTCATTCTTATTCCATGATTTTTTTTCCTCAAGAATGATTTTTCACTCTATAGCTTTACTTTCTGCTTCAATGTTAACTGAAATCTAAACATTTGTATCTTTTTAAAGAACCTAAGCAGAATAAAAATGTTTATCTAATCTGAACACAAACTAACCAAAAATTAAAATATGTGGAAGCATTAATTACAAACTCAAATACTTATTTTTCATTCTTCATACTTCTAAAGTAATAACTATTTATGCAATTATTTATGACAATCAGATATATTTTGTGAAATATGTCACATGTTATTTAAAGACTAGTAAGTTAAAAACATAAAAAGGCAGAAATTTTTTTTTCCTAAAGCAGGATAAATTCTGCATTGATTAACTGGTAGTTCTCGATAATGTAAGAATCAGAATAAGTTAAACAAGATTGGTTTTATGAACATTAAAAAATATCACATTTTTAATATTGAATTGTAGCTGCATTAAACTCCAGATTTTAATGAGAGCATTGAAATTATAGGCATGCCAATAACAAAAGAAACTTGAAGCTAAAGCAAATGCATAGAGATACACACAATTCCTTCAAGAAAAAAAGATATTCTCATGTTTTAAAACTAATATACTCACTTTAAAACCAATTCCTACTATGCTGTTAATAGTATAATTTCTATACACACAGCCCTAATACTAATACTTTTAAACACATAAATTCTTGGAATTAAAAAATGAGATGGAATAAAACATGGAAAAGATTTATAAGAGATGAGTATAAATCCTAAAACTCTGGTAGCTTCAGGTCATGGAAAATTTAGAAAGCTGCTTCTTTTATTTAAGCATAACATGCAATACATATTATCATAAATTATAGACACTAAAATAAGATATTAGCAAATAAAAAGAAAAATATTAAAATATAGTCTACACAGAAAAACCTAGTATTTCATAACTGTTAGATATTTTCAAACAGTCTAAAAATAAAAAAACTAGTTTATTGAATAGAACTGTATTAAGAAAGAACAGTAAAATTTTTTAAGAAATAGCTATGTGATTATATATTCAAAGAAAAGGTCATAAATATGTATTTATCATCAGTAGACATTTTAAATGCCAACATATTCTAAAAGCCTCATTTTCATTTGCTAAATTAAGATACATATAGTATAATAGCCATTTTTTAAATCTCTAAAATAGGCTGCCTCACATTTTTCAGAGATCCTAAAAGGAAGAGATCAGTAATACCATTCAATATTTTATGCACTGTTAGTTTCCCATCAATTTCCAAAGGTTTAAGTGCATTATCACATTCACAAAATTTCTTCCTCAATCTTTCTCCAGATACATTTAGTCAAAATGGGGTCTTTTTTTATTGAAGATACATAACATGAAAAAAATCTCAAAAGCCTAACAACTTAAATAAGGGAAGAACTGGGTAATAAAACTGCATTTTAAAAGCATTCTCTAATAAAATACCTCTTTCAGTGTAAGCCAGAGAAACCATCTAAACCATATGTTTATAATTTAAAATCCTTCATCACACACACAACGAAATGATCAGGTTGAAAAAAGCAGTAAGAATTTATGACAATGAATCCTGCCAATCTAGACAACCAAGCTAAATACAAAGCCTTATTAGCAGTTCCACAATATAGCTTGTTTAAAAGTGATTATTGATCTACCCTGCATAGAGAAATGTATTAGACCTAGAAAACATCTTCCACATGTTTTACAAGAGCATGCATGATTGCTAATTCACATTTTCCAACAAATCACATGTGATCACATAGACCCATCCCTACATATGCAATGTAATCACTGCCATGATCACAAAGAAAACATCTTTTAGGCATTTTAAGTTAGTCATTTTATTTATTAGAAAACAAAATAATGAAACGGTCTTATATTTGTATTATGTTTCAGAGGTCAAGCTAGTTAAATTTAAGATGCATATTATGCTTTGAAGTAAGCTGATTTTCCTTCTTAAAATCAAATTAATCAAGAATGCTACATAAAATTTTATGTTTATGGTAAAAAAAAAATGCCCTTATAATACTAACATAAATATACAAGTTTTACAGCCATATGATTATTATTCTGAAAAAGCAGTATTAAAAGAAAATATACTTAGCTCTACTCACCTTGCATTGTTCAGTGTTTGTCCAAAAAGCTCATTTTGTAAAATATTTGGTGGGGATGAAAAAACCCCATGAAAATGAGACAAAACAGAATTGCAGACCTGGCGCAATGTCTCAAATTGCATTTTCTTTCTTTTTTTTTCCCCTTCTCTTATTTTTCCTTACCACCTGTCTTTAAAGTCATCTATTTGCCGACACCATCAGATAAAAACATGCCAATCAAGTTCCATATTTCTCTTGAGCTCTGTAAAAACTGTGCTTAAATGAGCAAAGGTTGATAGTTAATTGTACAGTCATTATTCTTCTAATTCAGTCGTAGAAGATTCAGTACCGTGCAGCTTTCGGCTTTCTCCTGACTGTAGCAAGAATTCTAAACAGCAGTAAGCTTTTTGGGCATTCCTAGCTGAAGTGTGAAGCTGAGCTGCTTTCATGTACTCTACTCATATTTCTCTAAGCCTATTAAAAACGCGCAATGAATAGATGCTGTCGTCAGGAGTTTCAGCACATCTGGCCGCCAGCAATAAAATCTCAGAAGTAATAAAAATGGAAACAAGGTATCTTCTCAATTTTAATAAGGTAAGAATAAGAGAAATTATGCATTTCTCCCTTTTTGCCTTTCCTGAAAAACTGGTACTCCAGCAACAGAGTATATCTGTTCAATGTGCAGGCTGCTGCACAGGACCAGAACACTCTAAAAATAAGTGGTATATTCTTCTTATGATATCATGAAGCAATAAAAATATAACCAACAATAGAGTTTTTATTGCCTGCCTTTATAATACCATAATTCTACAACAAAGTACATTTGGAAAACATGTACTTAGTTGTCTTAATTTCTTACTTAATTTCAAAATGAATTCATTCATTTATTTTTAAAGAAAAGTGAATAATGTACAATCTGGTGCCTTTGTAAAGGCTACACAAATTGACTACATATTATTCACGTAATTTAGAGCTATACGCTATCAATTAAAATTCACTTCAAAAACACACATAAAATAAAAATTTTTCCACAAATCCTTGGGGAAAAAAACCCACAACCAAGGGCAGAGACACTTTATCAATTAACATTAATTTATTTTGATAGGGGAGGGTCATAACATTTTTTATATGAGAACTCTTCCTGTAGGAATAGTCTTAGAGAATCCTCCACATCATCATCCACTCTCAGGGAATAATTCTGTGTCAGAAGAAATTTAAGGTTAATATATTTCCAGGTGAAATCTATTATTCCATAAAAGATATCTGAGAGTAGTGTGTAAACTGAATTTTAAATATCTCAATTTAAATTTAAATATTAAAGATATTTAATATTTGTATTGATCTTTTGCTCCTACCCCTTGATGTTTCTTTAATAGATGCAACTTTTAGCCCTTTTTTAGCTAAACTCTTAGCCCTAACCTTCTCTATCCCCTTCCACATACATAATACTGTCAACAAATAGGCATTTAAATACACTAAATTTTTTAAAACTAGTGAATTATTTTTTGACATAATTACCATGTCACAAAATAAACATCTAATAATATAAAATTTCAAATAACTAATGTATTTATTTTTAAACAAAAGTGTTAAATTATGGCTTTTTCCTCCAGTAAGAGTGCCCCAATTTGACTATTATTTATAATTTCAAATTTTCATAGGTGCACAACAATCTATTTCTCAAAGGCACACATGTATATACATAAATCATAACATATTTTTAGTTTATAAAACACTTCTTTTTTTTTGCAGTTTTTGGCCGGGACTTTGTTTGAACCTGCCACCTCCAGCATACGGGGCCGGCACCCTACTCCTTTGAGCCACAGGTGCCACCTATACTTCTATATTTATTTTTTAATAGCCAGGAAACATCATATGTGTTAATGTTACCATTATTGTATAGATGAAAGGAAAATGTCTTTTATGGATTAAAGATCACTATGTAAAACATAGAATATTTGGAACGAAAGTCTTTGCCGTGGACTCCATTTCCTCTGCTCCTTCCCTATCAGTCTGTTTTCCACATATGTGCACACATACGCATACGCACACACACACAGACTTACACCTATTATAAATAGGCCAATTTCCATAGGTGAATAGGAAAACTACCTGCCAGTGATCTAATCCAGGACATTTCAGTTAAAGCAAACATGTCAAATGTTTTAATTCACGAGTAATTTTAAATGGGTTTCTTCCATTTATCTCAAATAGAAACAACTTGATGAGCTTTAAATTTGTAAGCTTCTGATCACAACTCGATTTTTTTTTTTCACATCTACAAAAGGTCAGTTTCTATGGTATAAACCTAAACATTTTTTAAATTATTTCCAAGTAAATTTTATAGTTCTTATAATTTGTAATGAAAAAATTAAATTTGCCCTTATAGGTAGAATTAATTTTTATACATAATCAGAAACCCTTTAAAAACAGATCTACTAAATAAGAAGGTGATTATACTGTAAGAACATTCTTTGTTAAAAATGTTTTTCTTTTTCAAAATTGAATATGAAAGCAAAGTTATAAAAAGAGTTTAATGATTAGAATAAGTCTTAAAAATGGCTCCTTTGAAATATCAACTGCCTTCCTCAGAGACTTATTTTCCATTTCTCACTATACAACACTCACCCTACTGACCAGCTTCCTCTTGGTTCCCTCATTATACCATAAGTGATTTCTTCTATCTTCCTTCTCCATTATCACCTTTCATCTATTCCTACTCATTCTTAAGAGCTCACATGTCACCATCATAGGAAGACTTCTCCTAACCTAGATTAGGTCCCCTATTGTGCACTCTTATACTGTGCACTTATTCTGCACACCATTTGGTATGTGCTAACTATGTATCTACTTGGAAAATAAATGTTTAATATCTTTCACCCTCAATTCAATAAGGTTAAAATTCTTCATTCTCTCTTACTCACCTAGCAAAATGCCTAGCACAAAGCAGATGTTCAATAAACATTTGTTGAATAAATGGATGCATAAATTTTAGCAAAAGTTAATTCTTAGTCACATTCATAGATAGTATAGAAAACATCTCAAGGCTTCATTTGGTTCCCAGTTTTTAAATACATTTTTCCTTGTTTATTTATTTTTAGCCTACTTCATCATGTTATAAGGTTCATAAATGCAAGAGCCATCAATATTTACAATCAAACCATTGACTTTTGGATAAACATTGTAACTTGTTATGAATATTCTGAGCATTACAAAATATGTTCATATATAATATTTGCTTTAAATTTTCTACATCGTGCAAGCTCACAAGTAACATAAATGTTGGAGACTTCTTTGAGAACAAGAAGAATATGGCTCTTTGAGTCAAGTGGCCCAGGTTTAAGTATTGACACCAACTCTAACTACCTCAGAATCTTCACTTTATATATATGAACTTTGGTTTCATCAAGTGTAAAATTGGGCCTATCATTTATATCATAGGATTACTGTAACAAATATAATATGTATAATGAATTTTACCTAGTGTTTGGAAGTAATATTACTATGAACTACCTAAGGAATTAAATTACTGGTACATGAATTCTAACAATTATGTTCAGGTATCTTTTATTTATTTATTATACTTACAAACACATATTTATAGTTTTTTTGCAAACTATAAAGTCTCTATCCCTTTATCATATGGATGCTGATGGGACATAATGCTTATATTTTTCAAGAAAATTTAGGTATACTCAGAGTGACTTGCATAAGATTAACTCCATATTTACACTGAGTCCAGTAAAGAAGGATTAACTTTCACAAATGGTATAGATAGTAGCAACCGTTTCTCTATGGATGTTCTATTACAATCTTTAGCATATCACTGGAAATGACAGTACTAATGAAAGTTCTAACAGAAGAAGCAAAAGCAATAACAGAAAATATCTTTGTTAACCAACAAAATTCAAATAAAAATAATAAGATAATGCATCTTTGCCTATTAAAATGGCAAAAGATTGACCAGAGGAGCAAATGGTGAGTCACGCCACATTTATTGGTAGGAATATACATTGGCAAATCCTTTTGGAGAAATGTTTAGTAGTATGTCTCAAAAAATTTTTTAAATGCTCACAATCTGAGAGAACACTAGAACAACATACATCAAAATGTTAATATTGATTTTCTCTGGGTGAGAACATCACAGATTTTTTCTATTATATTTTTTGATACACTAGCCACAACCAAAGCCCAAAGTTCAATCTACATACCAGGAAGAATTCCATAATTATGATTCTACAATTTAGATACAAATGTAAACCATCCCATATTAACAAGATGTGAACACATGATCTTTTGCTTATCAGTGCTCAGGTAAATAAAATACTAGATAATCAATTTTCATGTGATTAGCTTTGTTGGTGTCCAGTAGAAATGATCTCTTCTTCTTTAAGTTCCTAAGATCTATAATAACTTAAATTGTTTAATTAGTACTATGAAACACCAAATGGGAAGAAAAACTAAAAGTCAGTACTAACTTCTTTACAACATCTACAAGCTCTTAAATTAAAATAGTTTAAGAGTCTTTGTTTGCAAATGCCTATAGGCTGCTAAGTTAAATGTCTTATAAAAATTAACACAAACTCAAAAATTAAATGAAAGAATCAAAATGGGGGTAGAGGGAGGGGGATTAGTGGGATTACACCAGCAGTGCATCTTACAAGGGTATATGTGAAACTTGGTAAACCGTCTGTGAAGCTAGTGAATGATGCCCCATGATTATATCAATGTACACAGCTATGATTTAATAAAAAAAAAAAAAAAAAAGAATCAAAATGGGAAAAGTACGCTCTATTAAATTAATAACAACACAGCCTCTTACCTAATAAGGTATGATCACTTAGGATATAATTAGATTTTATAAAAGTTTAGTTTTAAAGAGTACCAAAGTGATTCCATTAAAGTGCAACATACATGAAAATAACTAAACATATATGTAAACATAGCTAATGAGTTATTAAAATCATATAATCTACAACATGTATAATCCATAACAAAAAGCCCCAACATGCTAAAGGAATTTTTCATTTTCTTAAAATTTATATCTGTAGACCTATCCATATAATTGAAACAACTGCATCATCTCACCCGTTGTGTTATTCTTGTTCCACTGACTATCTGAAGAATCTGACAAATAAATATCTAAGAGTTTAAAGAAAGATGGTCCAGAGAACAAACATTTTGAAAAATGGTGTCTTCATTTGTTTTGCAAATTAAAGTCTCTACGGTAAATATTTCCCCAAGGAGCAAGGATTATAGAAACATTATAAGCAAAGAAATAAAAGGCAGATGATGGAATTCCTAACAAAGGGAAGAAAAAGAAAGCATTCCAAAAAGGTAATTTGGCCTATGCTTCAATTTAGGGTGAACTATAATATATTCGGGATGGAAACAAAGAAGAACAGCCCAGATCTAAATACACATACTACCAATCTAAAGATAACTAGTATATTTCAGCTCAGAAAATTTCAGATAAAAATTTTAAAATGGCTCAAAATGCATGAGTTTTCATAAAAAGTTTTTAAAAATTTGTTGATGCCCAGTTATTTCCTGATACAGAAAAGTACTGCACAGTATTTCTTAGGAAATGTCCCTAGTTCTGACCACTGCTACAGAACAGACTCATCACACAAGCAGTTTCTACAATTTAATTCATAAAGGAAAGGGGAAGCTTAATGAAAGCCACTGCAAATGTGTGAAGCCCCACCATCATTATCTCTCTCACTCTTCTTTTTAGGTCAGAAATATAAGGGCTAATCCTACTGTGCTCTTGCTCAAGCTGCACTATTCTGAAAAGTATTACTAGCTTGCTTCCTTAGTCTATGCCAAAACAGCTCTGGAGAGCACAATTTCCACACCTTACAGCTGGCAACAGCAGAAATACCTTTCTCATTGGATGCAAGAGTTACAAACCTAGGTTTAAGCTCCAGAATGAGAATGTCAGAAATGACACCTAGAGATTCTACCAATTAGAAGAAAGAGAATAACTATCTCTGAAAAAAATTTGGTAAGTCCCTCCAACATTAGGACTGCTAGTTCCAAGTATATATTCCTTTGATAACTATCAAAAGAACCACTGGAAGCTACACTACAATTTCAGGGAGCTATAGCAACATGAGTAAAATCAACTCCATCTCTAATAGCTACATTCACCAAGAGCCACGATATAAGGTATGTTTATTGCCTTGGGGCTTCAAGGACTCACACTAAAGCTTGCAAACAGCCTCCCCAAGACACCTCTGCTGCCTTATATCTTCCAAGTCACCTACATTCTCAGAAAATAACTAGTACTGCACATTGTTATTATATAAAAATATTAGAAATAATAATCATTGGCATAACTATAAACCTATTTAGGCAAAATATGGGAACAATGATATACTATGCAATAACACTGGCCTCCAGGAGTTTCCATTTGTAATTCCTTTCACACAATTCCTCTCTAATTACGTTATTGAAACAGGAAGAAGAGTTTCTCCCAAAGCCTACCTATTCCATAAATACAAACCTTTGTTTCAGCTTTGACAATGTAAGTATATCTATATGTATATCAAGGCATTATTTTGTAGACCTTAAATATATACAATAAAATTTTTTTAAAGAATATCATTAAGGTTCAATACTAAAGAAAAAGTTATCTACATAAATGTATAACAATAAAGTTTAAAGTAATTTGTTTTCACTAGAACTTGCTCATTACAGAACACGTTTCATAAACTAGAACATAGACTAGAATATATTCTGTCTTTGTCAGCTATATAATCCAGTAGAACCTCCATAGTTGACCAGCTCTTTAAACTGACCTCGTTTTCATAGGCCAGACATGCACATTTACCTATCAATATGGTAAGCCTCATTCCTTATGTTCACCACCTCCAAATGTTGACCAGTTTGTTACAGTGCCTTGGGTGGTCAACTTACAGAGGTTCACTATACATTTGATGAAATATGTAGCAAGTAGTAACCAGTAGTTTGCCACTGACTGAGTATAAATGGGAAACAGTGAGTTGGAACTTAATTGTTTGACTCTTTTCCATTGGCTACCTTCTCCTCACGTATTTATCTTTCCCCGTCCACTTCCTTCACCTGTAAACATAGCCCCAGAAGCCACTATAGAACTACCATAACTGCCTCTAAAGAGGCTTAGCTTAGACGAAATATTAATGATGATTCCAAGGGTTTTTTTATTTTAATTTCAATATGGGCAGAAGTTTTTGGAGACTTATTGAAAGGTCAATCGGTTTGAATTAGACATGTGATGAAGGATCACACAACTGCTCTAAGTTCTACCTTGCTGTCTTTAAAAGCTTTCAAGCAGAGAAAATAAAAGATTTGTGTAAAGACTGAATTATACATAAGATAAAGTTAGTTAACTTGTAAAGTTCCTTCACAATTTATGCTGAATCCCAAATGCCTTCTGTTCCCATCATACTATAGTTACAAAAGGGATTATATCAAGAGTAATAATCTCAAAACTCCCTGGTTCTTTGCCCCTACCTGTATTTTAATAGATGCCTCCCCTGTCCTCTAACTCATCTACTACACATACATCATCTTCAGTGTGTGTGCTGATTACGAAGCTACTTGAGGATGGAGCCTTGCCACATGTGGTGCCTCCTCAGTCTGAATCCCAGTTCCCAGCCAAAGGTGGTGAATCTCAAGTCTACAACAATTCAAGGTGCTGTGCTTTATGCAAGTATTAGAAAAATGAATCACTGTTCAAAATTCATTCATTCATTGAGTACTAACTAAAATCAAATAGGTAGTTAAAGTTAAATGCTAAAGGACCTACAGGAAAGAAAGAAAAAGAGATAAGGGAGGAAGGAGGGTGGAAAAAGAAAAGGAAGGAGGTAAGGAAAGAGGGAGGTAAGGAGAACATCATCCCAGCCCTTATAGGAGTTTTAATCAATAGTCCAGGAGGGAAGATACTCAATAAATAATTGTATGTATTATTAAAAATTATATTTAGAAATGTGAAGATAACTTATAATGAGCAGCCTTAAAGTAGTCTTGGCGTTCAGAAGTTTAGGGCAACTTCTGGAAAAAGTACCATTGAAGATGAGAACCATGGAATAATAAGTGTTAGCCAAGCCAAAAGTGAGCCAAAGGAGTATCCAACATACAGAGTACTACATTATACAAAGGTCAAGAGATGACATCAATTAGAGTGTAATTAAAGAACCAGAAGAGGCCAATTCAGGAGAAATCAAGTAGTTAAAGCAGAAATGGGAGCAACACCCTACAAGGCATTGAAAACTGATGAATATTTTGATTTTTAATCAAATTCATAAATAATTCCGTGTTTTGCTGTAACAACACTCTTTGAGTGAATAGATGCATCAAGTCCTAGTAGTCAGAATGGAAGAGATTCAAGAGTTAAGAAAAAACACATAGAAGAAAATACAACCATAAACGAAAATATCATCCCACTACATGTGGATGAAGGGAAATCAATTAGAAAGCTAAAGCAATAGTCCAAACAAGACTTTAATTGTCTTGGATTAATGTGTTCACAGTAAGATTGGGGGAAAAAATAGACTAAAAAAAATAGACATAGGGATTGAGTGGCGAAGGAAGTAGAAGATAGTGTATGAAGGTCAAGAAAGAAGTCAAAAGTAACTCTCAGCTTTCTCTCTTAAGTAACCAAGCTGATAGTCTTAAAATTTGCTGAGACAGAATGCTAAAGGAGGAGCAGGCTGACATAGAGGGAAGGGGAAAATAATGATTTGTTGAATTTGACGTACATGCAAGATAGCTAAAAAGACAGATAAAGTAAACAATTGGATATGACACTGTGGCGTTCAGAAAAGCATTCTCAGAGCTGAAGATATAACTTCAGGAAGCATCAGCATGTTAGCAATGATTTCAAACAAGCAAAGTGGATGAGATCACCCAGAGAGAAAATTCAAAATGAAAAAGAAAAGAGGTCTAAGAGTACCAAGGAACTAAGTTCCACATTAAGTCGTTAGGTAAAGAAGGAAAAGCCAGTGAAACAAACAGAGGAGGAGTAGCCACAGAGGAAGGAGAAAAATCAGGGAAGTATAGTGGCCTAGAAGCCAATAAAAAGCAAGTGTTTTTTTTTGTTTTTTTTTTTTTTTTTGTAGAGACAGAGTCTCACTGTACCGCCCTCGGGTAGAGTGCCGTGGCGTCACGCGGCTCACAGCAACCTCTAACTCTTGGGCTTACGCGATTCTCTTGCCTCAGCCTCCCGACCAGCTGGGACTACAGGCACCCGCCACAACGCCCGGCTATTTTTTTGTTGCAGTTTGGCCGGGGCTGGGTTTGAACCCACCACCTTCGGCATATGGGGCCGGCGCCCTACTCACTGAGCCACAGGCGAGTGTTTTAAGAAGAAGAATATGATCAATTCTGTGTCATATATTCTGCCATCCAGAATTTGAAGAATTGCTGCTTGCTACCCTGTACTTCAAAACATTTATCCTGAAAAAAGGTCTTTTGGCCTGAGATTCATTCACTCTATAGGACCCAGATCCAGCCTGTAAAATGGTCTGGGAACAGATTGCTTCTTAGCTTCTTTTGTTTTTGCAGTTTTTGGCTGGGGCCAGGTTTGAACCCACCACCTCCAGTATATGGGTCCAGCATCCTACTCCTTGAGCCACAGGCACAGCCCAGCTTTTTAGCTTCTTTCATCAATCCCTCTCCTCCCTTGGTGATAAGTAAGCAAATAAAATTATTAGTCTTTATTCAGTCCAAATACAAGACTTTATGCAAATAAAGTTATACAAATCTCTATATATTTCAACCCAATCCTCTCAATTTAAAAAATATAATTTGATGCTTACAAATGGACAGAAAGATCCTAGTTACTTAGAAGTGACGGTGATTAGGCACCAACTCTGAAAATTGAAAAGAAAGTAAATGTAAATAAGACCTATTCTGTCAACTTTCTATCTAGCTTACTCTTTTTCTTACTAGCTCCTTCCTAAAATACTTAGTTTATTTGCTATTGAACGCATTTTAGAAGTCCCTTGGTTCTAACTTGTAATGATAAATAACTAACATTTGTCCAAGGCAGAAGGATCACTTGAGGTCAAGAGTTGGAGACCAGCCTAAGTAAGAATGAAGGCCCCCTCCCATCAGCACTCATTCCCCATCTTTAAAAAAATAGAAAAAAATAGCCCAATGGCCAGGTGTAGGGACGTTGTGGTATGCACAGGTATTCACTCCCAGTTACTCAGGAGACTGAGGCAAGAGGATCACTAGAGCCCAGAAATTTGAACAGCACACATGATGATGCCATAGCACTAGCTGAGGCAGTAGAGCAAGAATCTGTCTCAAAAAAAAAAATTATTTTATATGTGCATCAAGTCATCAGTGATTTTTTTTTTTAACTATATTATTTCCTGTCTTTTTTTTTTTGAGACAGAGTCTCACTATGTTGCCCTTAGAGTGCCAGGGCATCACAGTTCACAGCAACCTCAAACTCTTGGGCTTAACCAATTCTCTTGCCTCAGCTTCCCAAGTAGCTGGGACTACAGGTCCCCACCACAACACCCAGTTATTTTTTATTACTGTTGTCTTTGTTGTTTAGCAAGCCTGGGTTTGAACCCACCAGCCCCCGGTGCATGTGGCCAGTGCCCTAACCACTGAGCTATGGGTGTCGAGCCATTATTTCCTGTCTTAAAGAGCCTTGCTTGACCCCTACATTCCTTTCCAGGTACAACACCATTTATCTGCTTCTCTTCACATCAAAATTTCTTGAAGAAGTTGTCTATAGTTGTTATGTTCACTTTCTCATTTCATATCCTCTTATTATTCTATACTAGAAATAATAATATAATATAATTATATATTATATATAAAATAATAATATATGTAATATAATATATAATATAACTTATATATATATAAAATAATAATATAAAACTAAATAATTAAGTTTCCATCTCTTAATACTCTATTGAGATTGGAGTTACCAATGACTTCCATGTTGCCACATTCAACAGACAATTCTCTATTCTTTTCTTAATATGACTTCTCAACAACCTCTGACATTAATGCTAAGCTATCCATGACTTCTTCATCTCCTGATTTTCTTCTTGCTCAGAGGGAATATTTTCTTAGTGTCATTTGCTGGCTTTTACTCCTCTCTTAGATCTTTAAACGTTGGGAATGTCCAAAGTCTTGCTGTGGCTATGTCATGGGCCCCTAGTCTTCTGTTACAAGCTCTTCCTAAGTGACTCAGATTCCATGTCTTTAAATATCTTCTGTACGTTGTATCTTTGCCCTTAGATATCTTTGCCCTTTGCCTGAAACATTTAGACTCATTTAAACATCTGTCAATTTTGCATCACCAAATGGAATTCCAAAAGGCATTTCAAACATAACAAAGCCAAATAGAACTCCTGATATCCTCACTCAAACCTGGTCCTCTCATTTTTTCCTTTCTTGGAACAACACATGATTTATGTAGGAGTTATTCTTGAGATCTTTTTCTTTCACACTCCACTGCACATATCCAATCTATTAGCAGGTTCTATCAACTTTATCTTTAAAACAGAATACAAAGCCATCAACATTTTCCTTCTCATTACTATAATGCTAGTTCAAACTACTAACATCTCTTTCATGGACTTCTTCAACAGTCTAACTTCCTGCTGGATTAATCTTATCCCCTACAATCTATTCTCCATACAAAGATTGACCATACAAAAAAACATAAACAATTATCCTGTTCCTCCTATGGTTAAATTCTACAATGATATCCTGTCACATTTTAAAAAGGATCTAAACCTCCCCATTTCACAAAAAGGAGGTGAGATGTGTTGTTTCAGCCAAAGTTTTTTTTTTTCCTATCCAAATGGTTGGTGGTTAAGTTAAAACTAGCACCTGAATCTCCTGACTCATAGTTCAATAGTTCTTACATTGTACTACCATGTCTCTGTTGCTCAGCAACTTCTACAGATGCTTTCATTTAAATTATAAGTTAATGTTATAGTTCATAAGTGTCCTGCAAATTTAAAAAAGAAAAAAATGATGTAAAACTACAAATAAAAAAATATATATTAAGCCTTGGACATTATAAACATAACTCTCAAATCTCACCTTTTCTGAAAGAGTAAAACACTAACATATAAATCAAAATACGTTTAAGCATAAAGAGAAATAGTACAAGAACAAAAATCAAATCTTCAAAATCTTCCCCATTCTCATGGCTCTAAATTGATAATAAAGCAAGTCAAAAAGAAGAAACAGTTTTCTTATCACCTTCCAAATACAGATTTTGAGGTCGTAACTCAAAACTTTCAACTATGTTAATTTATATAATTGAGTTTCAGGTATACATTACAGAAGTGAAAGACAGTTATTTTGCATCACAAAATTGTTATTTCCTCCACACTCTAGTCTTGTCATCTGGGTCATATAAAAAAATTAACTTTTTCTGAGAGATATAACTGTTGTTAATCCTACTCTATCAACACAAATTAAGTTTTAGGCAGAGAAAAGGAAGATTAAAGTAGTTAGAGACATTAGATAAATAGAAAACTCAGTAAGAATTTGAAAACATTAAAGAGAAAAAATAAGGTGAAAGCTGACCTTTAAGAAATAGACAAAAAATGCTCAGGAGGAAATACACTAAGAGAAAGAAGAAATAAAAAGAAAAAGTAGAAGATCGATCGATGCATTAGTAGGAATGGGGACATCAACCTAAAGTTTAATTTTCCAGTGCAAGCACTGTGTAATTAGGTAAGCACAGTGAGAACTATTCCACCAATAACCTTCAAACCTATCTTGAAAGACCTTCTTTGTAGACAAATAGTTCCAAATCATTCCTAAAACTTCCAAATAACTTGTGTCAAATAATATATATGAGCAACCCTGAGGTATATATCACAAAAATAAAAATAGTTGATTATAAGTTAATAACAATTTTATTCACTATATTGTTTATTTCTGCTGACTTAGTTATTTGAAAAACTATAGTGTAGCCACAGATTACTAAAGAAGCAATCCACATGATATATTAATGTTTGTAACAATAAGCTGGGCTCCAAATCTTAGGACAACACCAAATTTATTATGTACTTAGCTATCTTGAGATGAATGGGATTAATTGATTCTTCAGGATTTCTAGGGATAAAAAATGGATCACACAAATTAAAACAAAGACACGAAATAGGCACTAGTACTGTTATCAATTATTGCAACCATAAACACACATAGATAAAAATGGATGCACATAAATATTTTTTAAATGAGATAATTTCTATAAATTTCTTACAAGGGTAAAAAAAAGCATTTTAAAAATTCCTCCTGAGCTTTACACTAAACCTCAATGGCTATACCACCTTTGCAAAATATGTCAGGACAAATTAAAAAAAAACTTCGTCCCAGTCTATTATATACAATAAACATATTCCTACTAAAAACTAGAGTCAGCGAGGGTCTTTCATGTTTCTTTAACATGAGGAGGAGAGTAAATAAACCACATCGACACACACAAGGACAAAAGCAGAAATTGACAAATATGCAAGGAAGCTGAGAGTTCTACGTAATTTAGGTTACCTTATGTAATCCTGTCCAAATATAATTAAATATTCTATTGATGGTAGAAGAGGAAACTACTGAAAACTTAATCCCAAACCTAGCAGTTCTTAAAAGTATATTAATGACCTCAGTGGGCTCTCTAAACCCCTTTCGGAGGATCTTTGGGATAAAAACTATATTCATAATACCAAAATGTTATTTGACTTTTTGACTCATTCTCTCATAGGTATACAGTGGAGTTTCCCAAAAAGGCTAAATCATGTGGATATCTCAATATATTGAATACAGGAGCTGTTATTAAAGTAATTTCCCTAAAATGTAAAATAATGCCACTTTTCTCACTGAATTTTTCTTTTCTCTTCCTTTTATCTTTGAAATATCCTGCATTAGTTTCCATTGCTGTGAAAAAAAATCACCATATTTTTAATGACTTTAAAAAAGCATACATTTATATCTTACAGTTTCCATAGGTTAGGAGTACAATTATAGTTTAGATGGGTCCTTTGCTCAGGGTCTCACAAGGCTGTAATCAAGGTATCAGCTAGACTGTGCTTCTTTCTAGAGCTCAAGATCCTTTTTCATGCTGTGATTGTTGGTAGTAATTCAGTTCTTAGTGGCTCTAGGACTGAGGGCCCCACTTTCTTGGTGACTGTCAGCCAGAAACTACTCAGCTTCTAGAGCCCCTCCCCCCAACTCCTGCCATATGGCCCTCTCACAAAGCCAGCAGAAAAATTTCTTTCTCCAATTTAAGACACTGTCTAATATAATATAATGTAATGTAATCACATAATTGACTACCCCATCATCCCATCATCTTTGCCATATTCTACTAACTAGAAGCAAGTCATAGATTTGGTACATACCTGAAGAAAAGGTAGGTCATTATAGGTTAATTTGTAATTCTGTCTACCACATATGGTTAGTTACCATGTAGTGGGTTCACTATTATTTTTAAGTCAATTAATAAATACAGTTTTAATATTTCTCACATTTTTACTATAATACATATAATCCACATAAACAAAAGTTCTTTAAAGACCTCTGTATTTTTTTTTTTTTTTTTGGAGACGGATTCTCAGTCTGTTGCTTTCAGTAGAGGGCCATGGCATCATAGCTCACAGCAACCTCAAACTCTTGGGCTCAAGCGATCCTCTTGCCTCAGCCTCCCGAGTAGCTGGTACTACAGGTGCCCGCCACAACACCCAGGTAGTTTTTCTATTTTTAGTAAAGACAGGGTCTCACTCTTGCTGATGTGGAACTCCTGAGCTCAAGCAATCCACCCACCTGGGCTTCCCAGAGTGCTAGGATTACAGGCATGAGCCACCGCACCTGGCCTACCTCAGTCATTCTTAAGATAGGAAAGAGGCTCCAAGATCAATGTGTTTGAGAACAACCACATCTACCTCTTACATTTGACATGATAAAAAATAAGAAAATTTACTTCCTCCAAGTAATATTACTACTACTGCTTATTGTTTAAAACCCATAGTCATGCCCCCAGTATAAAATGAAATCATTCAAATTATTCATCTTTCCATATCACTTATAGCATAAAAATATGAACTATGATAATTGTTTTATAAATGTTTAAATATTCCCCCCCACCAAACTACATACTTTCATTTCAGAGAATTGTAGGAGCTGTGTCTTGAACAGATAAAAATAGGGTAAGTTCTATGTACAGTTAGAGCAGAGATGTTTATCTATAGTAATAAGCAGGAAGGCAGAGAATATGAGGGCAGATGCGTTAGTGTAAATGAATATAAAAAAATCCAAAGCCTCCACCATGATGCCGAATTCATGCTATTATGAATTGGTAACATTTAAATTGTCTGAATCCTTGAATAATTAAAGATATGCAATATGAAAACAAATCTTTATCGTCATTAAAAGCTTTGACTCCAACTCCCCAACTTTTTTTTTAACTCTAATGAAATGGCTAGACCTTCCGTGAGGCTTGAAAAGAATATTCTTCCTCCTCTTTAATCTTCCAAAGGGTACTTTGTGAATGGTCAATCACAAAGCTTTATATAGGGAGGAAAGTATCCAATGCATACTAGCTTTATATAGGGAGGAAAGTATCCAAAGAAGCAAATGAAAGAAGAAATCTACTTCAAATCAATTTTATTTATTACTACTTTATTCACTAATATAATGTAATGTAATTACATAATTGACTACCAAAATACTAAAAGATCTAAATAAACACTTCTATACTCACCAGCCTCTTCTCTTGCTTCACCTAAGTATGGCAGCCCAATTTTGTAGCCTTTATCCATTATATCCTTGACCAATATCAGAACTACTTTACTGGTGTGTATTGGGAGAGACCAAAGGTAAAAAAAGAGGTGGCATGGGATACCCTAGCAGTCAACATCTAACATTAACATTACCATATAAGCCCAACTAGCAGAAATATACTCCCATAGTCCACTATGCAGATTCACACTTAAATTTATACGGAAAAGATTATATGAGCACATATGTGAATATCTGTTAAGAACTTATTATAATGTGTTTTAATGCATGAGAGACTTGAGTAATCTAAAATACACATTAGTGTTGGAAGAAATTAAAGAGTCTTAAAAATAGTTATTTTGATGTTAACCTACAATTTTCTCAGCACCAGTTTTTTGAAAGCTGCTGGCTAACAAAACTACCACCATTGGCTAAAAAATTACCCCTACTTTGATGTTTTTCTAGGGTTCCTTGCTTCTTATTTCACTACTAAAGCATTTTCCCTGACATTATTATGTTATTAATACCAAAATGATACATTACAAATGAATATACAACACTCCAAAAAAAAGTTATTGAAAATAATTTGTATACACTGTTAAGAAACAGCAAGTAATAAGTAGTGTTTCAGTTAATTAAATGTCACTGATATAGGAGACAGTGACATATAATAGTTGAAATATAACTGAAAAGCAACTGCTTTGAAAGTGAACAATCTGGTCAAGTCTTACTCTACAAGAAGTAGATAATATTCCCTAGACTTTTAATAAGAAGACCAAAACAAGTGGGCAGTAGACTACAAAGAAAAGCCGTAAGGCAAAGAAAAGTAAGTATGACTGAATGTTTCCGGGTGAAAAGTAAAAAGTCACCAACTCTAGCCAAAGACATAGAGAGGAATGGTCACTGAAATTATCCCAAAGGTATTGGCAGATACAAAGCTGAGTTGAAATTGGAATGAAATATAGGTATAAAATATAGATCAGTACATAACATGGAAAAGGTTAATTTGACAAGAGTATCAAAATGTCTTAATCTGTCTCCAGCATTTTTAAAAGAAAAAAAAATAAAATGGTTTTCAAATGCTCATACACAAAATAAATATATCTACCATGGTTTACAAAAGTAGCCTATTAAAACATCCATATGCTCAGGCTGGGCACAGTGGGTCACACCTATAATCCCAGCACTTTGGTGAGAGGATTGCTTGAGGCCAGGCGTTCCAGACTAGCCTGAGCAACATAGAGAGACATCACCTTTATAAAATATTAAAATAAAAAGTTAGATAGGTATGGTGGTGTGCATCTGTTGTAGCCCTAGCTACTAAGGAGGCTGAGGTGGGAGGATTGCTGGAGTTTGAGGTTGCTGATAGCTATGATGGTGCCACTGCACTCTTGCTTGGGCAACAGAGCAAGACCATGTCTCTAAAGAAATAAACATCCATATGTTCAGGAATAAGTGACCTGAATAATTCTATATCCATTGAAGAAAATGAAATCATAGTCTTTAAAAACCTAGCTACAAGAAAACTCCAGTCTCAAATGGCATCACAGGAAAATTCTACCAAACATTTAAAGAAGAAATACTTCCAGAAAAGTGAATACAGAAGATCTCTTCCTAACTAATTTACCAAGTCAGCATTCTTCAGATAACAAAACCAAGGATGTTACAAGAAAAGTAAACTAGGGCGGCACCTGTGGCTCAGTGGGTAGGGCGCCGGCCCCATATACAGAGGGTGGAGGGTTCAAACCCAGCCCTAGCCAAACTGCAACAAAAAAATAGCCAGGCATTGTGGCAGATGCCTGTAGTCCCAGCTACTCAGGAGGCTGAAGCAAGAGAATCGCCTAAGCCCAGGAGTTGGAGGTTGCTGTGAGCTGCGTGACAGCCACAGCACTCTACCAAGGGCAATAAAGTAAGACCCGTCTTTACAAAAAAAAAAAAAAAAAAAAAAAGGAAAGAAAGAAAGAAAAAGAAAAGCAAACTATATACCACTCTTTCTCATGAACATAAATTTATCAAATTTCCTAACAAAATAATTAGTAAATAAAACCCAGCCATATCTAAATAGAATAATATTAATACCATCTTGAGGTATTCTAGGAATGCAAGGTTGGTACAACATTTGAAAAAAAAAAATCAGTATAATTCACCAAATAAGCAGATTATAAAAGAAAACCCCTATAATCATCCCAATACAGGGAGAAAACACTTGAAAAAATTTCACAATCACTCTTTCAAAAATCCTCTGCAATCTAGTAATAGAATAGAATCTTCTTAATCTAATAAAGGACATCGATGAAAATCTTAGAGCTAACAACACACTTGGCTGTGAAGATCCAAAGCACTCATCCTAAAATAGAAAACAAGCCAAACATGTCACTCTCATCAATTCTACTTAACAGTGTTAGTGAAGGTACTAGCCAATTAAAACAATACAAGAAAAGGCAATTTAATTCTTACAACTTGAAAAGTAAGTAGTAAGGCTTTCTTCTCCAGGGGACACAATCATCACTGTAAAAAAAATCCCAAAGAATATTTTTAAAAACTCAAAGTGTAGTTCACACTTTGTATTGTGTCACAGAATGAATAAATAGACCAATGGAATAGAATAAAGAGCTCATAAATGTCCCAATTATATATAAGGTATGACAATTAGGTTGGTGAACTCAGATAAAATACTACATACCTCACTGCTAAATATTAACTACAGTCACCTTCAAAGTACTCCCCTTGAGAAGATATGCACCCATGCCAGTGCCTAGTCCACCCTTCAAAGGAATATTAAAACTCTTTTCCTGTTTTTTGTTTGTCACTTTGTTGACTAGGCTAGAGTGCCATGGCATCAGCCTACCTCACAACAACCTCAGACTCCCTGGGCTCAAGCAATCCTCCTGCCTCAGCCTCTTAAGTAGCTGGGACTACAGACATCCACCCTAATGCCTAATAAAATAGGAGTAAATTATTAACAGAGGTAGTACTAAGACCTAGCAGTGTGAAAATGGATTAATGGCTGCTGGGAACAATGGTTAGCTAGAGGGATAAAATAAGCTTGAGTTTATATTCTGTCATATATAGAAGTGAGATCCAAATTGATTGAAGGTGTATATGAGAAAGGTAAAACTATAAAGCTAATAGTAAAAGTGTAATGTAGGGATGCTGAGTGAAGACTAGCTTCTTAATCATGACTAAAAGATCACAAATAAACTTTACTTCATCAAAATAAAAGCTCAAACTTGCCACCATGCACTTATGTTGATAGCTCTGTACAAACAACTTGGTAAGATTTCATAACCTTGGTATTTCAGTGTCTCACAGCTGTGTTTGTGTCAACATGTGGCAGTGTCTTGCTGAGTGGCATTCATTAATGTTGTCACATGTTTTTGTGGGCCATACAATGACAGCTCTGATGGTGATTCAAGAAAAAGAGTTTTAAAATTGCTCTGAAGGGTAGGCTGGGCACTTCATAGTTTCAGTGCATAGTTTCCCAAGGGATGTACTTGGAAGGTGATTGAAATGATGTTCAGCACTAAGATATATAGCACTTTTTCTATGATTAATTCACAAACTTAATTGTCAGACCTTATATATAAACCCTATGTCACATAATTACATACCTAAATATACAGACTACAGAGAAAGTCTTGCATAGACCATGAGACATGTACAAGGGTCTTTATTGATGCACTCTTTACAGTAATGAGGAGTTTTTATAAACACTAGATTGTCCATCACTAGGGGAATGTCAGATAAAATATAGTAGATACACATTAAAAAGTATGTATTAGTTTTCTATTGTTGCTATAAAAAATTAACACAAATTTACTGCTTTAAAACACCAGTCTGTTGTTTTATAGTTATGTAGGTCAGAAAGTCTGGTAGAAGCACCATGTGACCAAAATTAAAGTGTTGGCTGAGTTTCTTTTTGGAGGTTCTGGGGAGAACCCATTTTTTGCTTATTCAAGTTTTTGGAAGAATGCAATTCCTTGTAGTTGCAGAACTAAGTGCCCCATTTTACTGAGAACAAATTGAGGATAGTTCCCAGCTTCTAGAGGCTGCCAAATTCTTTGACTCATGATCCTTTTCTTCCATCCTCAAAATCAACAAGAGCCAATCGATTCTCCCTCCTGCTTTGAACTTCTTCCAGTCAAGAGGCAACACGTGGGGATCTGGAGGGCCATGTGTGTCCTGGAGGCTACAGGTTTCCCACCCTCTTTTGCCACATAATTTAACATATTCACAGGAGAAGTTCCAGGGATCAGGTAGTGAACATTTTTAGGCCATTATTCTGTCTACCACAAACAGCAATCTGAAACAATAAACTGATATTCCCAAATGAATAAATCTTTTAAAATGTAAGATCTAAAGCATATCATTTTTGAAGTTTAAAAAGCATACATACACAAAGCAAGATACACATTTAAATGGGGGGAAAACATAATAGAGGAGTCTTACACAGGTCACTAAAGGGCCATAAACTGATAAATAAGTAACAAAATTTACTTTATCTGAGAACCAAAATAAACTGAAATAAAATAAAATAAGAGTGGCAGAAGAAATACTGATAATCTAGGAACTTCTACATTACACTAATTTGCTTTCCTACTATTTTTATACCATGCTGTGTCTTTTGTTTTTAAAATTCCTTTGTTAAAGTTTCAACAAATCTATAAACCTCCCCCAGACTGCCTATTTGGATCTAAGATTTAAATTTATTCATTTAATTCTCTACTTTTACATATATTTCAATACATTTATATTTGCCAGTCTCAAATATTTAGGTTTATATAACTACATCATTAATCCTGCTTACTTATTAGATTATAAATTCATATGGTATAGAGCATCTTTGTATTTCTATCTTTTGTATTCTCCATATAAACTGTTACAGATAAAATATATATTCAGTAAATAGTGTAGACTAAGTACCTGAAATAATATTTGTTGCAGTGTAGTTCCATCAGAAACTTACAGTAAGGCTAATAAGCACTGCACAGCATTGTATACTAGATATCACACAGAAAACTTTTAAGGGAGTCAAAAGGACATGTAATTCATTGATCACACCAGAATACTTTTGACAGCAAAAACAGTGCTCTTAATAATTAGTCTAGGACAACATGTGTTAGTCAGACCTGGCTGTAACAAATTGGAACTTAGGTCACCCTACCCAAAAATGGAACAGCATGGAAAACAGCAAGATTTTAAAGTATAATTCTTTAAAGTGAACCTAAAGTGTGGCAGGTCAAAGCAAACAGGCTAATGAATTTCTTTAAAAATATGCTAACTCACTTAACAAAATACTGGAGATTAATCTTAAATATAGCAACCAATAGCTTAATTCCTTTATTCATATTAACATGATTTGATAAAGGCACTGGGGGAAAATAAGACTAAGAGGCAGAGAAAATTATCTGATTCTTTAAATAAATTCAATTTTGTAAACACAGGATAATGGTAACTGGTAAAAAAATATATATATGGAAAAGATAACTTATTATCTACTAGATTTGTAGGGATTCAATTTTTTTCCATTTATTCCAATTCAATTAATACTTGTAGAGCCTGTACTGTTTCTAGAAACTGAACGAGATATGTATGGATGCAAAGAAGTAAAAGACAGTATGCCCTCAGGTTGCTCAAAATTAAGTAAGAAAAGAGCAGAAACACTGGCATTAAGTGTAGTAAGTGGGAAGTGCTTTAATAGTTACCCTTTGTAAATAAAAATGTAATTCTTTTTCTTTTTTTCAACTTTTTTTTTTTTTTATTGTTGGGGATTCATTGAGGGTACAATAAGCCAGTTACACTGATTGCAATTGTTAGGTAAAGTCCCTCTTGCAATCATGTCTTGCCCCCATAAAGTGTGACACACACTAAGGCCCCACCCTCCTCCCTCCATCCCTCAAAAATGTAATTCTTGCTGGAAAAAATACAGAAAGGGTACATATAACTAAGAACACTTGAACTTGGCTTTGAAGAAAAAACAAAGATGTAGGCAGATGTCAATTCACACCCTCATTTAAGGATTTGGTGCTTGTCACTTCTCCTGCCTGGGGTGCCCTTCCCTCACAGAGTCCCAGGTCTTAACTTCTTCACCTCCTTTAAGTCTTGACTCAGTTTTAAGTAAGGCCTTCTCACTTCCTACTTAAAATTGTTAACTGTCTCACCCCACCCCTCCAAATAAATAAATAAATCCCTTTACCGCTGCCCAAGAATTACTTTTCTCTATAGCACTTGTCACCAAACTGTGGCATTCACATTTAAGTGAATGGCGCCCCCTGGAGTTCTGCTCTGATACTCTGTACAGCCAAATGCATAGGACTCAAATTATACTGTTATGCGTGCAACACACTAGTTATTTCGTTCTTTTTTATTCTTTCCTAACTAAAAAGTAATTTATGTGAAAGACATTGTCTATTTTTTCCACTGCTATACCCTCAGCATCTAGAAATCTGACACACAACACTCAACAAGTATTTGTTGAACACATGCATAGTTAGAACAGAAATCTAGATAAAGAGGACTAGTAGGAGCAAACACTTAAAACTTTGAAGATAAAATTTTTAATTTCTTATTTATCTGATATTATGAGATTATAAATTGCTTGGGATAAAGTAAAAAAGTGTTGGGAGATGAGTTCGAAAGGATAGATAATAGCCTCAAAAAAAGTAGAATGACAGGCTTTCAAATTAGAAAAACTTACGTTTCGATTGAAACTATCTGTAATTTTGGGATCTTGAGAAAATATTTCAGTATAAAAGAGAGTATCTTAAATACCATTTTATACATTATGGAAACCAAAATCAAATGTCTTAAATTTTTGCCCACAAAGCCTAAAACCATTATAGGTACTCAATAAATAATTCATTTCACATAGAAAGCTAAAAATTTGTACTTTAAGTGCAAACTGGGGAGACATCAAAAGTGAGCAAATGAAAAACTTCAACTCATTTGTACTTAAACTTCATAGCTCAGGAAACAAAGTAGAATATGAAAAGAAGTAAATAAAGCTGAGAAGCAGAAAGCCAATGGCAAAACAAAGTTAATGCCTAAACAAAAGCAGAGACAGTATCCCTTTTGGAAAAGAAGGGCTGGATACAAAATATATTGCAGGGAGGAAATTTACCAAAAACATAAATAAATATAATATGAAAGTCAATAGGAATAAGATTAAAAAATAATACCTAAG
Organism: Nycticebus coucang; assembly: GCF_027406575.1. Lineage (NCBI taxonomy): Eukaryota > Metazoa > Chordata > Mammalia > Primates > Lorisidae > Nycticebus > Nycticebus coucang. The sequence goes on along the minus strand of NC_069792.1, from coordinate 66,501,455 downwards.
TATCTTCTCTTGGGCAGTAGGATAAGTGGACAAAGGTATGAGAAATCTGCTACTTTGGGAGGGAGTATACACTTACGTTCTGAACATTTTGATTTTGGAGCATTGTGTAATAAACGGTGATACTGTAAAACTTGCATTTGTAAATCTAAGTCTGATACACGGAGATCTCAGAAGCACAGATAAACATTTGGGAATAAATATCATATTTGAATACAAAAGGCAACAATAACATGAGAAGTCTTGTTTTCCACCATCTCAACTGTCACCTTAACTTGAAAGGTGGGGTGCTCAAATTACAGGCCGCAGGCCACATGCAGCGGTGTGATTGTATTTGTTCCCATTTTGTTTTTTTACTTCAAAATAAGATATGTGCAGTGTGCATAGGAATTTGTTCATAATTTTTTTTTAAACCATAGTCCGGCCCTCCAATGGTCTGAGGGACAGTGAACTGGCCCCCTGTTTAAGAAGTTTGAGGACCCCTGCCTCTGCAACTGGTTCGGGTGAAACAGTACAGAATTTCAGTGTGCACATTCTCCATCTGGTGGCAAAAATGATAAATACAGCTTTACTCATATTCAAAAGCTGAAATGATCCCTCATTTGTCTTTCTGCTTATTAATGCCATTCCCAGGGATATATTACAGAGAAAAGCTCTTCCCTTCTTCAATACTATAATACCTTTTATTTCTCCTCACTTTTTATTCTTACTACTAATATTCCCACATCAAACTGAAGATAGTTCTAACCTATGACAGCTCAAGTCCTGAACATCACATACAGCTTTTACAAAACACATATAAGCATTTAAATTATATTTAGGCTACTCACTGTAGCCTAAAAATTTCATGTATTTTTATTTCTGTTTGGAATGAATAATATGTTTACCTAAAGATCAAGCAAAATGTTTACCTGTCTGAAGCTTTGTCACTGGCAATTTTGTGTTTCATGCCTGACCCATTTTTAATAGAATCCTGTCTTGTGAGCTGATACTTCTTACTGCTCATTTTTTAAAACTCCTTTTAATTTGAAAAATGTGTCTTCAGATTCTGAGATTCTGTCTTCTGCTTGGTCTAGTCTACTGTTAAAGCTTTCAAATGCATTTTGTAATTCCTTCAATGATTTTTCATTTCTATAAGTTCTCTTTTTAAAATATCTATCACCTTGGTAAATTTTCTTATCCATATCCTGAATTGATTTTCTGATATCTTATATTGATTTTCAAATATTTCTTGGGCCTCACTGAGCTTCTTTAAAATCATTATTTTAGTTTCTTTAGCATTTCAAAAGTTCAATTTGGTTATGATCCTTTTTTTCTTTTTGAAGGAACAGGGTCTCACTCTGTTGCCCAGGTTGGAATGCAGTGGCACAACCATAGCTCATCAAATGCCTGGACTCAAGCAATCCTCCTTTCTCAGTCTCCTGAGTAGCTGGAGCTACAGGCACATGCCACCATGCCAGCATAAATCTTTTTAATATATTTGGTAAAGACAGGGTCTTACCATACTGCCCAGGATGGTCTTGAACTCTTGGCTTCAAGCAATTCCAGCCTCCGAAAGTGCTGGGATTATAAGTGTAATCCATGACACACAGCCTGGTTAGGATCCATTGACAGTTAGAATTCTTTTGGGGTCATACTAACTAACATACTAACTCATCTTATTTTATTCCTGATCTTAGTGGAAAGACATCTAGTTTGTCCTTATTAAGAATAATGTTAGCCACAGGAGTTTTGTAGAAATTCTTTATCAAGTTGAGGAACTCCTTCCCTCTTAACTCCTAGATAGTCTTAATGTGATAGCTTTCAAATGCTGATTGTAGTAGCAATGTCCTGGTCACATGAGTAGGTTCACAGACTCTTGAGGGGCTAACAAAGGTCTCAAGAAGTTTATCTACCTCCTTAGCACTGTGCACTTGTATCAGCAGATTTTGTATTAGGTTGTGCAGTTCAATCTCCATGTCTGCAGCAGGTGATTGCAGTAGCAGTTAGTTTTATGCTTGATCTTTGTTTACCAGAAGCTCTCAGTTGCTACAGGCAGTGGGCTGTTCTGTGGAATGTTCAGTAGCCTGAGCTTTCTGCTCATCCCCAGGTTGAGGTGGAGGCAGAAGCAGGGTGGCCCTGGACTAGACAAGCCTTCCTTGGGGTCCTCCAATGTCCTGAACAAGCACTAGTCCTCACATGGGTGGTGTGGGATGTCCTGAAACATACCAAAGGTTTTAGCATGGCAAGGAAGGGGCTGTCACAGAACCACAGACAAGCAGAAACACAACTTGTTTCCCCGTCACATCTGTCACAACCCGTTCCTAGTGCTGGGGCTGCTTAGTTCAGTCAGACACTGCTATTTACCCCTAGGTTGCAAAGTTATAAAAGTCTCAAAAGACTCCAGCCTGGTATCTCACTCCTGCTGTGGTACAAAGGCTCCTCCCTTGGCCAAAAATAAACTCCCCAGCTCTCCTGCTCTCCTCTCACTGCAGGAACACTGCCACTCAGTGCAAACGTAGTGATGGAGGTGGGGAGAGGGAGGTGTTCCGCCTTTCATGCAAACCCAGGCCAGGGGACCATACTGCCAGTGGTCATCCCAGAAAAGTCATCTACTGCACCCGTGCACCAAAGGGAAGTCTACCCCTCTATCCACACATGGGCCTAAATACTGAGGCCACTTGGCTGGTGAGATGGAATCATACTCCCTCCTTGTAGAGCCAAGAACAGAGTTTGTGTCTTTGCTGGAAGTAGCCCGCCATTCCCAGACCAGGAATAGGGAGTTCACAGCTCAGAAAAGCACACACTCTGGTTTTCTTAGTTTCAGGGTGTGTTCCCTTGGTTTGCTTCACTCTCCGTTCCCTAAGAAGCACCACTCCCTGAGGACTACACCACTGGGAACCCTGCAACTCCCCTGGGTCCACCAAGCCCTGTGCACACGCTTCCCTCCTAGCAGGCTTACTGGGGTGTCCAACCCACTGGCCTACCAGCTGCATGTGGCCTTCTTTGCTTATCTGTGGTGGTGGATACTATGAAAATTATGCACTAATTTTTTTTTCTCATCGGCTTTCATTAGAGTTTGTGTATTTAATGTGTGGCCCAGAAAACCAAAAGGTTGGATATCCACAAGGGCACCTGTAATTTAGGTACACAAGGGCTGAGGTTTCTTGGGCAGGACACAGTGTCCTGACAGCTGCATCCCAAGTACGGCACCCTGCCACCCAGGGGGAGGTAGAGCCACCCAGCCTAAGTTTGCAGTCCTGTACAATGCCCACAAGAAGTCCCCAAATCACTGCCCACACCAGTATTTGGTTTCATGAAGGCAGAGGAGCTCTCCAATAGTTTGGATACGAGCAGTCCACTGTAAGTGAAAGGAGAGCCAAAACACTCCCACAAAATACCAAGTCCCTCCAAGTCCCCAGCTGATCTCTGCCAGCCTCTTGCTTCCTTCTGTGCCCCACTTTCTTCCCAAGAGTTCTCTGATATGCTCTAGCATTCTCCTCTTGAATCAGGATTATCCACTTGTAATTTTGGTTCTTCCTCCTGAGGAAAACTGGCATTCAATGTCTTTAGTCAGGCATTTTCTATTGAATTTATTGTTAATGTGCACAACTTCCTGATGAAATGCATTCCAAAACCTAATATTCTATTGTGTGACCTATGTTTCAGTATTTTCTTTTCTTCTCCTTAAACCTAACTCTTTACAGCTCCAGGAAAAAAAATCTGTCATGCAGCTATCTAGTTTTTAAAGAATGAGTCTATGTTCCCATTATCTATTTTACTTATTTATTTGTTCATTCATTTTTTTAAATTCTGTCTCCACTGGTTATTGCCTTTCTATTTTTTTCATATACCTCGACCATTACAGTTGCCATTTTAGGGACTTTCAGATATTGCAACAAATATTGGCAGCATCCATTCCACTTACATTCACCATTTCCTACCAGTAGTTTTCTTACTGTAAGGATCTGTGATAGTAAGTACTTTCTCCGGCCAAAGGAGCATTCACAGCCAGTGAGTTCCAGAGAATTGTAATAACTACCCCTGGACCAAAATAAAAGAGTTAATAGATACATACTCCAGCTTCCCTTCCTATTATGTGGGATAATTCTGAGATCATTCTACGTTGTCTCCTAGAACTCCCCTTAAGATAAAGATGATTGCCAAAAGAGGTAACTAGTTCTTAAATGTACCCAGAGTTGTGTCCTTTCTATTAACTTAATAGTTTTCACCCTCCCTTACTGAGGGTGCCCAGGATTGCCTTCAAGACAAACTGTATTCAAATCTTTTTCAGCTAACATGATGGATCTCAATTTAAGGCAGTCCTCTAATCTTAAATCCTTGAGTCCTAATACATTACCCTAAAATATGTAAGCAGTAGTACAGTCATGAAACCACCATTGCTTTCCCCAAAGATAAGAGTGCATGTTCTCTTTCACTTTTACTGCTTTGCAAAAGAACTGGTGTAGACATCATTTCATTATTCTCTCAAGACATAGCAACACATCAAGGTGATGACTTTAAGCACTATCTAAAGTGATATCCAGTTGTCTTACTTATTGTAACTGATAACTTGTAACCCACCGTGCTCTAAGTACAAATCATATGTTTTTACAAAAATGCAAGACTGTTGTACTTATTCACAGAAATGCACCTGCCACTTCTGAGCAATAGCAATAATATAAACTAGATTTTTTAAAAAGTATTTTGTTCAAATAGAGGAATAAGTATAGAAAATAATGTTCCTATGAAAATCTTTTACTTTCCCTCTTTCAAAGAAAGAAATTAAAAAACTTATATACTATTTTTAAGAGTTTAGCCTTTTAAGTATAGAGAAGCTCATAGAACTGTACCAAAATAGTTACAACACGGTTAGCCCATGGACATATCCATCTCATCAAACTCTTCACTATAAACCTATAAACAGGTTTATTTGCTTCAAAAACCATATCACCCTTCAGTCCAGGATAGAACCTTTGGAGGTATCATTTACCTCCCCATTCTCTTAACACCCATTTGCAGTTAGTCCCATCAATCCAAACTCTGTAAGTATCTTAGAACTAACTCTTCTTCATTCTCAGTGCTCCTGTCCCAGTTTATCTTTCCTATGACAGTAACCTCCTATGTAAGTTCCCTATTTTATTTCACTTCTTTATTTCTATCTACCTGATAACCTAACATTCCCATATCAAACTGAAGATAGTTCAAACCTATGACAGTTCAAATCCTGAACATCACATACAGCATTTATAAACAACATACAACGATTTACATCACATTTAGGCTACTCACTGTTGCCTAAACATTTCATGTATTTTTATTTCTGGTTGGAATGAAAATTAAAAAGAATATGTTTACCTAAAGATCAAACAAAATGTTTACCTGTCTGAAGCTATGTCACTGGCACTTTGGTGCTTCACGCCTGACCCATTTTTAATAGAATCCTGTCTTGTGAGCCCATGAGATCGACTTTTCTCCACTGCAGGTACAGATAAGTCACCTGAGGGTCTTTGCAACTGGGCCTGCTCATGTAGTTTTGCTTTCTTCTCCTGAGGAGCCTCCTCATTTCTTAGTCCTCGAAGAACCTTTTGATCAGGTTGCTGTGGTGCATTAGATCCACTATTATAAAACCATGCTCCTGATTTAGTGAGGATTTCTTGTTGTTTTCGGCACAAATTACATACCCACATAACCTGTATGTGAAGACACAGGGAAAAGAAATTAGTGTTTCCCAAAAGTTAAAAACAAATAAAAAGGGAGACCAAAATTCAAGCCAACAAAAAATTATATGGTCATCCTTCTGAAGTTAAAATGTAATCCAAATTATCTATTACTATAAATTAAATAATGTATCCTTTCTTTTAATATTGTCAGAATAATTCTAATGATCGACAACATTTATTGACAGTAAAGATACCAACCTAGAGTGACAAATTACTGGTTGCTCATTTGTATTCTTTAATTATTTTTATTTAAATTAGAGGTATGGCATATAATATATAGAAAACAGGTTTTAAAGCCAGACAGTAGGGTTTAAATACAAATTCCAAGATTAGAAACTTTGTAACCTTCGACAAGATACTGAGCCTTCATATCTATAAAACTTCATTTCCTTTATGATAAAATAAGGAAACAAAGGCCAGGTATAGTGGCTCATGCCTATAATCCTAGCACACTGGGAAGCCAAAACAGGAGGTTTGCTTGAGGCCGGAGTTCAAGATCAGCCTCAGCAAGAGTGAGAGTCCATCTCTATAAAAAACAGAAAAATTATCCAGGCATGGTGGCATGTCCCTACAGTCCAAGATACCTGGAAGGCTGAGGCAAGAGGATCACTTGAGCCCAGGAGTTCAAGGTTGCAGTGAGCTATGATGATACCACTACACTTTAGCCTAAGCAACAGAGTTAGACCCTGCCTCAATAAAAAAAAAAAAAAAGAAAGGAAGGAAGGAAGGAAGGAAGGAAGGAAGGGAGGAAGGGAGGAAGGGAGGAAGGGAAGGAGGGAAGGAAGGGAAGGAGGGAAGGAAGGAAGGAAAAAGAAAGAAAAGAAAAAAAGGTAAAATGGGGAAATAAAGATGATAATGCTTATTTTCCTATATTGTTTTGAATACTGAAGATTAGAAATAATGTATATAAAATGTCTAGCACGTTACCTGGTATATATTAGACTTCCAGCAAACTAGCTGTTAATATTAATCTTCTATCACCAGTTATATTACATGCTTCTTAAAGGGACTTTTATTTCTTTTAAGTAGCTCCTAAGGGCTAAAAGAAAGCTAGCAACATTGTTGATCCTCAATAAAAATCTATTAACTGCTCATAATTTGTAGTAAGACACTCAAATTTTTTATCGTGATACAAAATATGTTAACACACAAAAAAAAGTTAACACAAAATTTATCATTTTAACCATTTTTAAGTACTCAGCTCAGTAGTATTAAGTATATTCACATTATTGTGAAACATATGCAAAACTGAAACCCTGAGAGCCTATTTAACAGCATCACCCCTTTTTCCTCCTTCCTGCAGCCCCTGGTAATAACCATTCTACTTTTGATTTTTTAATACATGTGTTTTTAAAACTCTAGAAATCTAAGTATATTATAATTAATGTTTTTGTAACAAAAATATCTTTCATTCTCTTCTGAAGAATCTTTTTGAATTAATCAGGAAAAAATCATATTGTCATGAAATAAAATGTGAGTTTATATTTCAAGTGAGTATTTGCTGAAGTTTTATGTCAAATACTGAATCTTACTCAGCCCTCCAAGTTACTAAACTTTTTCTCACATTTAAATAAATTATAACCCTATAGATAATCCCAGTAAAGGAAAGGTTCAACATGGTGTTTTCAACTGATACAAGAATGTTTTTGTAAAATGTCATTTAAATTTTTCCTTTAACTGTCTATTATCCCAGTTTATATTGCTTGTACAGGTCTTATCACACAACTTTGTACTTGATCACTTTTTATTATTTTGTTCTCTCATTGAATTGCATATACTTCTCTGTTTTCCCAGTTAAATTTGAAATTCACTGAAGATAGGGACTATCTCTTCTATTAGCACAGTATTACTTTATAGATCACAGAATAGTAAGCCCTCCTAAATGTATGCTAACTTAAATTTGTTTGAAGTTCTTCTGGGAAAAATATAGCAATATATTTGATATTATCATAACAGTATTTGTTTCATCAACTTTTAAATGAATTGCTCATCAATAACATCAACATAGTGCCATTTTATTTTTGTAAGTAAATCAGAAAGTGTTTTTCAGATGAAAATACCAGCATCTCACTCAAATCCAAGAAAAATGAGTACCTCATGCTTTAAATTTCTTTTGCTGTGATTGGCTTGAATAGGTAAGAAATACAAACATATCTAACCCTTTAGTAATCTCAGAAAGCAAATGTCAACCAAAATCTTTAGCCTTTTGATGCCATCTTGTGACAAATGTAGGTATTGCAGATCTTCTTTAAAAGTAAAAGGTACACACTATCACAGAACCACAAAATAATGTAAAAATAAATGAAGTTTGAATGTCAATTTTCTGTTTAAACAAATTACTATTCATGCTTCAGTAATAATCTATGCTCAATGATTGTGATGTATGAATCTGTCTAGAATGAATCACAGAGTATTGAAAAATATCCTTTTGTGTCCAGTAATTAACAATGAAATAGAAATGAGAGTCTGCAAGATAGACAATTATTTAATCATCATCATCTACAGAAACAATCTTTTGCTACTTCATTATTTGTTACAAGGTAATCAGGTTACTTAACGTCTTTTAGAGGAGATATTCTCAAAGAATAGCTCTGATACAGCATCTTCAGTATTACTTAAGAATACCTAAAAATGCAAATTCCCAGGTCCCTCCTCAGACCCCCTTGAATCAGCAACTCTGGGACAGAGTCCACCAATGTGATTTTTTGCGGGGGAGAGAGGGAGATACTCCAGGTAATTCTGATGTTTGCCAAAGTTTGAGAACCACCCATCTAGGACCGAGATTCCCAATTCGGTATGTTAAATGGATTGTTAAGTGTGCTCCTCAGAGTAGCGAGATAAGGCCAAAGGAGTCCAGGAGCACCCTTGTCAGTTTACTTTAGTGTAAACTATTAATTGTACAAACAGTATAAATTCTGTGTAGCCCAAAATGAGAAAAGGGTTCAGAAGTATGACAGACTTTGTTTTCCTCATCTGTGAATTATTATTATATCCAGTGAATTATTAGTATGAGGTAAATGAGCATAAGATACAAAGGATAACGTCTGATTCTTATTAAAGACTCTCCATCCACTGACATCCTTCTCATAGTCCCTGGACTAGCCACATTGGTTGCTCTTTTTCTGAATAAATTATTTGTTCCCTCTTTTTAAACTGCTATCTCCTAGTAACTTCATATTCATTTTCTAAACCCAGGTTACCTTTCTTTTTTTAGAATAGAACCTCCTACTCTTAGATTAATAGTTTATTAATCTTTAAAGGTCAGAAATCCTAAATCCTAAATCACCTCAAGTACAGTCATAATAACAGTTTGATCAACAACAAACCATACATACAAAAGTGGTCCCATAAGATTATAATACCATTTTTTATACTGTACCTTTCCTGGTTAGATATGTTTAGATACACAAATAATTACCATTTTGTTACAACTACCTACAGTATTCAGTACAGTAACCTGCTGTACAGGTTTGTAGCCTTAGAGCAATAGGCTTTACAACATAGCCTAGGTGTGTAGTAGGTCGTACTATCTTGGTTTGTGTAAGCACACTCTATGATGTTTGTAGGATGAAATCACTTAATGATGCATTTCTCAGACTGTATCCCCATCATTAAGCCATGTATAGAAGAACTGACATTTTTACTTACAGCGCAAACACAACAACTTAACTTATAAATTAATGACACTGAACTACCTCTCACAAACACATACATGTGCTGTAAGATGATTTTTCTTTAAGTGGCTATGAAAAGATTAATGTCTATAACTAACTTGAGAATAAAATTACAGGACTTTCACTAACAGAATCCTTTAATAACTAAGATAACATACAACTATATTTTGTGATAAATGTCATTAAAAATACCTTAGAAACATGCATGCCTATATGTGGATAATAAAGAACTTAAAATGTTATTCACTGACACATGAGAACCAATTTTACACACTTCTCCCCAACTCCATATTCCATGAAGTAATGTGGATTAGCTGGAAATCAGTCATAGAAGGTGTATCTAGTTGGAGGAAATCGGAAAACCCCACAAATCAAAGCTTTTTCTTTTTTTTTTTTTTTTTGTAGAGACAGAGTCTCACTGTACCGCCCTCGGGTAGAGTGCCGTGGCGTCACACGGCTCACAGCAACCTCCAACTCCTGGGCTTCCGCGATTCTCTTGCCTCAGCCTCCCGAGTAGCTGGGACTACAGGCGCCCGCCACAACACCCGGCTATTTCTTTGTTGCGGTTTGGCCGGGGCTGGGTTTGAACCCGCCACCCTCGGCATATGGGGCCGGCGCCCTACTCGCTGAGCCACAGGCGCCACCAGCTTTTTCTAATAGAGAACTGGTTGTTAGCATTTACGGGCACACCACTGACTATAATATATTCACTACATTCTACTAAAAGAATAATATTACATTCAGTATTAGCAGATAAACTTAGATGAAGCTATAATTTATGTAAAAATTAATCAGACCATAAAATTATAATTTATTTATAGATGGGCAAATAACTATTAACATTAATTCATTAATTATTCATTCATTTATACATTATTAACTAAATGGCTAGTATATGCCAGACACAATTCTAAGAGCTGGTGAACACAGTTAATAAACATAGATTTTGCTGTAGAGTTTAAAGTATAGAAATAATGGTACAAATATTGTTTATATTATAATTATGATAATGCCACAAGGAATACATTCACACCGTAGATCCTTGATGCCTTCTTCTCCTGCTTGATGCAAAGGAGATCTGCAAGAGGCCTGGAAATCCAGAGAGGTCCAAACAAAGTATTATACTAAAATGTTCACATCATCAGGTCTATGGTGTCTCTGTCTCCAAAAAGGCAGATTTCAAGTGCAATTCAGGCTATTAACCTACAAGCCCCTCCCCAAGCACTGCCATGGTAGATTTTGAAAATTGATGTACCAGACCAGGATGTGTTCTGGATTCGTTCTGTAAAATTTGGATTCTGTCAAAAGGCCTCACTCAAGGATCCAGAGAGCCAAATGTGGCCCCAAGGCCACATATCCCCACCCCCATCTGATACCCCTTAGACAAGAAATAAGATTTTCCAAGATTCCTCATGAACTGTATGTATAGCATCTCACATTTACAGGATAAAGAAGGAAAGTCTGATGACATCTTCCACAAAACTCTCAGAAGGTAAAAGCAACATAAGAAGGTTTAACCTTGAGCATTTCCAAGTCTTAGGTGTTACAAACTCTTCTAAGTTGGCTGTTGTGGCTCTAAAAAATTACTCACAAGAAATGTTCCTTGTTTATTTCTCTATTTTTTTATCTGGTTTTCCTCAACAATACACTTGCCAGATTTTTCTTTAAAAGCCTTTCCAATCCAAATTTTTGCCACCTGCATAATTCCCAGCTCTTATTTATTTTGGGTAGGCCATTTTCCTACAAGCACAATCACACAAATACAACACATGATCATTTGTTCACATTAAAACATTCGGCCTGCCAAGATACAGAAAGAGCACAACCTGCACTATCTGTTGGCTGGAGTTGGTACTACCCTGTTTCCCCGAAAATAAGACATCCTCCAAAAATAAGACCTACTTACAGGAAAGATAAGACGTCCCCTGAAAATAAGACCTAGCGCATCTTTGGGAGCACACCTTAAAATAAGACACTGTCTTATTTTCGGGGAAACAGGATACATGAGGAGACAGGCTCAGCAGATAGGCTTCAGCAGCAGAGAAGGCAAACACATACACACAAACAAGTATGTCATCAAAGCAGAATAGGAAAAACATTATTTTGACATAGGGATCTGACAGGATTAAAGCCACCCACTAAATTTTAGTCTGATAAGTTACCCCTTTGGATAAATTCTCTATTTCTGATAATTCTACACCTGTCTTAGCTATTCTCAAAGAAAGTATCTAGGTGTTCTGTATAGTTTCTGCTGCTACAAACTGCACCTCGTCTAATTCAACCTGGTTCTTCTCAACTTATTGTGCTCCACTATTAATTTGATCTCACTTCACTTCCCACAGGCATAGCTGACTTCTTTTAGTCTCTTAATCCTCTATTCATTTATGGCATAAGATATCCATTAGGCTCTTCTCACAATAAAAGTGGGTATTGTGACAGGGACATACAGTTATTTTTATGTCCTTTATTCCACATTGGAGCAAAGAATAGTTCTAAAAGTCTGACCTTTTCTTGGCCTTTTTTTTTTTTTTTGCAGTTTTTGGCCTGGGCTGGGTTTGAATCCACGACCTCCAGCATGCCGGCACCCTACCTCTTTGAGCCACGGGCGCCGTCCTTCATGGCCTTTCTTATCATGATGCACTACAAGTTCATGCTGAAGCATCTATGCCCTTCAATGGGTACTAAGACATCCTGAGGGGTTATTCCCTTCTGAGAATCTCAAATACTAAGAATAAAAGCTGTCATTCAATTTAGCCAAACCACAACCCACTCCTGAATCAAAGCCAGAAACAAAGAAATTGGAACATACCTCTGATTGTCCCCTTACCTCTACCGTCTTTCTCCTCCCTCACAATGACAGAAGGGGCATTTCCTTGACTTATGCTTTCCCTAAGTGCCCTCAGGCTTACAGTAATGAGATTCAGTCTTCCAAGGTCATCCATTCATAACTTCCCTTGTGCCATCCATTGCATTAATGTGAAAAAGAAGCCAGCTTACTCATAAAAGAATCTAAACTAGAAGACTCTTAAGATATACACATTATACATAGATTTGACCACTGTCAGGTATGTGTAGACATTAATATTTGCCTAAGTACAAAGTACAGACCTGATCCACAGCCAGAGAAAAGTCCTGAGAGTTGCTGGTTCCTAATAAAATGGTTGATTTCCCAGGGTCAGAAGGGAGTTATGAATGGGAGGAGAACAGACGGGAGTCCTGAGATAACACAAAGGATTTTGAATGTGCCAATTTTGAATATAGCAAAATTAACTGAAAGTAGAACAAAGAGTAGGATTGCTGAAAACAAGAAACTGTCACAATGGTTGAAATTTAACACGCTATTTAAAGGGTTAGGATTATTCAATGCATGTTAGTATTTAGGTATTTCCTTTGGAAAAGAAAAACAAACAAAAAAAGACTATAGACAAGTATGCTGAAAATACAATCTTACATTTTATTGCCATTAGTATTACTAAAAAGTTTAGATATATGCAATGCTATTTATCAAAAAAATACACAATTGCAAAAAAAAAAAAATTCCACACAGTTTAACTTATATTTAAAGCCCCAGAGAAATTATAAAGAATTAAAAGCCCTATCATTCTGCCTACTCTTAAACTTTTACCCCCTTTCTACTTTCCCTAAACCCTGCTTTTATGTCTAAACACTGAAGCATTTTTGTTTCATGACACATAATAAACCTGAGCTTTCTATAGGAAAATTTTTGTTTCTACACCCAGAACTTCAGTTTACAAATAAAAATGAAAGGCCAGAGCTGAAGCCTCAGGCCTACTGTACTCCCAGCCAAAAAGTAGGTACCTGTAGCTCAGAGCATAGCTCTCATGGGATGGCAGAACCAAAAGTGCTCCATGTGAAATGAGAAACTGAAAATTAGATTCACTTCTTAATAGCTGGGGCCTTCTTCATTAATAGAGTCTGAAAAAAATACTGTGGAAAGCTTCTCAATCTGCTGCTTCAATGGAGCTGTGGACTCAACCAAGTGAAACAATCTTGTTATTTTGACATTGAACAAAGCCAATAGCAAGACCCCAGCTCATTAATGCAGATCTGGTTTAGGATTAGAGATCCTAGAAACTGCATGAAGGCAATGATGAAATTGTTAATAAGGAAGAGGTAACTTCAAGGGGAAGGAGAAAGAGAAAGATGAGAGAGAGAGGAGGTTCTAAATGGCTTTATACTTGATTCTTATCACACATTAATGGATTAAAAAATGGGGTTATATCTATAGATATACAAAAATCACTCAGCATTCATAAAAAGCAAGGTGTATGTGAAAATAATACAAAATCTAACAAACAAGAAATCAAAATCAGCAATGCTTTAGGCCTGATAAAGGACAATTTTTTTTTTTTGAGACAGACTCTCACCATGTCACCCTGGGTAGAGTGCCATGGCGTCACAGCTCACAGCAACCTCAAACTCTTGGGCCTAAGCAATTCTCTTGCTTCAGGTCCCAAGCACCCGGGATTACAGGCACCCATCACAACACCCAGCTATTTTTTTGGTTGTAGTTGTCATTATTGTTTGGCAGACACAGACTGGATTTGAACCTGCCAGTTCTGGTGTATGTGGCTGGCACTCTAGACACTGAGCTACAGGTGCCAAGCCAGATAAAAGATAATTTTTAATATAAAAACTCTATCCTATTTATTTTAAGAATCAAAGATAAGAGCATTCCCTTTACCATCACATACTACAGTCAGTCCCTGACCCCACTGTTGTTTTGTTTTTCTGTATTTGTTTATGTGGATCAACAAACACAAAAGTAAAACATTGGGCAAACTCCCAGCAGAAGAGGCAAGATGGCCAACTGTAGCCAGCTTTCAGCAGAGGCTCCCATCCAGAGGGAGAAATAATGGCCAGAACCAACCCAATAAAGCAGAAGATTGGGAACTGAGCTGAGAGGACTGACAGGTTCACATCACCCCTGCTGAGCCAAGCTGGGATTCCAAGGAAACAAATTTCAGCTGAGATTTCAACTCAAAGTCACTAATCCACTAGGACTGGTCAGAGTCTAGCTAAATACAAGACAGACCCACCTAGCCCCATCAAACCAAGCAGGTCCGCAGAGTCTCAGGCTGTAGTACTGAATGGGACCTAAGTAAAGCTGTAGGGGCTGAGCCATGGTCACCAGTCCCTGCACTCTGGTAAAGAGCTGATTAATTACATCCCCAGTAGCCCTCAATTTAATTCCATCATACCGGCCTCTCTAAAAAACGGTGAAAAGTAACCATGGGGAGGAATCAGCTGAAAAATTCGGGCAACATGAATAACCAGAGTAAATCAACTCCCTCAAGGTACAACAAAGGAGATACAACTGAAGATCCTATTCATAAACAAATGGCTGAGATGTCAGAAATTGAGTTCAGAATTTGGAAAGCAAATAAGATTAACAGAATTGAAGTAAAATTGGAATTAGAAGTTCGAAGAATAATTCAAAAGTTGGCTCAAGAATTCAATGGATTCAAAGATAAAATCACCAAAGATTTTGACAAATTAAGGCAAGAATTTGCATCCCTCAAAGACCTGAGAAATACAGTAGAATCCCTCAGTAATAGGAGGGAGCAGGCAGAAGAAAGAATCTCGGACATTGAAGACAAAGCTTTTGAAAGCTCCCAAACGCTCAAAGAGGAAGAGAACTGGAAAGCAAAAACAGATCATTCCCTGAGAAAGTTGAGGGACCACTCCAAAAAAGCAAACATTCACTTTATTGGAATTCCTGAAGGTGATGAGAATGATCTGAAAGTCACAGATGCTCTACTCCAAGAGATTTTAGAGGAAAACTTTCCAAACATGTTAAGAGATGCTGAAATTCAGATAGCAGACAGCTTCAGAAACACAGCATGACTCGATCCAAATAAAGCATCCCCTAGATCAGGCATTCTCAAACTTTTTAAACAGGGGGCCAATTCACTGTCCCTCAGACTGTTGGAGGGCTGGAGTATAGTTTAAAAAAAAAAAAACTATGAACAAATCCCTATGTACACTGCACATATCTTATTTTGAAGTAAAAAAACAAAATGGGAACGAATACAATCACACCATGTGGCCACTCATGTGGCCTGAGGGCTGCAGTTTGAGGACCCCTGCCCTAGACACATTGTAATTAACGTTGCCAAAGTTAATATGAAAGAGAAAATCCTGCAAGCAGCCAGATGTAAGAAAATCATAACCCACAGGGGAAAAATATTAGAATGACTGCAGATCTTTCTGCTGAAACTTTTCAAGCTGGAAGAGGATGGTCATCAACCTTCAATCTCCTAAAACAAAACAACTTTCAGCCCAGGATCCTGTATCCAGCTAAACTGAGTCTCATTTATGATGGAGAAGTCAAATGCTTTTATGACATTCACACGTTGAAGAAATTTGCCATAACTAAACCAGCTCTTCAAGATATTCTCAGACCCATCCTCCATAATGACAACCACAATGCTCTACCACCAAAGAAAACTCACTCAGAAATTTTTGATCAAAACCCAACTTCCACAGTGGCAAAAGGATTAAAAATATACACTGGTCTTTCAAAAAACTTGACACCCAAAATACTACCAGGCTTATCAATACTCTCAATTAATGTGAATGACAAAAATTATTCACTAAAGAGGCACAGGTTGGCTGACTGAATACAAAAACTCAGGCCAGATACCTGCTGCATTCAAGAATCTCATCTTATCTTTAAGGATAAATATAGACTCAGGGTGGAGGGATGGACAACTATAATCCAGGCAAACAGAAAACAGAAAAAAAGCAGGAGTTACAATTTTACTTGCAGATACAGTAGGCTTTAAACCAACAAAAGTAAGGAAAGACAAGGATGGTCACTTCATTTTGTTAAGGGAAACACTCAACATGACGAGATATTAATGCTTAACATTTACGCACACAACCAAAATGCTCCTCAATATAAGCAAGACCCTAACAGACATGAACAATTTGATATCTTCCAGCACCATAATAGTTGGAAATTTTAACACCCCTTTGTCAGTGGTGGATAAATCCTCCAAGAAGAAACTAAGCAAAGAAATTCTGGACTTAAACTTCACCATACAACAATTGAATTTAATAGACATCTACAGAACATTTCATCCTAACAAAATTGAATACACATTCTTCTCATTGGCCCAGGGAACGTCCTCCAAAATTGATCACATCTTAGGTCACAACGCTCACCTCAGCAAATTTAAAAGAATAGAAATTATTCCTTGTATTTTCTCAGATCATCTTGGAATAAAAGTTGAACTCACAATAACAGGAATCTGCATACTCATACAAAGACATGGAATCTAAATAACCTTATGCTGAAAGATAGCTGGGTCAAAGATGAGATTAAGAAGGAAATTACCAAGTTTTTGGAACAGAATTATAATGAAGATACAAATTATCAGAACATCTTGGACTCTGCAAAGGCAGTCTAAGAGGGAAATTAGACTGCCTTTGCAGTCTAATCCCAGACGATACTGCAAGTCTTCCTTAAGAAAACTGAAAGAGAGGAAGTAAACAAATTAATGGGACATCTCAAGCAACTGGAAAAGGAAGAACACTCCAATCCCAAACCCAGCAGAAGAAAAGAAATAACCAAAATTAGAGCTGAATTAAATGAAATCAAAACCAAAAGAATTATTCAAAAGATCAATGAATCAAAAAGTTGGTTTTTTGAAAAGTTTAACAAAATTGATAAACCTTTGGCTAGCCTAACCAGAAATAGAAAATTAAAAGCCCTAATTTTCATTAATCAGAAATGACAAAGTCAAAATAACAACAAACACCTCAGAAATTCAAAAATTTCTTAATGAATGCTACAAAAAACTCCATTCTCAGAAATCTGAAAGAAATTCATGCTTCCAAGAATTGACCAATACTTGGAAGCATGCCACCTTCCTAGACTTACCCATAAAGAATTAGAAATATTGAACAGGACCTATAAGAATTACTGAAATAGCATCAAGTATACAAAATCTCCCAAAAAAGAAGAGTCAAGGACCAGACGGCTTCACATCGGAATTCTACCAAACCTTTAAAGAGGAAATAGTACCTTTATTACATAACCTTTTCCAAAGCATAGAAAAAGAAGGAATACTTCCCAAAATATGCTGTAAAGCAAATATCACCCTGATCCCCAAACCAGGAAAAGATCCAACAAGAAAAGAAGATTATAGACCAATATCTTTAATAAATAGATGCAAAAATATTCAATAAGATCCTAGCAAACAGAATCCAGCAATACATCAAACAAATTATACACCATGACCAAGTTGATTTTATCCCAGGGTCTCAAGGATGGTTCAATATACATTAATCTATAAATATAATGCATCACTTAAACAAAATAAAAAACAAAGACCAAATGATTCTCCCAATCGATGCCAAAAAAGCTTTCAATTGATGCAGAAAAAGCTTTTGATAATATCCAGCATCCTTTTATGATCAGAACGTTTAAGAAAATAAATATAGAAGTGACATTTCTTAAACCAATAGAGGCCATCTACAGCAAATCCACAGCCAATATCATATTGAATGGAGTTAAACTGAAATCATTTCCACTCAGATCAGGAACCAGACAAGGTTGCCCATTGTCTCCACTGCTTTTTAACATAGTAATGGAAGTCTTAGCCATCACAATCAGGCAAGAAAAGGCGATCGAGGGTACCATATAGGGTCAAAGGAGATCAAACTTTCACTCTTTGCAGATGATATAATTGTATATCTGGAAAACCCCAGGGATTCAACTACAAAACTTTAAGAATTGATCAAGGAATACAGCAGCATCTCAGGTTACAAAATCAATACTCACAAATCTGTAGCCTTTATATATACCAACAATAGTCAAGCTGAAAAAACAGTCAAGGACCCTATTCCTTTTATAGTAGTGCCAAAGAAGATGAAACATTTGGGAGTTCACCTAACAAAGGATGTAAAAGATCTCTATAAAGAGAACTGTTAAACTCTGAGAAGAGAAATAGCTGAAGATATTAACAAATGAAAAAAACATACCACGCTCATGGCTGGAAGAATCAACATTGTTAAAATGTCCGTACTACCAAAAGCAATATACAATTTCAATGCAATCCCTATTAAAGCACCACTGTCATACTTTAAAGACCTTGAAAAAATAATACTTCCTTTTTATATGGAATCAGAAAAAACCTCAAACAGCCAAGACTTTACTCAGAAATAAACACAAATCAGGAGGAATTATGCTACCAGACCTCAGACTATGTTATAAATCGCAGTGATCAAAACTGCATGATACTGGCATGAAAACAGAGAAGCGGATGTATGGAATAGAATAGAGAACCAAGAGATGAACCCAGCTACTTACCATCATTTGACCTTCGATAAGCCAATCAAAAACATTCAGTGGGGAAAACACTTCCTATTTAACAAATGGTGCTGGGTGAACTGACTGGCAACTTGTAGAAGACTGAAACTGGACCCATACCTTTCACCATTAACTAAGACAGACTCTCACTGGATTAAAGGTTTAAACCTAAGACATGAAACTATAAAAATACTAGAAGAAAGTGCAGGGAAAACACTTGAAGAAATCAGCCTGGGAGAATATTTTATGAGAAGGACACACACACACACACACACACACCTGACAATTGAAGCAACACCAAAACTACATTACTGGGATCTGACCAAACTAAAACCCTTCCCTCAGAATGGGAGAAGATATTTGCAGGTTATGTCTCTGACAAAGGTTTAATAGCCAGAGCCCACAGAGAACTCAAACGTATTAGCAAGAAAAGAACAAGTGATCCCATCTCAGTGTGGGCAAAGGAATTGAATAGAAAATTCTCTGAAGAAGACAGGTGCATGGCCTACAGACACATGAAAAATGCTTATCATCCTTAATCATCAGAAAAATGCAAATCAAAACTACTTTGAGATATCATCTAACTCCAGTAAGGTTAGCCCACATCACAAAATCCCCAAACCATAGATTTTGGCATGGATGTGGAGAAAAGGGAACACTTCTGCACTGCTGGTGGGAATGCAAACTAATATGTTCCTTTTACAAAGATGTTTGGAGATCACTTAAGGATCTAAAAATAGACCTGTCATTCAATCCTGCAATTCCTCTATTAGGTATATATCCAGAAGACCAAAAATCACATTATAACAAAGATATTTGCACCAGAATGTTTATTGAAGCCCAATTCATAATTGCTAAGTCATGGAGAAGCCCAAGTGCCCATCAACCCATGAATGGATTAATAAATTGTGGTATATGTACCATGAAATATTATGCAGCCATAAATAAAGATGGAGACTTTACTTCTTTTTACATGGATGGAGCTGGAACATATTCTTCATAGCATAGTATCTCAAGAATGTAAGAAAATGTATCCAATGTACTCAGCCCTACTATGAAACCAATTTATAAGCACCCACACTTCCATACGAAAGTTATAACCCAACTACAGCCCAAGATGAAGGGGAAAGAGGATGGGGAGGTAGGGGAGTGGGGAGTATGGGGGGAGGGCGGGTAATTGGTGGGACCACACCTATGGTGCATTTTACAAGGGTACATGTTAAATCTACTAAGTGTAGAATATAAAGGTCTTAACACAATAACTAAGAAAATGCAGTGAAGGTTATGTTAACCAGTTTAATGAAAGTATTTCAAATTGTATATAAAACCAGCACATTGTACCCCATAATTGCATTAATGTATACAGCTGTGATTTAAATAAAAATAATAATAATTAAAAAAAAAAAAAAACATTGGTAGGGTCAGTCCCTGACCACCCCCCTTGCAATGGTTCAAAGTCAAGAATGTACTACACATCCTCAGTATCAACATTTCTATTCAATACTGTCCCATAAACACTACCTAGTTAGTGAATATCCATATCTATCTCTCTCCTGACCCCTTGTCATGCATACACACACACACACACACACACACACACACACAAAAGATAAAATAAAAACTGTCCTTATTTGAACACTAATTTCATTATGATAGAAAATCCAAACAAAATCTACAGCCAAACTAGTGAAAGAACTCAAGGAATTCCCTAGATCAAAGATGAATAAACAAAATAAATAGCATTCCTATGTACCACAATAACCAATTACAAAACATTAAATAAAAATTTAAAGATACCTCATACCCTAAGAAAAAAATTCATTCCAAATGGATTAAATACGCAAATATGAAAGGCAAAACTTTTAGAATAAAATCTTTATGAAACCATCAACCTACAACCTACTTTGGTCTCCAAAAAAAAAAAAAAAAAACAAACAACAACATACTGGGGGAAAGACCCTGTTCAATAAATGTTGCTAGGAAAGAATGAAACAGAACCCCTCCCTCTCAACACTAACCAAAATTAATTCAAATGGATGAAAGACTTAAATGTAAGACATGAAATCATAAAAATTCTAGACAAAAATGTAGGAAAAACTCTTCTAGATACTGGCTCAGGCAAGAATTAATAACTAAGACCCGCAAAAAATTACAGCAACAAAAATAAATAAATAAATGGGGCATGATTAAATTAAAAAGAAAAACAAAAGATTTCTTGACCTAGATACAAAAACACAAACTATTAAAAAATGGTAAGTTATACTATAGTAACAACTTTTTAACACTTGTGAATAGTAAAATAAGATAAACAAAAGAAAAAGAAAAACCATAGTCTGGGAGAAATTTTATTGCAATGTAAGTAAGTTAACAAAAGATACACATTCAGAATAAATGAAGAACTCCCATATTAAATAAGAAAAGGACAAGGCGACACCTGTGGCTCAAAGGAGTAAGGTGCGGGTCCCACATGTCGGAGGTGGCGGGTTCAAACCCAGCCCCGGTCAAAAACTGCAAAAAAAAAAAAAAGGACAAAACATATGCATTCTACAGTAAAATATATGCAATCCCAACTGAACAATAAATAGGTGCTTAATAAATAAGTGTTTAACTTCCTCAGTCATGAAATACAAAATTAAAACAATGAGTTGCCATTTCACAGCCATCAATTGGGAAACATTTAAAAGTCTGACAATATGGCGGTGCCTGTGGCTTAGTGGGTAGAGTGCTGGCCCCTTATACTGAGGTGGTGGGTTTGAACCCGACCCCGGCCAAAATGGCAACAAAAAAACAGCTGGGCATTGTGGCGGGCGCCTATAGTCCCAGCTATTCAGGAGGCTGAAGCAAGAGAAATCGCCTAAACCCAGGAGCTGGAGGTTACTATGAGCTGTGATGCTACAGCACTCTACCAAGGATGACAAAGTGAGACTCTGTGTCTAAAAAAAAAAAAGTCTGACAATACCAAGCACTGGAGAAGTAAAGGAACCAACCAATATAAACATTCCTTTCAGTATTGTAAATTATTTCAACCAGTCTGTAGAGTCATCCTCCAATATCTACTGAACTAAAAATGGCTATCTGTAGTCTATGACCCAGAAATCTTACTTCTACCCTACAGAAATTCTCAAGCAAGCACAAGAAGCCATGAAAAGAAATGTCCATACATTGAGCACAGTTAATACTGGGAAAAAATTAGATAAACTAAATCCATACCACAATGGATAAACTGTAGCATATCCAAGCAACAGAATTATAGTCAACGGTCAAAATGAATAAAATTAGATTTAGATGAATCTAAATTTAGACTTAACTCTCAAAATATATGGTTAAACAAAGCAAGTTAAAGAAAAATAAATATAGGATGTTAGCTATGATATAAAGTTAAAAACCCCACAAAATAATATCATATATGTTTAGCAGTTTTTAAGTATCATCTATACAAACAAAAACATAACGTAAAATAAGTATTAAAAATAATTGCCGTTTCTCTAAAAAAAGAAAAATGCAAAAAAAAGTTACAACAAAATGTTAGATCTGTATAATTGGTTGGTAAAATTCTCCAAGTTATTTGACATGTTTGAAATATTTAAAATTTAAAAGGGGGGGATAAAGAAAAACAGTGAGAAAAGATGGCTATGTATAGCTAAGAATGTCAAACTAGGAACTTATAAAGGTTAATGGTACTAGTGAAAATATTTACTGATATAATCACAGTGGAGGTAAATGTACACGTATTTAACATAAATATTTACTTAATTGAGAACTAATTACTGAATATAACTTTTAGATATAATTTTAAAAACATAATATCACTTACTTTCAGTATTTTTTAATTGGATGGTGAGAGTAAAGAGATCAGAAAATTATATCAAAGATAACCAAATGATTTTAGAAATTCTCTGTTCTCAATGTGAGTAGGGCGCCGGCCCCATATACCGAGGGTGGCAGGTTCAAACCCAGCCCCGGCCAAACTGCAACAAAAAAATAGCCGGGCGCTGTGGGGGGCACCTGTAGTCCCAGCTACTTGGGAGGCTGAGGCAGGAGAATCGCCTAAGCCCAGGAGTTGGAGGTTGCTGTGAGCTGTGTGACGCCACAGCATGCTACCGAGGGCAATAAAGTGAAACTCTGTCTCTATAAAAAAAAAAAAATTAAAGAATTGTTTCCAATTTCATTGTAAAATTATATATTGTTTATAATAAGAATAGCTCATTGATGCCTTCATGATAAATATACAACTTTCAAATCCTACTTTAATTCAGAAAAACATTTTTAAGGTTAAATTTCTCCATGTATTTTTAAAGAAAAGACAACTGTTAAAACAGAGAAGGTAAACATTTCTGTGGTTAATAGGCTTTGCCACTAGTCTGTGCTATAGCACTTTATTTGATTTGACCCAACTGGTTTCACTGCATATTGATACATGGTTAACCTACTTTTTCTCCTAAGAAATAAATTAAGTTTCCATTAAAAAACATACTAACTGTAGTAAAATTAAAAGAATAAGGCAAAGTGAGTTGAAAGAGTATCATTATTCTACATTTTAAAATGTAGGCCAGGTGCGGTGGCTCACGCCTGTAATCCTAGCATTTAGGAGGCCAAGGTAGGTGAATTGCCAAGCTCACCAGTTCCAGACCAGCCTGAGCCAGAGCAAGACCTTGTCTCTAAAAATAGCCAGGTGTTGTGGCAGGTGCCTGTAGTCCCAGCTACTCAGGAGGCTGAGGCAAGAGAATCGCTTGAGCTGAGAAGTTTAAGGTTGCTGTGAGAACTCTACCGAGGGCAACAAAGTGAGACTCTGTCTCAAAAAAAAAAAATGCAATGTTAATTCGAATAATTATTTCTCATTGCATATTAACTGGTTCAAAGATTCAACAGGGTAAATACAAACATACTTAGTTAACAGTTTCTTTTTCTATCATTTAGAACTTACAAGTTATAATGCTTAATTATAAAACTATAAATAATTTCAGTAATATTAAAGTATTAATGGTTTACAATTGGAGGAAAGCAAACAAGTTTTGTTTTGTTGAGACAGAGCCTCAAGCTGTCGCCCTCGGTAAAGTGCTGTGGCATCACAGTTCACAGCAACCTCCAACTCCTGAGCTCAAGCGATTCTCCTACCTCTGCCTCCCAAGTAGCTGGGACTACAGGCGCCAGCCACAACTACCGGCTATTTGTTGGTTGCAGCTGTCATTGTTGTTTGGCGGGCCGGGCTGGATTCAAACCCACCAGCTCAGGTGTATGTGGCTGGTGCCTTAGCAGCTTGAGCTACAGGTGCAGAGCCAAGTTTAATTTTTTTTTAAATACAAAACATATTCACATAGGTTTTACTTGGAACATAAAAATTTCCAAAAGTATATCTTATAAAATAAAGGGGACCAGATATAATAATAATAAAATTCACAAAGTAAAAATGACAATACTTTATCCAAATTGAACAAAATGGAAGTGTAAAACTAGACACAATGATGAGGAAATATTAAGGAAAATGGTGATAACTGAAATCACTAGAACTCTGTGTGGGATGAGAAAATATTTTAAATTGAAAGTATAAAGCTTCTTTCTCTGATTCCCACCAGTAATTCTTTTTTTTATTTATTTATGTTTTTTTTTTTTTTTTTTTTTTTTTGCAGTTTCTGGCAGAGGCTGGGTTTAAACTCACCACCTCTGGCATATGGGGCCAGTGCCCTACTCCTTTGAGCCACAGGCGCCACCCCCCACCAGTAATTCTTTAAAACGTAAAGGTTAATAAAATCCTCCACAGTTTCTTGCAAATAAATTTTCAGAAGCCATGGAACCGCTAAATAGATTTCTTGTTGCAAACTGTGCTTTTTGCTCCTACACTGCTCAAAGGCAATAACAATAGTAATCTGACCTACTCCAAATGTAAGGCCAGTCCAATTTGGTCTACCCAAGGGAGATTTTCTATGTTAAGAAGGATATACTATCTTTATCACAACACTATCAAAGTACACAATTAAAAGCACAGCCTTACATCCTAGCTTCACTACATTTGTATTCTACATCTTAAAACTAACAAGTCCAAAATTGAATTCCAGCCCTTCACCCCCAAATTGCCCTATCCACAGTCTTACCAATAGTAGTTAATGACAATTCTCCATCCTTCCAGTTTGCCTCAGACTAAAAATCTTGGAGTAATCTTTTATTCTTGTATCCCACATGTGTTTTACCAGAAAATATTTTTTGGTTCTACTTTCAAAATACCTGCGTATCTACAGAGATAATGTCTCACCACCTCCACCACAATTACCCTAGCGTATCTAAGTTGCCACCATCTTACACATAAATTATTGCAATAACCTCATAAGTAGTCTGCCAGCTTCCATCCTTTTCCCATTCCCACCATTAATCAAAAATTGTCAAAGCCTTTTAAAATGTGAATAAGATCATGTCACTTTTTGGCTCTGAACATTTTAGTAATTCCCTCTTTTGCTCAGAATAAATACTATAAGTCCTACAATAATCCATAAGGTTTTCTGCAATTTCACCCTGTAACCCTGTCTCTCACCATTCTGTGCTTCTCAGCTCCATGATCGCTTGCTCTGCCCTAAACAAACTGGCTTCATTGTTGTTCTTCCAAGATGTCAAACATGCTATTACCACAAGACCTTTGTACTTGCTGTTACTTCAGCCTGTACTTCTTTTCCACTAAATGTACACACTACTAACTCTCGCATCACTTTTAAGCTTAATTACCACTTTTTATGGCCATATTAATTAAAATTCCAACATCACCAAAAATTAAGTATCTTGATTTTCATTTTCTACAAAGCACATATACCTTGTAATAATTATTTATCTCATTTGTTGTCTCCATCTCCTAATTAGAATATATCCTCCAGGAAGAGAATAAATGTGAGATAGATTCAATCTTGAGTGAATTAATACATTAACTATAGGTATCTAACAGGTACACATTACTGTCTTTAAAATGTGTTTGCTTAGCAAACTTTAACAATCCAAATACGATATGCTTTCATGAAACTGTTTTTAAAAAATGAAATAACATGGGGCGGCGCCTGTGGCTCAAAGGAGTAGGGTGCCGGCCCCATATACCAGAGGTGGCAGGTTCAAACCCAGCCCCAGCCAAGAACTGCAAAAAAAATGAAATAACATGTAAGAACTTTCCAAGTTCAACCATTATTATGAAATATATTTTCCTAATAAAAATACTTTAATAAAATTCAAAATGCAGAAGCAACACATTTTAAGATTTTATGTGTGTTAAAACTGGCTAAATATAATATGCATAGCTTATCTCAGAAGCTTCCAAATTTCTTCAAGTGAGGGAAACTTTTTATTTATCCCAAGTGATTTTAAAACCTAACAGGGTCTTTTTTTAGGGGAGAAACATATTTATGTTTTTCATGATAAATATCCATTTGTATATATTATACTTTTGATAAACACATGATTACATTTCTGACAAAGATTGCAAGTGAAGGAAATGGACCAATACCTGGAATCACATTCTCTCCCTATACTTAACCAGGAAGAAATAGATCTCTTGAACAGACCAGTATCAAGCACTGAAACTTAAACAATAAAAAAGCTTCCAACAAATAAAAGCCTGGGACCAGATGGCTTAACACCAGAATTCTATCAAACCTACAAAGAGAAGCTTGTACATATACTTCAGAACCTATTCCAAAATACTGAAAAGGAAGGAACCTTTCCCAACATGTTCTATGAAGCAAACCTCACCCTGATTACTAAACTAACCCAAAGACCCAACTAAAAAGAAGAACTTCAGGCTTGATGCTCCTAGCTCAGTAGATAGGGCACTGGCCACATACACCAGGGCTGGCAGGTTCGAATCCAGCCTGCACCTGCAAAACAACAATGACAACTGCAACAACAACAACAACAACAAATAGCCAGGTGTTGTGGCAGTCACTTTAGTCCAAGCTACTTGGGAGGTTGAGGCAAGAGAATCACTTAAGCCCAATAGTTAGAGGTACTGTGAGCTGTGATGCCATGGCACTCTACCAAGGGTGACATAGTGAGACTGTCTCAAAAAAAAAAAAAAAAGAAGAAGAACTTTTAGACCAATTTCACTAATGAATATTGATGCAAAAATAGCAAAATCTTAGCTAATAGATTGTAGCTATACATTAAAGCAACTATATATCATGATTGGGTAAGCTTCATCCCAGAGAAGCAAGGCTGGTTTAACATACACAAATCCATAAGTGTAATTTGCCATATCAATACAAGCAAAAACAAAGACCATATGATTTTCTCGATAGATGCAGAAAAAACACTTGATAAAATTCAGCATTCTTTTCTAACAAGAACACTTAAGAAAATAGGCATATTTGGCACATTTCTTAAACATCTTGAAGCCACCTATGACAAACTCACAGCTAATATCATACTAAGTGGATAAAAGCTTTTCCAATAAGAACTGGAAGCAGACAAGGATATACAGTATCACCACTATTATTCAACATAATGCTGGAAGTTCTAGCCAATGTAATCAGACAAGAGAAGGATATAAAGAACATCAAAATGGGGACACAGGAGGTCAAACTCTCACTCTTTGCTGATGATATGATCTTACACTTACAAAACCCCAGAGACTCAACCACAAAATTCCTGAAGTGATCAAGAAATACAGTAACATTTCAGGGTGTAAAATCAAGGTCCACAAATTAGTAGCCTTGGTATATGACAATAACAGCCAAATTGAGTAGCAAATCAATGACACAATTCCCTTAACAGTAGCTTCAAAGAAAATGAAATACTTATGAATATACCTAACAAAAGAGGTAAAGGACCTTTACAAAGAGAATTAAGAAACCCAAGGGGGAAAATAGCAGAATACAATAACAAATGAAAGAACACACCATGCTCTTGGCTGGAAAGAGTCAATATTGTTAAAATGTCTATTCTACCCAAAGCAATCTACAGATCCAATGTAATCCCCATTAAAATACCAACATCATACTATGAAGAACTGGGAAAAAATAGTTCTTCATTTTGTATGGAACCAGAAAAAAAAAATCTATAGCCAAGGCTATTCTTGGTAGTAAAAACAAAGCCTACTAGAATAAACCTACCAGAATTCAAACTACATTACAAGTCCACAGTGTTCAAAACAGCATGATGCTGGCACAAAAGTAGAGACATAGACACATGGAACAGAATAGAAAAACAAGAGATGAAACCAGTCTCTAGTTGTCATCTGATCTTTGATAAACCAAACAAAAGCACACAATGGGAAAAAGAATCCCTATTCACAAAGGTACTGGGAGAACTGGTTAACCACGTGTAAAAGACCAAGCTGAACCCATCCCTTTCACCACTTACAGAAAGTGATTCAAGATGGATAAAAGATTTAAATCTAAGACAAGAAATGATAAAAATCTTAGAGGAAAGTGTGGGAAAAACCCTTGATGATATTTGACTGGGGAAAGATTTTATGACAAAGACTTCAGCGGGAATTGCAACAACAATAGAAATAACCAAATGGAACTTAATTAAGCTGATAAGCTTCTGCAAAGCTAAGGACACAAGTAAAGCAAAAAGATAATCCTCAGAATGGGAAAAGATATTTGCAGGATATGAATCCGACAAAAGGTTGGTAATTAGAATCTACAGAGAACTCAAATTAATCAACAAAAAAAGAGCAAACAATCCCATCTACCGCTAAGCAAGAGATAATGAACAGAACCTTCTCTGATGAAAACAGACAAATGGCTAACAAACATTTGAAAAAGTGTTCATCCACACTGATCATCAGAGAAATACAGATCAAAACCACCCTAAAATATCACTTAACCCCAGTGAGAATAGCCCACATCACAAAGTCCCAGAGTTGCAGATGCTAGCACAGGTGTGGAGAGAGAGGGACACTTTCATAGTGTTGGTCAGACTGCAAACTAATACAGCCTCTTTGGAAAGAAGTCTGGAGAATCTTCGAAGAACTCAAATTAAATCTCCCATTTGACCCCGCAACTCCACTACTAGGCACCTACCCAGAAGAAAAAAAAACATTTGTCATAAGGACATCTGCACTAGATTGTTTATCATAGCTCAATTTACAATCGCCAAAATGTGGAAATGACCTAAATGCCCACCAACCCAGAAATGGATTAACAAGTTATAGTATATGTATACCATGGAATACTATTCAGCCATTAAAAAAAGACAGAGACTTTATATCTTTTGTATTAACCTGAATGGAGTTGAAACACATTCTTCTTGGTAAAATATCTTAAGAATGGAGAAGCAATAGAATGTACTATTATGAAGCCAGTAGACAATCTAATACACATCCACATAAGAGAAAAACTCAAATAGATTCCAGCTGGGGAGCAGGGGGATGAGGGAATGGGGAGAGGGAGGATGGAGGTGGATAGGTGTGCTCCCACTTAATGGGCACAATATTAGGGTGCATGGCACATCTCTTTGGAGCAGGACACAATTATAAGATGGACTCTACTAAACAAATGCAAACATTGTAACCTAATTCTTTGTACCCTAAATTAACCTGAAATGATAATTTTAAAAAAAAATCATCAAAGAAATACAACTTAAAACCACAAATAAGATATCATCTCATTCCAGTTAAAATAACTTTTATCCAAAAGGCAAGCACTAAGAAATGCTGGCAATGATGTGGAGAAAGGGAAACCTTTATACACCGTTGGTAAGAATGCAGATTAGTTCAGTCACTATGGAGAACAGTATGAAAGCTCCTCAAAAAACAAAAAATATAATGATCATATGATCCCAGCAATCCCACTGCTGGGTATATCTCCAAAAGAAAGGAGATAAGTATATTGAAGAGATAAATGCAAATGAAAATCATAATGAGATATCTTACCTTAATTAAAATGGCTTTTATCCACTCTAACAGGAATAACAGATGCTGGTGAGGATGTGGAGGAAGGAAACCCTCTCACACTGTTGGTGGCCATATAAATTAGTACAGCCACTATAGAAAACTGTATGGAAATACCTCAAAAACCTATAAATAGAACTATCTCATGATTTAGCCACTTCACCAGTGAGTATATATCCAAAAGAAAGTTAAACAATACATCAAAGAGATACCTGCACTCTCATGTGCAGCACTATTGCATCACTATTCACAATGGCCAAAATGGAAAAAGATGTTTCTTTTTCTAGAAACTTCTCTGAATAAGGCAGGTGCATGGCCTACAAACACAAGAAAGAATGCTGATCATCTTTAATCATCAGAGAAATGTAAATCAAAACCACTTTGAGATATCACCTAACTCCAGTAAGATTAGCCCACATAACAAAATCCCAAAACTACAGATGTTGGCGTGGATATGGAGAAAAGGGAACACTTCTACACTGGTGGTGGGAATGCAAGCTAATACAGCCATTTTGGAAAGAAGTCTGAAGAATACTCAAGGAACTAAAAGTATACCTACCGTTCAATCCTGCAATTCCTCTACTAGGCATATATACCCAGATGATCAAAAATCATTTTACAACAAAGACATTACACCAGAATGTTTACTGCAGCCCAATTCATAATTGCCAAGACATGGAAACAGCCCAAGTGCTCATCAATCCATGAATGGATTAACAAATTGTTGTATATGTACACCAAATACTGGAATACTATGCAGATGTAAAAAAAGATGGAGACTTCACATCTTTTTGTTTACCTGGATGGAGCTGGAGTAGTAAATTATCTCAAGAATTGGAAAAAAAGTAACCAATGTTCTCAATAAACTACTATGAAATTAATATATAATCACCTATTTATCATATGAATGGTAAAACATAACTGTAGTCCAGAAAATAGAAGGGAAAAGGAGAGTGAGGGGAGGGGAGGAGGGATATCAGGTGGTGGGAGGGTATTTGGGGGGACTTCACTTAATGTGCATAATGCAATGGTACATTTCAAAACTATTAAGAAAACAGTATAATTGTCTTACCACAACAAATAAATAAGTAATCGAGGTGATGGATGTGTTAATCAGTTTGATGTAATTATTTCACATTGTATATTAAATCAGTACACTGAATCCCATAAATGCATCAGTGTACATAGTTATGATTTAATAAAAGAAGGAAAGAAATAAAAAAGAAAATAACATATTGTATATTTTTATATAACTAAATGAGTGTAATCGGAATGTTCCTAATAGATGCTAAGGTGATAAATATCCCAACTACCCTGATTTGATCATTACATAGAGTTTTGCATTACATTTACCTCACAAATATGTACAACTATTATTTATCCATGATAATCAAAATAAAACTTTTTTTAAATAAAATTTTTTAAAAAGAAAGTAGATTAGTGATTGCTGTGCTGTGGGGAGGGTATGGGAGTGACTACAGGGGATACAGAGGATTTTTGCAGGAGTGATGAAAATGTTCTGGTATTAGATAATGGTGATGATTGCACAACATTATTAATGAACTATAAACCATTAATTTTTATACTTTAAAATGGGGAATTTTGTTAAATGACTACTTCAATTTAAAATTTTTTAAAAACATACCTCTTCTATAGAAATCTCAGGCCCAGTTCATTGTTGTCTTATTTCAGTCTTCTCCAAAAGCAGATCCTGAGCCCAAGATTTGGATGCAAAGTAGTTTATTTTAAAAGATGATCCCAAAATGTACAGTGAAACAATGAGGAAGTAAAACATGAAAGGGAGGAAAGTCAATTAAAGAGTAGATTATTTCTTGGAGTATACGGAGTTTAGCCAAAAGGGGACCCTCTCAGAATTATTACACTAAGGATCAAGGGAGGCTGGAGCATTTATCTATTAGCTGATTGGTACGCCTGACTCTCCACTTCAGGTTAGGACTGTTCCCTTCACCATAAAATGCCTTTAAGCAGACAGGTGCAGGAAGCTATTGGTATGTTCAGAAACCACCTGCAGGCATCACCCTCAGTGGACTGAAGGCATGAGAAGGGTACCTACAGCAACTACTACAGTTTTACAAGTGAATCCTACCAAATTTTAAAGAAACCATTAATTCATATCTTATATAAATTGTTCCATAAAATTAAAAATTTTCAAAATAATAAAATCCATACAGCTCATTTTGTGAAACTAATACAATTTTGACAAACAAGCAAAGCATAAAGCCAATTCCACTCAAATATACTTGAAGCTAAAACACATACTAAAACTTAAATAACAAAATCCTAGACTACTAGACAACATGTCATATCATAATCAACACTATTTAACCCTATCAAAGTAAGGGATGGTGCAACATCAGAGAATCTATTTAAGTAATTCAACATATTAACAAACTAAAAGAGATAAAAGTAACGATTATCTCAATCAATGAAGAAAAAGCATTCAATAGAGTTCACCCATTTTATGGGTTAAAGTAACTCTTAGAAACTAGGAATACAAGTATATCCCTATAGGTTTGTATAAAAGGTAGGTAAGAATAAAAGGTCATGTCCTTAGGTTGGTAAAGATCAAGATTATATATAATAGTGAAAGTTTAGATCCATTCCCTTTAAGTTTGCATAGAACCTCACCAAGTAAAACCATGCTTTCACAAACACTTCCCTTACAGCACAAAGTTCTGCATATTTACAAGGTAAAATTAAACAGAAGAATCTGAGATGTCAATAAAATGTTAGGATAAATAATCAAGAAACAGGGATTCTGACTATTTATAGGTCATAAAAAAGTGACTTCAGTTAAGTCATGTTTTTAATGATCTTAAAAGCTAAGTAAGTTGTATATAAACTATAATGTCGGTTTTTTATCCTAATTATCCAGTTACCAATATTCAGAGAATATATTCAATCCTTGATACACTACCATCAAGTCAATGGAATAGAAACTAGATACATTTACCTGAGTCATGTAACATGCAGAAGCATGTTATCATAATTTTCTTAGTTTCTCCAAGTATTCAATGTAAACAACTGGCAAATATCTTGAGAAGAAAGAAATATATGGCTGCCCCCTGTTATATACATGCAATTACAATGCAATTCTAGAGGCGATATTGAAATAAATGGAGCTGTGTCAACAGCTAACACCAGTACTTGCTTATTAAATGTGGAGAATTTTCTTCTGTGTTCAAAGAGCATTAGGGAGGCCATAGTTTTACACCCATTACCAAAATAAGTCAGTGGCTAAACACACTTTGAGAAAAGGCATAAAAATAACCTAATTCTAATTGCCTAATACTGGAAAATATAATTTGAGGGTACGAAGCAGTTGAGATTATCGTTTTTGACTGATTTTCTTCACAAAAATATCTTAATTGCTAATAAAGTATGGCATACCTTAAAAAGGCTATTCATGATATGGTATCTTATAATAAACTAATGGTATTTAATAACTTGTAATTTGTTAACATTCTTATAGAGTTAAGAAAAAAGGTATGTGATTATGAAAGATAATGTCCTTGGACATATAACACTTTTAGGAAAGTGACTCTTAATTGTAAACGAATGCAGGGCTCCAGACAGTCCCAAAGAGGCTCAGCTTTTAAGACCAGACCTTGTTGTCAAACAGTATGAAGCCATGTCTTTTGAAGCATTTATCTGCAAACCACTCAAACTCTAAAGAAAGTTATTCATGTTATAAGAAGAGAATTGAAGGTATTAGCAACCTTCAAGCAGTTAATCAAGACTAGCTTTGGAAACTTTTATAAATTAATGTTGCTCACTGCTAAGGCTAGAAAATCTTACATGATAAAAAAAAAAAAAAAGGATATTATAACACTGCTCCACAAGTGAATAGTTTAAAAAGATATTGGCTAGTTAAGTCACCAGTGCAACTTGATTAAAACCACTTATAGATACCACTATACTTTATAGAGTTTATGAAAATCCAGGAAGCTTTGTTTTCAGATTGTGGCAAAAACTGTGGTAGACAGAAGATATTGCGTACCGACTTGTTATATACAGATTTTTCTAGTTATTCCCAATTTGAATGAAAATAACATAACTGATGAAACTATGGAACATACAGACTTGCCCAGGAATCAAATGGTAAAGAAATTTCAAAACTGTGAATACACACATTCAGGATTTTTTAGCTTTAATGACCATGCATACAAGGACTTCAATAATCCTTATATCCACCTCAAGGATGAAGCTGATTCGGTAAATAATCACAAGAAATACCTTTAGGGATAATATCTGTACTTTAAAGCCTACATTGAAAACACTTACATTCAAAAAGACACTGTTAACAAAAAGTCGAGTCCTGATTGTGGGGTATTAGATGTTACCATTAAAATGGGAATTATTAATATAACATTACTATATATAACAAATTTTTTCACGTGAAACATGAGTAAATGAGGTCCATCAATAACATTCATCACATTATGAGATCACATTAATAATTACATTAAAATTATTAAAGGATGTGTATTAACATTTATTTAAGTTGAAAAGCAAAATGAGATTCCCTGACAGAATATTTCCTTTGACTGTTTTGATAACAAGACTGGCTTTGCCTATTAGCTCCATGTTCCATATTTTCTAAAAACTGAAAGCTAAATGGTGCAGTTCCAAGACACTTATAAAAATAATTTAAACACTTGAAAAGTCAAAATAATTTTAGCAATATAAATTGTAATTGGCAGGGTTACTAAAAATTAACATTTTCCAAATTCTTTTTACTGTATCAGCTTAAACAAAATGCCTCTAAGTGAACGAATATTAAGTTTAAATAGTTGATAAGTCCTGGTAAGGACTTTTTGGTTTAACTCACAGAAATTGAAAGAATAAATCACCAATTGGGTAAACAAATCATTTTTCAGGCCTTGTGTTTCCAATTCTTTGTTTTCAACAAATTGAAAGAAAGCCTAAATTAATGGTCAGCTGATAAAATTAAAAATAATTTTCAATAATAAATTACTAGATTTTTTTTTGTCACATAGCATGAAAAGAATTCAAATAATTGAATGAATTGTTATAACCAAATTCTATCTATTCCCATCTAGTCATTAATGGGAACATATTTCCTCAGCACTTGGTTTAATAAAAAAGAAAGAAGTAGAAATAGAACTGATTCTGAATTCTAGCTGGGTCTAGAATAAGTAATAATATCCATGGATTCATAAACAACTTTGGAAAAAAACAGTTGCTTCCATCTCGTTAAGAAACAAATTTAGGGCAGCACCTGTGGCTCAAAGGAGTAGGGCGCCAGCCCCATATGCCGGAGGTGGTGGGTTCAAACCCAGCCCCGGCCAAAAACTGCAAAAAAAAAAAGAGAGGGAGAGAGAAAGAAACAAATTTATAGTAAAAATTTTATATCAAAAATTTAAACCCTATTACCATTAATAGGTTTGTGTGTTCTTTTTGTTTTGTTTTGTTTTTTTGAGACAGTCTCACCCTTGGTAGAGTGCTATGGCATCATAACTCATAGCAACCTCAAACTCTTAAGCTCCAGTCATCCTCTTACCTCAGTCTTCCAAGTAATTGAGACTACAGGCACCCACCACAACACCCACCTATTTTTACAAATAGAGTCTCCCTCTTGCTTAGGCTGGTCTGGAACTCCTGAGCTCAGGCAACCTACTCACCTCAGCCTTCCAGAGTGCTAGGATTACAGGCATGAGCCACTGTGCCCACCCTTGTCATTAAAATTTTTTAATGTTTAATTTTTATTTATGTATATATTTTGTTGATACAGAGTCTAAAACAGTGATTTTATAAAAAATTCTGTCAAAAAAATATTTCATGTGGAAATAATTGTGTGTCACTGTTCAGGAAAAATAAGGCAAGAAACAACTGTTAAAAAAGAGTTTTTTCATGTATTTGTATAATTTTTTTTTTTTTTTTTTTTTGTAGAGACAGAGTCTCACTGTACCGCCCTCGGGTAGAGTGCCGTGGCGTCACACGGCTCACAGCAACCTCTAACTCTTGGGCTTACGCCATTCTCTTGCCTCAGCCTCCCGAGCAGCTGGGACTACAGGTGCCCGCCACAACGCCCGGCTATTTTTTTGTTACAGTTTGGCCAGGGCTGGGTTTGAACCTGCCACCCTCGGCATATGGGGCCAGCGCCCTACTCACTGAGCCACAGTATTCGTATAATTTTTAAGGCTAATGGAAGTTATTAAACTGCTATGCAATCTACGATGCACTGGATACATTTTTTTTTTTTGTAGAGACAGAGTCTCACTGTACCACCCTCGGATAGAGTGCCGTGGCGCGTCACATGGCTCACAGCAACCTCCAACTCCTGGGCTTAAGCGATTCTCTTGCCTCAGCCTCCGGAGTAGCTGGGACTACAGGCGCCCGCCACAACGCCTGGCTATTTTTTGGTTGCAGTTTGGCCGGGGCTGGGTTCGAACCCGCCACCCTCGAGCCACAGGTGCACTGGATACATTTTTAAAGAGGTTGTAACAGTTTTAATTTAAGATACCAGTATTGGTAAATGCTACAATTTGTACCCTTTGTAACTATTTAAACACATGATGAAAATGTTAGATGTCATATTTAAAATATGTGAGGAGGTAAAAGGTTTCTAAGAATTAAATTAGGGGCTCAAAATGAGCACATTTCAAGATCAATGTATAAACTGCCATCTCGGCTACTGCTTATACTCCACTCTCAACCCCGAACCCAAGCAAGTTCCCTAATCTATAACCATCTTACATTAAGCTAACATGTATGATATTTTCTAAGCAGAATCATGTACACTATAAATTGCCATCCTCTACAAGAAGCCCTCTCAGGCCTTGCTTACTGAGGTGTTTCTTCACTTCCCTACCAACTGCCAAGAAGTCAGCAGGCATCTAGGTTAAGTCAACATGGTTTATGCAATAATACCCATTAACATTCTATTTAATCACCACTTATGAAATTGTTTCTGTGGGAAAATACATTCAGAGTTCTAATTTGGCATGTTAAGAATGGATATTCTTACCCTCCTTTCTCTTCACTTCCCCAATAGTTACTGTTCCAACAGATGAAAAGCTACATATTCCTGAGCACTAACAGAATGTTAATTTGCTATGCTGACATAAAACAATGCTTACCTAAACTAATCATTTCCCATCCATTCTAAACTAAGGTACATAGCTTAAAGTTCTGTTCACGAAAATTTGTTTCTCTGATGTTCACACTCGCCAATCCTTATCAACTGGCCCACAAGTGCAGCAACATTGTATGTGTTATATAAGCCATAGGGCTGTGGTAGTTTTGACAATAGCTACACTATTAGGAATCCTGAGAAAGAAATACATCTTCCATCTTTAAAAGAAAACCAATAGAATACGATTTGATATATGCAATTCTGAGTTGAAGACAGTTTTTCAAGAATATAGCCATCCCTCAGTATCTATGGGGACTTGGTTCTAGAACCAATCAAGGATACCAACATCTGCAGATGCTCAAGTACCTTATATAAAATAGCAAAGTATTTTCATGTAACCGATGTACATTTTCACATATACTTTAAATCACCTCTGGATTACCTATAATACCTAATACAATGTAAACAGTTATTGTTCTATATTTTTATTTGTATTATTTTCATGATTATGAAGTTATTTTTATTGTTTTTCCAAGGATTTTCCACCCACAGTTTTTTGACTCTGTAGTCAGAACTCAGAGGATTGACTGTATATCCTTTTATATTTTTTCAAAAGTACTCATGGTATGCAATTTCAGAAGTGTACATCTTGGTATTAATACCATTTTAATATAATAAATATAGAATGTTCTTAAACAAATTTTCATTATTTTGACAATTCTGAATTGCTATTTTTAATCAAGAATGTGAAAAATACATAAAAATTCATTACCATACTCATTTGAAAGGGATTTTGCAGTGATATTTAATGCAGAGACAATCTGACAAATTCATAGATACATTAGAAAATAACTTAGCTTCCTCACATCTGCTTTCTTGCTTAACATCCCCTACTCTTTAGAAAGGACTCACACATAAATAGGGCCATATTTTCATTCCCAAAGTTGGATGTATATATGTCCTGATGAGGTAGTGATTATGTTTATTCTGTTTTGTTTTGCTTTTGTTTTTTTTAGAGATGGAGTCTCACTCTGTTATCCAGACTGGAGCCTCAAACTTCCTTGTCCAAGCAATCCTCTCACCTCAGACTCCCAAGTTATTTTGAGATTAAAGGTATGAGCCACGACATCTGGCTCTTATTCTGTTTTTTAATTGTTTAAGGTAATTTTATTCATGGCCAACAAGAATGGCCATATTAAACCTCTTTGCTTATAGCTCCTATGGAACATAATTATTATGAAATAAGTAAACAGAAAAATAAGGAATTGAGAAATTAAAATAAAACTTTTTCCACAGAAGTGAAAAAACATTATTTCTCTCAGCTTATTCTCTTCTATAATTGTAAAACAATATTAGGAAAAGTGACAATATCTTCTATTCATTCAGGAGTACCAACAAACATATGTAATAACTACAAAAATGAAAACAAAGAAAGAAGAAAGGGTTCAAAGCTCTTGCCTATTTATCATTCATTCAGTCTATTCATCCAGGGCCAACATACAGCTAGTAATGCAGTATGGAATAGAAGACAATGTCTATTCTAATTAGTCGACTATACATTTTGATTGATTGGTGCCTATGATTGCTAAATAGTTTGAATTTCAAACATATAAGTACATCTTATATTTTAGTATTTATGTTAGATTCTTATGATAAAGAAATTAATATTAGGGCGGCACCTATGGCTCAGTTGGTAAGGCGCCGGCCCCATATACTGAGGGTGGTGGGTTCAAACCCGGCCCCGGCTGAACTGCAACCAAAAAATAGCTGGGCGTTGTGGCGGGCGCCTGTAGTCTCAGCTACTTGGGAGGCTGAGGCAAGAGAATTGTTTAAGCCCAGGAGTTGGAGGTTGCTGTGAGCTGTGTGATGCCATGGCACTCTACTGAGGGCCATAAAGTGAGACTCTGTCTCTACAAAAAAAAAAAGAAATTAATATTAATAAAATATAATATCTGTCCTCAGGAAACCAACACTCAAGACATGTAAATACACAGTTCAATTAATAAGGACAGTAATAACAACGTATAGAAGATACTAATGAAGTGGCTTCTTAAGGTTTCTAACGGAAGGAACATCTAGGATGGATATGGAAGAATCTGAGTTTGTTAGATGGACAAAATAGAGAAGAGGACTATGGACAGAATAAACAATGTATGAAAAGGCACAGAAGCATTAATAAGAATAGTAACTCTTTGATAAAAGATGTAGTTCAAAAGTATTGAATTTTAAAATTTAAAAAGCAGAGTAGCAGGAAGTGAGTAAAATCCTCATCATGAATGGCCTTATATGCCAGGGTAACTAAATCCCAATAGCAAATAATAGCTTTCTCTTTACCCTGTCCTCTCCCCAAACCATATATATTTAATAAGATAATTATTCTTGAATGTTCATGAAGTGTGTCTGGATCTTGTATGGGTTACTGGCAGTATATCCTTCATGACCATTATCATACTTTTAATTGGCCATTTCCCTGGGTTGTTTTTTTTTTTTTTCAACATCATAATTAATTCTAATGCTGTGTTGTTAGGTTAACACCAGCCTCACTTGGTATCTTCTTCTACTAAATAAGTTGAGCCTTGATTCCAAGAATAATAAGGTACACAAACAATTTAGCAATTTCTGTTATGATAAATACTTAAAAATAAAGTTTAGACAAAAAATTAAGCCTGCTACCAATGTGCATCCTCCCTAGCAGACACAAGTCCCTGAAGAATCAACTACTTATTCACCAAAAGCCTAATCATTTATCCCGTGGATGGCTAGAGCTAATGGAGAGCTATTCTTAGAGATCCAATTTGGTCATCGCCCAGGTTGATTACACTCTGGTGAGCCCTCAGACAGTTTGGATCCAGAGAGCCTGCTGTAAGGAAGCAATGAACCTGAATCCCTATTATAGGCTTAATTTACCTACATCTATTGGGAAGGCTCCAAACCAGAGCATACATTTCTCACCTATGCACATTTTAATTTACTTCCATCAACCCATATAAGAACAATCCTCAAAAGTAGAAAATATTCCAAGATATATGATGATAGCACTTAAAGACCTAGCTTATGTTACAAAGAAACAGACTTTGAGACCATGAGCACTCCATTAAACTTAGGGAAAGTACTGTATTTTGTTCCTAGAGATGACTGGTCCCTGAGACAGAAAAGAAATCTCTTGGGGTGAGGGATATACGATAAAGAAATGACGTCACAATACCTAATTAAACTATTCATTTTTATTTTCAAAGTTCTCTTAATTTTAAATGAGTGTATCAAAAATTAAAAAATTAATGTAAACAGAGGAAATACCAGGTGGCTTGACACAGGCAGTGTCACCTAAGTCCCTTTAATATGCTTGACACATTTTATTAAATTTTAAATAATATTGAATTTTAAATCAAAGTAATTGAAATTTAAAATGTTTCCACTTTTTAAAAAAAATGAAATACAATTAAATCTTTCCATTTCAACTTCGGTTTTACGATGCTGTTATCTCTTAGGAATAGCAAAATAATAGTCTCATTTTCTGTTATTTTTATTATTTTGCCTATTTATTTTGGGTTTGGACAGGGAATAAAATTAATATCATGAAATAACTATTTCATTAATCACTTAATTACTTAGCCATCCATAAATAGTTATTGAATACATATTTCTATGTGCCAAGCCCTAGCCTACTTATTAAAGTAGTAAAGAAGGCAGACAAGTTCTTGTTCACATAGGACTTACAATATAGTGGGAAAGGTAAACAATAAACAAATAAACAAATACATAAACAAAATAATTATATATGTGTGCTTTGATGAAAATTTATAGAGTAATATGATGAGAGTAACATGATGAGAGTCTTGGGACACTACACCGTGGGTTTTCAGAGACGTATAAAGTGATGACAAGTGAACTGATACCAAAAATGAGAATAACTCTGCCATGTAAAAACCTGGTGCATTCTTGGCATAAGAAAAAATATACAGAAATGACTTTAGATAGAAAAAGGCTTAGTTGCATAAATGACAGATATGCCTGATGGGGAAACTGGTATGAGATGATATTAGAGAGAGAATCAGAAGCCGGATTGGGATTTGCCTTCTCTTTATGCCCCAGTAAGAAGTTATATGAAAAAGCACTAAACAGAGAAATGACACAATCAGGTTGTAAAAGTTCACTCTACCAGCTGTATGGAGGTTTGGAGAAAGGAAGCAGAAAGACCAATTATGACGTTATTACTAGAGTATAAGTGAGAGATACTAATGGCTTAAACAAGTGTAATAGACAAAAGAAATGCAAAGACACATTTTAGAGAGAGAAGCCAACAGAAGCTGACCATAAATTTAAATTGTTGAGTAAGGAAAGGAACCTAGAGGTTTTAGGTTCAAGAAACAAGAGTATCCAATGAAGCTGTTTTGAGGATGCATATTAAATTTGAGATGCACATTATATATCAAAGGAAAAATTTTAAGTAGACAGTTGGATACATAACTCTATGGCAGGTCAGAACTAGAACATACCTTTATAAAACATAAATGTATAGATGATTTTTAAAGCCACTGAAGTGTCCCATATTCTATTCTTTTTCTTTTGAAACAAATTGAAAGTAAAAGGTTTGAGGAAGCTTTACCATGAAAATACTAAGCATAAGAAAGTTGATGTGGCTATATTATTAAAATAAAAGCCAAAGTAGACATCAAAATTAAGAGTACTGGCAAAGATAGAGAAGTACTTCATAATAATAAAAAAGTCAACTCATTAAGAAAACAAAAAGTCTTAACTGTGAGTGACCTAATGACAAAGTTCAAACAGAAAAGCAATTGAAAGTATTAAAGAGAAAAGTAGAAAAATCCAGAATCAGAATTAGAAGTCTTTTAACCCACCTCCCTAAGTAACTGATAAACAAGTGCACAAAAAAGTCAGTAGAGAAACATAACTCTTGAACTATGCCATTAACAAACTTTATGTAATTAATATCTATGAAACAATATAATCAACATCAAAAAATCACATTATGCTCCAGTGTACATGGAACATTAACCA
Organism: Nycticebus coucang; assembly: GCF_027406575.1. NCBI lineage: Eukaryota > Metazoa > Chordata > Mammalia > Primates > Lorisidae > Nycticebus > Nycticebus coucang. Next base: position 66,459,739 of record NC_069792.1, on the reverse strand, counting down.
AGAAAGACTACATACTATCTCAATAGATTTCAAGGATCAAATTTCACAGAATATCTTCTCTGACTACAATGGCATTAAACTAGAAATCAACATAATATCTAGAAAAGACTCAAATATTTATAAATAAAAAACATTTTTAAATAACTGAGGTCAAATTTTAAAAATCACGAAAGGAATTTTTTAAATAGTTAAGCTTAATGATAAAATGTAAGCACATTTATCAAAATGTATGTAATGCAGTTAAAGAAGTCCTTAATGGGAAATTTATAGTTTTAAATTCCTGTGTTAGAAAAGAAGAACAGTATAAAACTAATAAAGTATGCTTCTATTATAAAATGCTAGACAAACAAAATAAACTCAAAGTAAGTAGGAGACAGTGAAGGTAAGACGAGACACCAAATAAAGATAAATAAAAGAAAAAAACAATAAAATCAAAATTGTTTCATCCCTACCAAGACTGATCATGAAGAGAGACAGAGAGATAGATATGGGAAGAGGGGTGGAGAGAAAGAGAGAGAAAGAGGGAGAGAGAACATAAATTATCAACGTCAAGCAATAAAGAGGGGGCATCACTATGGATCATAACAGCATTAATGGTTAATAAATGGATATGACAAACAGCTTCTGGGAAAAAATTCAACAACTTAGATAAAATAAAAAATTCCTTCAAAAATACAACCTACCAAAAAACACAACAAGAATTAATCTAAATGGCCCTATATATTTTTAAGAATTTTAACACAAAATTTTATAACTTCCCACATACAAAAAGAACTCTAGACCCCAATGGGCTCATTAGTGAATTCTATCATAGCTTTAAGGAAGAAATAATACAAACCCTTCCAGAAAAATAAAGACGAAATAAAACCATCCACTTTCTAAGGTAAGCAAAACCTAAAACTAGAAAAGAATAATAATAATGTGATGGTATCAACACATGAAAAAAATCAAATTTCAACATTGCTTCATGACAAAACAAAAAAAATCAATGACAATATGGCATTATTATGCAATAACTAACTTAATCAGATAAAAACATTCAATATCATATAGATCAGTGGTTCTCAACCTTCCTAACGCCGCAACCCTTTAATACAGTTCCCACAGGTTGAGAACCGCTGATATAGAAGATTTTCTCTTTAAATTGATTTAAAAGAAAAAAGCTTATCCAATCTAAACTCAAAATTTTAAAAGAAATTTGAGAAGCTGTTCCTAAAATTCACAAAGAAGCATAAGAACCAAGAATAAAAATGGCAATTTGAAAATAAATATAAAGATTTCTTACATTGCCAGATAGAGATGAAACTTAATTTAAAATAGTAGTAATTAAAACAATGTGATTTTATTAAAGAGATATACCAATGTAACTAAAAATTCTCTGAAAACAAACCCATACATACATAGTTTAATATATAATCAGAAATCGGTGAGAAAAAGAATCATATTTTCAATAAATACTGCTCACACAATTTTTGATACCCTCACTTAAATGAAATTGAAGGTATTCATTTCACCTTAAATGAAAAAAGTAAAAGTTACATACTTATTTCATACCATACACAAAAATGAATTCTGAGAAGATTATTGATGATGTAAAAAGTAAAACTTTAGAACTGTTTAAAGAAAAAAAAATACCTTCATAAGATCATGAGGGAGAGGATTACAAGAAAAAAATAAAATAATAAATCCAACTATATTGGAATTTAAAACTTTAAAACTTTTACATCATAGAAAGCATGAATATATACATCAAAGCCTGGAAAAAGACATGTGTGATACATAAAAACCAAAGGATTAGTTTTCAGAACATATATAGAATTCTTATAAATCACCAATAACATGGAAATACAAAAAAATACAAAACAAAATGACAGACCATTTCACATCCATCAAACTGGCAAAGTTTAAAAACATGCTACTAGATAATTATTAGAGAAGATAAGAAAACTAGTTTTCATAAACTCCTAATGGCAGTATAAACTGATGCAAATAACTTGGAAAAAAATTGGCATTATTTAGTGAAACTGAAGATGCCCCCAGCCTATGATCCAGCAATTCCATTTTTGCCTATCCTGCATAATCCTCTATGAACACACAAGAAACATGTTCAAAAATGTGTATTACAGAACTATCTGTAACAATAAAAAAGTAGGGGTAATCTCAAAGTTCATCACTAAGAAAATGGGTGAATTAACTGTACATAAATCACCTGATAAAATACTATTGAATAGTTAAAAAGAGATAGATCTTCATGTATAAACAAGGGAAAAAATTCTTCATTTTAGCTGCTTTATACTATTCTACCTATGAAATGTATGCAGTTAAATGCTCATTCGTCAACATTTGAAATTATAGTAAGCTTCCAAACTAGCCTCCATTTACTGCTATTGAAAATGGAACTAAAGTCCCAGCCCAATGAAATGAAACAGTAACACTTTCCATTTGATACTTTAAAATCCTTCATTACATGGTTTCATTAAAATGCCATAGATAATTGAGAATGCATTTGCTGAATAAATCTACGGGACACAAAAATAAATAGTTCAACTATGTTAAAAAGAATATAAACATAAATAACACTCTTTAATAGTTAATCAATTTTCTTTGTCTAATAGATAATTTTCAGAATCCTAGCTACAGAGTACTTTAAAAAATGCAGCTATTTCTGAATTTTAAAAATTTGCAACATATGCGCGGGCCTGTGACTGTGGCTCAAGCAAGAAGAACTTAAAACTAAGCACATAATTATCAAATAAAATTTAACAAAATGACAAGTTATATAAATTATGTTACATAAGTAAATACAGTTTTGAATTTCACATTATTCTAAAGATTCTAGCTAATGCAGTTAAACAGGAGAAATAAATGAGAAAAGAGGATATAAATTTTTACGATTTTCAGGGCATAGGGTTGCACATTAATAAAACTCAAGAAACCATGGAATAAATAAACAGTAGCATTCAGAAAGCTGTCTATGTACATAAATAACACAAAAATCAATATCATGCCTATATAAAAATAAGTAGAAACTATAGAAAAATAAAAATATTTTATTCATAATTTTAAAATAAAATTATTGAGAAATACATAAAATTATGAATAAATAATGCTACTGAGGGACATAAAGGAACATGAACAAATCAAAAAACAGATTCTATTTTTGAATATGAAGACTTAATATCATGAAGATGACAGTTCTTCCCGAACGTATCCATACATATGATCCCAGTAAAAGATACCTATATGGTCTATTTAAGACCAAACAAATTTATTCTAAAATATAGAAGGAAAAATAAAAAGGAAGCACAACCAAGAGAATATCTTTACATCTTTGGAGTAGGGAAAGATTTCTTAGGCTACAAAAAGCACTAACCATAACAGAAAAAGTTAATAAAATATACTTCAACAAAATTAAAATTTTCTTTTTTTTTTTTTTTTTTGTAGAGACAGAGTCTCACTGTACCGCCCTTGGTAGAGCGCCGTGGCGTCACACGGCTCACAGCAACCTCTAGCTCTTGGACTCACGCGATTCTCTTGCCTCAGCCTCCCGAGTAGCTGGGACTACAGGCGCCCGCCACAACGCCCGGCTATTTTTTTGTTGCAGTTTGGCCGAGGCTGGGTTTGAACCCGCCACCCTCGGCATATGGGGCCGACGCCCTACTCACTGAGCCACAGGCGCCACCCAAAATTAAAATTTTCTGTTCCCTAAAATATAACATTAAGAAAATGAAAAGCCAAACCACAGACTCAGAGAAAATATTCTCAATACATATTAAGGTGCTCCTTAACTTTTTACAACAGAGTTATGTGGTGATAAACTCATCATTAAATTGAAAATATCTTCTTAAGTTAAAAGTGCACTTTACTGTATACTTGAAATTTGCTCAGAAAGTAGAGGAAATGCTCTCACCACACATTAAGAAATGGTAACTATGAGAGAGTAAACTATAAAATTTTAAAATTCCTTTCCACCCTTATACTAGCCTCTTTATTCTCAGACCCTATATTTAAAAACATAGTGAAACTTCTATTGTTTGATAAAGCATCTTGCTTCAATATAAGATGCATAGATTAATAAAAGTACTTTCTGTGTTTCCAGAACAGAAACACAATGTAGATCTTTGCTGTTTTTTGAAGACATGAATAGATAGTACAAAAAAAATTAAAGACAAATGGCTTCTAAATGTGAAAAGATGTTCAACATCAGTCATAGTAAGATAAATGCAAATTATACTGTAACTAGTGAAAATAAAAATAGTTAGATATGTTTTATTGTCAGGATTTGGGAGGAAGCACTCTCACATCTTGTCCGTAGAGGTATAAATTAATACAACCTTTGGAAAGGGCAATTTGGCATTATAATCAAAAGTCGAAATGCCTGGCAATTCCACTTCAAGGAATTTATCTTACAACTATACTTATACATATGCAATGTGATATACATACAAAAATATTCATTGAAGCAATGTTTACAATAGCAAAAGATTAGATATAATATAGTAAATAAATTGATATATCCATACAAAATAATACTGCATTTATTAAAATGAACATAACTCTATAGGTACCAAGACAGAAATTTTTCTAAATTCAAGTAAGAGATATAATTAAGGTTCAGATCACTTGTGTAAAACTTGTAGTGTCCACCTAACAACTCTCAGGATGTATTTAAAAAGTGATAATTTGCCTATGGTGAAAACAAATGAGGAACTAGAAACCAGGGGACTGAGAGAAAGGGATGGAAAAGAGATTATCATTTTTTGCTATACATACTTTTGTACCTTTTGAATTTTTTGCCATGATTTTCAATTATTTACCCAAATTCATATTAATACTCTTTGCAATAAGCACAAATATTTTCTATATACTATAATTTGGCAGTATTAAAGAACTGGAAAGAGACAAGGCAACTGGAGGTACATTAGGGCCAAAGGACATAATTAAGGAAACTAAAAGTGTCCTTTTTGTAAGAAGAACATTGAAAACAGAAACTGCTATAAAGAAAGAGAGAAATAGGGAAAACGAAAATAAGAAATGAGTTTATGCTGCCAGGGATAAGAACTCACAAGCAACTCCATACAAAAAAACAAAACAAACAACAACAACAACAAAAAAAAAAATAGCTCATGACAAGTTCTCCCGTGGCTCCATTCTAGTAAAATAAATTAAGTAAAGGCCCCAGGAAGACCCACCAAAAAGAGAAAAACACACAGAAAACCTGTTAGATCACCACTGGACACAATGACTAAAAGTGTCACAGTAAAATCTCCAAAACAAAACCATGTATTTCTCTATTTTATCTTTTCTGTTAAAATACAAAAAAAAAAAATCTCCTATTCACTTTGAAACAAAATGGTGGATTTTACTTTTCTTTCTTGCACTTAAGAAAGATGATTTACTCAGTAGCGGTTCTCAATCTGTGGGTCACGACTCCTTTGGACTGTATTAAAGGGTTGTGGCATTAGGTAAGTCGACAACCACTGAAGGATGCCAAGCGCTGTGCACTGCCAGGAGGGTCTAGGATGTCTGGGACAGCGGGGGCCATGTCAGCACCTGCAACTGCATGGGAGCAATGAAGTGAGCTTCTACCCATTATAAGCAGAAGATACAGTGGGGGGAAAGGAGATAAGTATTAGACTTTGAGAATGGGTGATCTAAAATGAGGTTAGTGGGATGGTTTAACCATGAACTCAGCACAAGATTTGGAATGAATAACAAACAGAAAAGCAAAGCATGGCATAGAACAAGGAACACTGCCTTGGGAATGGGAAAGCGGAAGATGAGGTTCAGGAAAATTTCAAGAAGAGATCATTAAGCCAGCAACTATGAAAGTAGTGAAGAGGAAATCTATTTTGCTAACTCATTAGCTGGAATACCTGAGCAAGCATTACAGTAGCAGAGATAAAGCAGACACCAAGAAATCAATTGTGAAAATAAATAATTATGCTTTCTTGTTACAGAGGATCAAGATTGCCAGCTAACACTAATATTTTCTGTTTCTAAGAAAGATGTTGCTAAGAACCAAAAAAAAAGTGGAGTGTTTTGTGACAAGCAGGATCCAAATGGCATTTAAGTGACTCCAGTTCCTTTCTACGATTCTTTCCCTGATGTTCATAAATACATCAATCTGCTCACGTCTTTACTTGACTCTACAGAAACAAAAATTAGCAGTGTTTTCTAGAACTTAGGCAAATTAGACTGAAGCTGCCATGCTTATTTTACTGTTATTCATCTTTAATTACTAAAGTATTTAAAAATTGACTTCATATAACTGGCAATAAATCATATCCTTTACAGGAAAAAATAATTAAAAAGGAGTTCTCAGAGTCGTGTGGAGGGAATCAATAATCCAATACAACAATCCTATGAGCTAGGATTACTATATCCTGCTACCTCCATTTCAGAAATTAGGAAAATGAGGCTTAAAGTGATAATATAATTGGCCCAAATAATATAATTAGCAAAGTGATATGGGCTGGCTGCAAACTCAGGCATTCTAAGAGTAGAGTTCGTATTCTTAATCATTTCATGTTGCATCCCAGCTCAGCCCCTCTTAGACTTTCCCCTAAAGTTCACTGTTGCATAAAATTTGTCTTAAGAATGAAATAAAACAGTGCTCTTTATACATAATTGTTCAATAAAAGTAGCTGCTATTATTAATAGATACTTCTGTGGTTTCCTAAAAACTCTTCAAACTCAATTTCTTCATTAAACCATTGCCTTCCTGGGGCGGCGCCTATGGCTCAGTGAGTAGGGCGCCGGCCCCATATGCCGAGGGTGGCGGGTTCAAACCCAGCCCCGGCCAAACTGCAACAACAAAAAAAAAATAGCCGGGCGTTGTGGCGGGTGCCTGTAGTCCCAGCTGCTCGGGAGGCTGAGGCAAGAGAATCGCTTAAGCCCAAAATTTAGAGGTTGCTGTGAGCCGTGTGACGCCACGGCACTCTACCCGAGGGCGGTACAGTGAGACTCTGTCTCTAAAAAAAAAAACCATTGCCTTCCTCTACTCTACCAAATAGCCTCCTCCATCATCCATATACTGGCTTCAGCACAAATATCCTCATTCAATGCAAAAAGCTAGTGGTCATCCTTACTCCTCTTTTTATCCTCTTTATCCAACCATCAAACCTCTCAACTCCCAACTCTCACATCCAGATGGGAATCCCATACAGAATAAGGAAATACATCTCATTTTTAGTTACAGATTGAATGGAATGGCGTTCCATATTTGAACAACTCACTCAAAGCAAAAGTTAACTAATAGAAAAGGAGTAAAATACGCCATCAAAATGCATAACTTATGCCTGCTCGGAAGAAGCTAGCTATGCTTCAATTTTAAGTATACTTTGTTATCTCTGCAACTTCCTATGCACATCATCATAGCCACACTGAAAGTAACTTTAAATTAGTGCATAGCAAAAACCTACTATAAAACTTTAAAATATTCTTTTTGCCAGTATTTTCAGAACATTTTTTATAATTTCTCTGTAGGATATTTTATTCCACAGACATTTTATTTCACAGAATTTTTAAATTGTGAGGTTTTTTTTTAGAGACAGAGTCTCACTTTGTCACCCTCAGTAGAGTGCTATAGCATCACAGCTCACAGCAACCTCCAGCTCTTGGGCTTCGGCGATTCAGCCTCCCAACTAGCTGGGACTAGCTGGGACTACAGGCGCCGGCCACAGCGCCCGGCTATTTTTTTGTTGCAGTTTGGCTAGGGCTGGGTTGGAACCCACCACCGTGGGTACATCGGGCCAGAGCCCTACTCACTGAGCCACAGGTGCCGCCCTAAATTGTGAGTTTTTAATCCCTTTTAATAAGAGACCTGAATCAGATTTTCAAAGTTCACCTGCCAATCTATTCCAAATATGCAAACAATTAGGTGGATATTTTGTAAAATGATAAAATTTTTCTAAACTTAGAATGTATAATATTTTCAAGCAAATATTTCAGTAGCCCCTCTAATTTACTTCAAATTCTTCTAGTCTTCTAGATGCATTTTGTTAGATATTCTTATTGAATGGAATATTGTCTAAATAATACAATCCAAAATATTTCTATATTGCTGATGAAAAGCACTGGATTTTTGTCTACTTTCTCTGTTGAACAACATAAGAACGTCGGTCTTTGTCAAGCTTATATGTAAGCAGAAAAGTAGTAATAGTTCCTAAATTTGTGATTTTATTATAAGAATTAGCCATACAGAAATGTCATATTCAGTTTCTAGAACAACTTTGTTAAGATCACATAGGCGTTACTGTACTAATAGAAATGCAAAAGCAAATGAATTAATCTACTACTGTTAAGTCAGTGTTTTCAAGAATGCAGCTCCACTCAGCCATTGCCTAGATGAAATGAAATAATTAAAAATAGCATAACTTGGAAAACACAATTTTAAGTATACGCTAAATTGCAACTCCATGTAAGAATAATAATGAGCAAATAGAAGAATACATAGGCTATATAGGTATGAATAATTCACTTAAATCAGGAAAAGTATCAATTGCAGTAAAAACAAACAGCATCTCCCTCTGAATATCACAGCTGCAGCTGTAACCTAGCAAATAACGCCTAGGTTTCTGAAATGCAACAAAGACATGCCCTTCATTTCAATAATGGTAACATTGTTTTTTATAGTAAAGATTAATAACCAAGTGAAATTTGTATTTATATTATCTCAAGAAATACCAGTATTACAAGAAAACTAATAACTTTAGTAAAATAAGAAAAGGGGAATAATCTTAGACCTATATTAAAGTAGTCTTTATATGAATAAATGATATCTGGTCTGTAGACCCTGAAATGGCTTCATTTTGGCCCAAAACTTTAATTTCATGATGCTTTCACTAGACCTGCATATATCAGTATTTATTATTAGACGAACAATTAGCTATATGCTCTGACCTATGGGTAAATAATTTACCATAGAACTTAAATTTATTTATTTGTTCCATGCATCCTAAAAAGTATGGAGAACATAACATTACATTTCAAAAATTCAATCTCCTTTACTTCAATCTATGTGAAACAGGATATATTCATAATTAAGAAAATTTCAATCTCTAAGACCAATACATACATATTAACTTACTATTAACAGCCTGAGATAATTTATATGTAATAAATGAGCAAATGTGTTAAATGGTCTTAATTCTCAAAACATTTATAGAGGCAAAAACATATAGGTGAGTATCTGGGCAATGATCAACATACATTTTTTATAATCCCATTTGTATATTTTTGAAGAAAATTAATTCTGGATGTTTGTATGGTATTCCTACTACATGCTGCATCTCCACTACTAATTACATTCAGAATAATTTTAGGTGTAAGAAACAAAAAAATCTGACTACTTGTGACAGAAACAAATTAGGGAAGAGAGAAAAACAAATTATTTTTCTCACATTGGGGAAGTATCTGATGATGCTGAATCAGGAATTCAATGACTCCAATGCTCTTGGCCTTTCCATCATCTTCACACATGGCTGGTAAAGGCAAGAGACCATTTTTATATTTAAAGGTTGTGACAGCTACATTTTTTTGTAATCACTACTTCACAGAAGTCCTCAGATATCCTGTTTCATATCATTTGCTAGAACTGTGACACATACCCATTCCAAGTTGCAAGGAAGTGAAGAAAATGCTATGTTTTTCCAGTCTCTTTAGTGGGGATTCCAAGAGAGAAGGAGGTTTAAAATGTTGGTATAAACATTGAGCAGAGTCTACAACAGTCAGCTTTTTCAATTAACTACTCAACATTCTATAAATACATTTTACATGTAACACATTCATGTCTTCCTTGAGGAAGGTAATCCCAAAGTCTCATCTAGTTATAAAATCTAACTCTAAATTCAGGATCTCTGGGGAATAACTAAACTTTCCAACATGGCTCAGTGTAGATCATTGTGAACTACTGACCTATACACTTAAAGATAAATTATCCACTCCCAACACACCCAATATACAATAATTGAGAAGAAAACAATAATTGCAAATAAAAACTCTCATTCAGAAAAAGAAAGAATGAGAAAAATATAGTGGCAATCTTCCAGAGTATACAGTGGTCCCAATATGAACAATGTCTTAGTTTTCTTGGTTATCCTGTCTGGCTGTCCGTGATGCAGCCATCCAGGAGATTTTCCCTTAACCATTCATTCATATGCCTTGTCCATTTATCCTTCCTGGCAATACTGGTATTTCTTGAGGTAATATAAATATAAATTTCATATCCCTTGTCCATTTAGCCTTCCTGGCTTTATATAAGATATGAATATGAATATCACAGCTGCAGCTGTAACCTAGAACCCCTAAACAGCATACCCTTCTCAGAAACTTATATATAGCTTTCACAACTATTTCCAGTATACATATCCACTCCTAGTATAAGTAAAAGGGGTGGCTTTAGGGGTCGAATTGTCATAAATGTTTGCTATCTAAACTTAAGGTTTCTTTGACCACTGGCCACATGTGGCTATTTAAATAAAAATTAAATTTCTCAGTCACACTAGCAACTTTTCAAGTAAACAATAGCTACATGTGACTAGAACCTAATACACTGGATAGTGGAAATATTATATAAAACATTTTCATTACGGCTGAAAGATCTATTGAACAGTGCTAGGTAAAGAGTATCATAAAAAGTCCTGTTAAATTTTATTTGCCATGCTCCAAATACAAAATTAATGTATTTTTATCTTTTAATCAATTCTCAGTTAAAAAGCATTAAATTATGAAATCTGATCAGTACAGCAAACTCACTTTTATAGTTGAGTAATCATCAAGTGCTTCATTGATGAGATAGGTGTCAGAATTTATGATAGAAGCCATAGACAATAATTACATCATTGTGCCTCCTATGTTAACTCCAGACACAAAAGTAGCACTATAGATTTTAAAAGTTATAAATTGGCTGAGTCATACTACTTGCAAATCAACTAATAAAGCAGACTAGTAGAAAGCTGATAGGTTATCTAAAGAACCTGCTCTGGATTAAGAATGATGCCCAGTCTGGGACTTGTCTACAGAAATTGACCTGTATTTCTTTAAAAAAAAAAAAAAAAAAAAAAAGTCCTCTAAAATTTGGTAGGATTCTTATAGATTAAAAAAAAAAAAAAAAAGGCGGTGCCTGTGGCTCAGTCAGTAGGGCGCTGGCCCCATATATGGAGGGTGGCGGGTTCAAACCCGGCCCGCCTGAACTGCAACCAAAAAATAGCTGGGCGTTGTGGCGGGCGCCTGTAGTCCCAGCTACTCGGGAGGCTGAGGCAAGAGAATCGCTTAAGCACAGGAGTTGGAGGTTGCTGTGAGCTGTGTGATGCCATGGCACTCTACCGAGGGCCATAAAGTGAGACTCTGTCTCTACAGAAAAAAAAAAAAAAAAATGAAGAAAACTGCAGTATTCTTTCTTCTATCAGAGATTTCATTCTAAGCCCATATTCAATATTGGCAAGCATCTACATCATCCCCAACTGAGTAACTGAAGACTCTGTGTGGGGGGGGACTCCAACTGGATTTGGGTTTTTTTTTTAAGCCATTCAGAAAAACTCAGCGAAAGTATATTCTCTTTCATGTTTATGCCAATTTGACATAAACTATAAAACTATAAAATTAAATCTTGAAAAACACATTTAAGTCTGACTCATCAAAAGGAATCAGAATAAAAGGATTCTATCTGTATTTGCAGGGAATCACCAAGTCTCCAGAGCTAATCCAAATCCAAATCTAACCACTAAGCGCAGACACTGGTGGACCATTAAAACAAGAGCCTATAATGTAGTCATATCCACCTCAGTATTTTTGTAAGTCCAATATTAAACATAAGGATATAAGGTAGACATTTTACCAATTTCTAAGACATATTGTTAAGAAAAATTAAAATGCATCAAATATTTATAATTAACTGCAAAAATATATTTCAGAAAATCCATGGTTTAGTGTTATCATAACTCATTACAAAGATTGAATCTTTATACTTAAGAAAGATAAGACTTTAAAAACGTAACATACGATGAGCTTAGAATAACACAAGATTAAAGGAATTGTTATCACAACAAGGAATGTTATGAGATCTCCTTGAAAATTCCAAAACATTATCCCTCTTTAAAACCCAAATAATCTATTTTTATCTCTAATACAATATAAATAATTTAACATAAGTTTTTCAGTAAAATCAGATAACATGCTTAAATATGCCATAACATTCAGCAATATCATGCACTACGACTCTAAAAAAATCACAAGTACATAAATTAAATACAATTATGAAAGAAAAATTGGCAATAACAACAATAGGGAAGAAAATAATATTAGACAGAAAAAAAGATTCTAACCACTTTGTCCTCCTGGGGTGAATATCCACGAAAGCAAGTTAGAAAAGACAGAAGAGACAAAACAAAAAAGTAATAATTAATTCCATTCTTAAAACAAGAGATTTTTAAAATCTTTTTTAATTAAATAAAAATTCTGAAAATATCTAAATGACATTTCGAATGAAATTTAAAATTTTAGATTTTAAATTAAAATTTTACAGGAGAAAAATGTTTCTTTAAGTTTCATACAGTGCAAATGAGCATATTAAATATTAGAATACATTAAAAATATACAAATAAAATAATTTGCATAATGCTCTTTCCACAAATAAAATCCTAATTAAACATAGAACTCAAAGGATAAAAACTGAAAAGTGTTTATAAAAAGCTTTTATATACAAAGACAATAAAACATAGCATCACTGTTTATTTTTAATTTCATCATATGCTATCAAGAGTAGACAAAATGTAATTCTACACAAATCATGCATATTGCTTCAAAAGCTATTTCTGACCCACTAATATAGAAGTTATCTATACTTTATATGATTGCAAAGAAAAATGTAATCAGAAAAAGTCACTAAAGATAAAATATTATTTATTACAATTAGCAATTTGGGGTCAATACTAGTTTCCTAATACTATATATATGGAAAATAAAATGATGACATAAATAATTTGGTCAAAAGAACATATTTAGATACACTGAAAATAAACTCAAGTGTTACATAAAAGTGATTTTACCATAATAATGACCTAATATTATGAGAACTTACATAAATTAAAAATCAAAATTGCATATATTTACGTATTGCTGTTTCTTTGAAATAATAGTGGTAGTGTAACATTTATGACTAAGAAAAAGAACAATCACATAGTCTTATCTTAAAATCCTTAAATGTAAAAATACATTTTAAACATCACTCTTGCTGTATATCTGTGCAATTTCCTTAATCTTAGATCACTTTACTTTCTATCTGCAAATGGAGAATTAATTTTTATTTTATTGGGGTTTTTAAGAATTAGATAAGATAACATGAAAAGCTCTCAGTACAGTGCCTAGCGTATAGTTCTATCTCTCATGTTCTACATTATTAAAACATACGATACTGCAGGGTGCAGTGGCTCATGCCTGTAATCCTAGCACTTGGGAGGCCGAGGCGGTTGGATTGCCTGAACTCACGAGTTCAAGACCAGCCTGAGCCAGAGAGAGACTTCATCTGGAAAAACAGCTGGGCATTGTAGTGGGTGCCTGTAGCACCAACTACTCAGGAGGCTGAGGCAAGAGAATCACGTAAGCCCAAGAGTTTGAGGTTGCTGTGAGCTGTTACACCATAGCACTCTATTGAGGGCAACAAAGTGAGACTGTCTCAGAAAAAAAAAAAAAAAGAAAAGAAAAGAAAAGAAAAAGATATTGTAGAGATGGGATAGGCTTGCATTATTTACATCACTGTCTTCCTAACTACTTCCTTTGTTGCAAATGTTAAAGCTAAAGATGATGTAAAAGCTATGTACACAATCAAGGACAACTATTGCCAGACCACTCATTATATATGTGTCAGACACTACAGTAGATGTCTGAGACATAAAAAATGAGTAACGACAGTTTCTTCCTCAAAAGAACTAAATGTATAGGAGAGAAATACACAAGTCATTGCACAACAGAGAGATGCTCTGAAAGCAAGGGAATAGCAGAGCACTATGAAAACACAAATGATAGAGGAGACCACAGGACTTGGAGAAAAAAGCAGTAAAAGATTTCTGAAATGTGATAGGGTTTTAAATAATAATGAAAGCCTCAGGAAGACCAGTGAAGGAGACTATTTCATGCAAAGAACATGGTACATGCAAGACACACAAAAACACAAGCAAGACTGGCATATTTGGAACTATAAGAATCAGAAATTACTAGATTAAAACTGGTATGTTTGAAGTAACATCTCCATGGTTATTACCATATTAATATCTCTCAAAAACTCAGAAGCATAACACTTTGACAAAATAATTCACATTGTAGAAAATAAAAACAAAAAGGAAAACTATCCTAATCTTTGAGTTGAGAATTCCTTCTTGGGCCTGCAATGCAAGATCCTACCCCAACAGTAGCCAACACACAATGCTGCCTCTTATATAATGCCAGTGTCCTCTGTTAACTTATATTTCCTTTCTCTACAATTTAATTGATCGATTAATTATCTTAGGTCATAGTTACTAAATTGGAAACTTGAAGTATGCCCAAAAATATTTATTAGAAGTTGAATAGTACAAATATATGTTATAATTTCTATGAAGCAGTTATTATCATTTTACAATATTTTATTTTCTAGGCTCAGTACCCATAGCACAGTGATTACGGCACCAGCCACATACACCCAGCCAGGGCCACCTAAAAAAACAATGACAACTACAACAAAAAATAGCCAGGCATTGTGGCAGGCACCTGTAGTCCCAGCTCCCTGGGAGGCTGAGGGAAGAGAATCACTTAAGCCCAAGAGTTGGAGGTTGCTACAAGGCTGAGGCAAGAGAATCACTGAAGCCCAAGAGTTGGAGGATGCTGCAAGGCTGAGGCAACAGAATCACTTAAGCCCAAGAGCTGGAGGTTGCTGACGCCATGGCACTCTACTGAGGGCAACATAGTGAGATGCTGTCTCAAAAAAAAAAAAAAAAAAAAAATTATTTTCTAAAATAATTTTATACCAGCTATTTTTTTCTTTCTTTCTTTTTTTTTTTTTTTTTTTTGCAGTTTTGGCCGGGAGCCAGGTTTGAACCCACCATCCCCAGTATATGGGGCTAGCGCCCTACTCTTTCGGCCACAGGCACCGCCCAACAGCTATTTTTTTCTCATCATCAGCCATCCCTATAGCCAACCCTATCTTACCACTTCTGCTAATAATCAATCACCCTGTCTCTCTACAAGATCAATTTCCTTTTAGGTATTATTTGCCAAGTCTACCTTCCCATTATCACTTACATCACTGATTCTATCATTATTTTTCCTCTCTGATATTTTACTCTTGATAGCCAAGGCACCGTTCCATACTAAATATGTCAATTTCATCACCCAACAACTATTTTCGTGCAACTTTCTTTCATGACTAGTTCCCAAGTCTCTGAGGAAACTAATGTCAGTTTCCCTTCAGAATCCTTCTCTAAATACAGGTATTCGCTCTTTCTCCTATCAGTTTCTCCTGTGGATTCCCAAAAAGACAGATTCCTCTCTAAATATTAATGTTCCTAATTCTCAGTGGTTAAAACTACTATCATTGCCTCTCTTGCCTACCTTCTCTAAGTAATCCAAAAATACCTCTTTCCTACCACTATAGTAAGTTTCTCTTGCAGATGGTCTCTTTTAATCAGGAATAATAATAATAAATTTCTGCTGTAGAGGTTATCTTTTGCATTCATCTGTAAGTTTTGATTGTTACCTTGAAGAAAACATTATCACAGTGCTAAGCTGCAGCAAGGAGCTGGACCAAATGGCAATGCCTATCCAGAATAATATGCCATGATAAACACACCACATTTACTTAACAAGTAATACACTGACCTATTATGTGCCACATACATAGAAACCTATAGTAGTCAAGTGGAATTAAAGAAACATATCAATGAATCGTCATAAAATGTTAATATAGCAGATTTGAAATCTGAAGAATACAGTGTGGCACAAAAGAATAAGTGCTTAATTCACATGGGATATCCAAGGAAACCATCACGAAGGAGATGATGCTTAAGTCCAGAAAAATAAGTACGTCTTCATCAAGTAAGTAGGTAAGGATTTGCAGAAGGGGAGGTATAATGATTCTAGAGGGAAGAAGAGAAGTATTTCAGATTAAAGTAGCAGAATGAATAAAAGCATAAGCAATAAAAGGCAAAGATAATTTAAGAAAAGTTCAAATAGTGTAGTCTGGTTAAGTCATATAGAATGGAGTGAAGTTGGTCCCTAGCATTAGGCAGAGAATAAATCACAGAGGACTATTCATGACATTTGAAAATTCACTCAGAAAATGAGAAGTCATTGATTCATTTTTAAACAGCAAGTAAAATAGTCAGTTTTGCATTTTATAAATACAACTGTAACAGTGTGCAAAGGCTGTGTTTCACAGGTCCAGATTGGACAGCAGAGAAAGAAACCAGTTACAAGACTGGCTAGATGATAGAAGATGAGAGCCTAAAAAGGACAGCATCAATTTACACAGGTATAGAGGAAATAATAAAATCAAAAAATTATGCGTTGTGGCAGGCGCCTATAGTCCCAGCTACTCAAGAGGCTGAGGCAAGAGAATCACCTAAGCCCAAGAGCTGGAGGTTGCTGTGAGCTGTGATGCTACAGCACTCTACCAAGGGCAACAAAGTGAGACTCTTGTCTCTAAAATTAAATAAAAAATAAATAAATTGTGAAGAAAATAGTAAAGAAAAGAAACCTGAGGTGATTACTGGCTTTCTGGTTTAGGTGACAAAGTGGATAGTTGAAAATTATAGGAATTGATCTGGGGGTTTTTCTAACAGAAAATTCATAGAAAGTCTGCTCTGGATGAGGTGAGATTCAGTGGTACTCTAAATATATTTATTCAAAGGAAGTAAGAAACACAAGAACTCAAAAGAAAATTTCAATATCCTATTCTTTTTATTAATACAAATTATTTTAACTTAAAATAAGTTATAAATAAGTTATTATTAAGTTTATATTTTAACTTAAAAAACACTGTTTACTTGTTCATTACTTCATGCTTATTTGAATGAAGTTAAAGATTTTTGTTAGGAATGCTTACAAAAGAATTGAGTGAGATTCATTGGATATTCCACTTAATAAATTTTAAAAAATAATTTTTAAAAAGGGTATTCCATTTAAAATGAATAAAGATATTCATGAACCCTTTCTAACCTACCTTATATGCCCTGTCTGCATTCCATGTCCTTTGTGCTCCCACATCTAGAGACTGTCTTACCATCCTGTATTTTCAGTTGAATTTTTTAAAAAATCTTAAACTATTATATTGTATCCTATTAGAATTCATTGCAGATATTATTATTAATCTTCCTCATATTTGCTTAATAAAATCTATTTAACTTGGCATTAACCTTACCTACTGATAAGCAGCCTATTTATTGGTGAGGACATTAGATATTGAGCAGCATCCCTGACACTGAGTTAAGAAAAAGTAAATATCAAAATCAGCTTTCAAAAGCAGATAACCAAGCATGCCTTGCCCCTGCTATGTATCTACTGATTTAAAAAATATTTTCTCTTCTCTAAAATAAATCTTTAAAACCATGTACCCCTTGTAGTTTTTAAGTGAACATTTGAAGTTTAAGTGCTTAGGATACTTTTTCAGATATATTATGTATTTTTTGTACAAGTGCCCTAAATATATTTTCATTAAATTTTAGAACAGCATACTTAGTTTATTCAATATTTGGAAAGTGTCTACCATATACCTGAAATGGCAAACCCATCCACACTGTCAAACCATCAGCCAAATCAGACATTCTACACCTTCAAACTGTATTTTTAAAGGGATTTAAAAATACATTGGTAACTGTGACAATAATCTCTTACCCTAATTCTATCCTAAAAATAATAGATGAGGCAACAGAGTATTGCCAAAACTCTATTACCTCAGTGAAATAAAGTGTTACACACTTCATGTACTTCTTACAAACCTTCTCATTGCTTTGCCTCAGAGACTCTCCCTGAGGACAACATATTCTGGAATTGTCACTTGTTTAGTGTCTGAGATGTCTACATCCAGAGGCTTTCTATGTATATACTATACATATAAAGACTAGATTTAGATTAGGCAGGGTTGAGAATAATGTTATTCTTTTGAAAAGTAGAAGATGGATTATAAAAATAAGGTGAAAAAAATTCACAAAACAAAAATATTCTCAGGAAGATAAATACTAAGAATACATATGGAGTGCATCTTACAAGGGTACATGTGAAACTTACTAAATGTAGAATATAAATGTCTTAACACAGTAAGAAAATGCTAGGAAGGCTATGTTAACAGTTTGATGAAAATATTTCGAATTGTATATAAAACCAGTACATGGTGCCCATGATTGCATTAATGTAAACAGCTAAGATTTAATAAAAATAAATAAATAAAAAGAATACATATGGACATCTCTTGCCCTTGAAGTTATTTACACCATCCATTCCCACAAAGTTTTACTTCAAAAGCATGAGATACTATTTCACTTTCAAGATTACTTGTGTAAAGCACTTGTGGACTCACTCAGAGATTCCTAAAGAGAAAAGAGGCCAAATTAGTAGTTACAATAGCATTTGTGGGCTTACTTGATCTGTAACAGTACCCACAGTTTATTTTGGTGCCTAGGTAATGAGAGTCAGAGCTGCACCAGGTGAAAACTGTATAAAAGAGGGTTCTGAGCTCATGTAATCTTTGTTAAGTGTTTTCCTTTATGCTTGGTGTAACACTTTATTTCACCTCCTTTCACGTATGCTCGTATACATCAGAAGGTATAAAATGTCCTAAGATTTTGCAAGTAAAATTATTTTTCATAGTCACTATGTTATCCTTCACCACTAGAGAGGTTGACATTAATGAAAGGAAACAGTTCTCTTTATTTTTTTTCTTTTTTCTTTTTTTTTTTGAGACAGAGTCTCAAGCTGTCACCCTGGGTAGAATACTATGACATCACAGCTCACAGTACCCTCAAACTCTCAGGCTTAAGCGATTCTCTTGCCTCAGCCTCCCAAGTAGCTGGGACTATAGGCCCACGCCACAATGCACGGCTATTTTGTTGTTGTTATTGTTGTAGTTGTCATTGTTGTTTTAGCAGGCCCAGGCTGGGGTTGAAGCCATCAGCCCCAGTATATGTGACTGGCACCATACCCACTGAGCAATAGGTGCCACCCGAAACAGTTCTCTTTCTTTCTTTTAAATTCTTTAATTATTTACTAGTAGTATTCTCACACATTATAGCAATTCCCCATAAAGACATATCTTGATGCAACCACTTGCTAAATAGTGGTCCTAAAATTATACACGTAATTATGATAAGCTTTCCTGCTTTACCTACTCCTCAAATTCATATAAAATTGTTTTCTAAAATTGTGGTATCCTCAATATCTACATGTTATATAAATGTGAAAAGGGATTTAAAAACTAAAGCTTAACTCACATAAAGTAACCTAAGAGAATTAATGAAGCATGTCAATTACTTTTTAAAAATTATTTAAGCAGTACATATATTTCCTATGACTATATTTCTCTGGTATTTCAAGAACTACATGAGTAAAATAGTACAAATTTTAAAATCATAACATATTAAACCCAGAAGAGATCTTGAAAATGATTTAGATCAATGTTCTCATTTTCTAGATTTTAGAAACACTAAGAGAGAGTTAAGGTGATATGATAAATAAGAGTAAAACAAAACCAGAACAAGAATAGAACTTGGCTCTCCTGGCCTTTCCCTATCTCTCTCTCTCTTTTGTTTTTTTTTTGTTTGTTTGTTTTATGTTTTTGAGACAAAGTCTCCATCTGTCACCCTGGGTACAGGGCCATGGCATCCTGGCTCACAACAACCTCAAACTCTGGGCTTGAGCAATCCTCTTGCCTTAGCCTCCCAAGCAGTTGGAACTATAGGCATGTGCCACTACACCCAACTAGTTTTTCTATTTTTAGTAGAGATGGGAACTCACTCTTACTCTGGCTGGTCCTGAACTCCTTGCAATCCACTGACCTCGGCCTTCCAGAATACTATGATTACAGGCATGAGCCACCACGCCCAACCTCTCCTGCCTTTCTCAACTTATGCCAACCTCTTCCTGAAGAATGTTCAATTCTTATCAATGTATGTAGTATATGGTAAATCTATGAAGGTTAAAAGAAAATCATATGTGATACCACTTACCTTGGATATATGAAAACTAACTCCCTATTACACTAGCACACAAAGAAGTGGTAATCACACTGGATTGAAATAAAAAAAAAAGTAAATAACTAGAAGATTACAAAAATAATCATTATTTGATCTCTCAGTGAACAGTCTAAATAGTAATCATTAAAACCACTCATGTAAATGATATCAATGACTGGATTATACAATAGGATGTCAATCAGGATGTCAATATCATCATTCCATTCTTACTATATGATATATTGAACAGGTGTATACCAATACATTTTAAAGAACTTGCTAAAGAATCATTTCCACAAAATAAAATATTTTAAAAATCACTTTCTTTTGGGGTGGAGCAAGAAGACAGAACAGAAGGATCATTCAGCTGAGCTCTCCTAGAATGACTGGAAAGAGGAGACCCAGCCATACCTGACGCAGGGACCTTACCCAGTGTTGTAGCTCAGGGAGCACAGCGAGGAGGTGGTGAGCTGGACACAGCATATTATCCAGTGCAGTGGAAATCTGATGAATTAGACAAGTGACTACTAACCGCTGGCATCGCCTAGCCCCCCATGGAGGTCTGGGATGGGGGAAAGCCCTTCTAGAGTTGTCAATTGTTGAGGGAAGAGGCGCATTGAGTGGAAAGCTTGGAAGAGTGGGCAGACTCAAATAGTATAGAGCACCAGAATTGAATGCCAGTTGAAGTGGATTTGCCATAGGTTTGGTGGCTGGCCAGGCAGCCATACTGAGAAGGTCTCAGTGGTCAGGGGGCTGCCATTGAGGAAAGGTCAGTGAGGTCTTGGCAGGGGCCTAAAGCAAGGCCCTCTTAATTCCGCCTGTTCAGATCAGAACTCCACTCTTGGGATAGGTTGAGGGACTCCTTCAGCCCATAGGAACTAGAGTCAGGGGGCACAATGAGACCTACCCTTGAAGGATTCTTGTGAGCTTTAAGGTCCCAATCCAGCAGGATGTAAATGCTGAGGAAACCATCAGGGGATCAGGAAAGGTAACTACATTGGGAATAAAGACCATAGAGGTTGCTGGCTGTGCTCACTGACTCCAAAAAAAACCTTAGTGCCACCTGATGTCCCAGTGACATATTGCACCATATTGTCATCAAGAGCAAGGACTTCTGTTTGAAACAAAGGAGGCAGTGAGAAGGAAAAAGGAGGACAAGAAGGTGAACAAGAAGAAACAACATATGAGAAGGAACCAACAGAAAAATTCAGGAAACATGAAAAACCAAAACAGAAGAACTCCCCCAAGGGATCATGAAGCAGCTACTGAAGAAGCTACCTATAAAGAATTAATGGACTTTACAGAAAGGGAATTTAAAATATGGATGATAAAGACAAGAAAAAGAATAGATGAGAAATTGCAAAGACAGAACCAAAAGTCAGACAAAAGACATGTAGAATATAGAAGAAATATGGCAGAGCTTAAGGAAATAAAGGAGACAATAAGGAAATGTAAAGATGCAGTAGGAAGTATCCAAAATAGGTTAGACCATGGAGAAGAAACAACCTCAAAGCTAGAGAATAAAGTTTTTGAGTTAACCTAAGTAGTTAAAGAAGCAGAAAAGGAGGCTCAGCACCCATAGCACAGTGGTTATAGTGCCAGCCACATGCACTGAGGGCAGGGGGGTTCGAACCTGGCCCAGGCCAGCAAAACAACTGCAACAAAAAAATAGCTCGGCATTGTGGCAGGTCCCTGTAGTCCCAGCTACTTGAGAGGCTGAGGCAAGAGAATCACTTAAGCCCAAGAGTCTGAGGTTCCTATGAGCTGTGACACCCTGGCACTCTACCAAGGGTGACATAGTGAGACTGTCTCCAAAAAAAAAAAAAAGAAAAGAAGCAGAAAAGGAGAGAAAGCAGAACAGGTGCTTAGAGAACTATGAGACTCCATGAAGCATTCAAACATACAAATAATAAGGATCCCTGAAAGGGAAGATTGTCCCAAAGGAAGGGAAGCCCAACTGAAGACTATCATAAATGAAAACTTTCCAGGTTTTACTAAAGACTCTGACACACTCTCTTCAGATAGTTATCAAACCTCGGGTCATCTCAACTCAAACAGAGCTTCTCCAAGACACACACTGTAATGAACCTGTCCAAAATCAAAATGAAAAAGAAAATTCTGCAAGCAGCCAGGAGTAAGTGCCAACTGACATACAGAGGTAGAGCCATTAGGATGACAGCAGACTTTTCAACTAAAACCTGCCAAGCCAGAAGAGCAAGGTCATCCACCTTCAACATTCTTAAACAAAACAATTTCAAGCCCAGAATTCTTCTGCTAAACTAAGCTTCAAAATGGATGGAGAAATCAAATCTTTTGCATATACAAACACTGACGAAATTTGTCACAACAAGATCAGCTCTACAGGAAATACTTAAACCTATTGTACACACTGAACATCACAATGAACCAATACCACAGTAAATACCCAGAAGCTAAAAGTCAAAACATAGCTTCCACAATGGCACAAAGCATGAAACTACACAACACACTTTCACAAAATAAGATGAATAGAACTCTACCACACTTATCAATTCTCTGAGTAAATGTCAACGGACTAAATTCACCACTGAAGAGGCACAGGCTGGCTGACTGGATTCAAAAGCACAAGCCATCCATATGCTGTCTCCAGGAGACACACCCAGACATAAAGGACAAATCAAGACTCAGGGTTAAAGGATGGGAAACAGTATTTCAAGCAAATGAAAATCAGAAAAAAGGAGGGCTGCAATCTTGTTTTCAGATGCAAGTGATTTAAAGCAACTGAAGTTAAGAAAGACAAAGACAGACACTTTATACTGGTCAAAGGAACAATACAACAAGAAAACATTACAATTTTAAATATTTATGTACCCAAGTTAAATGCGCCCAGATTTATGAAATAGACCTTGATGGGTCTAAGCAATGTAATATTCCATAAAAACATAATAGTCAGAGACTTTAATACCCCTCTGACAGAACAAGACAGATCCTCTAAACAGAAACTAAACAAAGATACAAATGTGACCCTTGAACAAATGGGAATAATAGACAAATACAGAACACACCATTCCAAAACTGAAGAATATACATTTTTTCTCATCAGCTCATGGTATGTACTCCAAAGTCAACCACATCATAGGATACAAATCAAACCTCAGCAAAATTAAAAGAATAGAAATTATACCTATTTTTTTTTTTGCAGTTTCTGGCCTGGGCCTGGGTTTGAACTCACCACCTCTGGCATATGGGGCTGGCGCCCTACTCCTCAAGCCACAGGCACCACCAGAAATTATACCTTATATCTTCTCAGACCATAAGGCAATAGAAGTAGAACTAAACTACAACAAAAATGTTCATCCTCACGCAAAGACCTGGAAATTAAACAACCTTACGCTGAATGATAGTTGGGTTCAGGAAGAGATAAATGGAAATTGTTAAATTCCTCAAACATAACAACAATGAAGACATAAGTTCCCAAATCCTGTGAGATACACCAAAAGCAATTTTAAGCTAGGCACAGTGGCTCATGCCTACAATCCCAGCACTTAGGAGGCCATGGAGGCTGGATTGCCTGAACTCACAGGTTTAAGAACAGCCTGAGCCAGAGTGAGATCTATCTCTAAAAAAAATAGCTGGGCGTTGTGGCAGGTTCCTGTAGTTCCCGCTACTTGGGAGGCTAAGGCAAGAGAATCACTTGAGCCCAAGAGTTTGAGATTGCTGTAAGCTATGACACTACAGCACTCTACCAAGCGTGACAAAGTGAAACTGTGCCTCAAGGGGGAAAAAAAGGCAATCTTAAGAGGGAAATTTATTGCATTAGATGCCTACTTTCAAAAAATAGAAAGAGAGTGCATCAATAAACTCATGAACATTCTTAAGGAATGGGAAAAAGAAGAACAATCTGATCCCAAAACCAGCAGAATAAAAGAAATAACCAAAATTAAATCAGATGAATGAAACTAAAAACACAAGAATCATTCAGAAAATAAACAAAAAGTTGGTTTTTTGAAACAATAAATAAAATCAATGAACCTTTGGCCAGACTAATTAGAAACAGAAAAGGAAAATCTCTAATAACCTCAATCAGAAATGACATAGGGTAAATAACAAAGTTTCTAGTACGACAAGAAACTCTATGCCCAAAAATTTGACAATGTGGAGGAAATGGATCAATACCTGGAATCACACCCTCACCCTAGACTTAATCAAGAAAAAATAGATGTCTTAAACAGACCAATTTCAAGAACTGAGATTGAAGAAACAATAAAAAATTTCCCAACAAAAAAATGCCTTGGTGCAGAAGGCTTCACACCAGAATTCTATAAAACCTTCAAGGAAGAGCTTATACCCATACTGCAGATTATTATGCCAAAGAATTGAGAAGGAAGCAATCTTCCCTAACATGTTCTATGAAGCAAACATCTCCCTGATACCAAAACCAGGAAAAGATCTGACTCAAAAGGATAACTTCAGACCAATTTCACTAATGAATATAGATGCAAAATTTTTCAGTAAAATCCTAGCCAATATATTATAGCTACACATTAAAAAAAAAAAAAAGTCATACATCACAATCAAATAGGTTTCATCCCAGGGATGCAAGGATGGTTTAACACATGCAAGTCCAAAAAAGGAATTCACCATATCAACAGAAGCAAAAACAAAAACCATATGAGCCTCTCAAAAGATGCAGAAAAAGCATTCAATAAAATTTAGTATTTTTTTTTTTTTAATTAGAACACTGACAATATAGGCATAGGTGGCACATTTCGGATTGAAGCCATCTATAACAAACCCACAGCTAACATCATACTGAATGGAGTAAAACTGAAAGCTTTTCCACTTAGAACTAGAAGCAGACAAAGTTGTCCTCTATTGCCACTACTATTCAACATAGTGCTGGTAGTTCTAGCCAATACAATCAGGCAAGAAAAGGAAATAAATGGTATCCAAATGGATGCAGAGGAGGTCAAACTCTCACTCTTTGCTGATAATATGATCTTATACTTACAAAACCCCAAAGACCCAACCACAAGACTCCTGGAAGTGATAAAAAATTACAGTAATGTCTCAGAATATAAAGTTAATGTCCACAAATCAGTAGCCTTAGTTTATGCCAATAATAGCCAAGATGAGAAGCTAATCAAGGACACAATGCTCTTCATAGTAGCTTCAAAAATATGAAATACCTAGGAATATACCTAACAAAGGAGGTGAACAACCTCTACAAAGAAAATTATGAAACCCTAAGAAAAGAAATAGCAGAAGATATTAACAAATGGAAGAACATATCATGCCATTGGCTGTGAAGAATCAACATTGTGAAAATGTCTATACTACCCAAAGCAATCTACAGATTCAATGCAATTCCCATTAAAGTACCATCATCGTACTTTCAAGACTAGGAAAAAATAATTCTTCATTTTGTATGGAACCATAAACTTCATAACCAATGCAATTGTAGTAATAAAAACAAAGCTGGGGGGTATCACCCTACCATACTTTTGTCTATATTAGAAGACCATAATGATCAAAACAGCATGGTATTGGCACAAAAATAGAGACACTGACATTTGCAACCAAACAGAAAACCATGAAATGAAACTAACATATAAAAGCCACTAATCTTTGATAAACCAAACAAGAACATTCACTGGAGAAATGAATACCTATTCAATAAATGGTGTTGGGAGAACTAGATAACCACGTGTAAAGGACTGAAACTGAACCTCCATCTCTTACCACTTACAAAAATTGATTCAAGATGAATAAAAGATTTAAATCTAAGGCATGAAACAATCAAAATCCTCAAAGAAAGTGAGGGGAAAACACTTGAGGATGTCAGCATTGGGAAAGATTTTATGAAGAAGACTTCCATGGCAATTGCAATAACAAAAATAAACAAATGGGACTTAATCAAACTGAGTACTAGCTTCTGTACAGCTAAGGAGACAATAACCAAAGCAAATAGACAACCATCAGAATAGGAAAAGAGATTTGCATATTATGAATCAGACAAAAGCTTCATAACTAAGATCTACTGAAACTCGAATTAATCAACAAAAAAAGAGCCAACAATCCCATGTATCAACTGGGCAAGAGAACCTTCTCTAAAGAAAATAGATGAAAGGCTAACTAACATGTGAAAAAATGCTCATTGTCCTTAATCATCAGAGAAATGCAAATCAGAACCACCCTGAGGAATCACCTAACCCCAGTAAGAAAGGCCCACATCACAAAGTCTCAAAACTGCAGATGCTGGCATGGATGTCGAGAGAAGGGAACACTTTTACACTGATGGTGGGACTGTAAAATAATACAAACTTTTGGGAAAGAAGTATGGAGAATTCTCAAAGAACTCAAACTAGACCTCCTATTTGATCCTGCAATCCCATTACTAGGCATCTACCCAGAAGAAAAAAAAATCTTTTTATCATAAGGACATTTGCACTAGACTTTATGGCAGCTCAATTTACAATTGCCAAAATAGGAAACAGCCTAAATGCCCACCAACCCAGGAATGGATTAACAAGCTATGGTATATGTATGCCATGGAATACTATTCAGCCACTAAAAAAAGATGGATACTTTACATCTTTTGTATTAACCTGAATGGAGCTAGAATACATTCTTCTCAGTAAAGCATCACAGTAATGGAGAAGCAAGAATTCAATGTACTCAATTCTAATATGAAGGCAGTAGAAGAGCTAATACAAGGGAGGTGGGGTAGGCAAATTAGGAAGAGGTGAGAAGGGCGAAGGGAAGAGGATGAAGGGTCATAGTGTATGGCAACCTCTTCAGCATGACACACTTATAAGAGGGACTTTATCTAACAAATGAAATCACCGTAACCTAATTCTTTGTACCCTCAATGAAGCCCAAACGGTAAAAAATAAAATAAAATTTAACAAACAAACCAAAAAGAAAATCACTTTCTTTTATAACCATTATAAAGTTATAATTCATTCTGCTTCAAGTCCAACTACTTGTAAAGTGAAAATATTTATATGTTAAATTTTAAGTACAAAAATACAATCTGAAAAAATGCATATTTTTTCAAAATTATATTAGTGATTAAGCAAGTGGTATCCTATTTTTCCTACTAAACAGTAAAAGAAACAGGTAGCCATACTTTGAAGCTTAAAATAATACTCATTATAAGACATGAAACTATAAAAATACTTGAAGAAAGTGCAGGGAAAACTCTTGAAGGAATCGGCCTGGGTGAATATTTTATGAGAAGGACTCCCCAGGCAACTGAAGCAGTATCAAAAATACATTACTAGGACCTGATCAAACTGAAAAGCTTCTGCACAGCCAAGAACATAGTAAGTAAAGCAAGCAGACAGCCCTCAGAATGGGAGAAAATATTTGCAGGTTATACCTCCGATAAAGGTT
Source organism: Nycticebus coucang (assembly GCF_027406575.1). NCBI lineage: Eukaryota > Metazoa > Chordata > Mammalia > Primates > Lorisidae > Nycticebus > Nycticebus coucang. The sequence continues at coordinate 66,432,164 of NC_069792.1, read as the reverse complement.
TAATAACCAGAATCCACAGAGAACTCAAACATATTAGCAAGAAAAGAATAAGTGATCCCATCTCAGGGTGGGCAAGGAACCTGAAGAGAAACTTCTCTAAAGAAGTCAGACACACGATCTACAAACTCATGAAAAAAAGCTCATCATCCTTAATCATCAGAGAAATGCAAATCAAAACTACTTTGAGATACCACCTAACCCCAGTAAGAGTAGCCCACATAACAAAATCCCAAAACCAGAGATGTTGGCATGGATGTGGAGAAAAGGGCACACTTCTACACTGCTGGTGGGAATGCACACTAATATATTCCTTCTGGAAGGATGTTTGGAGAATACTTAGAGACCTAAAAATAGACCTGCCATTCGATCCTATAATTCCTTTACTAGGTTCATACCCAGAAGACCAAAAGTCACAATATAACAAAGACATCTGTACCAGAATGTTTATTGCAGCCCAATTCATAATTGCTAAGTCATGGAAGAAGCCCAAGTGCCCATCGACCCACGAATGGACTAGCAAATTGTGGTACATGTATACCATGGAATACTATGCAGCCTTAAAGAAAGATGGAGACTTTACCTCTTTCATGTTTACGTGGATGGAGCTGGAACATATTCTTCTTAGCAAAGTATCTCAGGAATGGAAGAAAATGTATCCAATGTATTCGGCCCTACTATGAAGCTAATTTATGGCTTTCACATGAAGGCTAAAACCCAACTATAGCACAAGACTATGGGGAAGGGGCCAAGGAAGGGTAAGGGAGGAGGGAGCTTAGGGTGGAGAGAGGGTGATGGGTGGGGCAACACCTACGGCACATCTTGGAATGGGTACAGGCAGAACTTACTAAATGCAGAATATATATGTCTACATACAATAACTAAGAAAATGCCATGAAGGCTACGTTGAACAGTTTGATGAGACTATTTCAGGCTGTATATGAAACCAGCACATTGTACCCCTTGATTGCACTAATGTACACAGCTATGATTTAACAATAAAAAAAATAAGCTGAACATAAAAAGATGCAAACTTTTCTCATTTATATTATCAATAATTATTCTGCTATTACCATGCTAGAGAAAGATACTGTTTAAATAAATAAGAGTTTGAAAATTGTAAAATAATAATAATAATACTCATTATAAATTATTTTTAATGTCTTTCCCAATATCACCATCAAATCATTACAAAATCATTTCATCATTATAGTCATTACTCTTTCCTTTGACTAAATACATAGTTTTTATTTATTAAAAGTTTTCATCTTAAAAGGAAATAAATGAAAGAAATATTTCATAAAATCTTGTTGAATTAGTACTATCATATGTCCTACACTTCATTTATTCTTTCTACACCCTAAATGTACCTCAAGAGACTTTATTAATTCTTAAGGATGTCTACACATGAAAGAGCTACAAAATTAAAACAAGAGGTTATTTTATTGTGTTCTCTTAGGAGATTACTAAAAGAATTTTTTAAATGGCTTTATAATTAAATTTTAAGCTATGAAATATCAGTATTCTCATTATCCTACTTCATTAGCTTAGTTAGATCAAACTGCACTGAGTTTAATCCTTTGGAGCTGAGATAAGTCAAAGAAATGTATTTAGATCCTTTGAGAGTAAAAGCCTTCTATTACATAAGGAATTTAACATACTTTTGATAGTCCAATTTAAAAGAAGGAATTAAACTCAATAGTCATGTTATCTAGAATAGAGACTACCTCTATACATTCAATTCAACGGAACACTTTGCCATGTTAATTAAAATGCTCTTACAACAGATCTTTTACCTAAATAAAATGTAGAAAAACTAACAAAAGAAATGCAAGGCTGAATTCCTTGAGCAAAAATCTACATTATTTTTTATTATCTTTTATTCCCCTGACACTCAGATTTAAGAAAAATATGAGAAAAGTGGAGAATACTGCCCTGGTTCCTTTCGTCTTCTATAAACCATCCCCATCACCCCAATCCATAACAAATAAAGAGATTTAGAGTGGGTCACAATACAAAATGGTTTCAAAGGGTGTTCTGTCTTTTCTCAGTATTTAATTTACTGATTAAAAGTTTCCTCAGCATAAAGAGACCATATATTAGAAACTGAAAAATATATTTTCAAGTAGTTAAACAATAATCTTATGTCATTAAGACTTTTGTTTCTTGTCTAAATGGGGTAACAAGAACCATATTTCTCCTCCTACACAAAACAAGCAAGCAAAAACAAACAAAATATATCAAAGAATGGTTTGTAAGAGATTTGCCATCAGGTGACAAAGGACAGTGATAGCTGAAAGATAGGAAATAAGATAAGTTCTATAATTACTCCAGACTGTCTAAGAAAAAGACAAATGCTCAATGAAATGGATAAAAAATTTATTTGCAGAAAATTCTTCACTATTGGCAAGAACAGTAGTTGTTTTCACCAGTGAGACTTCAAAAATACTTAATTGACAGGATATTGATTAAAGACTCAGGAAAGGCTTTCCTCAATAGGAGAGAATAATTAATGCTGAACCAAGCATTGCTCCAGATCCATCCAACAAATCACAAAAGAAAATTTAAAAGTATCAAACTGATTTTGTAAGGACTTAACTACATCCAGAAAAAGCCTCAAGGAAATGAAACACAGAAATGGTAGAATAGCCAACACAAAACAAAGTAAAATTTGCAATGTCTGGCATCTAACCTAAAGTACCAGACATGCAAGGAGTCAGAAAAACACACATCATAATGAGACAAATCATTGAAAGCAACCCAGAACTCAGAGAGATTTTCAAATTAGCAAAGGAGAACATCAAATAGTTATTACAACTAAGTTCTATACATTCAAAAAGTCAAACAGAGTGTGGAATATGTATCTTATAGTCCTAAATTAAAATTCTAATCATAAAAACTACAATATCTGAGATTTAAAAAAGAAATACACTGAATGGTATAACTATCAACAGCAGATTTAACACTGCAGAAGAAAAGATCAGGAAATTTGTATGCATAATAATATAAAGTATACAAAATAAAAGAGAAAAAGTAAAATTATGTTTAAAGAAAAGATAATAATTGAGCAGTAGGATAAACTTCAAGCAACATAATATATAGGTAATGGGAATTCCCAATGGAGAGTAGAGAAAGGAGGGAACAGGAAAAATATTTTTAAAACTAATGGCCAAAATTCTACCTACCTCTATGAAAGTATAACCTTAAATATACAAATAGCAAATATGTGAGAAATGAAGAAAAATACAGCAGAAACCATCATAATTAAATTGCACAAAACTAGTGATTTAAAACAAATTTTAAGCAGCCAGAGGAAAAGGATACGTTATACACAATAAGAAAAACAATAAGAATGACATTGCAGTTCTCACTGGAAACACTAAAAGGGAGAAAGCAATTAAGAAAATCCTTTAAATATTGAAAGAAAGAAGAATTTAGGGGAGGCAGAGCAAGATGGAGGACTAGAGCCCTCCAATGACTATACCCCTGACAGAACACCAAATTAAACAACTCTGGATGCAAGAAATCACCTTCACAAGAACTAAACATCAGGAGAGTGATAGTAGCACTTAGTTTTAGCATAAAAACAAGAAAAGATATGTTGAAGAGAAGGGGAAGAACCATCTAACCTGGCCTAAACCTCCTCTTCCCCTAACCCCAGGCAGCACAATCAAGGATAGAGAATCCTATGCTTGGAAAAGGAAAACAAAGTGAGTATCAAACTATGCATGCACTGGAACTCACTGCTGTCCTATTAGAATGGAATACAGACAGCACCAAGCAGAATCCCACTAGCGCCTGCAAAAGTAACATTTAGACCACGCTAGGCCAAAGGGGAATCCGCCATCCTACTAGTAGAAAACTAATTCTGGTCCACTTCAACACTAGCTCACAAAATTGGCCTGGAGCCTGAATAAATCTCGGCAGCACCAGGCTTAGGTAAGCTCCAGTGCTGTGTTAGTTTCAAAAGCTGTGTGCTTTGGGTATAACCCAGCAAAATAGAGACTTCTGTGCTCATGGAACTGCTGTATCACCCTTCCCCCAACTTCAGTAAAATGTAGAAACTCCTTCCCCTCCGAAAGAGGAAAGAAGAACATGTGGGTGAAAGTTAGAGAAGGCTGGCATTCCCCCTGAAATTTTGAGCAGGTTATGGCCCCGAGTTTCAGCTCTTCCTCAGCAATGCATGCCAATAGTAGCAAAGGGGGGTTGGAATGCCCAGCAGAGAAGATAAGAAAATAGTCTGGGAGGTGTGTAGTTAGAGATCGATAGATTAGAGACAAGAATATAAATAAAACTAGAAAGTAATTTGATAGTTGCCCCTATAGATACCTGCAGTCGCAAGTCAAGACCTGAAGGCTGTAACTTTCCTTCATTAAATTTCCCCCAAAGAATTCTTTGATTTGTACCTTAGTACTCCTCTGTCCTTCAGCCTGATAACTTTGTTCCCTAAACAAAGAACTGCTTGTTTAATTGAAGCATGAAGCTGTTGCCTTTTCATTTTTTGTCTTGTGATACACACCCCTAATTTTCTAAATAAATAGCCGTGGATACTGGGCTCAGAACAGCACCTGTTAGCCTCACAGGGGGGCTGGCACAGTGTTGGTGTCCTCTCTCACAGGTCAGAACACCATGTGTGTAAATTTCACAGTGCTTTCTTCCCTTAGTCTGCCAGACCCCTGGGCAGTTGGGCAAGGTTCCCACTTAAGGAGAAACCTCCAGTCCACTGCATCGCAGTTCTGTTCTTGAGTTGCTACAAGAGTCCAATGGACTTTGTCTTGCAACCAGGTACCAGGCAGCTATAGTGAACAAAGCACCAGGCAGAATCACCAAGTCTCCCAATTCTAGGCTATTACTCTCAGGTGCCTTCTAATTGCATGATGGGCCAGAAAAGAATCTACTTTCCTGGCAGAAAAAATCCAAGTGTTTGGTAGGCTTCACTATCCACTGACTATAGAGACCTTAGGCCTCAAATAAACATCAGTGGCAGTCAGACAGTAGTGGCCATGGGTCTTGGGCAACCCCAAGTAGAGTACTAATCTGAGGGGCCACAGCCTTAGGGTGTAACCAACATGATACCATACTCAGAGGCCCTGAAAATGCCCATGTCACCCTTCCCTCAACTCAAAGCAGCAGAAAGACCCTCCTACTGCTTGGGGGAAAAAGAAGGAAAAGAGTGAGAGACTGTGTCAGGAAACCCAAAGAATCTCCCTTATCTTCTCCAAGTCTATCAGGGATAGGTATCTAGGAATCTGCAGGAGTTACAGAATACCTTGATTTAGGGCACCCTCCAGGGCTGACACAGCTGCAGTGACCATAAGTATAGGTAACTCTACCCTTTGAATTCTTCAAAGGCCCTACTGGACCAAACAAAGCCAGACTCCAAAGACTACAATAAACCTACATCTTTTTTGTTGTTGTTGGAGACAGAGTCTTGCTCTGTCACCTGGGATACATTGCTAAGGCCTCAGCCTAGCTCACAGCAACCTCACACTCTTGTGAGCAAGCCTCCTGTCTCAAGACTCCTGAATAGTTGGAACGATAAGCATATGCCATCACACACAAGGTTAATTTTTCTATTTTTAGTAGAGATGGGGGTCTCCACTTTGCTCAGGCTGGTCTCAAACTCCTGACCCTCGAGTGATCCTCCTGCCTCAGCCTCCCAGAATGCTGAAATAACAAGCATAAGGCAATACCTACCTCTTTGATGAGTGGACATCAACGAACATCCAGAAGTATCAAGAACATTCAAGAAGGCTAGGTGTGGTAGCTTATGCCTGTAATCCTAGCACTTTGAGAGGCCGATAAAAGTGGATTGCCTGAGCTCACAGGTTCAAGACCAGCCTGATCCAGAGTGAAACCTCATCTCTAAAAAAAAAAAAATAGCAGGGCATTGTGGCAGGCACCTGTAGTCCCAGCTAATCAGGAGGCTGAGGCAAGAGAATCGCTCGAGCCCAAGAGTTGCTGTGAGCTATGATGCCACAGCACTCTACCAAAGGTGAAAAAGTGAGACTCCATCTCAAAAAAAAAAAAGAACATTCATGAAAATATGACCTCAACAAACAGACTAAATGAGGCACAGTGACCAACCCAAGAGTGATAGATAAGTGATCTCTCAGATAGGAAATTCAACATAGTTGTTATGAGAAAGTTCAGCCAAACTTCAAGAGAACACAGGAAAGGAATTCAGAAATTCATCAGCGAAATGTAACAAAGAGATTAAAATAATGAAAACAAACATTCTGCTGCTAAAAAACTCAACTGACAAACTGAAAACTACATCAGAGTATCTCAACAATAGAAATGACCTACCAGAAGAAACAAGTAGTGAGCTTGAAAAATGCACACAGGATTAAAAAAAAAAAAAAAAGAACAAAAAACAAAGAATAATTACAAGATCTAGAAAATAGCTTCAAAAGAGTGACTGGCCTTAAAGAAGAACTAGAAAAAGAGATCAGGATACAAAATTTAATCAAAGAAATAATAACAAAGAATATTCTAAAACTAGAGAAAGAAATGAATATCCAGGTACAATAAAGTCAAAGTACACCAAGCAGATTTAACTTAAATAAGACTACTTCAAGACGTATAATAAACTATTAAAGGTCAAGGACAAAGAAGGATCCCAAGAGCAACAAGAGAATAAAAACAAATAACATAAAATAACATATAAAGGAGCTCCAATAAATAAGGAAACAGATTTCTAGGCAGAACTTTACAGTGCAGGAAGAAGTGAGATGTCACGTCAAAGTGCTGAAGGAAAATTTCCAGCTGAGAATACTGTACCCAACGAAAGATATCCTTCAAACATGAAGGATAAATACAGAATTTCCAGGTCCTCCCTCCCCAAAAAAATCTTGAGGGAATTCAGCACCATCAGAACTGCCTTATGAGAAATGCCAATAGGGAGTTGTTCAGTCTGGAAAAAAAAAAAAAAAAAAACACTATCATTTAACAATAAATCACATGAAGATATAAAATTCACAAGTAAAAATAAGTACACAAATTCAAACTACACTAACACTGTGATTGTGGTGCATATGCCACTCATATCTTTAATATTTAGACTAAAAGACAAATCCACCAAACATAATAATAACCACGAAAATTTCTTAAAAGATGAGAAATATAAAAAGATATAAAGTGAGACAGTGAAAAGTCAATAACTAGGGCAGTAAAGACTTAAAGTGCAGAGTTGATCTTCTGTCTAGATCATCTGTCCATTCCTAAACATGATGTGTGGGAGAACCCTAATGTTATTCTCCTACAGACCATCTCTTCCTTTAAATCTAATAACGTTTGCTTTATATGTTTGGTTGCTGTTTGTTGAAATTAAACTAGATATGAAATCAAAATAGACTCTAGAACAAATAGACCTAATTGACATTTACAGAACATTTCAACCAACTGCCTCAGAATACACAACCTTCTTATCAATACATGGAACATTCTCCAGAATAGACCATATGTTAGGCCACAAGTTTCAACAAATTCAAAAAAGTAAAAATCATACCAAGTATCTCTTCTGACCAAATGGGAATAAAACAAGAAATCAGTAACAAGAGAAACATAGAAAACTACACAAATACATGGAAATAAAACAACATTCTCCTAAGAATCGGGTCAAGGAAGAAATTAAGATAGAAATTTAAAAATTTCTTGAAATAAATGTAAATGGAAACACAACATACCAAAACTGATGTTATAAACAGCAAAAGGAATACTAATACAAAGCTTAAAGTTTCAATTTTAAAAAAGCATAAATACTTCAAGTAATATTATGACGTACCTTAAAGAACTAGAAAGCAAGAACCAACCTAACCCAAAATTAGTAAAAGATCAGAGCAGAAATAATTAAAATTGAGACAAAAAGTCCAAAAACGACAGAACAAAGAGTTGGTTTTTTTTGAAAGAATGAGCAAAACCAACCTTTAACTAGACTAATAAAAAAAGAGACAGCCCAAATAAATGAAATCACAAGCAAATACCACTGAAATACAAAGAATCACTGGAGGCGGAAAAACAAAAAGCAAAATACAAAAAATGATATTACAGCTGATATCACAGAAATACAAAGGATCATTAGAAATAACTACATGCCAATACACTGGAAAATACAGAAGAATATATAAATTCCTAGTCACATTCAACCTACCAATCATACTGAACAGGGAAAAAAATGAAAGCCTTTCTTCTAAGATCTGGAACAAGACAAGAATGCCCACTTTCACTACTGTTATTCAAAATAGTACTGGAAGATCTAACAAGATCATTTAGGCAAAAGAAAGAAATAAAGCGCCTCCCCCCTCAAAAAAAAAAATTGTAAAGTGAGAAGTCAAATTGTTCTTCTTTGCAAATGAAAGGATCCAATATATAGAAAACCCTAAAGTTTCTACCAAAAACTTAAGAACCCATAATAAATGAACTCAGTAAAGTTGCCAGATATAAAATCAACACACAAAAATCAGTAACACTTCTATAAGCCAACAGTGAAAAATCTGAAAGAAATCAAGACATCTGAAAGAAGCAATCTTATTTCCAATGCTAATAAAATAAAATAGGGCAAGTTTGGTAGTTCACTCCTGTAATCCTAACACTTCAGAAGGCCAAGCCCCCGTGATTACTGGAGGCCAGTAGTTCAAGACCAGGCCGAGCAACAGAGTGAGACCCTTCCTCTAAAAAGAATAAAAAAATTATCCAGGCACAGTGGCATGCACCTGTAGTACCAGATACTCAGGAGGTAAGACAGAAGGGTTGCTTGAGACCGAGTTTGAGGCTACAATGAGCTATAATGATGCCGCTGCACTCTTGCTTGGACAACAGACGGTAACCCTGTCTCAAAAAATAAACAAAATATAAATTAAATTAAAATACCTAATGAAAACATAGAGGAAATAAATTGAAGAAACTACAAAAAGATTGAAAGATATCCCATTCACATATATTGGAAGAATTAAAATTGTTAAAATGTCCATACTACCCAAAGTGATCTACAGATTCAATGCAATCCCTATGAAAACACCAATAATATTCTTTAAAGAAATACAAAAAGCAATCTTAAAATTCATATAGTCATGAAAGACCCTAAATAGCCAAAGAAATGAACAAGAAAAAAACAAAGCTGGAAGCATCACATTAACTGACTTCAGAACATACTACAAAGCTATAGTAACCAAAATGGCATAGTACTGGCATAAAAACAGATACAAACCAAGGGGGCAGAATAGAGAACCCAGAAATAAATCCACACATTTGTAGCCAACTCATTTTTGACAAAGGTGCAAAGAACATACATTGAGGATAGGACAGTCTCTTAAACAAATCGTACTGGGAAAATTGGATATCTACACATAAATGAATGAAACAAGACCTCTTTTTTCTCACCATACACAAAAATCAATCCAAAGAGGATTAAAGACTTAAATCTAACCACTGGAAGCTATACCACTATTACAAAAAAAAAAAAAAAAAAATTGGAGAAATGCTTCATAACATTGCTCTAGGCAGGGATTTCTTGAATAAGACCTATTGTGTTAAGTGAAATAAGCCAGGCACAGAAAGACAAATATCACAAATTCTCACTCATATGTGGGATCTAAAAAAAAAAAAAAACTGATCTCATATAGGCATTGAACAGAATAGTAGGGACCAGAGGCGGGAAAGGGTAGAGGGAAGAATGAATGAAAAGAGGTTGATTAATGCATACAAAAATACAGTTAGAAGGAAACATTTCTAGTGTTCAGTAGGATAACACAGTGACTACGGTTAGTAGTAATTTATTGTATATTTCAAAATAGCCGGAGGATTTAGACTATTCCCAACACACATGCACACACACACAAAAAAAAATGATAAATGTTTGAGGTGATGGATATCACAATACCCATTTTTGATCATTACACATTGCATGCTTGTTCTCATTATCATATGTACCACATTAATACGCACAACTATTATGTAGCCATAAAAATTAAAATTTAAAAAAATTTAAAACCTAAAGAATAAACCTGTCAAATTAGAGACCTATATACAGGAAAAATATATAATTTTAAAATGAATGCAAAAATTTTGGTAGAAAAAATTTAAAGTATTCATTACACACAGACTTGCAGAAAAGAAATGTTGGAGAGAATCTTTGAGAGACAAAATATCATACCAGATGTAAATACAAATTGCACAAAGAAATGACTGGTACCAGAAATGGCAACTGTAAGAGTAAATATACATTTTTCATTATTATTTAATGAAAATAATATACAAAAATTGTGGGGTTAATAAAAGAGGTCAAAGTAAAATATGACATCAGTAATACAGAATCCAAAAAGGAGAGATGGAAGTTCACTATTGTAAGCTTCTCATACAATAAATGAAATGGTGTAATATCAGTTGGAGGCTGACTATAATAATTTAAAGATGTATTCTACAAATCCTGAAGCAATGAATAAAATAACAAAACAGAATTATAGCTATTAAGCCAACAAAGGAGAAAATATGAATCACAAAAAATACGTGAATAATCCCAAAGAAGTCTGAAAAAGTAAAAATAAAGAAAAAATGAGACAACTGAAAAACAAAAAGCAATATGATACAATGAAACCAAATAAGTCAAACATCATATGAAATGTAAATTATATAAACACCCAATTAAAAGATATTGTCAGATTACATAATAAAGCAAGACCCAACTACATGCTGCCTATAAACAAAGTACTTTAAATATAAGACACAATAAGTTTTAAGAAAAAGAACAGTAAAGCATACATCATCTTAGAAATTCTATTACCTGGATGGTATTAGACAAAGTGGATTTCAGAGCAAAGACTATTACCAGTAATCAAGAAGTTCACTTAATTATGATGAAGGGTTCAATTTAATAATAGGACATAGCAATCCTAATATTCATGCACCTAAAAACAATGCCTAAAAATACATAAAATAAAAACTAATGCAACTTTAAGGAGAAATAAACAAATACAAGTTTTGTTATATAATTTAACACCCCTCTCTTAATAAATGATAGGATAGGCAGAAAATCAACAATGATATATAGTAGACTTAAATAATTATATCAATCAACTTTGCCTAATGGACATTTAAAAATACTCTAGCCAAAAACAGAGGAATATATATCCTTGTCAAGTGTAAATGGAACATTTATCAAAATAAATTATATTCTAAGCTATAAAATAAGTATCAATAAATGTCAAAGGATTGGCTCAGCGCCTGTAGCTCAGCAGCTAGGGCACCGGCCACATACACTGGGGCTGGCAGGTTCGAACCTGGCCCCAGCCTGCTAAAACAACAATGACAACTACAACAAAAAAACAGCCAGGCAGCATGGCCTGGTGGGCACCTGTAATCCCAGCTACTTAGGAAACTGAAGCAAGAGAATTGCTTAAGCCCAAGAGTTTGAGGTTGCTGTGAGCTGTGACGCCATCATGAGCACCATAGTGAGACTCTGTCTCCAAAAAAAAAAAAAAGAAAGAAAGAAAGAAAAGAAAAATTAGAAAAGCAAAAAATTAAACTCATGTAAACACAAGAAAAAAATAATAAAGATCAAAGGAAAAATCAACAATGAGAAAATTAATAAAACCAAAAGTTGGTTCTTTAAGAAGATCAATAAAGGGCGGCACCTGTGGCTCAGTGAGTAGGGCACCGGCCCCATATTCTGAGCGTGGCAGGTTCAAACACAGCCCCGGTCAAACTGCAACAAAAAAATAGCTGGGTGTTGTGGCGGGCGCCTGTAGTCCCAGCTGCTTGGGAGGCTGAGGCAAGAGAATCACATAAGCCCAAGAGTTAGAGGTTGCTGTGAGCCCTGTGACGTCATGGGCGGTACAATGAGACTCTGTCTCTACAAAAAAAAAAAAAAGGAGATCAATAAAGGAAAAAAAGAGACAACACTCCAATCACCAATATCAGGAATGAAAGATGTGGCATCGCTAGATTTACAGACATTAAAACAATAATAACAGAATACTATGAAAAATACTACGACAACTTATGAGGAATTAGATAAATTCCTTGAAAGATACAACTATGAAACATTATTCAAGAAAGAAATAGATAACCCAAATAACCCTATAAGGAAATTGAAACGCTACATAAAAACCATCCCAGCAAATAAAACTGCATGCCCAGATGGCTCCACTGATGAAGTCTTACAAACATTACGTAATAAAATAATACTAGTACAAATTCCCAAAACATGACAAGAAGTACTTCCAAAATCATTTTATGAAGCCAGCATTTTCCTAACCAAATCCAAGGAAAAGCATACAAAAAAAATAGAACAAGAAGAAGAAGAAAACTACAGATACTAAACTACAGATACTATGCCTTCTCTTAAATATAGAAGAAAAAAATTTTTTTTAATTTTATCAAATCAGCTGGGTATGGTAGTGAGCACCTGTAATTCCACTCAGCTACACAGGAAATTAAGGTAGGAGGATCACTTAAGCCCAGTTGTTCAAGTGCAGCCTGGGCAACATAATGAGATCTCTTCTCTTTAAAAAAATAAATAAATAATGGTGGCACCTGTAGCTCAAGTGGCTAAGGTGCCAGCCACATACACCAGAGCTGGCAGGTTCGAAACCGGCCCGGGCCTGCCAAACAATGACAACTACAACCAAAAAACAGCCAGGCATTGTGGCAGGCACCTGTAGTCCCAGCTACTTGGGAGGCTGAGGCAAGAGACTAGCTTAAGCCAATCTGAGGTTGCTGTGAGCTGTGACGACACAGCACTCTGCCCAGGGCAATAGCTTGAGACTTTGTCTCAAAAATAAATAAGTAAACAAATATTATATCAAATCAAGTCCATTAACTTATGAAGAGGATAAAAATGGGGTTTATCATGAAAAATGGGGTTTATCTGAAGAACACAAAGTTGTTTTAACATTCAAAAATTAATCAATGTCCTTTATCATATTAACAAAGAAAGAAAAAACACAAAATTTATCTCAAGACAGAGAAAAACCATTTGACAAAATCCAACCCCTCCCCATGATCGCATTAATGTACACAGCTATGATTTAATAATAAAATTAAAAAAAAAATCCAACCCCTATTCCTGATCTAAAAAAACAAAAGACCTCAGCAAATTACGAATAGATGGTATCTATGAAAACCTTACAATTAACATTATAGTTAATAGTGAAAGATTGAATGCTTTTCCTCTAAGATTAAGAACAAAATAAGGATGCCTGCTTTTACCATTTTTATCCAAAATTATACTGTAGTTTCTAGCCAATGCCCTTACTCAAGAAGAAAAAATAATCAGATAAGCTAGGGTTTAGAAATAAGGGTTCAAGGTCTTGGCAAAACAAAATAATGAAAAAAGAGGAAAAATGAGAGAATGAAATAAGGAACTGATTCCCACAAGTATGTTTAAATAATGTATGTAAATATATCAACCCCATTAAAAAACTAAGAAAATAACTAGGTGATAAAGACTGATGAATATAACTAGGTGATAAAAATTGATGAGTAGACAAATTCAAATTTAAAAGAACTTACTGAGACACACATTTTCAAATATTGCTTTTGCTAATTTCAACAAAGCATTCTTTAGGTAGTATTAGCATATTTTCTAAAGTGAATGAATAACCACAGAAATTTCATATAAATATGAAACAAAATTCTTAACATTTCCTCTTTAAATTCCATAGTCAAATGCTTATTCCATTAATGTTAAAATAATAACATAGGGGAATGTAACTTTAAAAGTTACAAAACACAAAAAAGAAACTTAAACCTGGAAAAAGCCTCTTTAAAAAGAACAGGAAATGTGCCAAAGGAAGACCAGATCTACAAAGTTTGTAAAAGTATGTGTGGTATAGAGAAAGCTGTATCAAAACTCTGCAATTCATCAGTTGTGTGGCTTTAAGAATGAACATCATGGCCAGCCTTAATGGCTCACACCTGTAATCCTACCACTCCGAGAGGCTGAGGCAGGTAGATTGCTTAAACTCAAGAGCTGCACACCAGCCTGAGCAAGAGTGAGACCTTGTCTCTACTAAAAATAGGAAAAATTAGCCAGGAGTCATGGCAGGCACTGTAGTTACAGCTACTCAGGAGACAGAGGCAAGAGGATCATTCAAACCCAGGAGTTTAAGGCTGCTATGAGCTATGACATTACAGCACTCTACCCTGGCAACAGAGTAAGACTCAGTCTCAAAAAAAAAAAAAAAAAAGAAACTATTCTTTCTGGATCTGTTTTCCCACTTATAAAATGAAGGAATGAGTCCAACTGAAAGTCTAAGATCCTGTGATTCTAATCAAAATGATAAGCTAACTGACGTGAAATAATGAGACAAATATATTTTTAATTCATTAAAAATATTTAAAACAGGCTCAGTGCCTATAGCTCAGCAGCTAAAGGCACCAGCCACATACACAGGAACTAGCGGGTTCGAATCCAGCCCGGGCCTACCAAACAACAATGACAACTGCAACAAAAAAATAGCCAGGTGTTTTGGCAGACACTTGTAGTCCCAGCAACTTGGGAGGCTGAGGCAAGAGAATCGCTTAAGCCCAACAGTTGGAGGTTGCTGTGAAAAGTGAGATTCTGTTTCAAAAAAAAAAAAATTTTTTTAAACAACTTCTATCTAAAATAAAGACAATATAGAAGGTTTAGTTTTTTTGGTTATTCTGAATATCATTTTCAGTTATCTTTACTTTATTCACAATAAGCTAAACTATATGAGAATTGTCATACGTAATTTTCATTTCTGTACCTTGTTTGAGCGTAATGACACTCGACCTCCACAACGAGCACAGAACTTTGTTTGGCAATATGAACAGTTATGGCCACATCCATCAGCAAACTTTGTTTTGTGGCATATACCACAAGTTGGGGCATCACCCTTCTGTTCTTGCTGTTGTTGTGATTCTTCTCCCATCTTCTTTACCTGTTCCTTATACATTTCAAACTGCTGATGCAGTTTTCTGCAGAAAAAACAGATAAGAAAAAATTGGTTTCCTGATGTTCTCTTAAAAAAAAAAAATTATCATAATCTATAGGCACAATTTTATAACCAAAAAAATAGTTAGGATGAAAATAAAATGAGTAAAATTTAATTTTCTGACAACAGATTAACATCTTGAAAGATATATCATAAAAGTGTCGCAACTAGTTCTACCTTCTCATATATACAGCAATTTAATAACCAACTAATGCAATCTATGTTTATAGAGGTATTTCTCTGAATTATATATACAAGATATATAATTCTAAAATTTCTCTCACTTGCAATATATTTTCAATCACATGCTGTCAAATATTTAAAATGTTGTTTTCCTACAGTTAAACTTTAGAAGTATAGATAGCTAATTTGACTTACACAGTGAACCCAAAGCCTATCATTGTGAAATATAGTCTCAACTGGATTCATAGGAAGAATCCAAACAGAGGGTAAAACACTGGATGAGTGCTCAGACTAATTGTTTAAATCTTCAACAGTCTGGACATTAGTTAGCTATAAAAACACACTGAAATATTAGTAGCCTAACAAATGAAGTTGTGCAAATAAAATGCCAAGTTTATTTTAAAAATAAAACAACAGTATAAGAAAAAAATGCCTAGAAAAGGATATTATTTACTCTATTTAAAAATAAATACTCATAACTGGTCTGAAGTTATCTCAGTTGATGGTTCAGTCAGTTACAGATCAAATCCTTTGTTTATTCATTCCCTTCTTCTCACTACTGCACTTACTAGTCTTAAATATGACAGATAGATAGATAGATAGATAGATAGATAGATAGATAGATAGATAGATAGACAGATAGATAATGGTAAAACTTTTCTATAGTTTTTGAGGAAAATTTAATATATTTAAAAACTATGATTAGTTCATTTTGTGTTGAAAAAACTGTAAATAATGTGACTCCCATCCTATCAATGACAAAAGGCTAAAAAATCTATAAAATCTTAACTTTTCTGGAACCAATCAGAGACTTGAGATTATAAGGCAAACTATCTGAATTCCAAAGAGTAACAAGCCTCTCCAAGGAGAAAGATAACACAGTTGCACCTTTGGCAGAATTCAAGAGAATGAGGTGGCTATTACACAGGCAAGTAAGAGTAAAACAGTCAAAATTTAAATAAATTGTTAAAAGCCAAGAGTAGGTTAGCACAACAGTTTGAAATACCTTAATGGACCCAGATTCAAAGGAAGTTTATATTCACTAATAAGGACTTTTTCACAGTCCTCCACCGGTGCTCATAAGGAAAACTGGGAGCAGGGCATGAAAACAACAGCAATAACAAAAGCCTCCCCCTCTTGTTCTGGAAATGCATGTGTGCAGGTATAAAGGAGGTGACTAGTGGCTTCTAGGACATAGGCACAATCCCCAGACCTCTTCTCCTGAAAAAGCAAAAATTTTTTAAAACTGAAAAGGAAAGTAAATTCTGTCATCCATAGAGAATATACTAAAATCCACTTCACTTAGCAAAAGGCTGAAGAGAAAAAAACCTCTCTCTACCCATGGAAAAAGGACAAGAAACCACCTTAAGCCCAAGATGCTACCCAAATACAAATCAGAGGCAGCGCCTATGGCTCAAGGAGTAGGGAGCCAGCCCCATATACTGGAGGTGACGGGTTCAAACCCAGCCCCAGACAAAAACTGAAAAAAAAAAAAAAATTCCAAATACAAATCAGAGGGTGTTTCGCACTAAGACAGGAGAGGAAACTACCACACCAAACCATATGAGAAGATTTGCTTCCAAGAGGAGAGAATGAGAAACCTGCACAAGCCCCCATTCTCAAGACTCATATGGACAGGGCCTGTCAAAGATGGAGGGTAAAAAATACTATCACATGGCCAGCATCAATAATAATAATAATAATAATAAGCACTAGTAATGTACAGCTAAGACGGGAAAAGAGGATGGCACAGATTGTGTGGCTAAGAGAATAGCAAAAATACTGAAACAACCGCTACACCAGCATCCATCCTAAGCAAAAGGCAACACCACACCTCTGACAGAAGAACTTGAAGGTTGTGGTACACTAAAGACGCACCCACAGACCCAGCTTCCAGAATAGCACCTGCAGATACAAGCTCCAGGCGCACACAGTACCATGCCAACACCCTGTGGTCCTAGACTGTAGGCCAGGGGTCCTCAAACTACGGCCCGCCGAGGACATTAATCTGGCCCGCCTGGTGTTTTTGCCACAGCTGCCTGTCCTGCTTAGTAGCTGACTTGTCCCCTGAGGCCGCACATGTGTGGAATGTGAGCCAACTCTCCGACTCTGTTACTTCTCTCTGTCTCTCCCTCCCAGGTGTTATTGCCATCCTGCTTAGCAACCCACTGTTCCGGCCACAGTGCGCATGTGCAGAATGTGCCTCACACTCTCCAATTCCCCTCCTACTCTCCGACTCTGCTCCTTCTCTCTCTCTCCCTTCGTCCCTCCTTCTCTCCGTCTCTCGACTCCTCATCTCAGTCTCTGGTGTAATCCGAGGAGTCACCAGGTTGCCCGTGCAGAGCCTGCTGCTGCCTAAGGACTGAGGTAAGAACAAGTTAGGATTTTTTTTTTTTTTTGAAGTTAGGAGGTCTTTTTTTAATTTTTATTTTACAGTTAGTAGGGTGTCTTTTTTGCAGTTAAGCTGGGTCTTTTTTTTCTGAAGTTAGAAGGTCTCTTATTTTTTTGCAGATAGGGGGCACCTTTTTTGAAGTTAGAAGAGCCTTTTTTTGAAGTTAGGAAAAGCTTTTTTTTTAAGTTGGTTAGTTGCTTGGGGGTAGTTTCAAGGGGGGTTGCAATACTGTGATAACGCAAATAGTCACCGCTCAGTGCTAATGCAAATTGTCAGTGCTCAGAGGTAATGCAAATGGTAAGAGCTCAGAAGTAATGCAAATAGTCAGCGCTCAGTGGTTATGATAATTGTAAGTACTCAGTGTTAATGGAAATTGTTAGTGCTCAGTATTTTGTTTTTGCTGTACAAATTTTATTTTTTTCTATTAATTCATAGCTGTGTACATTAATGCAATCATGGGGCACCATACACGGTTTTATAGACCATTTGACACATTTTTATCACACTGTTTAACATAGCCATCCTAGCATTTTCTTAGTTATTCTGTTAAGTCATTTATAGTCTACATTTACTAAGTTTCATATACACCCTTGTAAGATTCACCGCAGGTGTAATCCCACCAATCACCCTCCTTACACCCACGTCCCCCTCCCTCCCCACCCTTTCCCCTACTCTTTTTTTTTATTATTATTAAATCATAGCTGTATACATTAATACAATCATGGGGCATCATACCCTGGTTTTATAGACCGTTTGACACATTTTCATCACACAGTTTAACATAGCCTTCTGGCATTTTCTTAATTATTGTTAAAACATTTACATTCTACATTTACTAAGTTTCACATATACCCTTGTAATGCACGGCAGGTGTAATCCCACCAATCAACCTCCCTCCGCCCAACTTCCCCCGCCCTTCCCTCCTTTTCCCCTTCCCCCTATTCTTAGGTTACAACTGGGTTATAGCTATCATGTGAAAGCCATAAATTAGTTTCATAGTAGGGCTGAGTACATTGGATACTTTTTCTTCCATTCTTGAGATACTTTACTAAAAACAATATGTTCCAAATCCATCCCATGTAAACATGAAAGAGGTAAATCCATCTTTCTTTAAGGCTACATAATAGTCCATGGTGCACATATACCACAATTTATTAAAACATTCGTGGATCGATGGGCACTTGGGCTTTTTCCATGACTTAGCAATTATGAATTGGGCAGCAATAAACATTCTGGTACAAATATCTTTGTTATGATGTGATTTGTGGTCTTCTTGATATATGCCTAATACAGGAATTATAGGATTGAATGGGAGATCTATTTTTAGATCTCTAAGTGTTCTCCAAACATCTTTCCAAAAGGAATGTATTAATTTCCATTCCCACCAGCAGTGTAGAAGTGTTTCCTTCTCTCCACATCCACGCCAACATCTCTGGTCTTTGGATTTTGTAAGATGGGCTAATCTTCCTGGAGTTGGATGATATCTCAAAGTAGTTTTAATTTGCATTTCTCTGATGATTAAAGATGATGAGCATTTTTTCATATGTCTGCAGGCTGTGCGCCTGTCTTTGTCAGAGAAGTTTCTCTTCAAGTCCCTTGCCCAGCCTGCGATGGGATCACTTGTTCTTTTCTTGCTTATACATTTGAATTCTCTGTGGATTATGGTTATTAAACATTTGTCGGAGTCATAACCTGTAAATATCTTCTCCGATTCCGAGGGCTGTCTACTTGCTATACGTACTGTGTTCGTGGCTGTGCAGAAGCTTTTTAGTTTGATCAGGTCCCAGTAGTGTATTTTTGAAGCTGTTTCAATTGCCTGGGGGGTTCCTCCACATAAAATTCTTGCCCAGACCGATTTCTTCAACAGTTTTCCCTGCACTCTCCTCTAGTATTTTTATAGTCTCATGTCTTAAGTTTAAATCTTTAATCCAGTGAGAGTCTATCTTAGTTAATGGTGAAATGAGTGGGTCCAGTTTCAATCTTCTACAGGTTGCCAACCAGTTCACCCAGCACCATTTGTTAAATAGGGAATCTTTTTCCCCACTGCATGCTTTTAATTGGCTTGTCAAAGATCAAATAACGGTAAGCAGCTGGATTCATCTCTTGGTTCTCTATTCTGTCCCAGACATCTACTTCTCTGTTTCAATGCCAGTACCATGCTGCTTTGATCACTATTGATTTATAGTATGGTCTGAGGTCTGGTAGTGTGATTCATCCTGCTTTGTTTTTATTTCTGAGTAATGTCTTGGCTATTCGAGGGTTTTTCTGATTCCATATAAAACGAATTATTATTTTTTCAAGATCTTTAAAGTATGACAGTGGAGTTTTAATAGGGATTGCATTAAAATTGTATAATACTTTGGGTAGTATTTTAACAATGTTGATTCTTCCCAGGCGTGAGCATAGTATGTTTTTACATTTGTTAACATTTTCAGCTATTTCTTTTCATAGAGTTTCACACTTCTCTTTATAGAGAACTTTCACATCCTTTGTTAGATAAACTCCCAAATATTTCATCTTCTTTGGCACTACTGTGCATAGAATAGAGTCCTTAAATGTTTTTCAGCTTGACTATTATTGGTATATATAAAGGCTACCCATTATGAATGTTGATTTTGTAACCTGACACGCTGCTGTATTCCTTGATCACTTCTAAGAGTTTTATAGTAGAATCCTTGTTGTTTTCCAGATATACAATCATATCATATACAAAGAGCAAAAGTTTGATCTCTTCTGACCCTATATGGATAGCCTTGATCACCTTTTCTTCCCTAATTGTGGTGGCTAACACTTCCATTACAATGTTAAAGAGCTGTGGAGACAATGGGCAGCCTTGTCTGGTTCCTGATCTGAGTGGAAATGATTTCAATTTAACTCCATTCAACATGATATTGGCTGTTGGTTTGCTGTAGATGGCCTCTATCAGTTTAAGAAATGTCCCTTCCATACCAATTTTCTTAAATGTTCTGATCATGAAGGGATGCTAGATACTATCAAAACCTTTCTCGGCATCAATTCAGAGAATCATATGGTCTTTGGTTTTTAATTTCTTTATGCCCTGAATTATACTTATAGATTTACGTATATTGAACCAGCCTTGAGACCCTGGGATAAAACCGACTTTGGTCATGATGTATAATTTGTTCGATGTGTTGCTGGATTCTGTTTGTTAGTATCTTGTTGAATATTTTTGCACGTATATTCATTAGTGATATTGGTCTAGAATATTCTTTTCTTGTTGGGTCTTTACCTGGTTTGGGGATCAGGGTGCTGTTTGCTTCACAGAACGTGTTGGGTAGTCTTCATTCTTTTTCTACATTTTGGAACAAGTTGAGTAATACAGGTACTAGTTCCTCTTTAAAGGTTTGGGAGAATGCTGACGTGAAGCCATCTGCTCCTGGGCTTTTCTTTTCAGGGAGGTTTTGTAGGGTTGATGCCATTTCAGGACTTGATATAGGCCGGTTCAACATTTCCACTAGATTCTGGCTAAGTCTTGGAAGGTGACGTGCTTCCAAGTATTGGTCAATTTCCTTCAGATTTTAATATTTCTGAGAATAAAGTTTCTTGTAATATTCATTAAGGATTTTTTGAATTTCTGAGGAGTCTGTTGTTGTTTCGTCTTTGTCGTTTCTGATTGATGAGATTAGAGATTTCACTCTTTTTTTCCTGGTTAGGTTACCCAAAGGTTTATCTATTTTATTGACCTTTTCAAAAAACCTACTTTTTCATTTATTGATCTGTTGTATACTTCTTTTGTTTTCAATTTCATTTAATTCTGCTCTAATTTTGGTTATTTCTTTTCTTCTACTGGGTTTGGGGTGGATGAATGTTCTTCCTTTTCCAGTTGCTTGAGATGTCCCATTAAGTTGTTAACTTCCTCTCTTTCTGTTCTCTTGAGCAAGGCTTGCAGTGCTATAAATTTCCCTGATAGGAATGCCTTTGCCATATCCCAGAGGCTCTCACAATTCGTGTCTTCATTGTCATTTTGTTCCAAAAATTTGGCAATTTCCTTTTTAATCTCATCTCTGACCCAGCTATCATTCAGCATAAAGTTATTTACATTACATGTTTTTGTATGAGTATGCAGATTCCTGTTGTTACTGAGTTCAACTTTTATTCCATGGTGTTCCGAGAAGATGCAAGGAATAATTTCTGTTAAATTCACTGAGGTTAGACTTGTGACCTAAAAAGTGACCAATTTTGGAGTATGTTTTACTGGCTGATGAGAAGTATGTGTATTCAGGTTTCTTGGGATGAAATGCTCTGTAGATGTCTGTTAAATCAAAATGTTGGATGGTTAGGTTTCACTCTAAAATTTCTTTGCTCAGCTTCTTATTAGAGGATCTATCAAACACAGCCAAAGAAGTGTTAAAATCTCTGACTATTATGAAGCCGGAGGAAATCAAGTTGCTCGTGTCTGTTAGAGTTTCTCTTATAAATTGAGATGCATTTTTGTTGGGTGCATAAATATTAATAATTGATGCCTCATCATATTGAGTATTACCCTTAACAAATATGAAGTGACTATTCTTATCCTTCCTTACTTTTCTTGGTTTAAAGCCTATTGTATCTGCAAATAGAATTGCAACACCAGCTTTTTACTGAACACCATTTGCCAGAAATATGGACGACCATCCTTTCACCGTCAGTCTACATTTATCTTTTAAAGTAAGATGTGACACTTGTATGCATTGTATCCTGTCAGCTAACCTGTGCCTCTTTAGAGGATAGTTTAAGCCATTTAAAGTCTGGTAAAATTTTGAGTATCAAGTTTTTCTAAAGTCCAGTGGACATTTTTTTGCCACTGTGGAAGTTGGAGTTTGATCAAAAGTTTCTGAGTGAGTTTACTTTTGTGGTAGAGGATTGGGCTGGTCATTATGGAGGATAGGTCTGAGAATACCCTGAGGAGCTGGTTTGATTACGGCAAATTTCCTTAACATATGAATGTCATTAAAATATTTAATTTCTCCATCATAAATGAAACTCAGTTTAGCAAGATACAGGACGTGGAGTTGAAATTTATTTTGCTTTAGGAGATTAAAAGTCGATGACCACCCTCTTCTGGCTTGAAAAGATTCAGCACAGAGATCTGCAATCATTCTAATATTCTTCCCTTTGTTGCTAATGGATTTCTTCTGTCTGGTTTCTTTCACAATATTCTCCTTCATATAAACTTTAGTGAAGTTGGAGGAGGAGAGCAAGATGGCGGCCGAGTAACAGCTTCCTTGCATCTGGGCACCGTGACTCTGGGGAGATAGGACTCCAGGCATCTCTGGCTGGTGGGATCTGCCTATCATCACCACTGTGAGGATACAGTGAGTCAGCGAGAGACTTCTGGACCCCAACAGGAGGACTAAAACAGTGGAAAACCAGCAACTGGTCGAGTGTGTTCAATTGGTCTAAACACACACGCAACTGTAAGTTCAGTAGCAGAGAGACTGCAAACCGGAAAGACCTTACCTCTGCACTGTTTTGGTGTCTTTGGACTTGGCACTCAGCTGAACTGCCTTGTGGAGAGCGGGAGTGCGGAGGACTTTGGCCATTGTCTAGGGCCCCAGTCTGAGCCGCTGAGCCAGACGGAGCTAATTGTGTTTGGCTGTGGGCCACAGGGAGCCATTGTGAGTGATGTGCCCCGGCAAGCTCTGCCCTCAGAGTCGCAGAGCTACAATCCGGTGGGAGCTGGTAACCTAGCAACTGAGAAGCCTAAGGGTGGGGTCTGAGCCGCTTTGCGGCCCTAACCCTCAGGGGCAGAGTAAGGCTGGTTATGATACACTGGGTAAGTGGATAGCCACTTCAGCAGTGATTCCAGCGACAAGCACTTTCATGGGAAAGCTACTGCTCAGCAAGTTTACAAGTTCAAAGTGCCTTTTAAGTGGGCTAAAGAGAGATTTAGGGTGCCTACCTGCTGGGGTTTGACAAATCAGCAGCCTCCAGTCATATCAGAACAGTGATTAACGCTCATACCCCAGAACACCATGTATTGCTCAGACAATATGAAACAACATATACATACTGCTTTGTTTTTGGTTGTGTTTGTTTTATTTTCTTTTGGATTGGTGGTTTTTTTATTTTGACGTTGTTGATGTTCCTTTGTTTTTTTATTTCAACCTTTTCCATACAGATCTTTTTTCTTTCTCAATTTTTCTGTTTAAATATATTTTCCCATTGCTGCCATTTTCAATAACTAGAACTTCATTTTTGCTAGTGTTCCTACCGCTATTATTTGGTTTTCCACCCAACTTTATCCCTTAAACTTTTCTGTTTCCTTGTTTTCATTTGATTTATAGCATTTTTGTCTTTCCTCTCTACTTGGTGGAGGTGGGGTACTGTGTCTGATCAGGATAGCAAAGACCTGCTGACCTCAAGGGAACCACCAAACTGGGCACCCCCAGAAGGTGGGGTTTTTTTAAGGTTGTGTCAAAGTACCCTACTATACACCAATATTGCTCTGTCTCCCTCTTTCTGTGCCTCTCTTCTTTTTGTCAATATTCCTTATACCCACCCCCTTTCCTTTGTCTATCTTTTTTTTCTTTTCGTTCGGTCCTCCTTTCTTTCATCCCTTTCTTGCTCTTCAACCTTCTCAGCCAATTCCTCCTATACCAAAAGGACTCATCGAACCTTTAGTCCACAGTCACGAGAACGTAAATAGCAAGACGAAGTGAAAGAAAAATCAGGGCAAGCAAACAGATAAAAGAAATCACTCATGAGGAAGAATCAGCAGAAAACTCCAGGCAAAATGAAGAACCATTACAGAACAACCCCGCCAAGGGACCATGAGGTAGCTACTGCAGAGGATTCCACGTATAAAGAAATGTTAGGAATGACAGAAAGGGAATTTAGAACACACATGATGAAAACAATGAAGGAAACTGCTAATAAACTGGAAAATAACGAAAAGGAAATACAAAAACAGAATCAAATAAGAGGGTGGCGCCTGTGGCTCAAGGAGTAGGGCGCCGGTCCCATATGCCAGAGGTGACAGGTTCAAACCTAGCACCGGCCAAAAACCACACACACAAAAAAAATCAAATAAGAGAAGAACGATATGAGGAATATAAAAAAGATATAGCAGAGCTGAAGGAACTGAAACAGTCAATTAGGGAACTTAAAGATGCAATGGAAAGTATCAGCAACAGGTTAGACCATGCAGAAGAAAGAATTTCAGAGGTAGAAGACAAAGTTCTTGAGATAACTCAGATAGTAAAAGAGGCAGAAAAGAAGAGAGAGAAAGCAGAACGTTCACTGTCAGAATTATGGGACTTTATGAAGCGTTCCAACATACGAGTTATAAGAATTTCAGAAGGGGAAGAAGAATGCCCCAGAGGAATGGAAGCCATACTAGAGAATATTATAAAAGAAAATTTCCCAAATATCACCAAAGATTCTGACACACTGCTTTCAGAGGGCTATCGGACCCCAGGTCGCCTCAACTCTAACCGAGCTTCTCCAAGGCACATTGTGATGAACCTGTCCAAAGTCAAGACAAAAGAAAAGATTCTGCAAGCTGCCAGGAGTAAGCGCCAGTTGACCTACAGGGGCAAATCCATCAGAGTGACCGCAGACTTCTCTAATGAAACTTTCCAAGCAAGAAGACAATGATAATCTACCTTTAATCTACTTAAACGGAACGATTTCCAGCCCAGAATTCTGTACCCTGCTAAGCTAAGCTTTAAAATTAACGGAGAAATCAAATCATTTACAGATATACAAACATTGAGGAAATTCGCCACAACAAGACCAGCTCTACAGGAAATACTTCAACCTGTTCTGCACGCTGACCACCACAAGGGATCAGGAGCAAAGTAAGAACTCAGAAATTAAAGGACAGAACCAAACCTCCACACTGATGCAAAAGATAAAACTAAGCAATGGACTCTCACAAAATAAGACGAATCGAATTACTACCACACTTATCAAATATCTCAATAAACGTTAATGGCTTGAATTCCCCACTGAAGAGACATAGATTGGCTGACTGGATTGAAAAACACAAGCCATCCATTTGCTGTCTGCAAGGAACACACCTGGCTTCAAAAGACAAATTAAAGCTCCGAGTCAAGGGTTGGAAGACAATTTTTCAGGCAAATGGAATTCAGAAGAAAAGAGGAGTTGCAATCTTATTTTCAGATACATGTGGATTTAAAGCACCTAAAGTCAAAAAAGACAAAGATGGTCACTTTATATTGGTCAAGGGAAAAATACAACAAGAAGATGTTTCAATTCTAAATATTTATGCACCCAATTTAAATGCTCCCAGATTCTTGATACAGACCTTATACAATCTGAGCAATATAATATCTGATAATACCATAATAACAGGGGAATTTAACAGTCCTCTTACAGAGCTGGACAGATCCTCTAAACAGAAATTAAAAAAGATATAAGTGATTTAAATGAGACCCTAGAACAACTGTGCTTGATAGACGCATATACAACACTCCATCCCAAAGATAAAGAATATACATTCTTCTCATCACCCCATGGAACATTCTCCAGAATTGATCTTATCCTGGGACACAAAACAAATATCAACAGAATCAAAAGAATTGAAATTTTACCTTGTATCTTCTCAGACCATAAGGCACTAAAGGTGGAACTCAACTCTAACAAAAACGCTCCACCCCACACACAGGCATGGAAATTAAACTATCATCTGTTGAATAACAGATGGGTGCAGGAAGAAATAAAACAGGAAATGATTAACTTCCTTGAGCACAACAACAATGAAGAGACAAGCTACCAAACCCTGTGGGATACTGCAAAAGCAGTTTTGAGAGGAAAATTCATCGCTTTAGATGCCTACATTCGAAAAACAGAAAGAGAGCACACCAACATTCTCACAAGCCATCTTATGGAATTGGAAAAGGAAGAACAATCTAAGCCTAAACTCAGTAGAAGAAAAGAAATATCCATAATCAAATCAGAGATCAATGAAAATGAAAACAAAAGAATCATTCAGAAAATTAATGAAACAAGGAGTTGGTTTTTGGAAAAAATAAATAAAATAGATAAACCATTGGCCAGACTAACGAGAAATAGAAAAGTAAAATCTCTAGTAACCTCAATCAGAAATGATTAAGGGGAAATAACAACTGATCCCACAGATACAAGAGATCATCTCTGAATACTACCAGAAACTCTATGCCAAGAAATTGAACAATGTGAAGGAAATGGATCAATATTTGGAATCACATCCTCTCCCTAGACTGAGCCAGGAAAAAATAAAACCAATAGCTCCTGAACAGACCAATTTCAAGCACTGTGATAAAAGAAACGATATAAAATCTTCCAACCAAAAAATGCCCTGGTCCAGATGGCTTCACTCCAGAATTTTATCAAACATTCAAGGAAGAGCTCATTCCTGTACTGCAGAAATTATTACAAAAAAAGTGAGGAAGGAGGAATCGTCCCCAACACATTCTATGAAGCAAACATCACCCTGATACCAAAACCAAGAAAAGACCCAAACAAAAAGGAGAATTTCAGACCAATCTCACTCATGAATATAGATGCAAAAATTCTCAACAAAATCCTAGCCAATAGATTATAGCTTATCATCAAAAAAGTCATTCATCATGATCAAGTAGGCTTCATCCCAGGGATGCAAGGCTGGTTTAACATACGCAAGTCCATAAACGTTATCCACCATATTAACAGAGGCAAAAATAAAGATCACATGATCCTCTCAATAGATGCAGAAAAAGCATTTGATAAAATCCAGCATCCTTTGCTAATTAGAACACTGAAGAGTATAGGCATAGGTGGCACATTTCTAAAACTGATTGAAGCTGTATATGACAAACCCACAGCTAATACTTTACTGAATGGAGTTAAACTGAAAGCTTTTCCTCTTAGAACTGGAACCAGACAAGGTTGTCCTCTGTCACCTTTACTATTCAACATAGTGCTGGAAGTTCTAGCCAATACAATTAGGCAAGACAAGGAAATAAAGGGAATCCAAATGGGAGCAGAGGAGGTCAAACTCTCCCTCTTTCCTGACAACATGATCTTATACTTAGAGAACCCCAAAGAATCAACCACAAAACTCTTACAAGTCTTCAAAAAATACAGTAATGTTTCAGGATATAAAATCAATGTCCACAAGTCAGTAGCCTTTGTATACACCAATAACAGTCAAGATGAGAAGCTAATTAAGGACACAACTCCCTTCACCATAGTCTCAAAGAAAATGAAATACCTAGGAATATACCTAACGAATGAGGTGAACGACCTCTATAAAGAAAATGATGAAATCCTCAGAAATGAAATGGCAGAGGATATTAACAAATGGAAGAACATACCATGCTCATGGATGGGAAGAATTAACATTGTTAAAATGTCTATACTTCCCAAAGCAATCTACCTATTCAATGCCATTCCTATCAAAATACCAACATCGTACTTTCAAGATATGGAAAAAATGATTCTGCGTTTTGTATGGAACCGGAAAAAAACCCGTATAGCTAAGGCAGTTCTTAGTAATAAAAATATAGCTGGAGGCATCAGCATACCAGATTTTAGTCTGTACTACAAAGCCATAGTGGTCAAGACAGCATGGTACTGGCACAAAAACAGAGACATAGACACTTGGAATCGAATTGAAAACCAAGAAATGAAACTAACATCTTACAACCACCTAATCTTTGATAAACCAAACAAGAACATACCCTGGGGGAAAGACTCCCTATTCAATAAATGGTGTTGGGAGAACTGGATGTCTACATGTAAAAGACTGAAACTGGACCCACACCATTCCCCACTCACAAAAATTGATTCAAGATGGATAAAGGACTTAAATTTAAGGCATGAAACAATAAAAATCCTCAAATAAAGCACAGGAAAAACACTGGAAGATATTGGCCTGGGGATAGACTTCATGAAGAAGACTGTCATGGCAATTGCAACAACAACAAAAATAAACAAATGGGACTTCATTAAACTGAAAAGCTTCTGTACAGCTAAGGAGACAATAACCAAAGCAAAGAGACAACCTACACAATGGGAAAGGATATTTGCATATTTTCAATCAGACAAAAGCTTGATAACTAGGATCTATAGAGAACTCAAATTAATCCACATGAAAAATCCAACAATTCCATATATCAATGGGCAAGAGACATGAATAGGACCTTCTCTAAAGATGACAGACGAATGGCTAACAAACACATGAAAAAATGTTCAACATTTCTATATATTAGAGAAATGCAAATCAAAACAACCTTGAGATATCATCTAACCCCAGTGAGAATGGCCCACATCACAAAATCTCAAAACTGCAGATGCTGGCGTGGATGTGGAGAGAAGGGAACACTTTTACACTGCTGGTGGGACTGCAAACTAGTACAACCTTTCTGGAAGGAAGTATGGAGAAACCTCAAAGCACTCAACCTAGACCTCCCATTTGATCCTGCATTCCCATTACTGGGCATCTACCCAGAAGGAAGAAAATCCTTTTATCATAAGGACACTTGTACTAGACTGTTTCTTGCAGCTCAATTTACAATCGCCAAAATGTGGAAACAGCCTAAATGCCCACCAACCCAGGAATGGATTAACAAGCTGTGGTATATGTATACCATGGAATACTATTCAGCTATTAAAAAAAATGGAGACTTTACATCCTTCATATTAACCTGGATGGAAGTGGAAGACATTATTCTTAGTAAAGTATCACAAGAATGGAGAAGCATGAATCCTATGTACTCAATCTTGATATGAGGACAATTAATGACAATTAATGTTATGTAGGGGGAGGAAAAGCAGGAAGAGGGATTGAGGGAGGGGAAGGGGGCCTTGGTGTATGTCACATTTTATGGGGGCAAGACATGATTGCAAGAGGGACTTTACCTAGCAATTGCAATCAGTGTAACCTGGCTTATTGTACCCTCAATGAATCCCCAACAATAAAAAAAAAAAAAAAGGACAGAAAGAAAATAAAAAAAAAAAACTTTAATGAAGTTAATTATGATATGCCTGGGGGATGTCTTATTCGAATTTAGTTGCGCTGGTGTTCTGAAACTGTCTGCTATCTGAATTTCAGAATCTCTTGGCATGTCTGGAAAATTCTCATTCATAATTTCATGGAGAAGGTCCTCTATGCCTTGCGAGACCACTTCATCACTTTCAGGGATTCCAATGAGGCGGATATTAGCCATCTTCAAATTATCCCAGAGCTCTCTGAAAGAATGATCCATTTTTGCTCTCCATTTCTTTTTTTTTTTCTTTTTTTTTGAGTTGTTTTTTTTTTTGTGGAGACAGAGTCTCACTTTATGGCCCTCGGTAGAGTGCCATGGCATCACACAGCTCGCAGCAACCTCCAACTCCTGGGCTTAAGCGATTCTCTTGCCTCAGCCTCCCGAGTAGCTGGGACTACAGGCGCCCGCCACAACGCCCAGCTATTTTTTGGTTGCAGTTCAGCCAGGGCCGGGTATCAACCCGCCACCCTCGGTATATGGGGCCGGCGCCTTACCGACTGAGCCACAGGCGCCACCCTTTGCTCTCTATTTCTCTTCCTCTTTGAGAGTTTGGGGAAGCGTTCAAAGTCTTTGTCTTCAATGTCAGAAATCCTTTCTTCCGAATGTTCCACTCTGTTACTGAGGGATTCTACTGTACTTTTCAGATCTTTGAGGCCTGCAAATTCTTGCTTCAGTGTGTCAAAATCTTTGGTGGTTTTGTCTTTAAAATCCTTAAATTCTTGAGACAATTTTTGAATTTCTCCTCGAATTTCTAATTGCAACTTTTGAATTGTTGCTCAAATTTCTAATTCCAAATTTTCCTCCATTTTATTAATCTCGTTTTCAATCCAAATTCTGAATTCAATTTCTGACATCTTGACCAGCTGTTTATGAATGGGATCTTCAATTACATCTGCCATTATCTTTCCTTGGAGGGTGTGTCCTATTCTGGTTATACATGTTATCAGAGTTTTTCCACTGATTCCGCCCCATGATTGTTTTACACCATTTGATTTTTCCCCTTCAGCTTTGCCGAGGACCCATACAGTGCTATGGCCTGGGAAACTGGGGACCTGTTTGGTTTGGTGGGGCTAAGTGGTTCTGTCTTGTTTTCAGCTGGTCTCTGTTCGACCCTAGTGAAACAGTTACTCTGGGTTGAAATCTCAGCTGTGGAGAAATACCAGCAATTAAGTCACCCCGCTCCCTACAGGCAACAATTGGAAAAAGAAAATCAAACCTTCCTACAACCACACACCCAAGGCACCACCTGAATAGTCCTCGGGCGATTGTCTCAGTTCAAAAGGTCCAAATCAATTGCCTCAGTCAGCACCTGTCTCATGTGGGAGAGTTTAAAAGGTCTCTGGCAACTGGATCGCAGGGGTCTGGTGACTACTCAGATATGACTTGCTCCAGTGTTCCGTGGAGTCAGGAGGACCCAACCAGCAAATAGATCAGACTGGGAAGGTTGAAGCCTCCTTCCCCACATTGCACCTCTGGCACACCCAGTCACTAATAGTCCTGAAGGGCTTTGACCCAGTTGCCTGATTGAACAGATACTCCAGGGGTTTTCACCTGCCTGAATCACAAGGAAATCTATTTCTGCTAAGCCAGGCCAATGTGCTCTGCCTCTATCTAGCATGGGGAGGTTAGGCCTGACAACCCTGGATGCTTGACAGAGGCTTGGGGGTGTTCACTCAGTTCCAGCCCCGCCCCTGATTGATGTTACTGACAAAACAGAACAGAACTACTTTGCGGGAATTTGTTTCTGTCCCAGCTAAATTCCCTTGCAGAAGAGAAGCTGTTTTGAGTTCCCAGAGCCTGTGCCTCAGGCCCTGTCTTTGCTCCTGCAGTTTTGTACTCGGTTACCTGTCAGTTCTAGCCTCTTGTCCTCCCTTGTCTATATTCTGATGATCCCCTGAGGACCGGGTGCGTCTTAGGCTCAGTAAAGCAGTCCTCTGGGTCATCTCCGCCCTGGGAACTTCCAGGCTCTGCGTGTGCGTTTCTAGTCCCCACGCTCCACCCAGGCCAGTACCGCTTCAGGCAAACCCTTTACTCACGGGGCCTGCGTTTCCATCCCAGATCTGTTCCATGGTGGTTGCCACCTGAGTAGATGCCCAGCCTCCTCTGGTTGCCCAGGGAGACAGGGGGTGTGGCTTCAGAATATCCTGGAGTGAGCCTTATTGTTGCCAAAAGACGGCTGCTGCTCTGCGCCTCGGGGCACCACCACTCCCGTGTGGTTCCCTCTCAGCCGACCATCCTCTCCTCGCTCCCGTGCCCCAGAGTCAGCACTGACCAGCTGCAGTTTAGGCCCTGTCAACACCACTCGAGAAATCACCCAAGAATCTGGACTTCTGGGGCACAGACGTCTGAGTGAGAGTGGAGGGGAGAGCTGTGATCTCAGAGTTGCAGGTAGAGAATATATACAGTTTTATACAGTTTTACGCCTGGCAGGAGAACGCTGTGGCACCCGAGTAGGGGAGGTAGTCCAGTTTTTAGAGGGTCTCTCCCATCGAGTGTAGTGGAAGGACCTTTGAACTCTGCTCGTTCGTTTGTGGGGCACTCCGAGCCATTCTCATGGGGGAGGGGACTCCCGTCCACTTGGTGATGGATTTTGTACCTTTTGTTTGTATCCTTGAAGTCGCAGCTCACCTCAGTGGGGTTGATGTGTGTTCTTCAACCTTCTCTCTTGGTGCAGCTCTAATCCACCAGGTTACTTGCTAAATTCCTGTCCTTTAACTCTCCTTCTGAATGGGAGCCTCTGTGGAAAGCTGGCTTTAGTCAGCCATCTTATCTCCGCCCCCTGTGTGTTTTGAACTTCTTTCAAAAATAATTTAATGCATGATTATTAAAACTTTTCCCGGCACAGCTAAGATCCTCTATGGCACACCAGTGTGCCTCCAAGTTGAAAATCACTGCTCCAGGGCATAGCAACTTTTGAGAATGTGCTGCTTTTGAGAATGTGCTGTTGCCTAATGTTTGTTGTTTCTTTGCAGGTAAACTCTCTTTTGTGTCTGATTGTTACCAAAAGTTTGGCACTTGTCCCCAAGGCTGCATCAGAAGGACAAGCACAAGTGGTTTTTCAGCGCTCAGTATTAATGCAAATTGTCAGCAGTCAGTGTTATTGCAAATGGTCAGTGTTCCGTGTTAATACAAATGGTCAGTGCTCAGTGTTATCACATGGGGTCCCCAAACTGGTAATCTGTCTAGGATCCCATGGAAACTTAATCCAACTCTGCAGACAAATGAGGAGTAGGAAACCCAATTTAATTGCCAGTAAGTGCATTTATATTCTGATTGCTATTCAGTTGTGTATGATGTTGTATATTGTGTGCTGTGTAAGCCCCGGTTCACACTGTTGCGATCTCTGAGCAATTCAAGCCATATGCTTGTACGGCTGAACTCGTATCAGATTTGGAAGTAAAAAGGCATACATGGAATCTGCAGTGGAATCTGATTACATGGGTCTTCTCACCCATGAGATCCGATTCCTGTGCGAGTTTACAGATCGCAGTGCAGTTCGCACAGGGTAGTGTGAACTGGAAAGGTGGTTGAGGAACTGGGTCTGTAATCGTGCCTGTTCCCGCACCACACCAGTGTGAGCCTGAGGTAAAAGCGGAGTTCCACCATATGGGCACTGGCAAGGTTAAAATGATGTGCACTGGCAAGGCTGCATTGATGGACACTGATCAGACTGCATTGATGGGCACTAATCAGACTGCATTGATGGGCAGTCTGATTAGTGCCCATTTTGTGAAGCAGTCTATATGTCCCTGTGTGGGCAAACTTATTGCTGGTATATTGTTTTTGGAGCGCTGTGTGTGTGTGTATATATATATATACACACACATATATGTATACACACACACATACACAAATATATATATATATATATATATATATGTGTATGTATTTTACTAATAGCAATTTGGAATCCCTAGGAAACAATGATATCCAGAAAGAGAAAAACTGACTTGGAGTATACGATATTCAAAGAACAGGGGACTTATGATTACTTTTTCATGCAGTACAAGGAAAGATCTGTGTGTTTGATATGCCAGAATATAGCGTCTGTGTTCAAAGAATACTATTTGCGTCGAAATTATCAAACTCAACATAAAGATAAATATGATAGTTTGGTCAGAGAAGTGAGAAAAGATAAAATATTAAACTGAAATATACATTGACAACTCAGCAAAATACTTTTGTGAAGCAGAAACAGCTAAATACTTCATCACTGTGAGCAAGTTTTCAAGTTGCCAAGAAAATAGCATGCACTGGCAGACCTTTCATGGAGGGAGAATTTGTTAAAGAATGCCTTCTTTCTGTTGCCAAAGATATGTGTACAGAGAAGGCCAATTTATTTAGTACAGTGAGTCTTTCATGACCCTCAATTACACGAAGGATTGAAGAAATGGGAGACAATTTGCATCAGCATTTGCAAAACTCCTAAAAAACCCTTCCTATTTTTCCTTGGCACTTGACAAAAGTAATGATGTTCGTGATTCTGCACAACTTCCAATTTTTATTCATGGTATGAATGACTATTTCGAAGTCACAGAAGAGCTTGCTGCACTGCAAAGCATCAAAGAAACAACTACAGGAGAGAATATTTATGAAAAGGTTTGCCAAACTGTGAATGATTTGGAGCTGGACTGGGCTAAACTAGCCAGTGTGACAACTGATGGTGCTCCTAACATGGTGGGATCTAAGAAAGGAGTAATTGCTCACATTAACCAAGAGATGGACAAACATAACCATTCTCATCCAATAGCCATACACTGCCTCAACCACCAACAAGCGCTGCGTAGTAAATCACTGAAGTGGGACTCTATTATGAAAACTGCAGTATCTTGTGTTAACTTCATTAGAGGTAATACACTAAACCAAAGACAATTTCAGGAATTTCTGTCTGAGCTAAATGTTGCCTGTGAAGATGTTCCGTACCACACAGAAGTCCATTGGCTGAGTCGAGGGAGAATTTTGAAATATTTCTATGGCCTACTTTGACAGATTACAGCTTTTCTCCTTTCAAAAAACAAGTACCAGAGCTCAATGATGCAGAATGGAAATGGCACCTTGCCTTTCTGATAGATGTAACAGAGCTACTCAACAATTTCAATGTGCAACTTCAAGGAAAGGGGAAGCTCATCTGTGATATGCAATCACATGTGAAAGCATTTGAAGTACAATTAGGCCTCCTCCTCAAACAAGTGAAAGAGGAAAATTTCTGCCATCTCCCCACAACTCAAAATCTGTTAGCAGACAATCCATTATTTGCATTCCCAAATAAAACGTGTGGATTCACTGGAAAAGTTGCAAAAGGAGTTCCAATTTAGATTTTAAGAGCTTCATCTCCATGAACAGGACATACAGCTTTTCCATAACTCATTTCCTATTGACATTGAAAATTTGGATAAGATTTACCAAATGGAACTGACTGAACTGCAGAATTGTGACTCTCTGAAAAATGCATTCAAGTCAAGCAGCCTTCCTAATTTCTATGCATCTCTCCCCTGAGACATATTCTAATCTCAGGAACCATGCACTCAAAATGGCAACCATCTTTGGTAGCACTTATGTCTGTGAACAAACTTTTTCCAGAATGAAACATCTGAAATATCCAACCAGATCTAGACTAACTGATGCACACTTGCATCACTTGTTACGACTAGCAGTGACAAATATGGAACTGAACACGGACCATCTCATTAGCCAAAAGCAGGTCCATAGTTCCCATTGAAATACTGGTAAGTTTGTTGATTTAACTTTACTTGTTCTTCATTTTAAATATTGTATTTGTTTCCATTTTGTTTTTTTTTACTTAAGAATAAGATGTGTGCATAGGAATTTGTTCATAGTTTTTTGTTTTTTTGTTTTTTAACTATAGTCCGGCCCTCCAACGGTCTGAGGGACAGTGAACTGGCCCCCTGTTTAAAACGTTTGAGGACCCCTGCTCTAGGCCTACCACAGCTTTCAGACCAACCAAGTACCAGGCAGGCTAATACCACTTCAGTTAAGTGAAGAAAGCCAAACACAGAAACACAAATACCATATGATCTCATTTATATGTGAAATCTAAAACAGCTGAACTCAAAAGTATAGAATGAAAGTTACTGGGGCTTGCATGTGAGAGGATAGGGAGATGTTGATCACAGGATACAAAATTTCAGTTAGATAGAAGGAACAAGTTCAAGTGTTCTAGTGCACAACATAGTAACTATACTTAATAACAATGTATTATAGCTTGAAAATCACAATAGAGTAGGTTTTAAGTTTCTCACCACAAAAATAGTAAGGTAAAACATGTTAATTAGCTGGACTGAGTCATTCCACATTGCATACATACTTCATATCATCATGTTGTACAAGACAAATATATATAACCTTTGTCAATTTAAAAATTTAATTAAACTTTAAAATACTAAACTTTAAAAAGATCGTTAAAACTGACAAACCTTGAAACACAATGAAGAAAAAAACAGAGAAGACATAAATTAGACATAAATCACTTACATCAAGAATCACATCAAGATATAAGGAATACTACAATTCTATGCCTATAAATTCTACCACTTACGTGAAATATAAATCATTCCTTTGAAAAACAGAAACTAACGTCTGTGGCTCAGTGAGTAGGGCGCCGGTCCCGTATGCTGAGGGTGGCAGGTTCAAACCCAGCCCCTGCCAAACTGCAACAAAAAATAAAATAGCCGGGCATTGTGGCGGGCGCCTGTAGTCCCAGCTGCTTGGGAGGCTGAGGCAAGAGAATCGCATAAGCCCAAGAGTTAGAGGTTGCTGTGAGCCGTGTGACTTCATAGCACTCCACCAGAGGGCGGTACAGCGAGACTCTGTCTCTAAAAAAAAAAAGATACCTTGACAAGTCCCATATCTATTAAATAAATTTAATTCATACTTTAAGAACCATTCAAATATAAACTCTGGTTCTCAATGGTTTCATTGCTGAATTGAATTCCACCAAACATTTAAGAAAGAAATAATACCAATTCTATATAATCTTTTCTAGAAAATAGAAGAGGAATGAACATTTCCCAACTATTCTCATAAGGCCAGCATTACTCTGATAAAAAACCACACAAAGATATTGCAAGAGGGCAGCGCCTGTGGCTCAAAGGGGTAGGGCACCAGCCCCATATGCCGGAGGTGGCAGGTTCAAGCCCAGCCCCGGCCAAAAAAAAAGATATTGCAAGAAAAAAAAAATTATAGACCAAACAATATTCCTCATACTCAGATGCAAAAATACTCAACACAACATTAGCAACCCAAATCCAGAAATGTGCAAAAGAATAACAAATCATAAAGTGATGATGTTTACCTTGAGAATGCAAGATTGGTTCCATATTCTAAAGTCAAGCAATAAAATTCACCATATTAATGGACTAAGGGGAAAAACATATCTTAGTAATAACTACCAAGCAAATTAGGAATTGACAGAAATTTCCTTAAAAAGGTAAGGGCATCTTTAAAAATCATATAATTAAAATCATGCATGGTAAAAACTGAATGTTTTTCCGTAAAATGAGTAACAAGGCAAGGTATCCTCTCTCACTACTTCTATTCAACATCAAACTAGAAATTCTACCCAGTGCATTAGATAAGAAAAGAAAATGAAAATAAAATGCATACAGATTAGAAAGGTAAACAGAAAACTGTATGCAGGTGGCAAATTATCTATATATAAAATCCCAAAGAAACTACAAAAAAAACTCTTATAACAAATAAATGGGCTTGGCAGCCATAGCACAGTGGTTATGGCACCAGCCACATACACCGAAAGTGACGGGTTTGAAACCAGCCCAGGCCAGCTAAACAATTGCAACAAAAAAAAAACAGCTAGGTTTAAGCACAAGAGTTTGGGGTTGCTGCGACTTGTGACACCACAGAACTCTACCAAGGGTGACGTAGTGAGACTCTATCTCAAAAAAAAAAAAAATGACTTTAGCAAGGTCACAGGATACAACAAACAAGATCAATATACAACAAACAATCATATTTTTATACACCAGGCATGAACAAATGGAAGTCAATGTTTTTACAAACAATCTGCAATAGTACCATAAAAAGAGTGAAAGAAAGGCTCAGATATAAATTTAATAAAATATATACAGGCTTTCTTTGGTGAAAACTAAAAAACACTGATAAAAGAATTAAAGGCAATATAAATAATAAGAGAAAAATACTATACTCATCAATGAGAAGACTTAAGATTGCGTTTTCTCAAAATTGATCTATTGATTCAACCCCATACCAATCAAAATCCCAGAATAGGGGCGGCGCCTGTGGCTCAGTGAGTAGGGCGCCGGCCCCATATGCCGAGGGTGGCGGGTTCAAACCCAGCCCCGGCCAAACTGCAACAAAAAAATAGCCGGGCGTTGTGGCGGGCGCCTGTAGTCCCAGCTGCTCGGGAGGCTGAGGCAAGAGAATCGCGTAAGCCCAAGAGTAAGAGGTTGCTGTGAGCTGTGTGACGCCACGGCACTCTACCCGAGGGCGGTACAGTGAGACTCTGTCTCTACAAAAAAAAAAAAAAAAAAAAATCCCAGAATAATTTTTAATAAGATTTGACTAACTAAAATTTACATGGAAAAGTAAAAGCCTTCTAAAAGACAACTTTTTTTTTTTTGAGACAGAGTCTCACTCAGTTGTCCTGGGCAGAGTGCCCAGTATGTCAAAGCTCACAGCAACTTCACAGTGTTGGACTCAAGTGATCCTCTTGTCTCAGTCTCCTGAGTCTGCCATAATGCCTGGCTAATTTTTCTATTTTTAGTAGAGAAGGGGGTCTCACTTTGCTCAGGCTGGTCTTGAACTTCTGATCACAGGTGATCCACCCACCTCAGCCTACCATAGTGCTAGGATTACAGGCCTGAACCAATGCACTCAGCCTAGACAAAATATTTTATAAGAAGAAAGGTGAAAGACTCATACTACCTAATATCAAGACTTACTATGGAGGCTGAGCATGGCGGATGAAGGCTGAGCATAGTGGCTCATGGCTGTAATCCTAGTAACTCTGGGAGGCCAAGGTAGGAGGATCTCTTGAGCTCAGGAGTTCAGAACCAGCCTTAGCAAGAGTGAGACACAGAGTCCCCCTAAAATAGAAAAATTAGCTGGGTGTTACGGTGGGAGCCTGTAGTCCCTGCTTCTCACCAAGCTGAGGCAGGA
This sequence comes from Nycticebus coucang, assembly GCF_027406575.1. Classification (NCBI taxonomy): domain Eukaryota; kingdom Metazoa; phylum Chordata; class Mammalia; order Primates; family Lorisidae; genus Nycticebus; species Nycticebus coucang. The sequence goes on along the minus strand of NC_069792.1, from coordinate 66,393,504 downwards.
GAACAATTTGAATCCAGGAGTTTGAGATTGCCATGAGCTACTCTAATGTCGCAGCACTATAGCCAGGGCAACAGAGAAAAACTGAGTCTTAAAAATAAATAAATAAAATAAAAAATACACACATATCCCCACAAGACCTCCTATGAAAACTACAATAAATAAGTGAACATAGTATTGACAAATTTTAAAGTTATACTAATAGAACACAATGGGAGTAAAGAAATAGTCCAAAACTTAATTGATCATTAAATTTTTTACACACATGCCAAAGTAATTCAATGAAGAAAGAATAGTCTGTTAAGCAATGAAAAATTTATGTGTAAAAAATAGTATTCGAAAATCCATGAGTAAAAAAAAGTAAGCCTCAACTCTTATACCTGACACCTTTACAAAAACTAAAAACATTACAAAGCTGTTTATAATGACTGAAACCATAAAACTTCCAGAAGAAAACACTCAAGAAAATCTTTGTGACCTTGTAAGCAAACATTTCTTTAGTGAGCTATAAAAAGCATGAAAGAGAAACCAGCCTTCAACAATATATAAATGAATGAACCTGGCTATGTTCTAGTAAAGTTTTATGTATAAACACTGAAATGTGAATTTAATGTCATTTTTAGCACTATAAAATATTCTCATTTTAAAAAATTTCAACCATTTAAAAATGTAAAAACTATTCTTGGCCAAGTGTGTTGGCTCATGACTATAATATAATATAAAAACCCTAACTTTAAAAACGTTAGGTTTCAAAGTGCTAACCTAAAGTCACCCGATAAATTAAAAATAGCACAAAAACTAGCTGGGCATTGTGGCACATGTCTGTAGTCCCAGCTACCCCGGAGGCTGAGTCAGAAGGATCACTTTAGCCCAGGAGTTTGAGGTTGCTATGAGCTAGGCTGCCCCTAGGGCACTCTAGCCTGGGGCAATAGAGAGAGACTCTTTCAAAAAAGACATTCTTAACTCACAAAAACAGACAAGGGACACAATTTGGCTTATATGCCATAGATTGTCACTTCTGATATGATTTCATTTATATGACATTCTGAAAAAGGCAAAATCTGATCAAATTGCTAGAAGCTATAGTAGAATGAGGGGATTATCTAGAAATGGCATATTGCAGGTACAAGTTGGATCTATCAGGTGTAGAACTCAAATGTCTTAACGCTGTAATTGGGTAAATGAGGTGAAGGCTATGTTGATTAGTATGATGTAAGCACTCCAATTTGTACAAATAATCAACACATTGAATCTCATAATGGCATAAATGTATTTATGATCTATGTACAAATGATTTAACAAAAAAAATAGAAATGGTACAGGGAACTTTTTTAGAGTAAAGGAAATACTCCAAGTATTTTAGGGTGGTAGAACATAAGTTTGTCAAAACATAAGCATATACTTTCAAAGGGGTGAATTTTACTGTAAATAAATTATACCTCAAAAACCCTAACTTTAAAAATGTTAGGTTTCAAAGTGCTAACCTAAAGTCACCCAATAAATTAAAAATAGAACTCCAAGAGGCCTTATATCTACTTAATCACAAATGTATTCTTTCTTTTATTATACCTAATATCAATGAAAACTGTGCCAGTTTTATTAACTTTTTCTGCAACTTCAAATACAGTAGACCCTCCATATTTGACTACCTGCCTACACTGACTACCTCTTCAAATCGACCTAATTTTCACAGAGCAGACATGCATCACATGTACATATCAGGACAGTAGACCTAGTTCCTTATGGTTCCTTGACCACCTCCATACGTTGACAAGTTTGTTACATTCCTTTGAGTGGTCAACTTACAGAGGTTCTAATGTAACTCATTGTTTCTCCTTGATGATCTCACACCAGGTCTAAGTGAAGCTTTGCTAACAGAAAGAAAGTACCACTACAAGAGATTCAAGCCCAAAAAACATATACCAAAACTCACATAACTGTAAGCAGACCACAGAATGAGCTCTGTCTCAGAGCTTCTCCAACTATTCAAAAGAATCATCTTTCCTTACATGGAAACCTGACACATATTTGTAGGTGTGTTCCATGTTATACATTTGCACTGTATCCCTGTTAATACACTTCTTATCTCTGAGATACTTTTCAATAAATGACTATACCCCATTGGGGGAAAAAAAAAAAAGAAGATAAAAAAAGGAAAGTTAGAAAGAGCAGTACTTTGTGTTTCAGTTCGAGAGGCACTGGAGTACTAGACAACTAATCAAGTGGTATGGTTTGAATGTGGTTTGTCTTCACTAAAACTTATGTTGAAATTTGATTCCGAATGTGGCAGTATTTGGAAGTGGAGCCTACTAGGTAGTGTGCAGGTCAAGGGGACAAGGAAGACTTTCTTAAGAAAAGATGAATGCCCTCCCCTTGGGAGTGAGTAAAGTCTAGAATAGGAATGGGTTAGTCTCTATTAGGGAGTGAGTTGTTAATTAAAGTCTGATTTCCTCAGTTTCACTCTCTTTCTTCCTTCCTCTCCATGTGAGCTCTTTGCACAGCCCACTCACCTTTTTCTTTCCCCTATGAATGGAAGCAACATGAGGCTATCACCAGAAGCTAAGCAGATGCCAGTGACATGCTTCTTAAACTTCCCAGTCTGCAAAAACTTGAACCCCCAAACTTCTTTATTAATTATGCAGAGTTGGGTACTCTGTTATAATAACAAAAAATAGACTGAAATATCATGGCACACTGGAACAGAGACCAAAAATCCAGTTAAGTGAACTGCGGTAGAACACAGTGACTGTGCCTCAAAGAAATCAGAAGCCCCACTTCATACATGGAGAGAAGGCCAAAATAGTAGTAGTAATTATGTATATCCAAGTGTTAGATTAGAACTACAGTGTATTTAAAACTCTACGCTAGGCACAATGGCTCACACCTGTAATCCTAGCACTCTGGGATGCCAAAGTGAAAAAATTGCTTTTGCTCAGGAGTTTAAGACCAGTCTGAACAAGAGCAAGACACTGGCTCTAACATTAAAAAAAAGAAGAAGAAGGGAAGAAGGAAGAACAAGAGGAGGAAGAACAGGAGGAAGAGGAGGAGGAGGAAGAAGAGAAAGAAAGAGGAAGGAAGGGAGGAAGGAAGGAAATAAATAAATAGATGGATAGATTAGGTGGGTGTGGTGGCATTTGCCTATAGTCTCAGCTCTTTGGGAGCCTAGGAGGCTGAGGCTGGAGGATCTATCACTTCAGCCCAGGAGTTTGAGTTCACAGTGAGCTATAATGACACAACTGCACTCTAGTCCACTATACTCTTTCAGGGGGAATGGGAGGGAACTCTCTTACAGGAGGACCGTAATGATCCCAGAGACTACAGAACTGTGAAAGCTGAAGGATGGAACAGTCCCAGTTACAGGAAGTACAGAAAGAGAACATACTATCCAGATGGTGGTACCTTACTACAATACTTTGAGGTAATAAAATCAAACTTTTACAGATATTTTATTTATCCTACCAATCCATTAAATGAGATACTACTAGACAAAAAGGTACATATGCAGATTCAAGGACTAAGGTACATTCCTTGCCATGAAGACCATATTGTTCCTTACTACTTACACAAAAGCAAAATTCTCTCCCTGCTTCCTCATCTAGTCACTTTTCAGCCCAATCTAATCTAGATTCCAGTCCACTTTTTAATTCCCATTAAGTTTATCAATGGCCTCCATGTACCTAATATTAATGAACAAAGTTTTGAGTCTTCTTTTTACTTGGGCTCTCAATAATATTTGGAACTATGTGTCACTGCCTTCAATGCCCACTTAGCCTTCATAACACTCTCTTGGTTTTCTTCTTATATCTAGGGTATTTCATTTTCTTTCTCTTTTGAAGGTCAAGACTCAGGACCTCTACTTTTATTAGAGGAGTTCACTTAGGCATTTTCACCCACATCTAACACTTCCCAGGGTGGTGGCTCATGCCTATAATACCAGCACTCTGGGAGATGAACTCAGAAGTTCAAGAAAAGCCTGAGCAAGTAGAGACCCACCTCAACTAAAAATAGAAAAACTAGCAGGTGTGGTGGCAGGCACCTGTATTCCTAGCTATTTGGGAAGCTGATACAAGAGGATCATTTGAGCCCAAGTTTGAGGTTGTTGTGAGCTATGACCATAGCACTCTATCCATGGTGACAGAGTGAAACACTGTCTAAAAAAAAACCAAAACCATACCTAAGGCTTTAATTTCCACCTATACGAAACATAAGTTGCTTATAAACATATTCCTCTAGCTTAGACTTCTCCTCTGAGCTTTGATATTCAATTGTCTAAGTATCTGGATTCCTAACTACCATCTCAAATTCAAAATGTGCAAAATTGAATTTATAGCTTTCCTATGCAAATCAAATTCCCTGACAGTGTTCCTATTTCAGTAAATGGTGCTACTATGAAATTATATAGGCATGGAATCCAGAATTATTCTGAATATGTCTCTCTCCCTCATATTTATCTATCACTAACTCCTTCGCTTTTACTTCCTTCATGTGTGTTGAAGCCTTCCACCTCTCTCCAAATCCAATGCCAATATGATATAGGACTTGCTACCATCAATTTCCACCTAATCCAGAGAACAGTCCCCTAGTTGGATTCTCACATCCACAGTTCTCCCCTTCAATCTATTCTGTACACTACAGGAAAAAGATCTTTTCTTTAAAAAAAAAAAAAAAATCAACTGTTACCTCACTGATGATTGATCTTAAGAAGAAAAATCTTATGAACATCTACAAAGCCTCAAATGTACTGGAGCATATTCATTTCCTTAACCTCATTTTTCCCACTGTTTCTTTTCCCACCTTGTGCTAAAGCCCTTCATTCTTTCAATCCTTTTCCTTTCATCCCATCACAGAATCTTAGTATTTTATACATGTTCTTGCCTCTGGCCTAGAATGGATGTATGAATTGCTGTGAGTACTTTTTTCACTCTGTCCTTTATGTTAACCTTAGGTACCCAGAATAGAATTGACCTAACCTTGTAGCTGCTGCATACTTGGTTCCTATTTTAATTATTTCCCTTCCCAGATTTGATTTCCCTTTCCTCAGATAACCACGCTTGTATATTTACATATGTGGCATTGTGCCACTTACCTATTTCTACTTATTTTGTCCTCCTACTTCAAATTTTTATGTTAAAATCTAAATAGATAAACTGTATCTAACGTACATGGTGCTTACTACATATCAGGTAGATAAATACTATAATTATTGTTCCTATTCTACAAACAAGTTATCTGACACACAGTCACACCACTTTTAAGTGGTGAAAGCCGGGAGACAAGATGGCTAACTGAAGCCAGCTTTCCATAGAGGCTTCTGTCCAGAAGGAGAGTTAAAGGGCAGAAATTTAGCAAGTAACCTGGTGGATTAGAGCTGCACCAAGAGAAACGGTTGAAGAACGCACATCAACCCTGCTGAGGCGAGCTGCGACCCAAGGATACAAACAAAAGGTACAAAATCCATCACCAAGGGGACGGGAGTTCCCACCCCCACAAGAATGGCTTGGAGCACCCCATAAACAAGTAGAGTTCAAAAGGCCTCCCATTATATTCCACAGGAGAGACCCTCAAAAAACTGGACATACTTCCCCTACTAGGGTGCCATGGCGCTCTCCTGCCAGGCATAAAACTATACATGTTCTCTACCTGCAATTCTGAGCTCCCAGCACTCCTCTCCACTCTCACTCTGAGGTCTGGAGGCCTGTCCCCCAGGAGTCCAGATTCGTGGGTATTTTCTCGAGAGGTGTGGACAGGGCATGGACTGCTGCTAGCCAATGCTGATTCTGCGGCACAGGACTGAGGAGAGGACAGTCGGCTGAGAGGGAATCACACCGGAGCCCTGGTGCCCTGATACACAGAGCAGCAGCTGATTTTGGCAACAATAGGGCTCACCCTGGATATTCCGGAGTCACAAACCTTGTCTCTCTGGGCAACCAGAGGAGGCCAGGCATCTTCTCCGGTGGCAGCCCCTGGCAGAAAAGATCTGGGACAGAAACGCAGGCCCCGTGAGTAAAAGGTTTGCCTGAGGTGGTACCGGCCTGGGTGGAGCTGCAGGAACTACAAAATGCATGCACAGAGGCGGAAGACTCCCAGGGGGAGGCTGACCCAGAGGACCACTTTACTGAGCCTAAGACGCACCCAGCCCTCAGGGGATCATCAGCCTAGACAAAGGAGGGCTAAAGGCTAGAACTGACAACTAACCATGCTGCGAATACAAATTACGGGCAGCAGCAAAGACAAGGCCTAAGGCACAGGTTCTCTGAACTCAAAACAGCTTCTCTACTGCAGGGGGATTTAGACGGGACAAAAAATAATTTCATAAAGTTGTTCTGTTTTGTCAATAACATCAATCAGGGGTGGGGCAGGAAATGAGTGAACAGCCCAGCCTCCATCAAGTGCCCCAGGTTGTCAGGCCTCACCTCCCCCTGCCGGATAGTGGCAGAGAGCAGCAGCTTGGCTGAGGAGACGTAGATCTCCCTGTGACTCAGGCAGGTGCAAACCCCTGGAGTATCTGCTCATTGGAGGCAACTGGGTCAGTCACAGCCCTGCAGGGTTATCAGTGATTGGGTGTGACAGAGGTGCACGGTGGGGAAGGAGGCATCAACCTTCCCAGACTAATCTATTTGCTGGGTGGGTCCTCCTGACCTCAGAGAGCACCGAAGAAAGTCATATTTGAGTTCAGTTGTCAGCAGACTCCTGCAATCTAGTTGCCAGAGACCTTTTAAACTCTCCCAGCTGAGACAGATGCTGACTGAGACATGAACCTCTTGAACTGGGCCAATCGCCCAAGGACTATCCAAGTGGTACCGTGGGTGTGTGTATTTAGGAAGGTTTGATTTTCCTTTTCCAATTGTTCTCTGTGGGGGGTGGGGTGACTTAATTGCTGGTATTTCTCCACAGCTGAGACTTCAACCCAGAATAACTGTTTCACTAGGGTCCAACAGAAACCAGCTGAAAACAAAACAGAGCCACATAGCCCCACCACACCAAGCACATCCCCAGTTTCTCAGGCTGTAGCCTGAGATCCTTGGCAAAGCTCCAGGGGAAAAGGTACAGACACCAGTCCCAGCTTTTGGGCAAAGGGCTGGTTAATCACTACTCCTGGAGTCCCGAACCCAATTTTCATTATCTACTCATCTAGTCAAACGGTGTAAAATAATCATGGGGCGGAATCAGTGGAAAAACTAGGGTAACATGAATAAGCAGAGTAGATCAACACCCCAAGGAAAGATATGGCAGACATAACTGAAGATCCCATTCACAAACAGATGGCCGAGATGTCAGAACTCTAGTTCAGAGTTTGGACTGCAAACAAGATTAATAGAATGGAGGGAAAGTGGGAATTGGAAAATCGGGGAGAAATTCAAAAGTTGTCTCAAGAATTCAAAGAATTTAAAGAAAAGATCACCAAAGATTTTGACACATTGAAGCAAGAATTTGCAGCCCTCAAAGATCTGAAAAATACAGTAGAATCCCTCAGTAACAGAGTGCAACAAGCAGAAGAAAGAATTTCTCACGTTGAAGACAAAGCTTTTGAATGCTCCCAAACTCAAAGAGGAAGAGAAATGGAGAGCAAAAACGGATCACTCTCTCAGAGAGCTCTGGGATAATTCGAAGGCGGCTAATATACGCCTCATTGGAATCCCTGAAAGTGATGAAGTGGCTTGGCAAGGCCCAGAGGCTCTTCTCCTTGAAATTATGGAAGGGAATTTTCCAGAAATGCCAAGAGATTCTGAAATTCAGATAGCAGACAGTTTCAGAACCTTTGCACAACTCAACCCAAATAAGATATCCCCCAGGCACACCATAATTAACTTCACTAAAGTTAATATAAAGAAGAAAATTCTGAACGCAGCCAGAAGTAAGAAAACCATAACCTACAAAAGGAAGACTATTAGAATGACTGCAGATCTCTTTGCTGAAACCTTTCAAGCCAGAAGAGGGTGGTCATCGACTTTTAATCTCCTAAAACAAAATAACTTTCAACCCAGGATCCTGTATCCAGCTAAAATGAGTTTCATTTATGATGGAGAAATTAAATACTTTAATGACATTCACATGTTGAAGAAATCTGCCATAAGCAAACCAGCTCTTCAGGATATTCTCAGACCTATCCTCCATAATGTCCTGCCTAACCCTCTACCACAAAAGTAAACTCACTCAGAAATTTTGATCAAATTCCAACTTCCACAGTGGCGAAAGGATTAAAAATGTCCACTGGACTTTTGAAAAACTCGACACCCAAAATTTTACCAGAATTATCAATATTCTCCATTAATGTGAATGGCTTAAACTGTCCTCTAAAGAGGCACAGGTTGGCTGACTGGATACAAAAACTCAGGCCAGATATCTGCTGCATACAAGAATCTCATCTTACCTTAAAATATAAATATAGACTCAGGGTGAAAGGATGGTCGTCCATATTTCAGGCAAATGGAAATCAGAAAAAAGCAGGTGTTGCAATTCTATTTGCAGATACAATAGGCTTTAAACCAAGAAAAGTAAGGAAGGATAAGAATGGTCACTTCATATTTGTTAAGGGTAATACTCAGTATGATGAGATTCATGCACCCAACAAAAATGCGCCTCAATTTATAAAAGAAACTCTAACAGACATGAGCAACTTGATTTCCTCCAACTCCATAATAGTCGAAGATTTTAACACTCCTTTGGCAGTGTTGGATAGATCCTCTAATAAGAAGCTGAGCAAAGAAATTGTAGATTTAAACCTAACCTTCCAACATTTGGATTTAACAGACATCCACAGAACATTTCATTCCAACAAAACAGAATATACATACTTCTCTTCAGCCCACAAAACATACTCCAAAATTGATCACATCTTAGGTCACAAGTCTAACCTCAGTAAATTTAAAGGAATAGAAATTATTCCTTGCATCTTCTCGGACTACCATGGAATAAAAGTTGAACTCAGTAACAACAGGAATCTGCATACTCATACAAAAACATGGAAGTTAAATAACCTTATGCTGAAGATAGCTGGGTCAGAGATGAGATTAAGAAGGAAATTACCAAATTTTTGGAACAAAATGACAATGAAGACACGAATTATCAGAACCTCTGGGATACCACAAAGGCAGTCCTAAGAGGGAAATTTATAGCACTGCAAGCCTTCCTCAAGAGACGGAAAGAGAGGAAGTTAACAACTTAATGGGACATCTCAAGCAACTGGAAAAGGAAGAACATTTCAACACCAAACTAAGTAGAAGAAAAGAAATAACCAAAATTAGGGCATGATTAAATAAAATTGAAAAACAAAAGGATTATATAACAGATCAATAAATCAAAAAGTCGGTTTTTAGAAAAGTTTAATAAAATAGATAAACCTTTGTCTAACCTAACCAAGAAAAAAAGATTAACATATCTAATTTCATTAATCAGAAATGATAAAGAGGAAATGACAACAGACTCCTCAGAAATTCAACAAATCCTTAATGAATATTACAAGAAACTTTATTCTCAGAAATATGAAAATCTGAAGGAAATTGACCAATACCTGGAAGCACGTTACCTTCCAAGACTTAGCCAGAATCAAGTGGAAATGTTGAACAGGCCCATATCAAGTTCTGAAATAGCATCAACCATACAAAATCTCCCTAAAAAAAAGTCCGGGACCAGATGGCTTCACATCACAATTCTACGAAACCTTTAAAGAGGAACTAATACCTATATTACCCAACCTGTTGCAAAATAGAGAAAAAGAAGGAAGACTACCCAACACGTTCTATGAAGCAAACATCACCCTGATCCCCAAACCAGGAAAAGACCCAACAAGAAAAGAAAATTATAAACCAGTATCGTTAATGAATATAGATGCAAAAATATTCAACAAGATCCTAACAAACAGAATCCAGCAACACATCAAACAAATTATACATCATGACCAAGTCAGTTTTAACCCAGGGTCTCAAGGCTGGTTCAATATCTATAAATCTATAAGTATAATTCAGCACATGAACAAATTAAGAAACAAAGACCATATGATTCTCTCAATTGATGCAGAAAAAGCTTTTGATAATATCCAGCATCCCTTCATGCTCACAACACTTAAGAAAATTGACATAGAAGGGACATTTCTTAAACTGATAGAGGCCATCTACAGCAAACCCACAGCCATATCCTATTAAATGGAGTTAAACTGAAATCATTTCCACTCAGATCAGGAAACAGGCAAGGTTGCCCATTGTCTCCACTGCGTTTTTTTAACATTATAATGGAAGTTTTAACCATCACAATTAGGGAAGAAAAGGCAATCAAGAGTATCCATATAGGGTCAGAAGAGATCAAACTTTCACTGTTTGCAGCTGATATGATTGTATATCTGGAAAACACTAGGGATTCTACTACAAAACTCTTAGAAGTGATCAAGAAATAGAGCAGTGTCTCAGGTTCCAAAATCAACATTCATAAATCGGTAGCATTTATATATACCAACAACAGTCAAGCTGAAAAAACAATCAAGGTCTCTATTCCATGCACAGTACTGCCAAAGAAGATGAAATATTTGGGAGTTTATCTGACAAAGGATGTGAAAGATTTCTATAAAGAGAACTATGAAACTCTAAGAAAAGAAATAGCTGAAAATGTTAACAAATGGAAAAACATACCATGCTCATGGCTGGCAAGAATCAACATTGTTAAAATGTCCATACTACCCAAAGCAATATACAATTTTAATGCAATCCCTATTAAAGCTCCACTGTCATACTTTAAAGATCTTGAAAAAATAATACTTCGTTTTATATGGAATCAGAAAAAACCTCGAATATCCAAGACATAACTCAGAAATAAAAACAAAGCAGGAGGAATCACACTACCAGACCTCAGACTATACTATCAAAACAGCATGGTACTAGTATAAAAACAGAGAGGTAGATGTATGGAACAGAATAGAGAACCAAGAGATGAACCCAGCTACTTAGTGTTATTTGATCTTTGACAAGCCAATTAAAAACATTCCATGGGGAAAAGACTCCATATTTAACAGATGGTGCTAGGTGAACTGGCTGGTGACCTGTAGAAGACTGAAACTGGACCCACACCTTTCACCATTAACTAAGATGGACTCTCACTGGATTAACGATTTAAACTTAAGACATGAAACTATAAAAATACTAGAAGAAAGTGCAGGGAAAACTCTTAAGGATATCGGTTTGGTGAATATTTTATGAGGAGGACACCCTCCTCCCCCACCCCGGGCAATTGAAGCAGCTTCAAAAACACAGTACTGGGACCTGATCAAACTAAAAAGCTTCTGCACAGCCAAGAACACAGTAAGTAAAGCAAACAGACAGCCCTCAGAATGGGAGAAGATATTTGCAGGTTATGTCTCCAACAAAGGTTTAATAACTAGAATTCACAGAGAACGCAAATGTATTAGCAAGCAAAGAACAAATGTTCACATCTCAGGCTGGGCAAGGGACTTGAAGAGAAACTTCTCTGAGAACACTTAGAGATCTAAAAATAGACGTGCCATTCAATCCTATAATTCCACTGCTAGGTATATACCCAGAAGACCAAAAATCACATTATAACAAAGATGTTTGTACCAGAATGTTTATTGCAGCCCAATTCATAATTGCTAAGTCATGGAAAAAGCCCAAGTGCCCATCGATCCACAAATGGATTAATAAATTGTGGTATATGTACACCATGGAAATATTATGCAGCCTTAAGGAAAGATGGAGACTTTACCTCTTTCATGTTTACATGGATGGAGCTGGAACATATTCTTCTTAGTAAAGTATCTCAAGAATGGAAGAAAAAGTATCCAATGTACTCAGCTCTACTATGAAACTAATTTATGGCTTTCATATGAAAGCTATAACCCATTTATAACCTAAGAATATGGGGAAGGAGGAGAGGGAGGGGAGGGGAGGAGAGAGGAGGGAAGAGGATGGGCGGAGGGAGGGTGATTTGTGGGATCACACCTACGGTGCATCTTACAAGGGTACATGTGAAACTTACTAAATGTAGAATATAAATGTCTTAACACGATAACTACGAAAATGCCAGGAAAGCTATGTTAACCAGTGTAATGAAAATATGTCAAATGGTATATAATACCAGTGTATGGTGCCCCATGATTGCATTAATCTACACAGCTATGATTTAATAATTAAAAAAAAAAATAAGTGGTGAAAGCCAGATCTAGAGTCAGTGTTCTTCCAGAATCCAGACATTCACCACTATAGTTGATGCATCTACTTCATTCATTTTTTTTTTTTTTTTTTTGGCCGGGGCTGGGTTTGAACCCGCCACCTCCAGCATATGGGACCAGCGCCCTACTCCTTGAGCCACAGGCGCCGCCCTACTTCATTCATTTTAATAGCTATATAATATTTCTGTCTGCATAGCCACATTTTATTCCTGCATTTTTTTAAGTTGACCCTTCATAATTCATTACTCTGTATTTCTATAGCATATTTGTAAGCTCATATAAAGCTTTCTCTCAGGTACATATGCAAAAGTACATGTATAATGCACATACTCAAGTTCACTAACTACTTTGAAACCACTCTCACAAATGGCTTAACCTAATTAGCACACCTGTAAGCAGGAGGGAAGGTTTCAGTTTTGTTTCTTCCTTGCTAATGTATATTGTTCATTTTAAATTTTTCCCGCTTTGACAGATATTAATTGATGTTCTATTTTTTAGTTCACATTTTTCTAATGAAATCCAGCCAGTTGGACTACCCCTCATATGAACTGCCTATTCATACCCTTTACCCAAACCTACTCTGGGGCAGATTTTCTATATTTTTCTTCCTGATTTGCACGAGCACCTTATATATCCTATATGTTAATCCTTGATAGGTTAGACATAATAAATATCTTCTCCCAGTCTGTAAACTGCTAACTTTGTACATGATATACATTGTTAAATAGAAATCTTGAATTTTTAAGATAGTGAAACACATTAATTTCTCTCTTCATCATGTGTGGTTTTAGTGGCTGGCCACTTTAAAAAAGAAAAAATTACTTATGCCTACATCAATCACAAAAAAATCTACAGTTTCTTCTATCAGCTTCATAATTTTGCCTCTCACATTTAGGCTTTTAATCGATCTCAAGTTTATTTTTATAAGTGATGTGATGCAGAGATTTAATTTCAATCTTCTCCATATAGAAATTCTATTTTCCCAGCATCATTTATAAACAGTTTCATCCTTTCTTCCACTGATTTATGATGTCAATCTGTCATATACTAAGTTCCCACATGTATACAGGTCTGTGTATAGACTCTGAATTCTTTTTCACTGATGTTTGCAGCTGTGGGTGGGGAAACTTCAGCCTTAAAGCAAATTGTAGCCTTCTAAGACCTTAAGTACTGAATCTAAATTTTTAACTGAATCTAAATTTTGCAGGACAAGTTCTTTTATTAAAAGTGGTTAAGCAGAGAATGATGAAGCTTTCCTTGCCTCCTTTGATACCTAAAAAGGAAGAAATCTAATGACCACAGGTTCTCCACTCCTGCCAGGGACAGACAACACTTCAACTAAAATGACAGATCCAAAAGATCTTTAAAATATATAATACCTTTCTGGTGATAAAGATCAACAAGTATTTTAGGCAACAAGTATTTTAGGCCTTGTGAGTCATACGATCTCTGTCACAACAATTCAGCTCTGCTGCAGGGATGTGAAGAAAGCCATAAACAATACCCAAACAAATAAGTTTAACCATATTCCAAAAAAACTTTATGTACAAAAAAAAGATACCAGGCAGAATTTGGTCCACAGACCATATGTTGGAGATCTCTAAGGTAAATAAAAGAGATAAAAGATATACTCATAAAATTACTTCAAAAGTTTTATCATAAATAAATATTTAAAAGACATATACAATAATATATCAATTTAAGACTGCTATTTTTTCCATTTTCTTATCTCATAGGCTATTTTATCCAAATTTTTAATGTGTATCTTTTCCAATAATGTGACTGTCATCACTAAGTAAACTCAATAAAGTCAGTGTTTTCCAAAATAATTTTTTTCACTTACAAGTGAAGATAATGGAACTTTTTAAATTCCTGTTTACTGCTGTTCCTGAACATTTTACCCCCAGCTACATAGTTTTGTTCTTGTTGTTGTTTTCCCATACATCTCGTGTGTTTTCTTCTTCTTCACAAGCCAGTTACTTACTTTATTCCTTCTTTAAGTAAACTTTTAGGGGGGAGACAGCATCTCACTCTGTTGTCCCAGGCTAGAGTGCCATGGTCTGAGCTTAGCTCACAACAACTTCAAACTCCTGAGTTTAAGCGATCCTCTGGCCTCAGCCTCCCAAGTAGTCAGGACTATAACCCAAAGGCCCCACTAATTTTTCTGTTTTCAGTAGAGACTAGGTCTTGCTCAGGCTGGGTCTCTCATGAGCACAAGTGATCCTGAGGCCTTGACCTCCCAGAATGCTAGAATTACCAGCATGAGCCATCAGACCCCAGGCCAGTTAAAGTAATCTTGAAAAAGTTGACTATAATTTTCGGGTGGCACCTGTGGCTCAGTCGGTAAGGCGCCGGCCCCATATACCGAGGGTGGCGGGTTCAAACCCGGCCCCGGCTGAACTGCAAAACCAAAAAATAGCTGGGCGTTGTGGCAGGCGCCTGTAGTCCCAGGGAGGCTGAGGCAAGAGAATTGCTTCAGCCCAGGAGTTGGAGGTTGCTGTGAGCTGTGTGAAGCCATGGCACTCTACCGAGGACGATAAAGTGAGATTCTGTCTCTACGAAAAAAAAAAAGAAAAAGTTGACTATAATTTTCAACGCTTGTCATTGTGAGGTCATACGACTGTGAATTTCTAGTTGTGATGTTAAATTTCTTTTATTTTTATATGTATAGCTACCCAAAACTAGAATTATTGTTTAAGGTCCTTCCAGGATAGTATATTTTCTCCAATCAGTTCTTTGTAATTTAAAGTTGTGATAGGCATAAAGTGAAGAATACATTTCAGCCTTAAGTACTCAGATCCAAAGCATGAAATGTGATGAAGAATTCAGCAAGGTGCAAGTATTCTCATTTGGAATAAAGTATGTACGGGGGAACAGTAAGAAAAGAAATACAAGAGAAGAAGTTAAAAAGGCAGCTTGAGGGAGAGTATCTTGAATTATAAGCTAATGATTATTTCCCATATTATTGGATATCTAACTTAGTTTGTGACATCACAAATTATAGAAATCAGTAAGTCAATGCTGAGAAATATTACAAAATTTTCTCAAATAAATCAGATATTTGGTTCATTCTTCTTAAGCTAACACTATAGCTCAAAACCATTTTTGAACTATTGCCAAACAAAAACATTGAAAGACTGTATATCAAAAATCCTATGAAGCTCTTTACCAATATTAACCTTTCACCTTTAATATGTATCTTTAATACACATGGCTTTGGTTGTCTGCTTATGAGAATGAATACTATATCCAAAAGACAATAAAATTGAGGAAGTCTACTACCTCAAAAAACATTTACAAAATGATTAGATGTAGAATCTTGGAATTAAAATTACTATTCCATTTACAAAATGAAACAATCTTGATGCTAGACAGTGAAATTAAAAATACATAAAAGTACAAGCACAGTTTATTATTGACATGAGGAAATAAATTCATTCTCAGTATATAAATACCCTTTCCTGTCTCTGAAGGGAAAATGTGCTTCATGGCTTCTCTGAAATTTGCTTCTTGAAGAAAAGTATGAAACAAGTTCAATTCTGAAAAAACAGATAACGATAAAATAGGAAAATCATTTCAAGTCCATTATATGTATTCCACCTGTAATTGCCTTCTACTTAACCAAAATAAAGTACTTCTTTGAAAAAGGCAATGGAAACTAAAACACTTTTATTTACTGTTGCCTGAGTAAAAGATCATGTGATCTTAATATAAAAAAGAGTAAAAGAAAATAAAAACTCATGTAATTTTACAAATTACATGAACTTAATTGTAGTTAATCTCAGCTAATGTAGTTAACTGCGAACTTTAAACTATTCCATAATGCACAGAGTTCTAAGATATAAGTCAAATCATGTCACTCCTCTGTGTTCTTTAGCTTGGCATGCCTTTTTTCCCTTTCTAGGCCAGATGCAGAGGCACCAAAACATAAAATGATAAGGCCTACTCAAGAAACAGCACTTACAGCATTACCAAATAAACAAATATGAAACTAGACACACAGATAACCTGACATGGTCACCAGCTTTAATATTTTTAAGTATTTTACATAGCTTAAGTACTTTACTTTCACAAGTAACTACAAAATTCTCCTCCAATGTAACCGGGGAAAAAATAATGCCAGAATGAATATAGCAGCACTATTCATAATAGCCAAAAATCAGAAACAAACCCAAATGCACATAGATAAATTATATGTGGCATATATGTTCTGATACTGGAATATTACACAGGAATAATAAATGAAATACAGCTGCATGCAATCTCTATTGAAAAGTCATGCTAACAATTAGCACTTCAGTAAAAGCTCCAAAGTGTTGATCCTTGGATTCATTTTTACAACAAAAAAGACACTGTTTCTCAGGCTTAGAAATTCTGCTTCATGGGAAGACTTTAAACAGAAGGGTCTTAAGACTACTCCAGAAGTAGATGATCTTTGGAAAAAACAACTAACCAGTGACTCCTACATCAAGCAAATGACAAACCAAAGTGAAAAGGTACACAAAGAAAGGAGGCTTCAAGGGAGATAGGAGGAAACCCTAGCCTATTGAACAAAGAAGTCTGGAAGGCCCATTGAAAGATTAAGAGAACACGGTCATCAGCACTCAACAGTTCTCACCAAAAAAGGGGAAAGAATGTGAGAATGTAACCTAGATAACCAAAGACCAATAGAAAAGGACAATGAGCAATAACCAACAGAGAAGGACAATAATGCCTTGATGTACAGAGAGGCCAATGAAAGAGTTGCAACCAAAGGGAGAGAAAGAATATTTATACTTCTGCACTGCCCTTGCATATCTCACCTCTTGTAATTCAGAGGGACTCACTTCCAACTAACTCTCTTTGTTAGTGCTCTAAGCTTTCTCTTTGTTCTTAAATAAAATTTATCTTTGTTACACTGAAACTTGTGCAGGTTACTTTTGCTTCTGTTCACATTGCCTGTGGCACGCCAGTTTTATTTTTGGTTTCCCCCCACTTTTGCTTTCAATTCCCACCATAACTAAGTTGAACTTCCTAGTTTGGCTGAATAATCAAACCAGGTTAACTGGGTTTGAGGAACCAGGACCCAGGACCCCCAACACAAAGTCTGTAACTCCTACCCGAAAACAGAAAAGGATTGATTTTCTGATATCTCCTTTATATAAAAATCTTTTGTTTTAGGTGGTGCCTGTGGCTCAGTGAGTAGGGCACTGGCCCCATATACCAACGGTGGTGGGTTCAAACCCAGCCCCCGCCAAACTGCAACAAAAAAATAGCTGGGCATTGTGGCAGGCGCCTGTAGTCCTAGCTACTCAGGAGGCTGAGGCAAGAGAATCGCCTAAGCCCAAGACTGGAGGTTGCTATGAGCTGTGACGCCATGCCACTCTACCAAGGGTGACAAAGTGAGATTCTATCTCTAAAAAAGAAAGAAATAAAATAGAATAGAATAAAATAAAAGCTTTTGTTTTCTGTCAATCTAATTTATTACTGTCTTTTGACATCCCTGCTGATCAACTAAAGCTTTTTCAGTATGGTTTTACGTACTTTCACTTTTTCTAGATAACTTCCACTGTCATCACTCTCTTAATTTCCTTTAGTTTTTTTTCCTTGCTACCTAAAAGAAAGCAAAAATCTCCCTGTAAACCCACTAACAAAACTTAATAGCTGTTCCTTAAAAAATTACAAAAGCAAATTTCCTTCCTGAAAACACTGTGTATTGGAATAATCTCCATGCTATTAATCCTAACCTTCAGTCCAATAGTGCCAAGGGTAGGGGCTAGTGTTGGAGCTATTCTTGCTGTAGTAGCCATTCTTTTGGCAAATCTTTTGTCTTCTGGCATCCTGTAAGTTCCACCTCATTGCAATAAATGAGAATCAAATTTAAACTAACTGTAATAGATGTAATTGGTACTCATTATACAAAGGTTGACTTTCTGAGCACATGGAAAGACATTCTAGACTTTCCTGCAATTAGTTTGGAGCCTGTAACACTTTTTAGGCAATAAGCTATGAGCTAAAGTGACCTATGTCATTTCCACCTTACACAAGAATAAGCTTGAGTTCTCCCTTCTCTCTCTTCCACTAATGCAGCAATCCTGGAAGCTTTTGTGTTTCAGATGGTTTACCACTAAACAGTAGCAGACTAAATCTCTGAATTGCCACTTGAAAAAGAATCTTCCAAAAATTTTATAAATAAGTCTCCGTCTTTTATGGACCTATGCCTTTGGGCTGTAACCTTCACATGTACTTCTCAGCTTCTTTTCTCCCCTAGGTAAGACAGAACATCTAGAGGGGATTGGAGTTAAGTATTTTCCTTCTCTCATGTTAGGTAGGCTCTGGTAAAGTCATTTCTCTTGAGGGAATGTAGAGAACAGAAAGTTGGGAGTATTTTAAGATGGTTACTTCCCCTCCCCCTGCTGGAAGCATGAGGGAATTTTCTCTGATCTTTGAAAACCTGATGGGGCTACTAAAGGTAAAACTCTGAAAATAGTTTAAGTTAGTCCACATTCAGCTTTTAGTAATTTATCAACTGCAATTTAAGTTTTCCTAATAGACCCTGGTTCCACCGGTTCCTGCTCCCAGTAAATTGCAATTCTCTGTATTTGCTTCTCTCCAGAAGTCTCCACTATATTGCTTTTAATTGCCCATCCATATATCTTTTTTTCACAGTTGACTGTCAAGCATTTGAAAGCAGGAAGCATAGCCCTTTTATCTTCAATATGAGAATTTGTTCAGGCTCATTCATGGACCTTCTTATCTGCTATTCATCACACACTATCTAGGTTATTTTCTGTATTTTTCTACTTTTATGTACCACCCTGACAGCTCCCAAAAATATCCAGTTTGTCCATATCTCTCCATCAATCTTGGCTAAATTCATAGACATGTTAAATTTACAAGTTCAAAACTTTAGTTTCTACTCCAAATCTGTTCATCTTCTCCCCTTCTTGATCATATTTAATAATACCACTCAAGAAATACAGAAATCATCTTTATTTCTTTTCTCTTCCTTTAATAAGTTCTTCTAAATCTATTCCACTGACAAATCATGTCATTTCAACCTCCAAATACACATATATATCCAATCCAACTCTCTCCATTATAATCAACATGGTCCAAGTTATTATGACCACTACCAGTCCTCAAAAAAAGCTTCCTCCTTTCTATTTTCACCCACTCTACTTACAGAGCAGTTAGACTAATCTTTATACATAAATGAAATGACTACTAAAACAAGTGGCTCAATCAATTTTCTATGCCTCAAAGTCAAAGTTGATAGTGTTTATTCTACTTACACCTATTATTTTGCATCAATCCTCCCAAATCAAACATGTCACGTCCATATTTAAAACTCTTTAATACCTTATCTTGCCTTTATACTGAGACTCAGATTCAAACTCTGTATCATCCTCTATAAAAGCACTGCCTTATCCAAAAACTACCTCTAAGACCTCATCTCCTGCCACACTCTCCTTCTTGTCTGCTATATACTACAGTCATACTATGTATTTGCACTTAAAATTTTCTTACTTTTAATATTATGGTAAGTATTAGAAATGCAAAGTTAAAATAATAGTTGCATTACAAAACACTTATCATTTTTCCTAGTATCTCCATCATTAATTATCCAGAGGCCTGTTCTATACCTTACATGTAACCTATGTTATATCGCCTCCATAAGTAAATTTTATTCATTTTGATGCTGATACAAAAAACAAAGTGAAAGAGAAAAGAAAAAGTAAAATTACTAAATTTGTACATTAAGCAGTTTCTATAAAAGTTGAATGAAATGACTACTAAAACAAGTGGTCAATCAATTTTCTTTTTTTTTTTTGTTTTTTTTTCAAGTTTTTTTTTTTTTTTATTGTTGGGGATTCATTGGTCAATCAATTTTCTATGCTTCAAAGTCAAAGCTGGATAGTGATCTACTTATCCCTATAATTCTGAATCAATTCCCCAAATCAAAATTAGCAAATTTTCCCATTAAGCTAAAGAATATGAAATAAACTCCAAAAATAAAAACCTTAAGAAGCCTACAAGATTAGAGATATGAGCAACCACAAAACGGGATTTATATAAATTGACTAAAATAGAATTACTGTTCAAGAAATACAACAGATTTTAATATTGGCTATCTGATTGAATATTTATTTAGTTATTCCACTACAAAAATATCTACGCAGAGTAAAAAAACGCATGTTTTACTTTTTAACATTTAAATTTTAAAACAAATATCTGGAATTGGTCTCAGAAATAATTTTATGGATGAACAGTAGAAGGTAAGCAGATAGGAAACTATCCCACTTGAACGGTAGTCAGAGTAAGAAATAAATGAGATAACCCAGAAAGAAGTCTTAGATCTCTGAATGAAAATAAAGTGAATTAAAGGAGATTTAGAAGTAACCTTGGTCTATAGTTCTGAAAGATAAAAGGAAAGTTCCTAGAAAATGATATACCAGAAATCTTTAGTATAACAAGAATGTAAGAGAAGGTAACTATGAGGAAAATCTATTGATTCTGAATTTCTAAAACTGCATAAATCACAGAGCAAACTGAATGAATTAGTTGTCAAAGAAGCCTTAATGGAAAGGTTTGAAAACATCCAAAGTCCCTATCTTTTCTCCTACCATCTTCCTACCCCAAAATCAAAGCAGACTGAATTAAAATCTGAATGTAAAGCTAATGTCTTTAGTGAAGTAGAGACATTTCTTTTCAAACTTGCTTTGATGTGTGTTTGTGCCAATCAAATGTCACTTTATTCCAATAATCTAAAGATTACTTTTTCAAGTTACTAACAAAATGTCATTTTATTTAATAGCCATTGTAATCTAATATATAATATGATACAATCTTAATTATTTTCTAAAACTCACATAAAATACATGACAAAAGTCATTTAAAACTAAGGCAATATTACACCTAGTTATGTTTTTTTTATTAGTATTAGATCATAGCTGTGTACATTAATGCGATCATGGGGCACCATGCACTGGTTTTATAAACAGTTCAACACATTTTCATCACACTGGTTAACATAGCATTCCTGGCATTTTCTTAGTTA
This sequence comes from Nycticebus coucang, assembly GCF_027406575.1. Lineage (NCBI taxonomy): Eukaryota > Metazoa > Chordata > Mammalia > Primates > Lorisidae > Nycticebus > Nycticebus coucang. The sequence goes on along the minus strand of NC_069792.1, from coordinate 66,372,292 downwards.
TTGTGTTAAGACAATCACATTCTGCATTCACTAAGTTTCACATGTACCCTTGTAAGATACACCACAGGTGTAATCCCACCAATCATAGTTATGTTTTGTTATTTTAAACTTCAGGGCTTTAGAGAAAAATCAGCAAGGTAATGACATTGGGTAGTGTTTTAATATATACTGATTAGAAAAGGAATTGTGAAATTAAATATTACTCCTATGTCATATTATTCTTATATCACAAAAGAAAAGAATTTTTAAAACCAGTTGTGAAGAAATATTTATTGATTTCCTACTATCAGGCATTCTATTTTGATAGATGCCAGAGACAAAGCAGTAGACATACATGGCTCTGACTTTAACAATCTTAAATACAGCAAAAGTTTCAATCTTAGAACTACCTATTACCTGTCAGGAATAATATATTGCATTATAGTTTAACTTCAGTTGAAAGTGAAACACTGACAAAACGTAAAAAAACATGCAAATTAGCGTTAAACGGATGAAGGGATTATTTTCATGAACAGCAAGAAGACAAAAAGACATTTAGCTTTTAGTTTGCATTAAAGTCAAATTAGGAATGAGTGTTTCATCCTACTAGTTATTCTCGTTTTCTCCTAAAGTTCATGTCACTTCTCAATTTTCCTATTCTTACAGCCAAACCATCTTTTCTAAAAGCATAATTCCAACTTAAAAGAAGCACAGAGTCTGAGTAATTAGAGCATTTCTGAGAATGATGGTAATTGTCAGGGAAGACTGGAGTTTAAATATATACAGACTTTCTCACATTCCCACTTACTTCTACTTCATAACATAATTACTACTACTTGCACGAAGGTAAATGATACAAGTGTGAATGACTTTTTAAAGAATGTTTTTTAATCAGAGAACAACTACAAGAAATGGAATCACCATTTTTTTAATGTTCCGGTCAATATGATAATAAATTGCTGCATTTCCCAAATTATGTTTCAAAACCTAATGAAATGCTCACTATAAACAAGATTTAGTGGTCAAAGAAGTTTAGTAAACAGTATATATTTTAATACCCTGGAAGCATATTTAGGGTCTTAGAATTATTACAATAAACAAACCTGCTTAATTTTTTGAGACTGAGTCTCACTCTGTCTCACTCTGTTGCCCATGGCTAAAGTGCCATGGCATTAGCCTAGCTCATACTCCTGAGTTCAAGGGATCCTCCTGCCTCAGCCTCCTGATTAGCTGGGAATACAGGTACCTGTCACAATGCCCAGCTAATTTTTCTGTTTTTAGTAGAGACAGGAGTCTCACTCTTGGCTCAGGCTGGTCTCAAACTCCTGAGCTCAAGGGATCCTCCTGTGTCAGCCTCCCTGATGGTATTATAAGCATGAGCCACTCTGAGTGCTACCCTGTTTCCCTGAAAATAAGACATCCTCCAAAAATAAGACCTATTTACAGGAATGATAAGACATCCCCTGAAAATAAGACCTAACGTGTCTTTGGGAGCACACCTTAAAATAAGACACTGTCTTATTTTCAGGGAAACAAGGTAGGATTACAAGCATGAGCCACTGTGCCCGGCCTGCTTAACCTTTTTAAAAATAAAATTTCCAAAACTATTTGACCAAAGATTAAGTTTAGGGGTTAATACATTTTACCATCCTCTCAAACTACTGCTGAAAGACCTACACGTGATATACATTGCATCACTGGAGAAAGATATTTTACTGGAAAAATATCGTTTACATTATTCAAACTAAAATGAGAGGGGCATTACTTCTCCTTTTTTACTACCCTAATAATTAGCCTCCCTTTCTTTTTAGACTTCCATGGGATGATTAAAGGTAATAATATTAAATCCTAACCTAACAATTTTCCTTTGTGAGGGCATATTAATGCAAGGGCAGTATTTTAACACATACTCTTCAGTATGTTATACTACTAGAGATAATATTTAGTCTACATAGATCAGCTTACTTACGTCTGGGGCTCCTTTTCATTTTGTTGTTTTTGCTGGGGCTGAAGAACGTTATTTACCAGTTCAGTGATCCCACTAAAGGGAAACCACCTGTTTAAATAAGCAAATAATGTGACTGAATAACCAAATGAATAACAATGTAGGTTACATGTTTTCTTATCCATAATAGAAATACACAGGCACAATAGCTACAGCCAATGGAAATGTGAGCTCCAATTATCACCCAGGCAGTCAGAATGTAGAGAAATTAAGTTTAAACACTTAGCTAGTCCACAAGCAGGCAGCAAGAAACTATACCAGTCACTAAGTGATGAAGTGAGAAGCTACAGGCAGCTCTCTTACAAGCTAGAGAGTCAGAAAGCAGAAGACACACTAGCTGCAGCCTATCCAGTATTAGTGTAAGCTAATACCATCAAAGGCCCAGAAAGCAGAATGTGGCAAAGGTAACAGAAGTCAAGCCTACTGCACTCTTAATACATTTACTTACTGTGTCGGTTGTGGTTTGTGTTCTTCTTTGACCCTAAAAAAATAAGTTTGCACAACTGAGTGCACTGTACTTCGAAGAGATTTCTAGCTACAGATTTGTGGTCACAGAAAACGGACAAACAATAAAGAATTATTAAGCTTAGTGCTTTGCCATATATTTGGAATTATATATTTCAATTCTACACACACACTAAAAGAAGTTGGATCATTTGTTCTTAACAAAGGACTAATATTAAAACTTTACATCTGTTTTAAAGGCATGCTTTGGTTCTAAAGTTTTCTGCATATTTTTATTGATATTCATGCTTTTAAAATAATCACTTTAAGATACCATACTGAACATTTACATTTAGTTAAGTAAAAATAAATTTCATTTTTATTTCTTAAAATTTCTTTCTTCATATAAGTGAAGTAAAGGCATACTACTTTAAATAAAACATGGGGTTTTATTTATGTATTTTTAAATATCTTACATTTGAATTTCTTCATGATTAAAGAAGCACATAAAGGAATTAGGGATTATACATTCAATCTTTCTAAAAATAGCTATTAAAATAACTGTGTATATTAAATTAAAAATTGTTATAAGTTAAACTATTCATATAACTCTACTAGAATGAAAATGAAATAAATAGTAGATAAAAAACTATAATTGAGTCAGTGCTTCACTTCTAGTGCTGAGGTACAATAAAATCTTATCCAAATATCTTGAGTGTACAGAAAGAAATCCTGTTTCCAGTTCTCTGAAGTGAGAAGTTAATTTTTATATTATGAAATTCTATAAATTCATGGTCAGAAACTGATTAAGAAATAAATGGTCATTCATGATTGATATGATGAGAAAGATTAGGTACACCTAACTAAAGAAAAAAAAAATCCCACCTCATGTAACATGCTTGAGTCATTCGTGGGATTAGTATTATTCACTTCCCGTTATGTTTCTTTATTAAAATTAAATTATTCCTTCAGCAGACCTATTAGTGTGATGCTCTCACAACATTCATGAAATTAAAGAGAAACTGGCCTAATATAGATCACTGGATATCAAAATGTAATAAACCTGGATATTTAAAAGGTAGAGAAACATCATACACAAGGGTAGTGAGCCCTTTGAAATATGGCTTCTCACAATCTGCCTAGGATTCATCCTGAGAGATAAACTGATTATTCAACGAACAACTGATTAGCTTTTCCTTTCTCAAAGGAAGACTACAAATTAGTAACTAAAACTAGTCACCAAAATCTAAGACTTTCATTAGGAAGTTATACCCAATGCTGTAAACTAAATCCCTCCTTAAGAGCAAATGGATTTATCATACTTTTATACTGTGTTCATTCTTTAATGACATAATAAATAAAAGGCACACTCTTAGCCATTTTTGTAACCAAATGAATATAATTGGTAATTACATATCTCTATAGTTAACCATTAAAGAAAATATCCTGTGTTTTCTGCATAAACACCAGAGTGTAATATCTTTATATGCTAGAAACAAAGCCACGGCATATTTAAATATAATGGATTGATATTTAGAGGATTGTATTTTAACACCAAATATCACATGAATAATCAAACACAAGCCAAGTACTAGATTCTATATAAAAAATTTCTATTTCTTTGAGAATTAAGACAAAAATCTGTTTAGAACAAAATATTCACAAATGGATAAAGACAACAACAAAGAAAGATTACCACATGAGTTCATCAGAAAAAAGAACCATTAAAATGACCCTTCATCAAAGAGAAGTATGTTAAGAACAACAAATTTTGAAAAAAATACATAAATGAGAAGATATATGTTAAAGAAATACTGAGAGAGAATCGGTAAGATATCATGATACTCTTAATCAGAGATAAATGCTTTTATCATAGACATTGATATTAACCTATAAATCAGTTTCTAATATCAAAATCTTTACTTGAAAATAACAGACATATACATCTATATTACCACAACAGAAATTATTTCTTGGCTTCGTAAAAATATCTACATATAAAATTTACAATATTTGTATCACGTCCCCAAATAAAATATGTATTCTATATATTGCAGTATAAATATTTAAAATGTCTTTAAATAACATCAAGAGTATATAATTATTCTCCCCTTTGCCATTTTTTAATTTTTTTATTTTTAATTATTATGGGATTACAGGATACATGTAATATTTTGATACAAGTATACAACGTGAATTAATTAAATCAGAGTAAATGGGGTATCCATCACCTCAGGCATTTAACATTTCTTTGAGTTAGAAATTCTTTTATTTACGTTAAAGTATACTCTACCTTATCATTGATTACAGTCATATTTATAGTCATGCTATCAAATACTATTCACTTTATCTAATTATCTAACTATATTTTTTCACCCATTAACCATCCTCACTTTATCACTATCTTCCCATTACCCTTCCCAGCCTCTGGTAATAGTCTCCATGAGATTAATTCTTCTGAGTAAGAACATGTGAGATTTGTCTTCCTGTACTTGGCTTATTTCATTTAACATAATGTTCTCTAGCTCCATCCATGTTGTTGCAAATGGCTGGACTTCATTCTTTTTTGTTTGCCTATATTTTAGATAAAATCAAACTTCAAAATATCTGACCAAAATTAAAATTCATGTTGAGATAATAAGTGAAGAATTGGTAATTCGAAAAAGTAATTACAGCAATATTTTTCTAACAGTACTCTAACATTATTGACAGTGAACTCTTATGTTCATATATTCTAAAAAGCTTATGAGGGGATTCTGGTGTCAACACTGACATATAAAGAACTTGTAAATTACCACTTCCATACTCAAACAAATACTAAACAAACTGAAAAATCATCAGAAAATTAAGGTGACAGGTCAAATTTCTGTCACAAAAACTAGACAGACAAGCAAATGCAGAGTTTCATAGCTTACCAGGAGCAGAGGCCTAGGAGCAAAAGCCTCCAGGTGGAACCTGTAACTACACAAATACTTTAAACTAAAATTAATTGCTGCAGGTTCAGTGTGAACTACATTTAAGTTTAAAATTCCAGATCTTAGGTCTCAGTGTCAGGGGTGCCACAACACTTTCAGAAGTTTTATCTCCTGAGGTCTACCAGGTTTTCCTGTGACAATCAGAGAAAAATCCTCTCCTACATCCAGGAGGAAGAAGGGAAAAGTAATCATTTTGAAATACACCCAGAACTCTCAGTTCTCTTTAACAAGGCCTTCTCTCAAATAAAATTATTTTATCAGAGATAAACTATCTGGGATTTTACCAAAGCCTAACAATCCTGGAGAAAGTAAATACCCAACTCCATCCCTCTCTATCCTTCAATGTAGAGAAAGGGAAATGCTCAACTCCATTTATTTGAAGACTGGGGTCAAAGTATAGGATTACCAAATGTTTCTCCTCCCTTTACACCTATCACCAAATGAAGAGACTTTTTAGATAAGAAACTACTCAGTAATGAATGTCCATAGAAAACAGGAAGGGTGGCCGGGCATGGTGGCTTGCTGTGGGAAGCCCAGGCGGGTGGATTGCCTGAGCTCAGAGGTTCGAGACCATTCTGAGCTGGAGTGAGCCAGAGACTACCGTCTCTACCAAAAAAAGCAGGGCATTGTATCAGGCACCTGTAGTCCCAGCTACTTGGGAGGCAGAGGGCAAGAGAATCACTAAAGGAAAAAAAGAAAAAAAAATTTGATAAAAAAAAATCTTCAAACTAAGATGAGTGAAAGCCAGTTGAAATCGAAAGCAAAATTTAAAAAAAAAAAACAGGAAGGGTGACAAACATGAAGACAATAGATAAAATTTTAGTCTCTAACACCACAGCTATAACTAAAGAGTAAACACAACCATTGCTATACAAAACGGTGAACACAGCCTAACTCTTAACCAGATAAACACAAAACCTTACACTAACAGCCTATCTACCTAAGGTCCTTTTATTCAACAAACTATGTCCAGCTTTCAATAAAAAATTATATGGCATTCTAAAAGGCACAAAAAAAGGAGATTGAAGAGACAAAGCAAGTATCAGATATAACTCAGATATGGCAGAAATTTTAGAATTATCAGACTTGAAAAAACAACTACAATTAGTATGCTATGGGTTCCAATATAAAAAGTTGACAACATGCAAGGACAAATGGGTAGTGTGAGCAAACAGAGGGAAACTCCAAAACAATCAAAAAGAAATACTAAAGATCAAAAACTCTAAAACAGAAATTAAGAATGCTTTTGATGAGTATTGTTTTGTATTATAATATCTTATCTACTCATCAGTATACAAGACTTGTCCAAGGAAAGAATCAAAGAGCTTAAAGATATGTCAATGCCAACTACCTTTTGGTAGTTTCTACATTTGTGGAAAATAAAGAGACAAAAAAGTGAAAAAGATGGAACAGAATATCTAAGAACTGTTGGACAATTACATAGGCTATAATATAGGTACAATGGGGATAGTAGAAGGAGAAGAAAAGAACAGTAGAAATATTTTAAGTAATAATGGGCAAGAATTTTCTAAAATTAATAGACCATACCACAGATCCATGAAGCTCAGAGAACACCAAGCAGAATAGATACACCCCAAAATTTACACTTAAGCATATTCCATTCAAACTGCAGAATATCAAAGACAAAGAGTAAATTTTGAAAAAAGCCAGAGGAAAACTAAATCCCTAATCTACCAAGAAACAATGTAAGACTTACGTCAAATTCATTTTATTGCAAGCAAGAAGAAAGCAGAGTGAAATATTTTAAATGTCGTATTAAAAACCACTACCTATAATTTTACATCCAGTGAAATTATCCTTGAAAAGTGAAGGAAAAAGAAATACATTCTCAAACAAACAAAAATTAAGGACAGTTGTCACTAGTAGATCTGCCTTTCAAGGGATATTAAAAAGTTCTTCCAGCTCGGCATCCGTAGCACAGTGGTTACGGCGCCAGCCACATACACCAAGGATGGCAGGTTCAAACCTGGCCCGGGCCAGCTAAACATCTACAACAAAAAAAAATAGTCAGGCATTGTGGTGGGCACCTGTGAGCCCAGCTACTTGGGAGGCTGAGGCAAGAGAATCACTTAAGCCTAAGAGTTTGAGGTTGTTGTGAGCTGTGATGCCATAGCACTCTACCAAGGGCAACATAGTAAGACTCTGCCTCAAAAAAAAAAAAAAAAAAAAATTTTTTTTCTTCCAAGAGAAGAAATTTATATAGGTTAGAAATTCAGATCCACATTTTTTTTTTTTTTTTTTTGCAGTTTTTGGCCAGGGCTGAGTTTGAACCTGCCACCCCCGGCGTACCAGGCCGTCACCCTACTCCTTGAGCCACGCACACCACCCCAGATCCACATTTTTTAAAAGAAAGAGCAAAGAGAAGGAAAAAGGAGACTAAAATAAAATATTTTATTTTTCTTATTCTTAATTAATATAATATATCACTTGGTCAAAATAATAATAGCAACACTGTATTCTACAAGTGTAGCTCATGGATAAGTGAAATGAATGACAACTTTATAAGGCACAGATGGAAAGAATTGACAGTACTCTGTTACACTCCCTATAAAGTGGTAGAGTGTTATTTCAAAGTGGACTTAGACTGGTTGTAAATGTACACTGCAATTCTTGAGCAACTACTAAAAAATAGTTTAAAATGAAGTATGTGCTAAGAGAACTGATGTGTTAAGAGAAGAGACAGAATCATATCAAATGCTAAAGTAAACCAAAGAAGGAAGAGAAAAAGTAGAAGACAACAAAAAAAAACAAAAAAGAAAGAACCCCCTGTCTCAGCCTCCCAAGTAACTGGGACTATGGGCATCTACCACAATGCTTGGCTAATTTTTCTCTTTTTAGTATAAGACAGGGTCTCTCTCTTGATCAGGCTGGTCTCCAACTCCTAAGCTCAAGGGACTTCCACCTGGGCCTCCCAGAATGCTAGGATTATATGTGTGAACCACTTTGCCCAACCTAAAAAGGGATAATTAATTTTTTAATTTAATTTTGAAAAGTATACTCTTATTAATTGAATAAACACTATATGCAAGAGCCAGATACTTTCCATATTTTATTTAATTCACTTAATTTCTTCATTTGGTATTATCACAATTTTATCAATTACCAACAAAGGCATATAACATATACGTCTATGTACCTTTTGGCCATACATACTGGCATAGGGTAGGAAATATAAGACTGAAAATGGCCCTCTATAGTTTCTATTATAATTATGTAATAGAATATAAATACAACAATTTAATTAACTATACTAACAGGGCAACCAAGAATAACTGATCTCCAAATCAGACATTTAATGTCTATATAGAGACAATCCAAGAAATATGATGATTTTCCAGAGTATCAAATGCCTTTAATCAATTATCATTGATTTCTAGAGATTTGTTTAAAAAAAAAAATGTCTAAAAAAATCTAAAAATTGCTCCAAAGAATAGGGTCATTGAGGGGGCAGAGCAAGATGGCAGACCAGAAGGATCATTGGCCTGAGCTCTCCTAGTACAACTGGGGAAAAAGGAAGAGAACCCAGGCAAACCTGGCATGGTGACCTTACTCAGAGTTGTAGCTCAGGAAGCACTGTGAGGAGCATAGTGAGGTGGTGGTGTACAGGAACAGCCTGGGATCCAGAGCAGTGGTGATCTGACTTGCTAAGCAAGTAATTGGGAGCCTGTGGGAACTGTTGGACCCCCCACAGAGGTCCAGGGATGGGAGGAAGCCTTTCCACAATTTTCAGTTTTCGGGGGAAGCTGTGCATTGAGTGGAAAGCTTCAAAGAGTAAGCAAACTTGAACACTATACAGCAACCAGATGTGAATACCCACTGGAGTGGATTTGCCATTGGTTTGATGGCTGGTAAGGCAGCCATACTGGGAAGGTCCCAGCTGCCAGGGGGTCACCGTTTGGAGAAGGTTGTGAGAAGGTCACGAGGGTAGCCCTCATAGCAAGGGCCTAAAGCATGTCTGTCTTTGTTCCACCTGCCAGGATCAGGACTTCACACCCCAAAGGAACTGTTGTAAGTGGGCACTGTGAGTCCTGCCTCTGAAGGATTCTGGAGAGCTTTAAGATCCCAACTGGGTAGGGTCTGAATGCTGAGGAAACAATCAGGAGATCACCGAGGGCAACTAAGTTAGGAACCAGATCCATGCCTGGGAACTAGAAAGAGGTTGCTGGCACTGTTCTCTGTCTCCTAAAAAACCACAGTGCCATCTGTGGTGTCCCACAAATACATATGCAACACATATATATTCCCATTAAAGTTAGTCTAGTCCCTTTGACTAAATATGTTTATATACACATAAATTTTTTTTTTAATTTTTTTCCCTTATTTTCTCTGTTGCTGATATTGCTGCTACTTTTGCCTATTTGAGCTTTTTTGTTTTCTTTTCTTAAGCTTTGTTTTCACTAATTTGTTTGGTAGGTTCTATTCTTAACTTCCATTTTTACTTTCATCAAGAGCAAAGTCTCTTGTATTTTTGGTTATGATATTTTAGCCTCATTTATTCTCTCTATTTCACTGCTCTCCATTCTCTCTTTTGATAAAGACTCTTCCACTTTCCTCATCTTTCCCACATTAAGTGTTTACACAAAAGGTAAAATATCCCCTCTCTGGGTTTTTTTTCTTTTTTTTGCGGGGTGTGTGTGTGTGTGTGTGTGTGTTTCTTCTTTCTTTCGCTTTTCCTCTTCCCCCCTCTCCTTTATTTGATACAATTGTATTTTTGATTTTCTTTATATAGTCATATTTTATTATTTATTTTTCTTTTTTTGCTGTGGTCTGGCAGGTAGGTCATGATAGTATTCTGGCTCAAGGAGGCCAGAATATTGTGGTCTAGAGATCCCTTTTACCTTTGGCCCTGGGAAGACAGTATTAGCAAGTCCACACTGCAGAATTTTTTAATTTCTTTTTCATTTTTATTTATTTTTTCCTTCTCATTTTTTGTTTTTGCTCTTTTCTTTCACTTCCTATTTTTGGCAGAGAAAGAGTCTGGCTTTCCAAAGGCTGGTAAAAACATCCTGATTTTGAGGAACCCACCCAACCCACCCCCTGAAAATCATTGAGATACAGGTATAGCCTTGGCACCATGCTGACCAGTACCAAAATCACTCTCATTCTCTCTTCCTGACCTTCTCTCCTGCTCTTCAATTCCTTTCTTTCATCCTCCTTCCCTTTTTTTCCCCTTTTATCTTTTTCTTTCTTCCCCTTTTGTTTCTCCCTGCTCACTCTTTACCCTTCTTTTCCTTTTGGTTTTAAACCAAGAACCCACTTCAACACCTAAGCTCTGACACAAGGTAATTTGAAGCAAAAGAGGAAATGAAAAGGTCAAAGGACAAGGGTGTGAACAAGAAGAAAGAACACATGATGAGGAACCAAAAGAAAAATTTAGGAAACATGAAAATCCAAAACAGAGCAACTCCCCCGAGGGACCATGAGGCAGCTACTACATAAGACTCCACCTATAAGGAATTAACAGACTCAACAAAAAGGGCATTTAACATACGGATGATAAAGACAACAAAGGGAATGGACAAGAAAATGGAAAGACAAAACCAAAAGTCAGACAAGAGATATGTAGACTATAGAAAGGATATGGCAGAGCTTAAGGAAATGAAGAAGACAGTCAGAGAATGTAAAGATGCAGTAGAAAGTATCAAAAATAGGTCAGACCATGGAGAAGAAAAACCTCATAGCTAGAACATAAAGTCTTCGAGTTAACCCAGGTAGTTAAAGAGTCAGAAAAGAAGAGAGAAAGCAGCATGGGCTTCATGAAGCATTCAAACATATGAATAATAGGGATCCCTGAAGGGGAAACAAGATTGTCCCAATGGTATGGAAGCCCTACTAGAGACTACCATTAAAAAAGATGGGAGACTTTATATCTTTTGTATTAACCTGGATGAAGGTGGAACACATTCTTCTTAGTAAAGCATCACAAGAATTGAGAAGCAAGAATCCAATGTACTCAATTCTAATATGGAGGCAGTAGATGATCTAATACAGGTGAGGGTAGAGGAATGAGAGAGCAGTGAGAGTGGGGGAGTGGAGGAGGGAGGGGGATGAGGGGCACACCTCTTGGGGACTGGACACAATTATAAGGACTTTACCTAACAAATGTGATCAGTGTAACCTAATTCTTTGTACCCTCAATGAATTCCAAACAATTAAAAGAAAAAGAATAGGATCATTATTTTTTGCAGATGAAAACATAAATTATGAAGAAAGAAAAACTATTTTTCAATAGTAAATTATAAGAATTAACAATTCAGAGTGACTAGAACAACAAATTAGGCAATGTTAGATGTTAACCATATATGATTAAATACACACAATGACACATACATACTTTGAAGTCCTTTGGCATTATGACTATAACATAATAACCTCAGGTGAGAAGAAATGTTAAGATCATCTGGAGGCTTGGCACCTGTAGCTCAAGCGGCTAAGGTGCCAGCCACATACACCAGAGCTGGCAGGTTTGAATCCAGCTTGGGCTTGTCAAACAACAATAACAATTACAACCAAAAAAAAAAACCAGGCATTGTAGCAGGTGCCTATAGTTCCAGCTACTTAGGAGGCTGAGGCCAGAGAATAGCTGAAGCCCAGCAGTCAGAGGTTCCTGTGAACTGTGATGCCAGAGCACTCTACCCAGGGTGACAGCTGGAGGCTCTGTCTCAAAAAAATAAAATAAAAAATAAAAAAGATATCATCTGGAAAGTTAGCTCTAAATTGTTTTTTAAATTGCGTAAGACTAAAAACAAAACCACAAAATACATGAAAATGTTATTAAAAGTATGTCTATTACAATATCAATATTGTGGATAATTTTATTTTTCCTGCCTCTAATTTCTGAATTCACTCATAATTAACTATATATAATAATTTTTAGATGCCATCTGTTTTTTTCCTTTAAAAAAAGAAGAAATCATCCAGTGTACCCTATGGTTACAGGCAGTTTATAAGACTAAGGAATCTCTCACATGTACATATAAATTCCACTTTCAAAGTCCTAAAAGGGATTTGCAATTAGCACCACCTGTTCAGCAAGGGTGATATGGGTCAGTATAGCAATCTTGTTTGAGGAGCTAATTTATTCTCTTATGTTCTCTTCCCTGATAGCAAATGAAGCACTATCCACAGGAAGTTGGCCAAGTGGCCAGGGGAATTGCTCTAGTCACTCAGGCATTTGCACATCTCTAAAACATTTTATATCCTTTTATGATAAAATTACTCAGAACATAAAGAAAGGAAATAGCAGCAATAAATCATGCTGGCATAGCACAGGTTATTTATTCTTAACAGGATGGCTAACAAATGAACCTGGAAAAATGTGGTTATAATAAAGGAATAATGAGGATTTCTGAAATAACTAAGAAGGAAATAAAAACCACCAAGTGTCTGTATCCCATCCACAGGTATTCTCAAAGAAAGTGGGAGAGATAAGAGATCTGATCTGACATATTGGAGATTAATAAAGAAACAGCGAGGAGGGCGCCGGCCCCATATACCGAGGGTGGTGAGTTCAAACCCAGCCCCAGCCAAACTGCAACAAAAAAATAGCTAGGCGTTGTGGCGGGCGCCTGTAGTCCCAGCTGCTCGGGAGGCTGAGGCAAGAGAATCACGTAAGCCCAAGAGCTGGAGGTTGCTGTGAGCCGTGTGACGCCACGGCACTCTACCGAGGGCAGTAAAGTAAGACTCTGCCTCTACAAAAAAAAAATAATAATAAATAAAGAAATAACATAATCTCCCAATTTTATTTTTAGTTTTTATATAGTGATTAAAACAAATATACAAAACTCATTATGACAGTTAATTTTATGTGTCAACTTTACTGACCAAAGGATGCCCATATTACACATTCATTTTGGATGTGTTTATAAGGGTGCTTCCCGGGTAAGATTAGCATTTGAATGGGTAGACTCCGTAGATTGCCCTCCCCATTGTGGGGGACATGATACAATCACTTGAAGTCTTCAATAAAATGAAATATAGAGGAAGGAGGAAGTCTCTTTTTTTCTGTCTGCCTGCCTGCTCAAGCTAGGACATCTAATCTCATCTTCTTAGGCCCTCAGACTGAGATTTACACCCTCTCTTCACCTCTTTCTCTGGCCCTTGGATGCAGACTGAATTACACCACCAGCTTTCCTAGACTTTCGCTTTCAGACAACAGATCCTGGAACTTCTCAGCCTCCGTAAAAACATGAACCAATTCCTTATAATAAATCTTCCGTTTCATAATATATGGCAAGCCTCACTACCAGAATTTCTTTTCCTTATTGTTACTATGAAAATTTTTGAAGGACTAATCTAACCCCTGGTATTAATGTATATGTGAAATATTACTACTGGATATAATTCACTTGTGGGATTTTATTCTATTTAATATGCAAACTTTTACATAATAATTAACTTCGAACCAGGCACCATTGTAAATAATTTACAAATATTCACCCGTTTAATCCTCTTAATTCTATAAGGTAAGTACCATTATTGTCCTCATTTAAAAGACAAGTCTTACATGTAGTTTTCATTTTTTTACTTATCTGTATTTTCTAATTTTTAAGCAAGGAAAATTTATATATATGCATGCACACGAAAATAAATAGAATGGTACACTGAAAAATACTGGGCCCTTTTTTTGGTAGAAAAATGTGGAAGACTAAAGAAGGTAAAGGGGGCTCAGCGCCTGTGGCTCAAGTGGCTAGGGTGCCAGCCACATACACCAGGGCTGGCAGGTTCAAATCCAGCCCAGGCCTGCCAAACAACAATGCCAGCTACAAATAAAAAATAGCCGGGTGTTGTGGCGGGCACCTGAAGTCCCAGATACCTGGGAGGCTGAGGCAAGAGAATCCCTTAAGCCCAAGAATCTGAGGTTGCTGTGAGCTGTAAGGCCACAGCACTCTACCAAGGTGACATAGTGAGACTCTGTCTCAAAAAAAAAAGGAGGGTAAAGAGCTAAATTCAATAATTAAAAGCAATATTCTTCCTTTTTCAGTAGAATGTGAATTTATATACTGTCAGGCTCTTTAATTAAGATACGCGTCTTACTTCAATTGGCTATCTTTCTTAGTCATCCTATTAGCCTATACAGTGTTTCTAGGGGGAAAGAGGATAGGTACATAAAGGTCTAGGAAGAGCTGTTTATTTTGAAGCATAAGGCAACAACAAAGCAAAGGGGTCCATCAACAAATAGTTTTTAAGTACCTGCTATATATCATGCCCAGTTCTGGGCACTTAAGCATATAGTAGTAAGATAGATAAAGACCCTAGTATCCTCCCGACAAGGGCCATATTTTAAAACAAAGCACAACTAAGGCAGAAATAAGAAAATGAATTTAATAATAGGATATTTTTGCATTTTTTTATGCAAATACAATAGCATAAAAATCAAAGATAGTGTTCTTTATGTTATCTAACATAGTAATATAAACTTTATAAAATGCTCTACCATGGGGCGGTGCCTGTGGCTCAGTGAGTAGGGCGCCAGCCCCACATACCGAGGGTGGCGGGTTCAAACCCGACCCCAGCCAAACTGCAACGAAAAAATAGCCAGATGTTGTGGCAGACGCCTGTAGTCCCAGCTACTCTAGAGTCTGAGGCAAGAGAATTGACTAAGCCCAGGAGTTGGAGGTTGCTGTGAGCTGTTTGACACCACAGCATTCTACCAAGGGCAATAAAGTGAGACTCTGTCTCTACAAAAATAAAAAATAATAATAAAATGCTCCACCATGCATTAATTTGTTTAATTTTCGCAATATGTAAAGGCAGAATTTTATCTAATTTTATTAAAGCCCTATTTAACATATTGAGAACTAAAGCTTGTTTAGTTTAAATGACACCTTAAGATCGTAAGTCATAATGAATACAATGATAACAAAAATCAAAGTAAGTGAAAATTATCTATGTTAATTTGATAAACATTTAATGAATGCACACAAATTGGATATAAATAGCTGTAATTGTACATTGATGCTATATATAGATTGTATTCTTCCTGGCTTTCTAACATTATTCTAGTCTGTGCTTTTACCATAGATACACACATACATACATACACCTATATAATATCTACTAAATATAGTATATATGCATACATTTAATCATATATACCACTAGAGTTAAATGTTCATATATTTATCTTCTTTAATAGTGTATGATCTCCTTGAGAAGAGTGAATATGTCTCATTCACCTTTGTGACTCCAACGCCTAACGAAATGCCTGTCACATAGTAAGTACTCGATAAATACTTTTAATGAATATGTGAATTATAAATTTCTCTATATATTAACACTTTAGATAGTACATTATTTGAAAAATAGGGGCACAGCTTAATTTAAATAAATGTGAGCCTAGACCTGGTGGCTTACATCTATAATCCTAGTACTTTGGGAGACCGATTAATTGAGGCCAAGAGTTCAAGATTCTCCTGAGCAACATTGCGAGACCCCACCCCCACCCTGTCCGTGCAAAAAATAAAAAAGCCAGCTATCATGATACACATGTGTAGTTCCAGCTACATCAGAGGCTGAGGCAGGAGGATCACTTAAGCTTAGGGGTTGGAGGTTATAGTGAGGTATGGTGATACCACTGCAATCTACCCTGGGAAACAGAGCAAGACCCTATCTCAAAAAATAAATAAAATATAATATAAAATAAAAATATTAATAAAATAAAAATATGCATTAATTCTTGTGAGGATGTATATTTCAGATACTTGTATTAAGAGAACTGCTAAATGTTTAAAAATTGAATTTTTTTCATAGATTGAAGATATTCAATTGATAATAAATCATGATTATAAAGTTGTCATACTCTTCTGTTACCAACTAACTATAACCATTCACTCATGGGAGTTTTTCTTTGATTTGTGTCAAAAATAAATAGGACAGTCATTGAAGAAGTAATATAGCAGCATCAGCCATGTGGTATAGCACACATCACATCATAAAAAACTACAAACAAGTTCAATTTACTCTGAACAGCTATTTGAAATGAAAATGATACTGAACATTTTAAAACAAACTACATATCAATCTATTACTGCAAAAAAAAAGTCCTTTAGCAGTTCATCGAAAACTACAAAGAGGTTCTCAATTGTAGAAGGGAGAACTACTGACTTCACTTACTGTTACACAATGATTGTCAACCTAGAATAGCCAAAAAGTTATCTCCCTGACTGATGTTTACTTTACTAGTGACCTCTAATTCGATAATCTTGATAATAGGGTAAAATTAGAGTTTTGAGCCCTTAGACCGCTAAATCCATTGTAAGCAAATTTAAAATAAAAACAAATGTACTAACATAAGTCTTGATTTCTGATACAGGCTATATTTGGACCATCAAAGTGTCACAGCAATATTTTAAATTATTATTTTAAAAATCATAATAAATCTATGATATCTACTCAAAGAGGGAAGGTAGCTTAACAGAGGCAGACTGAAATGCCTAGTACCCCAAGCTCACATTTTTTTAAATTTATTGTTATATTTATTATTTGTTACTTCATATTAATATGAGGGTACAAATGTTTAGGTTACATTGTTTGTATTTCTAAGGTAAAGTTCAAATTGTAGTTAAGCCCTTCACCCAGGGGGTATGCTAAACACCCTCACACTGTACACATTAGGTGAGATCCCCCCAATCACCCTCCTTCCTTCTCCATCCCTTCTCCCTCCTCACCCTGCCCCCTTGCCTGACTGTATTTGTGTTTCAATGTTCCTATGAGTGTGTAATTGTTTATATATTGGTTTCATGTTAGTATTGAGTACATTGGATATACATTTTTTTCCATTTTTGAAATACTTTACTAAGAAGAATGTATTTCAACTCTTCTTATGGCTAAATAGTAGTACTCCATGGTATACATATACCACAGCTTGTTAATCCACTCATGGGATTACTTCCACATCTTGGGAAGTTGTGAATTGAGCTGCAATTAACATTCTAATTAATCTAAATGTCCTTGTGGAAAAATGATTTTTGTTCTTCTGGGTAGATACCTAGAAATGGGATTGTGGGAGCAAATGGAAGGTTGATTTTTACTTCTTTGAGAATTCTCCATATTTCTTTCCATAGACGCAATCCCACCAACAATACAAAAGTATTCCCTTCTCTACACATCCATGCCAGCATTTGCAAATTCAGTATTTTGTGATGTGGGCTATTCACATGGGATTAGGTGATATCTCAGAGCCATTCTGATTTGCATTTCTCTGACGATTAGGGACAATGAGAATTTTTTAATGTGTTTGCAGGCCATTCATCTGTCTTCTTCAGAGAAGATTCTGTTCAAGTCCCTTGCCCACTTATAAATGGGATTGTTTGCTCTTTTCTTGTTGATTAGTTTGACTTCTTTGTAAATCTAGTTATCAGCCCTTTGTTAGATTCATAGCATGCAAATATCGCCCCCCTTCTGCAGGCTGTTTGCTTTAGTTGTGGTACCCTTAGCTGTGCAGAAGCATTGTAGTTTAATCATGTCCCATTTATTTATTTTTGATGTTGCTGCAATCGCCAAGGGGGTCTTCTTCAAAAAATCTTTTCCCATACTCTCTTCTAGGATTTTTATTGTTTCATGTCTTAAATTTAAATCTTTTATCTAGTGAGAGTCAATTTTTGTCAATTGTGAGAGGTGTAGTCCAATTTCAGTCTTCTATATGTGGCTAACCAGTTCTCCAGCATCATTTATTAAAAAGGGATTTCCCCAGTGCATGTTTTTGTTTGGTTTATCAAAGATCAGATGGCAGTATATGGCTGGGTTCATCTCTAGGTTCTCTGTTTTATTCCATAAATCTATATCTCCATTTTTGTGACTGTACCATGCCATTTTGATCACTGTACACTTGTAGTATAACGTGAAGTCTGGTAACGTGATGCCTCCAGATTTGTTTTTATTTGTTAAAATTGTATTGGGTATTTGGAGTTTTTTCTGGTTCCTTATAAAACAAAGTATTTTTCAAATTCTTCAAAGTATTATGTTGATGCTTTGATGGGAGTTGCATTAAATCTGTAGATTGCTTTGGATACTATGGCCATTTTAACATTGTTGATTCATCCCAGCCATGAGTGTGGTATGTTCTTTCCTTTGTTAACGTCTTCTGATACTTCTTTTCGCAACTCAAGCCCAATTTTGATGCTATTCTATACTTCACAGAAAAATATATATATATATATATTACTTTTTTCCATTAATCAAACAAGTATTTACTGAGCACATGTGAAAGTGTTTCCCCACATTACCTTACTTGTGTGCTTTATGCATTTTTATTGATTTATGCTTCCACCTTTTTCTTTCTTTCTTTTTCTTGTTTAAGGGACGAGGACTTGCTTTGTCACCCAGTCTGGAGTGTAGTGGCACAATCATAGCTCACTGCAGTCTCTAATTCCAGGCCTCAAACAATCCTCCTATCTCTTCCTCCCAAAGTGCTAGGATTTGCAGGCATTAGTCACCATACCTGGTCACCTTTTTCAAAAAGGTATTGAATTGATTTAAAATAAAAGTACTTAGCAGTGGTTTACAATAAACTTTAATGGTAAGAGAATAGGCTATGGAATCTCTTAGTTCCAGGAAGGAAGCCTACTGCCAACACTTTCTAGCTATGTGATCTTGGGCAAGAAACTTAATTTAATTTCATCTTTCAACTTAGGTAATAACATTGTCCATGTGAAATAATTGCAAGGAATAAAAAATAACATGTTGTGTTTTATAGTATTGTGCCAAAAAACACAGGATTTGGGGTCAAAAAGACGTGAATTCTAATACAGTCTCTGCCATTTTTAGGAAAGTTACTAATGTCCCTAAGCCTCAGTGAGTTTACCATAAAACAGAGATAATACCTGAGATTGCTGTGAAAATTAAATAAGATAATGTATGAAAAGTGCTCAGCACAGTGCCTAGGATATAATAAGCAAGAACTTTATTGTAATAACTATTAGCCAGTAAGTACAAACAATATAAAATTAAGAAGACAAGAGCTCATTATTTTATATGAAAGAAATGTAATGAGATACCAAATTCTCCAAAAAACACCAATGTACCCATGAAGTCAAAAGTTTCTAATCTCTGTTAAAAATGTTCCAAAAAGCTCTTTGTATAAAGGGCAATAAACAACATATTAAGAAATATTCTCAATAACATAATATCAAAACATGTAGAAATATGACACAGCTGTTAATTTTATGGGACTTTTGCAATTTTTGTTTTGGTTTGAGACAGGGTCTCACTCAGTCACCTGGGCTAGAGTACCAGAATATTGATAACTCACTGCAACCTCAAACTCCTGGGCTCAAGTGATCCTCCCACTTCAGCCTCCTCGGTAGCTGGGACTACAAACATATGTCACCACATCTGGCTAATTTTTCTATTTTTTGGTGGAGACTATGTTGCTCAGGTGGGTCTCAAACTCCTGCTTTCAAGTGATCCTCCTGTCTTACCTTCCCAAAGTGTTAGGATTATAGGTGTGAGCCACCACACCAGGTTGAGACTTTTGCAATTGTTTAAGAGCATCATATTGAATCCTTTTTAAAAGCAGTAGAGAGATGTATAGGTTTCTGATTATCTCTCTCATTATAAGATTCCATTTTGGAAATCCGAGAAAAAAAGGGAGTTGCTGTAATCTCCATGATTTAAGAATATAAGCTCTAGAGTCAAACATACTAGGTTTGTATTCTGGTTTCATACTAACTTCTTATGGCACCTTCGACAATTCCCTTCTCTATCTGAGCCTGAATTTTCTCACTTGTAAAAATGAGTATTAAAAATAATATCTATCTCAAAAAGTTGATATTTTAATAAAATACAAATAAGATAAAAAGGTTGCTGGTACAAATATTAAGTGCCAATAATTGTTAGTAATAGCAAGAGTAATTATTAGAAGAAAGAAAACTGTAAAATAATACCCCAAGTTGTTGGATTCCCTGTGGCTAAAACAGAGACACTCTATAAATTTAAAGCAGAACCCAGTGGCCATACCAGGGTAAGAAAAAGCAAGCAGACCAGACACAGTAGCCCACACCTGTAATCCTAGCACTCTGGGAGGCTGAGGCTGGTAGACTGCTTGAGCTCAGGAGTTCAAGACCAGCATGAGCAAGAGAGAGAGACTACGTACGTCTCTACTAAAAACAGAAAAAACTAGCCAGGTGTGGTGGCAGTTGCCTGTAGTCCCAGCTACCCAGAGGCTGAGGCAAATGGACTGCTGAAGCCCAAGAGTTTGCAGTTGCTATGAGCTATGATCCATACTCTACCAATGGCAACAGAGTGAGACTCTGCCTCAAATGAAAGAAAGAAAAGACAGGAGAGAGAGAGGGAGGGAGAAAGGAAGGAAAAGAAAAAGCAAGCATGTTTTCTTAGAAAAAGCAGCCTTGACAAACATCCTGCTTTACACTCCTGACCCTGAATAGTTCCTGTATCCAGAGTCAAGATAAAATGCAGCAGGAACCCCTACCCACTACATGTCAGATGATTCTGATTTGGGGCTTAGAAATCACCCAATCATGGCTCAACTATTTTGACCAGTTGGAACTGAACAATCATGAATCCTTTATCTGCATAAACAGACTTGATTGAGCACAGAGGTGCAAACTTTCCCTATCTAAGCCACACCCTCCCTTTTTTCTTTGGAGAGAAAACTTTGTACTAGAGCAGCAGTTCTCAACTTGTGTGTCGCGACCCCTTTGGGAGTCCAATGACCTTTTCACAGGGGTCACCTAAGACTATCGGAAAACACATATTTCCGACGGTCTTAGGAACCAAGACACAGCTCCTCTATCAGTCTCCAGGTGGGTGGCCCATATGCAGATACGCCCACATATGAATACCCAGCGTGATGACATCATCGTGCCAACCCCATCACATACACCCTGTACAAATACAGCAACGAAAATAATTTTATGGTTGGGGGTCACCACAACATGAGGAACTGTATTAAAGGGTCGTGGCATTAGGAAGGTTGAGAACCACTGTACTAGAGGCTGTGCCTCCCCAATCTACACATTCTTTTCTTATAGAAAAATAAAGATCTCCCTTTTTCCTATGAAGAGCTTCTGGTTTTTGTTAACAGAAAAAAAATAATAATAATAATAATACAGAGGAGAAAAGGAAAGTCTTAGCATGCCTTAAAGGCAATTCTTGCATATCAGCTGTCTCTCCCTAGCTCTTGGCAAAAATTAGAAGAATGAAATATTCAAAGTTGAGGTGGCTAAGAGTAGTTTTTCTATACTGATGGAAAAATCAATGCAGTTTAGATTAGATGTAAAAATAATAACTTGACTCAGTGCCCTTATGACAGTGGTTATGGCACCAGCCTCTACACCAACGGTGGCGGGTTAGAACCCTCCCCGGGCCAGCTAAACAATAATGACAACTGCAACAACAACAACAAAAAAAAAATAGCCAGGCATTGTGGCAGGCACCAGTAATCCCAGCTACTTGGGAGGCTGAGGCAAGAGAATCACTTAAACCCAAGAGGTTGAGGTTGCTGTGAGCTGTGACGCCATATAGTGATAAAAAAACAGATCCTGTCTAAAAAATAAATAAATATTTAAAAAAAAACTTACTGCAAAAAGTAAAGGCCTTATCTCGGCCATCCCACTTATGTACAGAAACAGACATAGCTACCTGTTGGCAAAGCCAGGACTTTTCTTAAAAAGAAGGTCTATCACCTTTCAAGTTTTAAAACAAGTATAAAAGTGAGACCTCCAAATTCTGTACCTAAACCTGTGGTCTCCAACGCCCAGGCCTGTTAGGAACCAGGCCACACAGCAGGAGGAGAGGGGGCAAGTGAAGCTTTATCTGTATTTACAACCATTACTCACATCACTGCCTGAGCTCTACTTCCTGTCATGTCAGCAACAGCGTTAGAGTCTCATAAGAACATAAATACATTGTAAACTGTACATTTGAGGGATCAAGGTTGTTTACTCCTTATGAGAATCTAATGGCTGATAATCTAAGATGAAACTGGGGAGCAGCTGCAAATACAAATTGTCATTAGCAGAGAGGTCTGACTGCACAGAGACCATAATAAATCAATTGCTTACAGACGCATATCAAAACACTATCAGTGAGTGGCAGGTCACAATTCATTGTATCAAGTGGCAAGCTTTAAGCCAGAATCCAGCGCCCATTGTACTTCACACATGGCCCACCCATTATGTTATTAACTATTTCTGTCTGTGTCTCTTTCCTGCACTGTGCACTTATCTCAGTCCCAGTTTTGGTAAGCCCACAAGTTAACCCTAGCAAAAATGAGTAAAAAAAAATATGTGTCTGGAAAGCTTCTTTGAAAAGGGGGTAAGATCCAATGATGAGACAGGAGTGAAAGCACACGTAGTGAGAATAAAATGGAGTCAGGCAGGCTAGGGCAGTCATGACACAGCTGGTCTGGTTGGTTTAGGTCCTGCCTGACCTTCACCCCCTAGCTCCCACTCTAAAGATGCCTATCTTGAGTGGTTTAGGTGACTGATTTAGGAGATTAACTTTTGAATTGAAATGTTGTAATAAGTCACTGAGTTATGCTGATTATTATTGGAATAGGAGTTGGTGTGGCCTTTGCTTTTAAGTATAAAACTGTAATTCTGGAAATGGAAGAACAGAACAATCTTGAAGAGAATACTTTCACTGTTTCCAGAATCCCAGCCTTCCGACAAAGTTTGGTGGACTCATCTCTGTCTCTGCATATTGGCTGGCAGTGACAGGCAGCTGGACCCTTTTCATCAGGTAACAGCAGAAACTCTAAGACTGCTAACAAAAAGGAAAGCTGCATTTAAAAGAAAATACCAAGAGTTCTACATAAATTACCAGTTCATTGCAACATATGCTTCACATTCTACAAGCCCTCTTTGCATGATATGTGGTGACCAGCTATCCAACAAAGCCATGAAACCCTCAAAACTGCTTTGCCACATGGAGACAAGCCTCCTGTATTAAAATATAAAGTCTTTGGAATTTTTTAAAAGACAAAATCATGAACACGAAGAACAGAAGCAATTATTGAAGGCTGCCTCTTCAAATGTGTCTGCACTGAGAACATCATCCTTGGTGGCTGACCACATTGCTAAAGCTAAGAAGCCCTTTACTATTGTTAAAGAGTTGATTCTGCCTGTTGCTAAGGACATTTGCTACAAATCTTTAGAAGACACTATAGTTCAAAAGGTAGCATGTGTTCCTTTTTTAGCCAGCACAATAACTAGGTGAATTGATGAAACAGCAGAGGACATTGAGGCACAATTGTTAGAGAGGATTGAGTCACTGTAGTATATAATCCAGGTTAATGAGTCTACTGATGTTGACAACAAGGCAACAATGCTTGTTTTTGTGTGGTACATTTTTCAGGAGGATATGTATGAGGGTATGTTTATATGTACTTTTCATGCCAACCAACAGCACAGCTGCAGAACTATTCAAGTCTTTGAATAATTACATATCATAAAAACTGAATTGGTCACTTTGTTTCGCTATATGTGTGGACAGAACAGCTGCCATGACTGGACAACTTTCTGGTTTTAGTACTTGTTTCAAAGAGGTTGCTTCTGAACGTGAGTCTATACATGATGTCATCCTCAGAGGAATGCTGGCTAGCCAAAAATTGTCACCTGAACTAACGTTTTGCAGGATGTGATTAAAATTATCAACTACATTACAGTACATGTCCTTAACTCATGTGTCTGTTCACACAGCTCTATGAGGAGATGGACACAGAGCACACACACCTTCTCTAATATACTTAAGTGAGATGGATTTCTAAAGCTAGAATACAGAGTTTTTGAGTTATGAGAGCTGCTCTAGAGCTTTTTTTTTTTTTTGGCCTGGGCGGATTTGAACCCACCACCTCCAGTATATGGGGCCAGCGTCCTACTCCTTTGAGCCATAGTCACCGCCCCTCCAGAGATTTCTTTTAGAAAATCAGTCATTACTGATAGCACATTTCAATGACACAGAATGGGTTGCAAAACTTGCTTACTTGTATGATATATTCAACCTACTCAATGAACTCAGTCTGTCACTACAGGGAAGAACAACAACTGTGTTCAAGTCAGCAGATAAAGAGGCTGCATTCAAAGCCAAACTAGAATTATAGGGATGATGAGTGAACACTGGGATTTCTGACACCTTTCAAACATTAGCAGAGATTTTGAAAGCCAGTGAACCACGGCCTTCTTTCTCCCAGCTGCTGTGTGATCACCTATCTCAGCTTTCAAAAGAATGTAAGCATTACTTCCCAACTATAAGAGCCCCCCAAACTGGGAAGAAATGGATCCCTGACACATTTGTGAATAAGCCAGGTGAATCAACTTTGTCTATGCTAGAAGAGGATCAACTGCTTAGGAATCATAAATGACGTTGACCTTAAAGGCTTGTCTGAGACAACTTCAAAATACATTCTGGATTAAAGTCAAGGTGGGATATCCTGAGATTGCCACAAAAAACACTGAAAGTCTTGCTTCCATTTCCAGCATTCTACTTTTGTGAAGCAGAATTTTCTGCATGACAGCAAACAAAACAAGATTACAGAGTAGAATGGACATAGGAAACATACTTCGGGTGTCACTGTCTCCTATCACCTGCAAATGAGACCAGCTAGTTGCAGGAAAGCAAGCTCAAGGCTCCCACTGATTTGGCATCATGGTGAGTTACATAATTATTTTATTGTATATTATAATGTAGTAATTATAATAGAAATATAGTGCACAATAAATGTAACATGCTTGAATCATCCCAAAACTATCCTTCCACCAGCCTGGCTCTGTGGAAAAATTGTCTTCCTTGAAACCAGTCCTTGGGGACAAAAACGTTGGGGACTGCTGCCTTAAATTATGGGAAGAAATGCTATCAGTCTGGAAGATTTTGAAAACAGGACTTCCTGCTAAAAATTGTTCTATTAGAATGTAAAAAAACATACCCCAACCAACAGGTGACAAATAATGTCTTGGTACCCAAACAGAGTATAAGGGTAAAGTTTGCTTCTCACACTATTTGTTACTAATTTGTTGGCAACTCCTGACACTTGAATCAGCCAAATTTCTGGTCCTAACACAGTATACTATCTACTACTGCATATTTTTCTGACAAAGAAAATCATTATATCAATGAATTCAATTGTGTAGGATTATGAATAGGAAAATAGGCACAAATTTCAATATCGTGGCATCTTACAATTTATTCCTCTTTAGCCTACTCACTTAAAAATGTAGCATAGAACCAACGGAGTTGCAAGAGAGCTTCAAATGAACGTGTGCCACCCAATTACTTTGAAATCCCAGTTCTCACATGGGTTTTACCAAATTAAGTGCTGTCAGCTAAGCATCTCAGAGAGAGTAATGTTCTGGGACTCATGTAAAGGTTATGATAGAATTCAAGAGTTTCTACAGTAAATCTGATTTAGTACAGATCCACTCTCCCAAAGCTTTGTACATATGTGTCAAAGTTGATCACAATATGGAGTGGTCTATTGGAATAAGTATATTTTTGAAAGCAGCCTCAGCTAAAAGTAAATGTTTTACACATTGACATTCAAGCATAGTAAGAAATAAATCTTACACACACATTTACGTAAGTGCATGTAGCCAAAATAAAATTCCACAAAACAATACTTACTAAGTGCAATACACAATGATACAGTCTATTCTTTTCAATTTACATCTTTGTTCTTAATAGCTAGTTTTAATCCTACTAAATTGATTTCATGACCCACAGTTTAAAAAACACTTCTCTATAGTAACTATAGATTATAGTTTATAACTGGTCAAATCCACATCCTCTGAGAATTCTTCAAGACTTTCAAAACATTCCTAGCATTTCAAGAGCAGGGTAAGATTTAAAAACAGCGAAATACCATGAGGTGCCTTTATAAATTGCAGATATGGTGGATTATTGGATCTTCCTATAGGTTGCAATGGGTGTAATTCTATTAGTAAAGGGGTTCATAGGAGAGAGAGGTTTATTAGGGACAGAAGGGAAGTATAAACATTGAGCAGAGAAAGGGAAATGAGCATTAAATAATCAGAGAGGCAGGAGGTGTGAGACCTACTGGGCTGACAAAGGAAACAGAGACTGGAAGGTAAACACAGCCAGAGCCAGGAAAACAAGTAGAACCTGAATGGTGCCAGAGCCAGGAGGAAATGCAGAAACAGGCCCATAAAGAGGAAACAAGGCCAACAGAAAATAACTTGCCATGCCAGAAAGGAAAAAAAAAGCTGATGGCATTTGGCTGTCTTATGCAGGAGAGCAGAAAGGCCTGGAACTGGGCTATTATCTGTGTTCTCTCAGGCTATCAGAGAAGCAGAACTTGATATACAGCAAAACTCACTGTAGTTAAAAGAGTATGTGGTCATTGTTTATTATAGTCTATTAATTAAAACTTCTTTCCTACCAATAATTTTGGCCTACTTTTATTAGAATGCTCAACTGGGAAAATAAGTATTTCTGTTTGTAATTTTCCACTTCCAGAATTTAGAATCAAATTTAATTTCTACCACATTACATTTCTTTGTATATTCAGATTGTTTTCCCGTTTCTTTAATACTTCATGCATACAACTAAGCAATGCAAATAATGACACTCTTTTAGTGAAAAAAAAAAATTAAGAATCATTATGTGGAAGATATTTTTTCTTATGCTTTACTAATAAAAAATTATTTCCAACAGAATTCAACCAATTAGTGATGCAATTATTACAAATAAGAGCTATTTGGCAAAATGCGTAAGCCAATGGAAATGGATAGTTTGGTTCTTTACTTTCTTTTTTAAAAAATTTGTTAGAAAAGAATAAAAATCAGTACTTATGGAACAAATTAAAGTTTAAAGTCAAATTTAAATTTAGCAGAATCAGCCAAACATCTGTATTTATGAGCCTATTTAATCCAGTTCATCATTAAGCAAATGTACTACCCCAAACAAACTAGTAAACAAACAAAAAGGCCTACATAGTATTTGAATATTTTCTGTCATCTTAATTGGCAAACACCTATATTAATTGGTAAAGTATTATCTGCAGTTAAATAATTTCAGTAACAAGCAAGTTCACAACCTGTATACAAAAACTAAGATAATTAAATACTTAATAAAATAAAACATATGGCACTAATATCCTAAAGAATTCTGACATTTAGAAATTGTCCCTATTCAATTGATTTAAGAAGAACATTGCACAGTTTTGGAATACAAGAAAAAATATGAAAATAAGTGCAATTAAAAAATAAAATTCAGAAAAGTATTTAGAAAAATCTAGAAGAATAAAAGGTACATGAATTAGTAGTGATGTTCACTGCAACATGATTTGTTAAGACAGAAATATGGAAAGTAATCTATTGATAGAAGAATGGGTGACCAAAAACAAGAACAAAAACCTCCCATTGTTTATTCACACAATAGGGGAAAGGAAAAATGGGAGATATTTTCTGATGATATGGGATAAGAAAGGAAAAAGTCCCCATTTGTTCCTGAAATTATACTATGGCTAACTACCATACTATTTGAAGGGTCTGGAAAAGGCACTAAGATTAGCAGGGACTACATTTCTTTCATTGAGATGCTTTATTTCAGCGGTTCTCAACCTGTAGGTTGCAACCCCTTTGGGTTAAAGGTTCGCAGCATTAGGAAGGTTGAGAACCACTGCATTTCTTTCCAGGAAGAATAAACAGACTGACCCAGCTGCTAAGTATAGAAAATTACATCTTTTTCTATTGCAATTCTTAAATTTTAAATTTGTCAAATCCAGCGAACTACCTGGATCTCCCCCTTGGAATCTTTCCTAACCTCAACACTTCCTTTACCTGATGGAGCATTAAGTCTATCCTTTTCAAAATCTTACCCCTCAAGATGAAGGGAAAAGAAGAGAGGGATGGGGGGCAGGGGAGGATAGGTGGAGGGAGGGTAATTGGCGGGACCACACATATGGTGCATTTTACAAGGGTACAGGCTAAATCTACTAAGGGAAGAATATAAATATCTTAACACAATAACTAAGAAAATATGGTGAATGTTAACCAGTTTGATGAAAATATTTTAAATTGTATATAAAACCAGCACATTGTGCCCCATATATGCAATAATGTTCACAGCTATGATTTAATTTTTTAAAAAAGACAAAAAAAAAATCTTATCCCTTCTTACTTTCCCCTGCCAATACTCATATACACAGGCTCCAGAGCCCATATGACTATTAGACTTTCTTCCAGCTCATCAATGTGAATGAAAACTGAGGGTGAAGGAGAAGAAACTGTATTTGTGGAAATCGTGATGTTAAGTATGACAAGTAAAATTTTACTTTTACTTTACAAGAAGATATTTAACTGTTCAATATATTTATAAGGAAATATGTATAAACTTACATATGTGCCTAATGATAAGGATTAGATGTGTAATCACAAATCTGTTAAGCTAGACACTTCAAATAAATATTAAAGTACAAACAAAGGAGGACTAGAACAACTGCAAGATTTTGTTTGACAGTTTAAAAAGAATAAAAGTTACTGTAGTCATGCATGCAAGCCACTTCCACAATGAGGAATGAATACACACACACATATCAGGCTTTTATAATTTTACTAACTTCAACACTAAATTCCATAGAAGCATATGCTGTCTTCATTTCATATTTATATGGTATGCTTTATTCATAAAACATAATCTTATCACAACTTAAAAAAAATGAAAAGGGATGACCATTAACAGAAATTTGCCTCAGAATAAATAATCATGACCTATTTTGTTTTCAAATTTCACTAAACTGTTTCCAGGTTTCCTGGACTTTCTCCCATGACTTACAAGGATGACAGCTAGGTGAAACATACTTAGGTAAGTTATGAACAAAGGTTAGTGCTAGAGATTTTAAGTCAAGAAATATTTTGTCTATATTTGTTTCTTTCTTGATGTTAGGAACTTTTACCCTTTACTAACATCCTATATTTCCATAAGTATCTAGGGATCTAGATCCAATCACAATCTATATTCCCTTTTATCTGACAACAGAAGTACAGTATAGCTGATCTTCATTATTCATAGAATGGTTATATTTTGTATAAAATCACTGCAAACAGTGAATTAGTGAATACTGAACCATTGCTTCTAGGGAAAATATAGGGTTACCTTCATACCAACCTCTGGTCACAACATTTTTATCAACCAATCAATTCATAAGTTTGTTTGATGTGTGTTTCTGTTCAATCACACCTTACTTAATACATATTGTTGATTCATTAACATTAAACTCCTGGCTATAACTTATATGTGAATGAAACTTATCTAACAAATATATTTTCTCTACAAGGCATGTCTTGTTTTAGGAATGCTAGACGTACATCAGGACTACTGGAGGTAATTTTAAATAGAAAAATCAATGAAAAGCACACACGAAAAATTTAAATGTAGCACTAAAGAGGCCAAAAATAGGACACCTGTATTTCTGAAAATTGTGACAGATGAAGCAAGAAGGCAGTGTCACCTTGTTCAACCTTAGCTAGGAACATCCCTGTGGAGTAATTCAAACTTTTCACTGCTCTATACATGTACATGTACATGTACATGTCCATGAATAATTGTGAAAGGGCAGTAAGTATTGATTTTGAGGTTTCAAAATATTTGCACAAGTACAGAATCTGCAAAAAATAGGAATTGGTTATACAATATCCTTTGTCTTTCCCCTATTTCAAAGTTATCAAACTTTTTGTTTTACCTCAGAACCCCTTTACATTATTAAAAAATGTTGAGAATCCCAATGAGCTTAATGGGTAATATCTATTGCTATTTACCTTGTTGTAAATTAAAACTAAGTTTTATAATATTGATTTCTAATTTAATTTTTAATTATTAATAAGTCCATAATGTGCTAACATGAATAATGTTCTTTATGTTACTTGCTATTTATGTTAACATTAATTAATTAATTAATTAAAAGTAACTTCATGTCCCCAAAAACTTAGTGAGAAGACTGGATTATTTTACATTTTTGCAAAAATGTAATATGGGCTTAATTTTAAAAGGCAGCCAGCTTCTCATATCTGCTTCTACATTCTACCTGTCATAACACACTGTTTTGATTGAGGTAAATAAAGAACATCCGAGTTTACACAGATATTTAGCAGGAAACAAAAAGAATATCTTTATAGCATGTTCAGGTCACTGTATTATTCTTTGATGCTATACCAAAACTAAGCAAGTAGCAGTTTCAGAAATGTTAATTGCATATTAATGAACTTCTTGCACTTCATTTACTTAAAATCTACCCATGCCCAATTCCACAGACGCACACCTTGATTATTCAAAACGAGTTCTTCAAATCTTCTAGATGTTAACATATTTCATTAAACAACAACAAAAATTATATCATTAATATCACTACCCAGCTCATCAGAAAAGTCTTCAAAAACTGAGAAACTGTCACATTTGCAGTGGTGAATACAAATTTTTGAGAATTCTAATTTGTACTTGAGAGCTCAATTGTATCACTGGCAACAAATATTGCCAATTTCCTTCCTTTAAGTGACAGGCTTGGTTGGTTCAGTTTCAAGAAAATGTCTACAAACACCCAAATCTGAATAACCATAGTTTGGCCCTTCTTTCCAATAACAGAGTTCTGTAAAAAAAAGGCAGCTACTTCAGTTTTTTAACACAAAAAAATGCCCAAATGTTTTTTTCTTGAGACAAACATCATTTGTCAGCTTTTAGAAGAATTCTATGTGGACTTCCCATTTCATCACACGGGATATTAAAATGTGTATTCAAAGGCTAAGATTTAATAAAAGTTATAATTTTTACTGCTGCATATAAGACCACAAGTTAATTAGACTTTTATTATCTGTGCCTGGTGGTGACCAATAAAATGACCACTAATAATGTTTGATATTAAGACCTTGATTCTTGTAGTTCACCCACAATTACTTCTACATCAGATGCAAATATCAACATAGTATAAAAAAAGGCAAACAAAATTTTAGTATGGTTATGAAAATAGTTTTGACTTCACATATACTCTGTATGGTCTTGGAGACTCCCTGTGGTTCACAAATCACACTTTTGAGAACCACTGCTCTAATTCATCTGTGGGCTTTATATATATATATATATTAAAATAGCTTTGTATATATACGTATGCCTTGATATTTGTTTTATCTACTATTATTAAAAATTAAGGAAAAATATATTTAGATCTAGGTGACACTCAATACCAAAATGCAATGATGTACATGGGGATGGGTGCTCATTATAAAATTCAAAGACCTTGTAAGATGAAAATGAGCTTAGTAAATATGACTGTCAGTAATAAACATCTTTAAAATAGGAGAAAATATTGTGTTTGTAAAAATCATTACTTCTGGTATAATGTTCTTGTTTCCTATCAGAAGACAAATGCTATCGTAACAAAAAAAGGTGCATGAATAGAAAAAGAATTGTGAAAATGTTACAGTGGGAAATAAAGATTTCTAACCTACAACACGTTCTCAAAATAATTCTCTCTTGCCTCAAGCATTATGGATAACACTGCCTTCTCACATTATGTAAAAGGACTACATTTCCTATGATTCTCCAAGAATATCGAAATAAAAAGATGTATCAATATACATCTATATATAAATATATATAAATTAGAAGGCCCAATAGTGTTAAATATCACTTTTTTAACTGATCCATAGATTCAGCCCAATCTCACTTACAATTTCCCTAAGCATTTCTGTAGAAGTTGACTATTAACTTTATATGGAAGTGCAAAAGAACACAGAATATGCAAACCAACAATGAAATACAAAAACAAAAGTGCTAAAGAGCTTACACTTTGTCTTAAATACTTACTCGAAATCCACAGTAATTAAGACACTGTGGTACTGACATAAGATCAACAAATAGATGTGGTACTGACATAAGATCAACAAATAGATCAATGAAATAGAATACCAAGCTCAAAATGCAATAATTTTATTTTCTAAAGCACTCCATTGAGGAAAGAAAACTTTTCAACAACTAGTTCTACAAAAAATGGATATCCATATGAAAAAAAATTTTTTAAAGATCTTTAATCCTCATCTACGGCTCAAAGGAGTAGGGCACCGGCCCCATATGCCAGAGCTGGCAGGTTCAAACCCAGCCCCGGCCAAAAAAAAAAGAAAGAAAGAAAAATAATTAATTCAATATGGAATATAGATTTAAACAAAAAGCTAAACCTATAAAAGTTTTAGAATAAAATATAGAACATCTTTGCAATTTGGAAACAACCAAAGGTATTCTAAACAGGATAAAATTTTAAAAATGACAAGTCCAATTTCATCAATATTTTAAGCTTACTTTTATCATAAGACATTAATAAGAAAATAAAAAGGCAAGCCGCAGAGTGAGAAAAAGTACTTGTAAAACACAGATCAGATAATAAATTTGTAACCAGAATAAATACAAAGAACTTTCAAAATTCAATGATAAAAACAAATCTCATACAAAGAAATTAAACAGCCCAGGTGGGGCAGCTCTTGCCTGTAATCCTAGCACTCTGGAGGCTCAGGTGGGCAGACTGTTTGAGCTCAGAAGTTCAAAACCAGCCTGAGCAAGAGTGAGACCCCATCTCTACTAAAACTATATAAACTGAGGCAACAGGATCACTTGAGCCAAGAGTTTGAGGTTGCTGTGAGCTACGATGACACCATGGCACTCTACCCAGGGTGACAGAAACAGATTGTGTTTCAAAAAGAAAGAAAGAAATGAACCAAATATTTGAACAGACACTTCATGAAGGAATATATATGAATGACAATAAGCAGAAGAAAAAGTTAACGTCATTATTCTTCAGGGACATGCAAATTAAAACCACAATGAGAAACCAGAACATATGTAAAAGGGACACAAAATGTTAGTGAAGATATAGAGCAATGATAACTCATACCTTTTGGATGGGAGTGTAAAATACCACAAACATTCTGGGGAACAAGTTGATAAGTTCATATAAAAATAAACAAACCCGTCGTTCAACATAGCAAATTCACTCCTAGACAATGCATTTTGCCATGTATAATGCACACTTTTATGCCCAAATTTTTTAAGGGAAAAATAAGGATACACATTAGACATGGATAGTACTAATTCCCATTATCTACACAATGTTTTTAATTATTTTATTTATGCTTAGGTGCTAAAAATGTAACTCTAGAAAACAATAAGGATATCTGTATGCAAAGTAATACCCTGGAATTATAGTATCAGTGTTGTTGCACTTCAAACGAACTTGCAATAAAAACATTTAGACCAACAAAGAGTGACATATTTCTCCTATTTATCTTAACATATTTCTCTTCATATTCTTAGGCAGGAGCTAGCAATCCAGTTGGTATTTTTACAAAATTATTAGAGAATCCTTTGGAAAATGTCACAGCAGTTTTTAAGCTAACAGTTATTAAATACGCTAACAAACAAGACAACAGAGCTGCTGAGAGACACTTTTGACCGCCTTCCACAGAAAGACTGTCATCAGTTCGTAGAGGCAACAGGAAGAAAAGCTTCTTCAGATGCCAAGACCAGAAGAAGCCAAAGTGAGGGAAACATCCTAAGTGGCCAGAGGTGGAGCAGGAGGTAAAAACCTGAATTCTGGAGCTGCATCAAACTGGGATCTCTTTGGAACAAGAGGATATAAGTAGGATAAAGAATTGCATAAGAGAAAAACACTGATGATTACTCAGGGACACCTTAATGCTGCTTTTACTTTATAAAGAGAGAACATTTGAGCATGAGGGCACGAACAAAACTTGCCCCAAAACTACCAGCAGCCTATGAGAATCAAGTTTTGGAATTTCATTCTTATGTTATCAATCTTCAAGACTTACAACTTTGACCTGTTCTAAACCACCAATATGGATAAGGTCCCACTCACATTTGATGTGCATCCAACACAATTGTGGACATCAAAAGAGCAAAGACCGTGGATTTTGAAACTAGTAATCATGAACAAAAACATTTCACTATTGTTCTAGCCTATTGTCCAGATGGAACAAAGCTAGTACCTATGATCATCTCCAAAAGAAAAAATTCCAAGTGGAGTTATTGTTCACGTGCATGAAAAACAATTGATGAATGAAGAAGGCATGAAAATCAGGCTTAACAAAAATAAATAAATAAAAAGGCCTGTTTAAGGGCAGCACCTGTGGCTCAAAGTGATAGGGCACTGGCCCCACATGCCAGAGGTGACGGGTTCAAACCCAGCCCCAGCCAAAACTGTAAAAAAAAAGAAAAAAGAAAATCAGGTTTAACAAAATCTGGTCATGAAGCCCTGAAAGATTGCCTTTAAAAACCAGCTTTGCTTGTTTTTGATCATGTCAAAAGCCAGGTTACACAAAGAACAAAAGCAATTGCAGCAGATTTGAAAACCCAACTTGCTGTAATACCTGATGAACTAATCAGCTAACTGCAACCTCTACATGTGTCAGTAAACAAGCCCTCTAAGGCTGTAATGAAGAAAAAGTGGCCATTGTGAATGCAGTCAGTCAGTAATGATTTAACACCTATAGGCAGAACTGAAAAAGCATCCATTGCCAAGGTTTGTGATTGGATCCTAAGGTCATGGAACAGTATCAAGACAGAAGTAGTTATTAAATAATTTTTAAAATGTGACATCAGCAATGCTGTGGATGGAACTGAGGATGATGTTTACCAGGATGAGAAAAGTGACTCTTCAGAAGATAACAGTAAAGAAGAAAAAGAAGGTGATATTTCTGTTACTGACAGTGATAAAGAGCTCTTGGCCTCCTATGATGCTAAATACTGGAAATTTTTTACTGGTACATAAAATTTGTTACCTTGTGTCTGTTCTTGTGTTATGTAATTGTTACATAAAATTTCTTATACCATAACATCTTAAAAAATAAATGCTAAAATTCCTCTCTAATACAAAAAACAAGTACCAAAATATAAATAAATAAAAATTCGAATTAAAAAGTTAAAATGAAAGATGTTTTTCCTGAAAAGTTTGGCCCCAAAATGTAGATGCATATTATACATGGGAGCACACTGTACCTGGCAAAGACTGATATTTATTCAAAAGAAATGTAAACACATCTACAAAAAGACTTCAACAGGAACCAGAAACATACTAGAAATCCACCTAAAGCAATTGCCTGGTTCAATGCAATCCCTATCAAAATACCAATGTCATTCTTCACAGAATTAGAAAAAACAATTGTAAAGTTCATATGGAACCAAAAAGAACCTGAATGGTCAAAGCAATCTTGTAAGTCTATAGTAACCAAAACAACATGATGTAAAAAATACACACATAGATCAATGGTCCAAATAGCTAAAAAGTAGTAGAAATGAATCATCATGTAACACGCAGTTGTTTATGTATGCCCACACATATTCATATGGACCAATGATCAAGTATCACTGCTACATACATATTATTGGTTTGACTGTTACTGGATTTGTAATCTAGTTTGTAATCAATTCATAAAATTTCATAGTTGTATAAAAACTCTAGCACTAATAATCATGTGTCTACTTTCTATCTTAATGAGATCATTTTTAGCTCCCACATATGTGTGAGAATAGGCCATAAATGTCTTTCTGTGTTTGGCTTATTTCAATTAACATAAATAACCCCCAGTTCTATCCATGTTGTTGCAAATGACAAGATTTGAGGGGTTTTGGATGAATAATATTCCACTGTGTATATACACCACATTGTCCATATCCATTTACCCCCTGATAAGCATTTAGGTTGATTCTGAAGTTTTGGCAGTTGTTAATAGTACTGCAATAAACATGATAGTACAGATATCTCTATTTTGTACTGACACCCACTAAAGCATATGACAGTCCTATTTTAGTTTTTTGAGGAAACTCCCTACTTTTCAGTAGTGGTTGTACTAATTTACATTCCCACAGAATTGTACAAGAATCCCCCTTTCTCCACATACTAATTAGTGTATGTTATACTCTTTTTGATAAAAGATATTTTAATTAAGGCAAGATGACACTGCATTATTTTTTATTTGCATTTCTCTGATGATTAGTTGATATTGAGCATTTTTTCATACATCTGCTAATCATTTGTATGTTCTTCTTTTGAAGAATATCTATTCAAGATCCTTAGGCAATTTTTAATTAGTTGAAGTTTTTTTGTATTGCTATTTTGTTTTGGTTTGGTTAGTTTTTTACTATTGAGTTATTTGCGCTCTTATATGTTCTGATTATTAATCCCTTGTCAGATTACTAGTTTGCAAATATTTTCTCCCATACTATCTCTTCCCTTTGTTCACTGTGTTCATTATCTCTTCACTGTGAAATCTCTTCTTATTTTGATATAATGCCATTTGGGGTTTGAATGTCTGTGATTTTGAGGTCTTACACAAAAATCTTTGCCTAGACCAATGTCCTAGGGCATTACCCCAATTTTTTTTTTTAGGAGTTTCAGTTCTTAGGTTTAAGTCTTTAATCCATTTTGATTTTTTGTACATGGTAAAAGACAGGGGTCTACTTCATTATTCAGCTTTCTCAGCACCATTTATTGAAGATACTATCCTTTTCCCAATGTCTGTTCTTGACACCTTTGTAAAAAATGACTTAGCTATAAATGCACAGATTTATAGCTAGGTTTTCAATTCTGTTCCATTGGTCTTTGCATCTGTTTTAATATAAGCACAATGCTGATCGGGTTACCACAGCTTTGTCATATACAAGGTATGACAATTAAATTTGTGAACTTGCCACCATGCACTTACACTGGCAGTACTGTACTAACAACTTGGTAAAGATTCATAACCTTGGCATTTCAGAGTCTCACAGCTGTGTGCATGTAGACATGTGTTGGTATCTTGCTGAGTGGTGTTCATCATTGTAGTATGTTTTTTTGTGCTACCTTGAGAACGTGAGAGCTTGAATTAGACCAACGAACAAATATTAAATTTCTTGTTTAACTTAGCAGGAGTGGAAATGAAATTAGGGACATGTTAGTTCAAGTTTATGGGAATAATGTCATGAAAGCAATGGCAGTGTAAGAATGAGTTAAACATTTTTCTGAGGGAAGAGAAAGCATCACTGATGAAGAGAGGTCAAGGTGGCCAGTAACAGGCAAAACTGATGAAAACATTGCAAAAATTCATCAAATTGTGTGTCAAAATTATCAGTTTACTGTGATAAGCATAGCAGACCAAGTAAACATTGATAAACAGTTAGGAAAATCTTAACAGAAAGGTAGGTGCAAAATTGGTCCTGAAGGACTATACAAATAAGGAGAAACAAAAACATATACTGGGAGAACTAACCAACCAATGTTCACTACAAAATACAAATACAAGTAAATACATCAAAGTAAGTATTTCAGTATTAAATAGAAAGTAGAAAAATTGAGAGAGTTCGTATATTATCATCTCCATTTTCCCAGTGAAGTAGCAAGCCAGGTCACCAGTTGAAAGTGAAGAGTATCAGAAAGGAGTTAAAGTTTAAAGAAAATGATAAAAGTTTGGAAATACCCCTGAAACAACTGGGAAAAAGAGCCCTCTTCTTGACTACAGTACCAGTCTTAACAATATAACTTTCTTAACTTTTACCTTTAATAAACTTATACAACTCAATCTTCTCAACTTGCTCTTTTGTAAAGTTAAATAATTGTAGAGCCAAAATATGTGTTAAATAATAGTAGGGCCAAAATATGTGTTAGAAAAAACTAAACAACAGTACAAAATGAGAACCAAGATTTTCTTCTCCCTCCCTCCTTCACTTTAGTGCCCTTACATGTGACAAAGATCCCTGGAGCTAGAGAGCTGCTGGTAGGCAGCTTTGTAAAAATGTAATATTCTGTCACTAATCAGTGCACTGATGCTATATAGTTCCTATGTTAGGTGTAAATCTTAATGAGAAACAACAAACTGTACACACACGTCTTTAGCCCATAAGCTTTGTCAAGTCTCACATTAGAGTACAAATAGGACCCAGCCAAAGTCCCCAATGTAAGGCTTCTCTAAAAGTATACCTAAAAATCTGAAGAAAGAGCTATGTCACATAACATTCAGCTCTCCCTCACTCTTACTCTTACAAAAAGAGGACCATGCCTAATCCCTAAAAAATGATAACAGCAATGACAGGATAATTGGAATAAACCCATAGTCTTCTCAAGGTGACTACTTTAAAGGAGATAATAGTCATTCAAAGGTAAATTATATAATGGGTTTTTTTATAAAACCAATTAAACTTTTCCCTGTAAAATAAACAGACTTGAGATGAGAGTTGAATGGAGAGATTATTAACCTTAATGTACATGTTACAAAGTTATGTCCCTCCCTTAGGCAAGAGAATTAGAACCAAGAGTATGCAACAGACCTAGACATTCCAGTGCAATAGTATGAACTGTGATCGAAGGCCATAAAAACAGTGGCAAAGAAAAAAAAAAAATAAAAGACTTGCCTATATAAAGTAACTCATTCAGGTAGGCACTAACTCATTTGTATGGTTGTCAAGAAACTAGTATTTATTAACTCAAGACATAAAAGAAACAGGTTTTTGTTTTATGGCTATAGTAGCATTAATGTTGATAATGTGCGTAAGGAAGTATTGTTGTAGGGGCTTTTGTAGAGAAATGCCTTTTTTTTTTTTTTTTGGAGACAGATTCTCACTCTGTTGCCCAGGCTAGGGGTGTCATGGTGTCAGCCTAGTTCACAGCAACCTCAAACTCCTGGGTTCAAGTGATCCTCCTGCCTTTCCTAGTTTGGACTACAGGAACCCAGGACTACAATGCCCAGCTAATTTTTCTGGTTTTCAGTAGAGACGAAGTCTTGCTCTTGTTCAGGCTGGTCCCTTGAACTCCTGAGCTCAAGGGATCCTTCCACATCGGCCTCCCAGAGTGCTAGGATTATAGGTGTGAACCACCAAGCACAGCCACAAATGCCTTTCAATGGGTGAAGACTGGAAATTTGTTAATGTACCTCTTAACTTACACCATCAATCATACTAGATAAATAATTTTAATAATTACAGAAGCAATAAATCAGATGTCAAGACATACTGATTAGGTTATATATACTAAGTGTTAAAGGAACTAGTTCTAAGTGAAAAAGAGTACTTCTTTTATATGCCTGAATTTTCTAAATTAATTCAATGAGCATTTTTATTTTTAAAATACATAGCCATTTGGAATTCCTATTATTTTTATTTATCCAGATCACAAGTGTCAAAAATAAAAGATGTATGAAAACTGCTCTTTGTAAATCCAATAATAGATTTTTTCTTAAATATGAATAATTGAAATAATCTCTTAAGATAAATACAGAGGGCACAAAAAAGTATACCCATTTTAAGAAAGGCAAAAACTGTATTAAATTTGTAATACTCAAGTCACTTTTGACTTCTGCAATTACAAGAGGTGCTTGCTTGACATGACCTGTATTCATCTTTTGTTATCAGTACATATTGCGTATTACAAACTCAATACAGGTTTTTCCTTTGTTTTCCTTTGTTAAAATGGATATACATTTTTTGGCCCCCTCTGCATTTCAGATTCTCGATCACAGAGAAGAAAATATGGCAGGAAGCTGTACTCTGTTAGATTAAACCAGATAGTATAAAAAGCTCAGGACCAATTATTTGGAACAGCTGCAACTGAGTCACTGAGCTAATTTTTAAAACCAACCTAACTTTGTCAAACAAATTCCAAAGAACACTTAGGAATTTAAAAACACAGATAGTAATTTTGGTTGTTGCTTTGTTTTCATTGGTCTCTGTTTTGCAAATTTTGTCACTGTTTTTTGTTTTATGTTTGCTTACAAGCACTACTAGTCAAGTTGCTAACAATTCCTGCTTAACATAAAAAGAACATCTATATTTATTAACACCATCTCAGAATAGCATCAGTATGGGATCTGGAGGGTTCATTTTTCATTAAGGATTTGGTAAAACACAAGTTAGTCTTGAAATAAACTTACTCTTAAAATTTAAAAACACATCTTAAATTTCAAATTACTGTACAATCTGTTTACCTTGTGTTTTTTAATAATCTCTGAATCCCCAGACACTGACACGCAAACTAATTACTTTATATGTTAAATATTTAAATTATGAACTATCTTTTCATCCTTTCTTTGATTCAGTAAGTGTAGTCAGATATTTGATCTATATATTTACCAAGATTTGAGAATTTACTTAAATGTTACTTTCAGAGTGTACTCCCTTCTGAAGATTATTTATGTAAATGAAATGTTTATCAATTTCTAATATTTTAATTGATAGAGCTAAATAAGATGAAATCTAAACTTGACTTTTTTTTTTTTTTTTTTTTGCAGTTTCTGGCCGGGGCTGGGTTTGAACCCACCACCTCCGGCATATGGGGCCGATGCCCTACCCCTCTGAGCCACAGGTGCTGCCCTAAACTTGACTTTTTTGTTAGACAATTCATGGACATCCATTGTTTCTGCAGTTTTGTGAGCAGATAGATGCATTGACTTCTCATTTTCCTAGACTATTTTCTACTTGTTTGTATAGCCAAAAGACTTGGGAGATAAGCTCTCCCTCCAAAACCCACAGTAGGTTTGCTGACAGCTTTGGAAAATAAAGACAGTATCTACTCTAGGGCAAAGGGCAAGCATGCTTACTACATGTTATAAAAGATTTGAAGTCCCCAGGCTCAGAGTTCTCTCCATGCATATGCAGGTATGGCCCTCTTCATGTCACCCCATGTAAACAGGAACTCAGAGAGTCGGCACAAAAGATGACACTGGCTACTGCTATTGCTGTGAGTTTTCAACTGTCCTTCATCTCTGACCCAGCGTCTCATTTCTTCTACCAGCATCCTGAAACCATGGCAGGCTAACTTGTTAGTTTGAAAATATTAACAGAATAAAATCTCAGACCTTTCATCATTCTTGACAATCTAATGAACTGATGTAATTTCAAGAAGCATTTATCGAATGTCTTCTGTGTGTTTGGCACTATAATAGATGTTGCAGTTTTAACTTAAAATAAGACTTAAATTCTGGATTCTCAAGTTAACAGTGTAATTTGGAAAAAAACACATTCTATAGAGAAGGTACATCATATACCTTTTTTTAAAACTTTAGAAACACTGAAATTTTTACAGTCGAAAGAACCTTGGAGACAACCCAATCTTAAATTTTAATTTTACACATGGTTGGTAGAGTTTATGTAATCTGCCCAAGGTTGCACATTCAATTAGAAGAGAGCTAGAACTGAAGCACAGAATACCCATTTTCAGTATTCCTTCTATAATATCAGAAACTATTTTGCGATGATTGATTTATGTATATTTTCAAAACTGTGCTAGCTAGGCACTTAGTTATAGCTCAAAAATGTTATAATACAACTGAAAAAGTGTTGAATAAAATAAAAAATGTATGTAAGCCAGAAGATCATTACAGTCATTACTTATGGAAATAGCATTGCTATGGAATATAAATTCCTACATGGAGAAATTAATCAATGGGTTTATTTGATAGTTTTACTCACTGCTATGTCCCAAATTTCTACAACAGTGCCTGGAACACAATGAGTGATAAATAGGTATTTGTTGAATGATAATCATGTTGTTTCAAAATATCACAATGCCCAACACCAATATACAATTATGTTTACTCTTAGTGTTTTGGCTAAAGGTAGGAATAAATGTAAGAAAATTAGAATGAACACAACATGGACATTTTTCCTGAATGAGAATGCCAAGAAAGACAAATAAAACTATAAAACTATCAGGAGTTAACAGCATACTCGAAGTAATAGAACATTTGATACCAGCAATTAAAAAGAGCCTTCAAAGAGCTCTAGTGTTAAGCTAAGAAAGTTCTACCCTAGCCAGAAGAAAGAACGGAGATAACATTAAGTAGTATTACTCATCATTAAGGATGAGTAATATAGATGTAGAGAGGAAAGGAGCTAGCATTTTTTAACACACTACTAGTATTTCTTGAGGTAATCACTGTGTTAAAAGTCCTTTATATACCTTTATTCCATTTAATCCTCACCAATCCTTTGAGGTAATATTTTCCACTTTCTACACATGATTTCTATTTAGATTTATATTTCCTGTACCACTGATCCAAACTATATTTGTCCAGACCCAACTGCCAAGTAGATTATATGCCAAAATTACCTATCTCAAATCATGTGTTTGTAATCTGAATGCATATTCCCATAAAAGTGTGGTTAAGTTCCCAACCTGATCTATAGATTCTAAAATGTAACTGACATATTATATTGTTACAATGAATGTAAGAGTGGAAACTTGCTAAAAAACAACACATTATTTGTTAAGTAAGTTTTTGGTTAACCCAGAAACCTAACCTTTATCAATAAGATTTTTTTCCTACAGAAATATGTGTATGATGTATGAAGGAAACACAAAAATGCTGAGGACATGTTCAACTCCTTGGCAGTGGCTTGTCAACATCATAAAGAAAAGATGATAACTTGCAGAATATTCTTTGAGTTTTACAGGTAAATTAATCTGCTATAGCACATACTGACCTTAGCTATTTACATAAACTTTCCTTCCTATGGGAAAGAGGTTAAGTATAAACTTGAAAGATCAAGTTCTGCCTATCTATCCCAGTATAACTTTAAATGTCACCCAACTTATTGAAGTTTCAATCTCCTCATCTGTAATATAATAATAATATTAATTCCTCTGTATTGAGATTATTACAAGTATGAAAGTACTTTTAATCTATAATTAACATTAGAATGTGATTTTACTTTACATTTGAATAGCTACTTTGGATCAAGTTTTTAAAAGATTTTATTTTTATTTTTTACTAAGAAGTAGTATAAATTGTATTCATTTATGGTATACATCATGATGTTTTGATATATATATGCACTGCAGAATAGCTAAAGCCAGCTATATAACAAATGCATTATCTCACTTTTTTTTTTTTTTTTTTTGGTGACAACGAATTTACTGTTGGGATTTTTCAAGTGTGAAATACATTGTTATTACTTACAATAGATCTCTTGAACTTATTCTAACTAAAATTTTGTGTCCTTTGTTGTGTCCTTTCACCAACCTCTTTCCGACCCTCACACTGAAGCCCCAACCCCCAACCCCATTCCCCGCCCGAGCCCCTGGAATTCAATTCTATTCTCTTTTTCTACAAATTTGACTTTTTTAGATAGCACACATATGAGATTATGGGATTTGTCTTTCTGTGCCTGACATTTCACATATCACAATGTCCTACAACTTCATGCATGTCGTACAAATGATAAGATTTCCTTATTTGTCAAGGCTGAATAGTACTCTATTGTGTATATACCTTTATCTGATTCATCCACTGATGGACACTTAAGTTGATTCTATAACTTGACTTTGCGAAAAATGTGGCAGTGAACATGAGAAGAGAGATTTCTCTTGGTTTTGGTTTTGTTTTGTTTTTTTTTTTTGAGACAGAGTTTCACTTTGTTGCCCTGGGTAGGGTGCGGTGGCGTTATAGCTTACAGGAACTTCAAACTTCTGGGCTCACCTTCATATCTCAAA
Source organism: Nycticebus coucang (assembly GCF_027406575.1). Lineage (NCBI taxonomy): Eukaryota > Metazoa > Chordata > Mammalia > Primates > Lorisidae > Nycticebus > Nycticebus coucang. The sequence goes on along the minus strand of NC_069792.1, from coordinate 66,328,437 downwards.
AATTGCCAACTCTGGATGATGAAAAGAAAGTACAAATTCTCCAACTGCTATCTGTATATTCTAATAAATTTTAATTATGTCTTTTTGAAAAAAAAAAAAAGAAAAGAAAACTTCTGGGCTCAAGTGATCCTTTTGTCTCAGCCTCCCAAGTAGCTAGGACTATAGGTGCCCGCCATCACTCCTGGCTTTTTTTTTTTTTTTAAAGTGATGGGGTCTTACTCTTGCTTGGGCTGGTGTTAAATTCCTGAGCTCAAGTAATTCACCCTCCTCAGCCTCCCAGAGTGCTAGGATTACAGGCATGAGCCACCACACAGAGATTTCTCTTTGACATACTGACTTCATATTCATATCCTTTGGATAACATATTCAATAGTGGGATTTCTGTTATCCAATAGTTTAATCCTCTTTTTAATTTTTTTTTTTTTTTTGAGACAGAGTCTATGTTGCCCTCAACAGAGTGCCAAGGCATCACAGCTCACAGCAACCTCAAACTATTGGGCTTAAGCGATTCTCTTGCCTCAGCCTCTGAAGTAGCTGGGACTAGAGGTGCCCATCACAATGCCCAGCTATTTTTGTTGTTGTTGTTGTCGTTGTTGTTGTTGTTGTAGTTGTCATTGTTAACCCGCCAGCCTCGGTTTATGTGCCCGGCACTGTAACCACTGTGCTACAGCGCTGAGCCCTCTTTTTAATTTTTTAAGGAACCCCCATAATAACTACACTAATGTTCATTCCTATGAACAGTGTATAAAGGTTACCTTTTCTCCATATCCTCTCTAAAATATCTTTTTTCTTGTTAATAGCCATTCATTAGGTGCGAAGTGACGTCTCATGTACTTAATTTGCATTTTCCTGGTGATCAGTAAAATTCAGTAGTTTTCCATATACCTATTAGCCATTTGTATGTCTTCATTTGACAAATGTCTATTCAGGTCTTTTGCCCATTTTTAAGTCACATTTTTTGGTTTAGTTTTGTTTTGCTTTGTTTAGAAACCCTATCTCACTCTGTCACTCAGGCTCTGGTGCCAGAACCTGATCACAACTCATTGTAACCTCAAATGCCAGTGGTTTGGTGATCTTCCCACTGCAGTCTCTTGAGTAATTGTTACTACAGGCATGTGTCACCACACCTGGCTAATTTTTTTATTTTGTAGAGACAGGCTCTAGTATTGCCAGGCTGGTCTTAAACTCCTGGCCTCAAACTCCTGGCCTCAAGTGATCCTCCTATTTCAACCTCTCAAAGTGCTGGGATTACAGGCACCAGCCACTGCACCCAGCCACAAATTACATTGTTTTCTTGCTATTGAGTTGTCTGGCTTCCTAATAAATTTTGGATATTAACAACTTATCAGATGTATAGCTTGCAAATACTTCCTCCCATTCTATAGGTTATCTCTTCATTAAATGGATTATTTCCTTTGCTATTCAGAAGTTTCTTAGTTTCATATAATCCTATTTGTCTACTTTTACCTTTATACCTATACCTTTGGTGTCATATCCAAAAACAAAAAAAAAAGTCAACTGCCCAGACCAATGTCATGGAGCTTTTCCTCTATGTTGTCTTATAGTAGTCCTAGAGTTTCAAGTATTACATGTAAGTCTTTAATGAATTTTGACTTAATATTTCCATGTGACACAAGTATCTGATTTCATACTTCTATATGAACTCAACATTTATTAAAGAGACTGCCCTTTCTTGGCATCTTTGTCAAGAATCATTTGGCTGGAAATTGCTTAAATTTCTTTCTGGGCTCTCTATTTTTTTTTTTTTTTTTTTTTGAGACAGAGCCTCAAGCTGTCGCCCTGGGTAGAGTGCCGTGGCACCACAGCTCACAGCAACCTCCAATACCTGGGCTCAAGCGATTCTCCTGCCTCCTCCTCCCAAGTAGCTGGGACTACAGGCGCCTGCCACAACGCCCGGCTATTTTTTGGTTGCTTATATTTTGTATAGCAATTGTAAACAAAATGGTTTTCTTGATTTCTTTTTCAAATACATCGTAGTTAGTATACAGAAATGCAATTTCTGATTTTTGTAAGTTGGTTTTATATTTTGCAACTTTATTGAATTTGTTAGTTTTAAGTTTTTGGTGGTATCTTTTAGCTTCTTTTCCAATCTGGATGCCTTTATTTTATTCTCTTGTCGAACTGCGTTAGCTAGGACTTCTAAAACATTTTAAATAAAAGCAGTGGGGGTGGGCATCCTTGTTTGGTTCCTGACCTTAGAGAAAAAGGTTTCAACTTTTCATCATTGGCATTATAATGTTAGCTGCAGGTATGTTATATATGCCCCTTATGGTGTTTACATAAATTCCTTCTATACTAAATTTGTTAGAGTTTTATTGTGAAATCATTTTTAATTTTGTCAGATGCCTTTCTGTATGTATTGAGATAATAATATAGTTTTTGTCTTTCATTCTGTTAACGTGGTATATCACAGTAATAAAATTTATGTTGAACCATTCTTGCTTGCATCCCTGGGATGAATCTCACTTGATAATGATAGGTGATCCTTTAATATACTACTGAAGTCAGTTTACTAGTACTTGGTAAAGGATTTCGGCATTTGTGTTCATCAAGGATATTGTCCTGTAAGTTTATTTTCTTACACTGTTCTTGTCTGACTTTGGTATCAAGGTAATGCTGACCTTATAAAATGAGTTGAGAAGTATTTTCTTCACTATTTTGGTAGACATTGAAAAGGACTGCAGTTAGTTGTTGTTTTTTTTTCTTCTTTCTTTCTTTCTTTGAAGATACAGGATCACACTCTGTAACCAAAGCCAAAGTGCAGTGGTGAACTCATAGCTCACTGCAGACTTGAATTCTGCCTAAAGCAATCCACCTGCCTCAGCCTCCCAAGTAACTATGACTATGGGCACATACCACTGCACTTGGTTAATTTTTTTCTTTTTTGGAGATGGGATCTCACGAAGTTGCCCAAGGTGGTCTCAAACTCCCAGCCTCAAGCAATTATCCTCCAGCCCCCATACGTCTAAGCTACCTTACCCAGTCTTAGCTCTTCTTTAAGTATTTGGCGGAATTCAGTGGTGAAGCCATCAAGCCCTGGATTTTGTTTCAATGGGAGACATCTATTACCAATTTAATCTCCTTATTGGACTATTTAGATTTTCTATTTCTTCGTAATTCAGTCTTGTTAAATTGTATGTATCAAAGAATTTACTTTGTCCAGGTTATCCAGGTTTTGGTGTGTGATTATTTATAGCAGTCTCTTATGATCCCTTCTATACCTATGATTTTCTATTGTAATAACTCCTCTTTAATTTCTGATTTTGTTTAGTAGAGTCTTATCACTTTTTTTCTTAATCTAGCTAAAGGTCTGTTGATTTTGTTTATCTGTTCAGAAAAACAATTCTTACTCCACTGCCTGTTTTCTCCTTTTTCTTTGGTTTTTCATTTATATTTGCTCAGATCTTGTAAGACAAATCTGATGGTGATGAACATTTTTAACTTTTTTGTCTGGTTAAGTCTTTACTGTTCCTTCATTTCTAAAGAACAGATTTGCTGGGTAAAGTATTCTTGTTAACAGTTATTTGTGTTTTTTTAACTTAGCACTTTGAATATACCATCACACTCTCTCCTGGCCTGTAAGGTTACTGCTGAGAAGACCACTGGGACTCCCTGTTATATGATTTCTTTCTTTTCTCATGCTAATTTCAGAATTCTCTGTCTTTGGATTTTTGATAGTTTGATCACAACAAGTCTTGATATAGTCTTATATGGACTAAATCTGATCAGAAACTTATCAACTTTCTGTGCCTAAATATTTATATCTTTCCCTTTGCAATGGGGCTTCCTGCACGGGGTCCAGTGTTTCTGACCAGTGAGGGTGCAGATGTTAGGTCTCAGTGCAGCACTATCAACTGAGTATGGTTTTGATGAAGAGTAAATGAATGTTCAGCAGCCAACATTGTGCCTGAGTGGTGCTGAGGGTTAGGGTCTTTGGTAGTGGTGACTGCTAATGTCTAACCAATCTCTTTTTCTCCCACTAAGAAAGTTGTGAGGGGAATCCCACTTAGCACTGGGTCTAGCTTGTGAGCTCACTTATCAGTGTCTAATAAGTGGCACCTGTATAGTGGACGCAGACTTGAGGCCTAAAGCATGGGCACATGTATAGCTATGAGATCCAGAGTGGTAATGACACTGGTGCCCAGGGCAGAGGTATCCCACTGCTATGTTGGTATCAGTACGTAAGATGAGGATGCTCGTGAAGCAGCTGGACAGCCAAGAATGGTAACACAGATGTTAATATGGCTCTGGGGTTGGGGAAGGCTCTAGCTCTGCATGGCAGGTGAGCTGATGCTAGAAACATGACAGCCTGGCCCTATGGCCAGTATGCACACTAGCTCATTATGGTGAAAGCCATAGTGTCTGAAAAGTGAGTGTGCACAGTACAGCATTCTTAGGACAACTGCACGCCCACATCTCCCAGGATAGGAGAGAGTGCAGTTCCTTGCCTAAAGCAATTGAACAGTGGCTACTATTTGGGCAGGGGAGGGGTCTGCAGCAGCATCTTCCTCTGGAATTCCCTGGAGGGAATAGATGTTAACTAACAGAGTGGCATAAAATCTACATGCTCTGTGGAGCAGGCAGATGAGGATCATGGTGGTTCCTGCCATGTAGCTGATACTGATAGCCTCTGCCTTTCTTCCCTACCCGTAGACATCTCCTGGCATCTCAGGTATACTTGATCTCACCTGTGATACTTCCTATATGGATATGCTCCATGCTTTTTGGTTCACTTTGTTGCTTCAGATTCTATATTGGACCCTTGAGCTTTCTTGGGGCTTTTTTGGTTGAGGCACGGCTATCTATATTTGGTGAAAAGAAGGCTGGTATCTCCTACTCCACTATCTTTAAAAGGTCTTAAATGATTTTAAATGCCAGTTAGAGTGTTCGAACTTTTTCTGTTAAAGAATGAATGAAGAGACATCAAAAGTTTTTTAATAGGAAAATAATGTCTTTTTTTTTTTTTTTTTTTTTAAGACAAGTTCTCATTATGTTTCCCAGGCAGAAGTCCAGTGGCTATTCCTGGGCATGATCATATCATACTATAGCCCCAAATTCCTGGACTTAACTAATCTTCCTGCCCCAGCTTCCTGAGTAGCTGGGACCACAAGCACACACTACTGTGTCCAGCTCAGTTTTTTTAAAAAACACTTTTAAGGAAAATTAACCTAGATACAATATGTAAAGAATAAAACTTAGATACAGGCAAAGATAATGGCAATAATCCTAGGATGAAATGATTATTAATTAGAATATTAACAGAGACAACAGAAAGAAAAGCAATGTTAGAAAGGAAGAAAACAGGATTTTGTAACTAATTTGGTCTCAGTTGGTCCTTATCAAGTAACCTAACTATGCCATACAGATATATATCATTTTTAAAGACCACAGGAAAGATTTTACATCAATTCTAGGATTATATTAGGCAATTCTACTGAATGTTTATCCTAAATGTCATACTACAATAAACCTAATTCCATATGTTATCTATAAAACAGAATTGACCATGTTGCCCTTAATCTTCCATAAAGTCATCATTTTTTTGACAAGTTAACAAAATACATCACATAGCCCACCAGTGAAGGCTCCTGCATATTGGTAAACATCTCTCATTCCCATCATTTGATAGAAAACATATGCCACAGAAAATTAACATTTCCATTTTCCCCTTAGTTTGAAAGGTTAAAGAAAACAGACCACAACAAAGACTATAATCAAGCAGCAAACAGGAAGAACTATTCTACTACTAAATACTACAACCATTGCTAAAAAATAGTAATTATAATTTTCTTTTACTGACCACTTACCTTGTAAAAACACAGTAAGTACAACCCTTTGAGGTAAGTACTTTTAACCTCGTTTTATATGAGTAGACTGGGGCAAAAGAAATTAAGTAATTTGTGGAGGGTCTGGTGTTTAAAAACCAGGCTTAGAACACAAATCCCAAGTCTCAAATTGATGTACTGGTATAGCAGAAAACTTGGAGAACTACTCTTTGATAAAAATATTACAAAAACTGTTATAAGCTCAAGAATAGCTTTGAATAAAGTAGGGATTTGGCAAGACAAGTTTTGAACTTCTAAGTTTTCACTTTCAAAAATCAATTTTATCTGATTCTGTTCCGCTTTCTTCAGGATTCAACGACATCTGCTCTGAAAAGTTATCCTCATAGGATTTGTACAAACATCAGTTACAATATAAGCACTGTTAACTTCTCAGTCTCCTTAACCAGACTATTTTGTTAATTGAGCTCCTACTATGTGGCCAAGTGCTTTATAAGAATTTAATGTAATCTCTTATTTAAACTTCACACACACACACAAAGAAATACTTTGAACTAAGTATTATAAACTGATTTTATGGATGAGAGCACTAAGCACAGTGCCTGTTGCTCTATCAATTTTAGTCCCTTCTGAACTTTACTCTTTATGTCATTTCTCATCATTTTGAGTTTAGAATACTCAAAAGCTTGCTAAAGTCAAGCCCTGATCATCCTATCATATTTGGCTACCTGAAAGCCTAACTCATCACTCAGTGCTATACCTGTCATTAATCAAAATGTGCCAAATTGTTGCCCCAGTGTTTGGCAAGAACTGAATGAGGAAACACACCAGATTGGCACAGTTCACCACTGGCTTCTAAAAGCTAATGTTAAATTCTGGCAAAGCTCTGGGGGTATTCTAATCATTTCTTTTGGCTGTAATCAACTAAATAATGGGGTTAAACATTATAGTATTAAAATTCTACAGATATATTTGAACCTAATCTACCACTTATGGAATGAATAATCACATTTCCAAGCAAGGTTCCTGGTAGTTCTTAATATCAAAGTCAAAAGTTTAGATTATGGGTATAGATAAGGCTTGCCTAGCAGGGTGCTCATTACTAAACTATGTAGAAATAATTAAGGGCAACTAAGGCTGCATGGTAAGAGAAAAGGAAGCATTTTTACTACCCCTCCACATGACTAAATCTCTGCAAGAGATTCCACTAACTCTCACAGGACTAGGACAAAATTTCTCTGCAAGAAAGGAGTTCTGACATGCAAAGATGATGATGATTTCCTCAAAAACATCCTTTCAGCCAGAAGGAAACAGTAAACTGGATATTTCATGCTAAAGGGAAATACATTACTCTTGATTATTCAAAGAAGAAAACAACTATAATACACAGATTTTAGATAAGTGTCTACCAGTATTTGGCCTAAATCAAGTGTTGACAAACTTGTTTTTCTATAAAAGACTACAACAGTAAATATTTCAGGCTTTGTGGGTCAATAGGCAAAATTAAGGTAGGCAGTACTAACAGAACAAGAAAAAGCAAATTTCCACAAAATTATTATTGACAAAATATAAATAATTGAGTGTAATAATGCAAATCTTTAATGAGAATCCTGAGATTCTTTTAAAAGGAATAGCATTTCACTTTACTGGGATTCGAAGTTAGTATTTCAAATTATCCAAAGCAATTGCAAGTGTTCATCTGTTAATTCTGAAATGTTACAGGATTTTATGTATTTCATTTTAGGATTATATTTTAACACAGACAGGAAATACGCACTGATATCATTCCATTAGAATGTGTTTTTAACTGACAATATTCTTTGCTTAGTGGACATTTATAGAATTAAATTCGAGTCTTGGTATTTGCCTTTTGGCATGTCACTACATTGCAGATTACATTGGGGTGGCAGCTCTTCAATTACACAGTAAAATGAATTTTGAAATATGTAAATTTCCTTTGCAATCTCCTCAAAGTCTGAAAAAATGCCACTGACATCGTTTTAGCAGGGAAAAATTATGCACTGAAAATGTGTGTGGGAATTGAGACCTCAATACTCGTTTTAACTACAGACAGCATGAGAAGCACATAAAGTGGCCTCAAATTATTTATGATAAACATTAGTTGTCACTGAAATGATTTTACCACAGTCATGCTAAACTAAGTTCCATGGAAGAACATACATATTCCATAAATAAGCATAGTTTTATCTTATATGTGAACTTACATGTTGGACACAGAAACTTTACTGGTTCTGCAGCAACTACAAATTTCTCAAATCATTCAGTATTCATTAAAGGTGGCTAAGGGTGTTTTTCTCATTCAGAAACAGTTTGATGTTGGCCTTGAGTTCAAGAAACTGCAATAAAATTCTACCAGTCTACTGCAAGTGTTCAGCTGGGCTAATTTTTTCCATTTTTAGTAGAGACAGGGTGTCACTCTTGCTCGGGCTGCTCTCAAACTCCTGGACTCTAGCAATTCTTCCGCCTCAGCCTCCCAAAGTGCTAGAATTATAGGCGTGAGTCACCACACTCAACCTAAAATCCTTACTAATTCTAAGAGTATATCTAAAATTTTTTTAACAAAAAAATATATATATTAATTAAAATGTTCACAAAGAGGAGGGACTGTTATCTCCCTTGGGTTGCAATGGCTTTAAATCCAAGTTCTCTGAAGCTCTCTGGGTGCTGAGAATGTACAAGCAGGCCTCTTGGACGACCCCAGGCCTATCATACAGTCTTGCAGCCCCAATATGATAAGAGCTCCTTCCTCTAAACGCTCCTAAAATATTTTTAATTAATAAATAATTTAAATAATTAAAAATTATAATATCTTTGCAACATTTTTTATCAATTCTTAATTTGCTAAGATTTTTAAGTAGAAAAATGGATAATGGATTTTATTTTCTGCTTCTAATGCCATTACGATTTTACCCCTTTATTCTGTTAATGTTGTGAATTACACTGATCTTCAAAAGTTTAGCTAATCTGATACTCCTGGGATATATACAATTTAATCATGTTCTATTATATTTCTTATTTCTTGATATTTAATATATTTCTACTTCCTTTTTAATAATTTTTGCATCCATTATGCCTGAGTAATTTTTCTGCATTGCAATTTTAGGTTTGGTATCAAAGTTTAGCTGATGTTACAAAATGAATCTTAAATTGTTCTCATTTTTTCTATTCTAAGTTAAAGATCAGCATTATTTCCTTCTTACATGTTCAGAAAGCCATCTGGCATTGAAATTTTCTTTGGAAAGAATTTTAAATTCAATTTCAGATTCAATTTCATTAAGAGTTACAGGATAATTTAAGTTTTCTATTTCTCCTTGTATCAGTTTGTGTAAATTATACTTTTCTAGGAATTTATCCACATCAATTAATTTTTAGACTCTAATATATACATTTACCTCTTCCAAGCAATGTAACTTAAAACTTTAATTCTTTTTACCATATCCCAATGTATATGCTACTATCGTGTGTTTTTAATTCATCAAATATATTAGACTCCATAATATATCAATTAATTTGTTTTACAGTTAATGTTAATTTCCCTTTGTCCTTTTCACCTTTTTCATTTCTTCCTTCACTTTTACCCTTTTATCTGACATCATTTTCCTTATGGTTAAAGAATATTGTTTAGTTACAGGCAGCCCTCCATATCCAAGACTTCAGCATCTATGGATGCAATCAATCATAGACCAAAATATTAATTAAAATTAAAAAGAATAATACAACAACAATAAAAAAGATACACATTTTTAAATATAGTATTAACTACGTAGTGATACTTATAACTATTGTGATAACTATTTACATAGCATTTACACTGTATTGGTTATTAAAGTAATCCAGAGATGATTTAAAGTATTCTTGAGAATGTGCAGAGGATATAAGGAACTTGAATATCCACAAATTTTACTATCCACATATAGTCCTGGAACCAATTTTCACCAGTAAGGAAAACTAAATTACCATTAAGTGTTGGAAATTCACTGCTTATCAAAGTTTTTATATGTCTGCAATGTCCTTTATTTTACCTTTATTTTTGAGGGATATTTTCACTGGACATAAAATTCTAAATGTGCAGTTATTTTTTTCTTCAGTACTTTGAAGACATCAATCCATTGCATTATGACCTCCATTGTTTCTGTTGAGAATCAGCTGTAAATCTTATTGGGTTTACTCTGAAAATGGCTACTTTTTTCCTTTGGGTACTTTTAGGATTTCTGTTGGTTTTGACTTTTAGAAGTTATTGTGATATGCTTAGCTGTAGTTTTCTTTTTCTTTACCTTTTCTGATTTTGTAGCACTTTTTGAATTTATGTCTTGGTGTCTTTCACTACTAGAAAAAAATCTCAGTCTTTATCTCTTCAAATACCGTGTCTGTCCTATTCTTGTTCTCCTTTCCTTCTGAAATTCCAACTGTACCTATTCCCTATGTCTTTCATTCTTTGTTTTCTTTTTCTCCATCTTGTCACATTTCTATATTTTATTATCCTAACCTATCTTTCAGGTAACTCTTTCTTCACCTTTATCAATGTTGTTAAATACATTCAATGAGTTCTTAATTTCATTTATTGCATTTTTTCAGCTCTAAGCTTTTCATTTCATATTTTTATTTTTATGATATCCAACATTCAGCCAAACCCTTACTCTTGCATTTTACTACTTTAAACACAGTCATTTTTTAAAGCAAATGTCTGAGAACTCCATTGTTTGAATCATCTTGGTTCTGTTGCTATGATCTGTTGTTTCTCTTGGTTTCAGTTATATGATCTTGTCTCCTGTATGCTTGATTATTTTGCATGCATGCAAGATAAAAAAATAACTGCAGAAATTGTTTGAAGCCTAAGATAATATCTTCTATCAGAAAAGGATTTACTTTTGCTCTGACAGGTGGCTAGAACTGTTAAATGTCCTTAACTGAATCAATGACTAAGATGATTATAAACTGGTTTTATTCCATAAGTAGATCATTCTCTTTCTGACTCAACACCCCTAAGGTTTAGCCCTGCAGGTCTCAACCCAAAGCCTAGAGAATTATCAGGCAGTCTCCTTGTTTAGTGAACCTGAACTTAAACTCTTGCTCCATTAGCCCCACCTCATGAATTTGTAAAAACCTCTTCTTAACTTGTAAGCCTCTCAGCCACTTCTGCAGAAAACAGCAGACTCTCCTAGAGGAAAGAAGCCTCAAATGCCCAGCTAATCCTTTGAATTCCCTTCTTCTCCGTGATCTTGTCCCATATTCGTCACTGATATGTTATCTCTCTGATACTTTCAAACAGATGATTTTTATATTTGATCCAGCTTTTCTAGTTTTTCTCACTGAAGAATTAGTCCAAATTGCCTGATCTACCATCATCAGAAGTGCATCACTCAAGTTCTCAATTTTTATCTCTAAAATAATGACCACCTCCTGAAAGATATTATTAAATGTACTCAGTAAATGCTCAAGAACTTTTTAACTACAGTTTTGATCTACCTACTTCTAATACAAAACAAGCCTCAATCATTAGATATCGTGTGTGTTTTAGCTTCCTGGCATCATTCTTCATAGTAAGTACTCAAGAACTTTTGACCACAGTTTTGACAAAACACACCTCAATTAATAGGTATCTTGTGTTTTTTACCTACCTGGTATCTATTCTCTGATATCTCAAATTGATAAACTCCTCCTCAATCATTGAGGATAGTTTTGATGTAGTTGTCAATCAAGGTGCCATACCCTCCTCTGTTCAAGTGAGGGTAACTATTTCAAAGTAAGCCAGACTACCTCTTTCCTCGTAATGTGAACCTTACACAGCAAATAGTAAAGCTGATCCATACTAACTGCAGGCATCATATTAAATAGCCAACCACTGTTTATGCAAACTAGAGCTAATCTAATTTCTGTCTTTTCTAGGAACTAGTTATTCATCTTTCCTGTGCGCTATCCATTGACCTTATAATAAATTTACTTTCTGCTTAATTTAACCAGGGTCCATTTTTGTTGCTTGAAACAAAAGTACCCTAAACAGTACCTCAATGGAGACCTATCTCGCTTTCAAAGTTTTTCTACCAGACCCCCAAACTTAATCATTTCTATTTTTTTCTTTTTTTTTTTTCTTTGAGACAGATCCTCAAGCTGTCACCTTGGGCTCGATTCTCCTGCCTCCGCCTCCCAAGTAGCTGGGACTATAGGTGCCTGCCGCAACGTCTGACTATTTTTTGGTTGCAGCCATCATTGTTTGGTGGGCCCGGTCTGGATTCAAACCCGCCAGCTTAGGTGTATGTGGCTGGCGCCTTAGCCACTTGAGCCACAGGAGCCAAGCCTACTTAATCATTTCTTTTAACCAGGAAAAAAAAAAAACGAAGAAATAGTCTTGATGACATTCAGAAAAATTGCAAAAAATAAAAAAATAATAAATGTTTCTAATCAAAAGAATAAATATTGTTTATCTTCTCCCTGTGCTGGTTCTTTGTTGTTTCTCAACTCCATTGCTCCCCTTTAAGTTCTCATCTTTCTCATATGCTTTTGACAGCTGATTTCCAATTATGGCCTGCCAGTGGGAAATACTGGTGAAAATCAAGTGGCAGGAGAAGATAAATCATTTTATTTTCTTCCTCTTGTTTCATGTTCCTGCAAAAACAGTAGCCATATCCCAGGAAACTGGTCATGGGCTCTGGCTTGAATAGCAATAATGGCACCAGATAACTACAATGTAAATACTGGCTACTGTGATAGTAGTGCAGTTCTGCCAGGGTTAGCAATGAGTTGACTACAGGCTCCAGCATCCTCTAAGATGAGTCCAGTATCATCAACAGGACTACATGCTTTCTGGATCAACAGAAGGGCAGGTTCCTGGCTTCCTGCAAAGCAACAGCAGCTTCTAGAGTAACAGCAGCACTCCAACAACTTAGCATTGTTCCACTGATTAGCTCTATTTAACACCATTTTCCTTCTTTCTCTAAGAGTAGTAGTATCTTCCTGTAGTCACTGATCTTTTAATAAACTCATCATCCACTTTTTGCTTCTTCAGCCCTACTAATACTTTCACTAATTCGCTTTATTAAATTTTCTTTGCTTAAAATATTTAGTGTAATTTTTGTTTTCCCTAATTACACAACTTTCTCCTGACAGAGTGAGACCCTATCAAAAACAATTTTTAGAAACTTTCATAGTAAGAATAAAACCAAACTCTTTGTCATGTCATATACGTCTCTGCTTTATCAGGCCCCTACCTAAGATGGTCCCTCTTCAACTTATTTACTTTCCTTACTCAAGACATATAAGAAAAGTAACCAGTGGTCAAAGAATGACTCAATCCTAACTCACCATAAACACAAACACACACATACAATTCTTTAAATTCGGGTCTACTTAAAACCTAAGTTTGAAGAAATCCCCTAAAGACCACCAAACTCAATTGAACAACAATTTATAAAAAGGCTTGTGCAGCATAATAGAGGAAAAATACTTTACCAAATTAAACAAAGATATTTTTCTTTTAGAAAGAAAGTATGTTCATTTAGGAAAATACCTTGATAAGCTCTTTCAGAGTTGACAGGAAACTCCAAATAGGGAATAGATTGGAATAAAAAAATACCTAACTTGATATGTACAAAAATTAATAGAAATTGGAGGATGGAAAAGAAATAGAAGAGAGAAGGAAGGCAGAGCAAGAAGTGGAGGCTAACAACATGGCAATAAGTGAGCAGAAATGCTCAAAGAGATATTTTTAAGAAGGGGGAAAGTCTAATTTAATTTTGAATTGTCCAATCTCCCGAGCAAAGACAAAGGCAAAACATATAGCAAAAATGAATAGTGTAATGTTGAAAATTTTTGTTTTAAAATTTTCTACAAGTACTAAAAACTAGAATGGAGGGGAACTCATTTATTTCAACATCCCTGGCATGTGACTGATACTAAGGTAGACTGTTGAGAAAAGATATTCATGGAAAAAACATTTAAGATGTCATATTAAAAAAAAATGCTAGCGGAGACAAGATGGCTGACTGAAGCCAGCTTTCCACAGAGGCTTCCATCCAGAAGGAGAGTTAAAGGACAGAAATTTAGCAAGTAACCTGGTTGATTAGAGCTCGACCAAGAGAGAAGGTTGAAGAACGCACATCAACCTCACTGAGGCAAGCTGCAACCCCAAGGATACAAACAAAAGGTACAAAATCTATCACCAAGCAGACGGGAGTCCCCTCCCCAATGAGAATGGCTCAGAGTACCCCACAAACGAGCAGAGTTCAAAGGTCCTCCCACTACACTCCATGGGAGACACCCTCCAAAAATTGGACCTACCTCCCCTACTAGGGTGTCACAGCCTTCTCCTGCCAGGCATAAAACTGTATATATTCTCTACCTCCAACTCTGAGCTCCCAGCACTCCCCTCCAATCTCACTCTGAGGTCTGGAGGCCTGTCCCCAGGAGTCCAGATTCTTGGGTGATTTCTTGAAGGGTGTGGACAAGGCCTAAACTGCAGCTGGTAAGTGCTGACTCTGGGGCACGGGAATGAGGAGAGGACGGTCGGCTGAGAGGGAACCACACCGGAGCGGCGGTGCCCGGAGGCGCAAAACAGTACCCGTCTTTTGGCAACAATAGGGCTCACTCCCGGATATTCCAAAGCCACAACCCCTGTCTCCCTGGGCAACCAGAGGAAGCCAGGCATCTACTCAGGTGGCAATCACCACGGAACACATCTGGGACAGAAATGCAGGCCCCATGAGTAAAGGGTTTGCCTGAAGCGGTACTGGCCTAGGTGGAGCACCGGGGACTAGAAACGTAAATGCAGAGCCGGGAAGTTCCCAGGGCAGGGCTGACCCAGAGGACCACTTAACTGAGCCTAAGACACACCCAGCCCTCAGGGGATCATCAGCCTTTAGACAAAGGAAGACAGGTGGCTAGAACTGACAGCTAATTGAATACAAAACTGCAGGAGCAAAGACAGGGCCTGAGGCGCAGGCTCTGGGAACTCAAAACACCTTCTCTTCTGCAGGGGTATTTAGCAGGGACAGAAACAAGTTCCCCCAAAGTTGTTCTGTTCTGTTCTGTCAGTAACATCAATCAGGGGTGGGGCTGGAACTGAGTGAACACCCCCCAGCCTCCATCAAGCACCCGAGGTTGTGAGGCCTCACCTCCCCCTGCTAGATAGAGGCAGAGCACAGAGGCATGGCCGAGCAGAAATAGATTTCCTTGTGATTCGGGCAGGTGCAAACCCCTGGAGTATCTGTTCACTACAGGCAACTAGGTCAAAGCCCTGTGGGGCTATTAGTGACTGGGTGTGACAGAGGGACAGCGTGGAAAAGGAGGCATCAACCTTCCCAGACTGATCTATTTCCTGGGTGGGTCCTCCTGACTCTACGGAGCACCGGAGCAAACCATATCTGAGTAGTCACCACACCCCTGCGACCCAGTTGCCAGAGACCTTTGAAACTCTCCCACCTGAGACAGGTGCTGACTGAGACAATTGATTTGGACTTTTTGAACTGAGCCAATCGCCTGAGGTCTATTCAGATGGTGCCCTGGGGATGTGGTTGTAGGAAGGTTTATTTTCCTTTTCCAATTGTTGCCTGTGGGGGGCGGGGTGACTTAATTGCTGGTATTTCTCCACAGCTCAGACTTCAACCCAGAGTAACTGTTTCACTAGGGTCAAACAGAGACCAACTGAAAACAAGACAGAACCACTTAGCCCCACCACACCAAACAGGTCCCCAGTTGCTCAAGCCATAGCACTGTACAGGTCCTCAACAAAGATCCAGGGGAAAAATCAAATGGTATAAAACAATCATGGGGCAGAATCAGTGGAAAAACTCTGGTAACATGAATAACCAGAAAAGATCAAACACCCCCAAGGAAACAAATGGCAGATGTAACTGAAGATCCCATTCATAAACAGCAGGCCGAGATCTCAGAAAGCGAATTCAGAATTTGGAATGCAAACAAGATTAATAGAATAGAGAAAAATTTGGAGTAAGAAATTTGAGGAGCAATTCAAAAGTCAGAATTAGAAATTCAAGGAAAAATTCAAAAGTTGTCTCAAGAATTTAACGAATTTAAAGACAAAACCACCAAAGATTTTGACACACTGAAGCAAGAATTTGTAGCCCTCAAAGATCTGAAAAGTACAGTAGAAGCCCTCAGTAACAGAGTGCAGCAAGCAGAAGAAAGGATTTCTGACTTTGAAGACAAAGCCTTTGAACCGCTCCCAAACTCTCAAAGAGGAAGAGAAATGGAGAGCAAAAATGGATCATTCTCTCAGAGAGCTCTGTGATAATTCGAAGAAGGCTAATATCTGCCTCATTGGAATCCCTGGAAGTGATGAAGAGGCCTCGCAAGGCACAGAGTCCCATCTCCATGAAATTGTGAAAGAGAATTTTCCAGACATGCCAAGAGATTCTGAAATTCAGATAGCAGACAGTCTCAGAACCTCAACACAACTCAATCCGAATAAGACATCCACCAGGCATATCATAATTAACTTCACTAAAGTTAATATGAAGGAGAAAATTCTGAAAGCAGCCAGACGTAAGAAATCCATTACCTACAAAGGGAAGAATATTAGAATGACTGCAGATCTCTCTGCTGAAACTTTTTAAGCCAGAAGAGGGTGGTCATCAACTTTTAATCTCCTAAAACAAAATAACTTTCAACCCTGGATTCTGTATCCAGCTAAACTGAGCTTCATTTATGATGGAGAAATTAAATACTTTAATGACATTCACATGTTGAAGAAATTTGCCATAACCACACCAGCTCTTCAGGATATTCTCAGACCTATCCTCCATAATGACCAGCCCAATCCTCTACCACGAAAGTAAACACATTCACAAAATTTTGATCAAACTCCAACTTCCACAGTGGCGAAAGGATTAAAAATGTCCACTGGACTTTCGAAAAACTCAATACCCAAAATTTTACCAGACTTATCAATATTCTCCATTAATGTGAATGGCTTAAACTGTCCTCTAAAGAGACACAGGTCAGCTGACTGGATACAAAAACTCAGGCCAGATATTTGCTGTATACGAGTCACATCTTACCCTAAAAGATAAATATAGATTCAGGGTGAAAGGATGGTCATCCATATTTCAGGCAAATGGTAATCAGAAAAATGCAGATGTTGCAATTCTATTTGCAGATACAATAAGCTTTAAACCAACAAAAGTAAGGAAGGATAAGAATGGTCACTTCCTATTTGTTAAGGGTAATACTCACTATGATGAGATTTCAATTATTAATATCTGCCTATGCACCCAACCAGAATGCACCTCAATTTATAAGAGAAACTCTAACAGACATGAGCAACTTGATTTCCTCTAGCTCCATAATAGTTGGAGATTTCAATTCTCCTTTGGCATTGCTGGATAGATCCTCCAATAAGAAGCTGAGCAAAGAAATTTTAGATTTAAACCTAACCATCCAACATTTGGATTTAGCAAACATCTACAGAGCATTTCATCCCAAAAAAAACTGAATACACATCTGCCCACAGAACATACTCCAAAATCGATCACATCTTAGTCTAACCTCAGTAATTTTAAAGGAATAGAAATTATTCCTTGCATCCTCTCAGACTGAACTCAGTAACAACAGCAATCTGCATACTCATACAAAAACATGAAAGTTAAATAACCTTATGCTAAATGATGGCGGGGTCAGAGATGAGATTAAGAAGGAAATTGCCAAATTTTTGGAACAAAATGACAAGGAAGACACGAATTATCAGAACCTCTGGGATATCGCAAAGGGAGTCCTATGAGGGAAATTTGTAACACTGCAAGGCATCCTCAAGAGAATGGAAAGACATGAAGTTAACAACTTAATAGGACATCTCAAGCAACTGGAAAAGGAAGAACATTCCAACCCCGAAGCCAGTAGAAGAAAAGGAATAACCAAAATTAGAGCAGAATTAAATGAAATTGAAAACAAAAGAATTATACAACAGATCAATAAATCCAAAAGTTGGTTTTTTTGAAAAGATCAATAAAATAGATAAACCTTTGGCCAACCTAACCAGGAAAAAAAGAGTAAAATCTCTGATCTCATCAATCAGAAACGACAAAGACGAAATAACAACAGACTCCTCAGAAATCCAAAAAATCCTTAATGAATATTACAGGAAACTTTATTCTCAGAAATATGAAAATCTGACGAAAATTGACCAATACTTGGAAGCACATCGCCTTCCAAGACTTAGACAGAATCAAGTGGATATGTTGAAAAAGCCAATATCAAGTTCTATAATAGCATCAACCATACAAAATCTCCCTAAAAAGAAAAGCCCGGAACCAGATGGCTTCACGTCAGAATTCTATCAAACCTTTAAAGAGGAATTAGTACCTGTATCACTCAACCTGTTCCAAAATGTAGAAAAAGAAGGAAGACTACCCAACACGTTCTATGAAGCAAACATCACCCTGATCCCCAAACCAGGAAAAGACCCAACAAGAAAAGAAAATTATAGACCAATATCACTAATGAATATAGATGCAAAAATATTCAACAACATCCTAACAAACAGAATCCAGCAACACATCAAACAAATTATACATCATGACCAAGTCAGTTTTATCCCAGGGTCTCAAGGCTGGTTCAATATACGTAAATCTATAAGTATAATTCAGCACATAAACAAATTAAAAAGCAAAGACCATGTGATTCTCTCAATTGATGCAGAAAAAGTTTTTGATAATATCCAGCATCCCTTCATGATCAGAACACTTAAGAAAATTGGTATAGAAGGAACATTTCTTAAACTGATAAGAGGCCATCTACAGCAAACTCACAGGCCAATATTGTATTGAATGGAGTTAAATTGAAATCATTTTCACTCAGATCAGGAACCAGACAAGGCTGACCATTCTCTCCACTGCTCTTTAACATTGTAATGGAAGTTTTAGCCACCACTATTAGGGAAGAAAAGACGATCAAGGGTATCCATATAGGGTCAGAAGAGATCAAACTTTCGCTCTTCACAGATGATATGATTGTATATCTGGAAAACACAGGGATTCTACTACAAAACTCTTAGAAGTGATCAAGGAATACAGCAGTGTCTCAGGTTACAAAATCAACATTCATAAATGGGTAGCCTTTACAGATACCAATAATAGTCAAGCTGAAAAAACAGTTAAGGACTCTATTCCATTCACAGTACTGCCAAAGAAGATGAAATATTTGGGAGTTTATCTAACAAAGGACGTGAAAGATCTCTATAAAGAGAACTATGAAACTCTAAAAAAAGAAATAGCTGAAAATGTTAATAAATGGAAAAACATACCATGCTCATGGCTGGCAAGAATCAACATTGTTAAAATGTCCATACTACCCAAAGCAATATACAATTTTAATGCAATCCCTATTAAAGCTCCACTGTCATACTTTAAAGATCTTGAAAAAAAAATACTTCGTTTTATATGGAATCAGAAAAAACCTCAAATAGCCAAGACATTACTCAGAAATAAAAACAAAACAGGAGGAATCACACTATCAGACCTCAGACTATACTATAAATCAATAGTGATCAAAACGCATGGTACTGGCACAAAAACAGAGAAGTAGATGTCTGGAACAGAATAGAGAACTAAGAGATGAATCCAGCTACTTACTGTTATCTGATCTTTGACAAGCCAATTAAAAACATTCAGTGGGGAAAAGATTCCCTATTTAACAAATGGTGCTGGGTGAACTGGCTGGCAACCTGTAGAAGACTGAAACCGGACCCACACCTTTCACCATTAACTAAGATAGACTCTCACTGGATTAAAGATTCAAACTTAAGACATGAGACTATAAAAATACTAGAAGAGAGTGCAGGGAAAACCCTTGAAGAAATCGGTCTGGGCGAGTATTTTATGAAGAGGACCCCCAGGGCAATTGAAGCAGCTTCAAAAATACACTACTGGAACCTGATCAAACTAAAAAGCTTCTGCACAGCCAAGAACACAGTAAGTAAAGCAAGCAAACAGCCCTCAGAGTGGGAGAAGATATTTGCAGGTTATGTCTCCGACAAAGGTTTAGTCACCAGAATCCACGGAGCACTCAAATATTTCAGATTGTATATGAAACCAGCACATTGTACCCCTTGATTGCACTAATGTACACAGCTATGATTTAACAATAAAAATAAATTAATTAATAAAAAAAAAGAATGGAAGAAAAAGTATCCAATGTACTCAGCCCTACTATGAAACTAATTTATGGCTTTCACATGAAAGCTATAACCCAGATACAACCTAAGAATAGGGGAAAGGGGGAAAGGGAGGAGAGGGAGGGAGGAGGTGGGCAGAGGGAGGGGGATTGGTGGGATTACACCTGTGGTGCATTTTACAAGGGTATATGTGAAACTTAGTAAATGAGGAATATAAATGTCTTAGCACAATAACTAAGAAAATGCCAGGAAGGCTATGTTAACCAGTGTGATGAAAATGTGTCAAACGGTCTATGAAACTACCCTGTTTCCCCGAAAATAAGACAGTGTCTTATTTTAAGGTGTGCTCCCAAAGATGTGCTAGGTCTTATTTTCAGGGGACGTCTTATCTTTCTTGTAAGTAGGTCTTATTTTCAGAGGATGTCTTATTTTCGGGGAAACAGGGTAATGTATGGTGCCCCCTGATCACATTAATGTACACAGCTATGAATTAATAAATATATATATATTTTAAAAAAAAGAAAGCTATAACCCAGTTATAACCTAAGAATGGGGGAAGGGAGAAAGGGAGGGGTGGGATGGGGGAGGTGGGCAGAGGGAGAGTGATTGGAGGGATTACACCTGCGGTGCATCTTACAAGGGTATATGTGAAACTTAGTAAATGTAGAATGTAAATGTCTTAACACAATAACTAAGAAAATGCAGGAAGGCTATGTTAACCAGCATGATGAAAATGTGCCAAACGGTCTATAAAACCAGTATGGTGCCCCATGATCACATTAATGTACACAGCTATGATTTAATAATAAAAAAATGAAAAATAAAAAATAAATGCTTATAATAAATAAACAGAATATAAAACTATACATATACTACAACTGCATCTATATAAAATACAATGCATATAAATTAAAAACTATAAGAAAAAACTATAAGGAAAACATAAAAATGAACAGTTATAAAGGGTGGTAAGATTATACATAATTTTTTCATTCTCAAAAATGCCTATTATTATTTCTTATAATAAAAATTGAAATGAAATGAATGGTCTTTGACTTTTCTCTTTCTATAAAATGTAAGCAGAGTTGAAGGTGAAAATATTTGAAAGATAGTGATTTCAGTACCTAGGAAACCCAGCAAAGAATTAATATAAATTTAAGAATATTACTACTTAGTTCAAATTTTAAAAAGTAATAAACAGCCTGGAAATTTGTAAAATTACATGATAAAGCCACAGCAAGCTTTACTTTTGGATAAGCTTTGGAGAATTTTAAAAACAAATAATCTTGTAATTATTACTATTTTTCAATAGTTACAAAAAACTTTTTAAATTATCAGGTTTCTAAAGGCAAGAGTAGAGCAAAGATGAGATTCTGTTAAGCTATTTTTACCATGTTGTTTATAACAATTTTTTAAACAAAAAAAAAAAATACTTTCTGGCCTCAAGAGTGCAATTTGCTATTAACAATCTCAAAAACGCTTTAGTAAAGAAAATGTTCAAGACAAATACCCAGATGAATTTCACCTGTGTTCTTCTCACTTCCTCTCACTCTAGTTTCATCTTCTAACCCTCAACACTGACCTTCATACATGAATAAAATGAACCTAACTTCAGATAACAACAGAGAACACAGAATGTTAGGCGAAAAATAGACATTATTGCCCTCAATTTACAGGTAAGGAGACAGAGTCCAAGAGATTAAGTGACTTGCTCAAAGTCACACAACTAGTAACTGGAAAAATAGGATGTGAACCAGAGTTGACTAATGTCAAAGCCTTTACTTGGAATATGCTGCTTACACACACACTTGTGCTGCCTTGATTCCTTGAATGAGCTAAGGAAACACAGGATTTGGAAGAAACTAACCAGAAAAACAGTATTTGTGATCATAAAGATCGAGCTACTTACATAAAACCATCTTAACTGATTAGATTTAGACTACAGAAATTCCCTGAGCTCTAACCAGATGAATAACAGGAATTGAATGAAATGAATGTAGATAAATAAGAGGGAGATTTTTTACTGGGACTACTATCTTATATTGTTGCAGGAGCTAACCTTACTTGAAACCATAAAGTTTCTAACTCTGGCAAATTCAAACAGAAGTAAATGATCAGAACACAGAACTTAGGCCAGGAATCAAGAGTTCTAAATTAAGGATGAAGCACTCCTTAAATTAACAGCCTAGAAAAAGGGTCCTGGAATGAGAACCAGTATGGAACTAACTCTAAACTAGAAGGCTGTAACAGAGATTATCTATGAATCAGAAGAATGAATGAAAATTGTGGAGTAAGAGCCAGGACAAAGCTGAGAAATGTGAACTGGAAGGGGTGGAAAAGAAAGGAAAGTGTTTGAAAACATTGGAAATAACGAAACATATGGTAAATTATGAGACAGTTTGAGCTATGGCATGATTATATAAATTCCTGCTGCAAAATCTGGTGGCAGATTGGAAACATGTGTTCCAAAACAATTCCATAAGATTTTCTATTGAAGTTGAAGAAAATGAGTAATGCAAGTTTTATGTCCTTAATGATATCTGAGTTTCTTCCAAAGGTTATTTTAACATAACTTTTTAAATGAAAGCAATACTGATTTGGTCTCAATTTCAAATATTTCAGGATATACAGTACATAAATAAATTCATCAAACTGCTTACATATCCCCCTTAGGACAGGGTCCCCTTTCCTCCTTCAATGCTCCAAACAGTGAAAAATTTATTACAGCTAAAAAGAAAGAGACTTAAAAGGGAGGAGTGAAAGATGAAACTGAAAAGATAAGTTGGAGAGAGACTGTGAAGAATCTTTTGTGTATGCAAAAGTAAAGAGTCTGAACTTCATTCAAAGCAACAGAAAGCCTAAAAGAGATCTTTAAGCCAGGGAATGATTCGAATTTGATTTTTAACAAGCTACTCTACAGCAATACACAGAAAAACCTCTAGATAGAAACACAAGATTGCAGAATACATGTAGTGGTGGTACAGGTGAAAATACATTAGCAAGAATTCTCGCACTAGTCAGATTTTCTGACATTAAATTAACAGGATTTGTTGACACTTTGTAACAGGCTCTATTGCCCTCTTACTTCAAAACCTTTCACTGCTGATCAAATATGCCAATGACGTAAATTCAAATGTTTTAGCATGGCATGCAAACATAGGTGATTCTAACTAAATATTTAACAACTGATATACTAAAATAAAAATTAATGTACAAATCAATACGTAAATTACTATTTAAATCTTTTTTCCAAATAAAAAATAGATGTACGTATGTAGGTATCGGCTTTCCATGTAACAATAGCTATAGCATAAACTGTATAGTCATTCTAATAATTTATAAATAATTTGTTAAGTTTTAGAAAATGTTGGTTTAATCTCAATAAGGCCATGGTTTGATATTTAGAACTATATCAAGCTTTTCCTGACATCTTCCTCATTAAAATGACAGTTATTAGGTCCCTGGTACCTAGCACTTTGTTGCAACAATAAGGCCACTAGGCAGGCTGTCTACATGTTACAGTCACATAAAGCACCTAAATGCCAGTGTTCCCAAAGGCCCTGAAACCTCTGTGCCTTAGGCTACCTCTCCCCTGCCCCCCACACACACACACAAAATCACCTCTACTACATCCTGTTCCATTGCCTCCACCAACACGACTTGGGACTATTAGGCAGGAACTGACACTCCAGGCAGTACAAGCCTTCAAAGAACCACATTAATTCACACCACTAAAATATGTATATTTTGGAGACAGGGGTCTTACTGTGTCACCAGGGGTGGCCTAATCATAGCTGAAAGCAACCTGAAACACCTGGCACAAGTGATCCTCCTACTTCAGCTTCCCAAGTAGCTGGGACTACAGGTGTACACCACCACAGCTAATTTTATTTTTTGTAAAGACAGGGTCTCACTATGTTGCTCAGTCTTGTCTCAAACTCCTGGCTTCAAGCAATCCTCCTGCATCAGCCTCCCAAAGTGCTGGGATTTTAGGAGTAAGCCACCATGCCTGGCCTGTGATTCAATATTTTAAAAACTAATTATCTCTGCATTAATGGATAGCAATATAACACTAATCCTGTAAAGTCCTTTAGAACCAACTCCTACCAACTAGCTTCATCTTCCACCATTCCATCCCTTCATTCCATCTTCCATACACCTAGCAATATAGGAATACTGGCCATTCCCCCAAAGATACTGTATGCTCTTTCACAGCTCATACTTTGCACATGTCTAAAATGCCCTTCTCCAGATACTGGATTATATTTTCCTGCAAGAACAATTTGAATATTATCTTTGGTTATAAGCCCTCCCATAAATCCCTCATGTTCTGGCTCTGCGCCTATAGCTTAGTGGTTAGGGTACCAGCCACATACCCCAGGGCTGGCGGGTTCGAACCCAGCCAGGGCTGCTAAACAACAATGACAACTACAACAAAAAAAATAGCCAGGCATTGTGGCAGGCACCTGTAGTCCCAGCTAATTGGGAGGTTGAGGCAAGAGAATTACTTGAGCCCAAGAGTTTGAGGTTGCTGTGAGCTGTGACACTACAGCACTCTACCAAGGGCGACATAATGAGACACTGTCTCAAAAAAAAATAAATTCTCCATGTTCATAAACTCACTCCTTTGCCTGTGTCAGTTCAACATAGTTGGTACATAACCATTTTAAAGCATTTAGAATTATTTATTTACATGACTTTTTCCCACTGAAGTGTGAGTACTTCAAGTGCAGAGACTATGTCCTATTCCTGTTTTCTAATTAGTATAGTGACATACAGCAGACAGTCAGAGCACTTGTTGAAAGGAAGAACAAATAAATGCCTAAGCCAAAACAATAACTGTCTCTGATTTTCAATACTGTATTCTATACTGGAAAATTTTAGATGCAAATTTAAACATGTACAAGGAGATACATATTTTTTAAAAATTCATTTAAAGAAAGGCCCGGCATGGTGATTCCTGCCTGTAATCCTAGCACTCTGGGAGTCTACAGCAGGCAGATTGCTTGAGCTCAGGAGTTTAAGACCTGCCTCAGCAAGAGCAAGACCCCGTCTCTAAAAATAGCCAGGTGTTGAGGCAGGCACCTATAAGCCCCAGCTACTTGGGAGGCTGAGGCAAGAAGATCACTTGAGCCCAAAGAGTTTGAAGTTGCTGTGAGCTATGATGTCACAGCACTCTACCAAGGACAACAAAGTGAGACTCTGTCTCAAAAAGATTTTTTAAAAAATACTTTTAGAGACTAGCGTATACGTAGCTTTGTAGATGTGGCACCTCTCCCTGATCCTCCCACTGGATCATCTCAGGTACTCTGATTATTACTTTTGTCAGAACTGGGTTATTATCAGTCAAGTTCTCTGTCTTACATATACATGTAAAATGTTTATTTTTAAGTTAATTTGCCCATGTTTTCACATTTTTCTAACATTATCCTTATAAGCAGCATCACCTAGTATTAGATGACCCCGAATAGGATATAAATTATTTTGTCATTTTGTCTTCCCTTCTTTCATTCCATCTTTTCTTCTTGCCTTCTTCCTTTCCTTCTTGTTATTGGCTTTCGATGTTAACAATTAGTAACAGACTCATGCATAACATAATTTCTTAATGGATTATTTCAATTTTAGAAATAAAAAATCATGTAACAAAATTTAATTAAATAAATTCAGTACAGGGACTGAAATATCTTTGAAACGTATCTTTGAGAATATATTTAATCAAGCATGAGTACAAATGTGAAATTTTCAAAACTTTTTTGAAATATAAAGTTTAAATCATTATTTAACAAAATAGTAAGCTTCTCAAATTTAGATTGCTGTATCCTGATAATTCTTCTATTCCTCAAACTAAATCTTTTTTTTTTTTTTTTTTTGGTAGAGGCAGAGTCTCACTTTATTGCCCTCGGTAGAGTGCCGTGGCATCACACAGCTCACAGCAACCTCCAACTCCTGGGCTTAGGCAATTCTCTTGCCTCACCCTCCCGAGTAGCTGGGACTACAGGCGTCTGCCACAACACCCGGCTATTTTTTTGTTGCAGTTTGGCCGGGGCCGGGCTTGAACCCACCACCCTCGGTATATGGGGCCTGGGCCTTACCCACTGAGCCACAGGCGCTGCCCAAACTAAATGTCTTATTTGCATGAAAAAGGTATCACATAAAGCAATGGGATCAAGTAAAAAGTATCTTTTTTTTTTTTTTAAACAGAGTCTCACTATGTCACCTTCCTAGAGTGCTATGGTGTCACAGCTCTCAGCAACTTCAAACTCTTGACTCAGCCTCCCAGATAGCTGGGACTACAGGAGCCCGCCACAAGACCCGGCTATTTTTTTCTTGTTTTTGTTGTAGTTGTCATTTCTGTTTAGTAGGCCCGGGCTGGGTTTGAACCCACCAGCCCCGGTGAATGTGGCCATTGCACTAACCACTGAGCATGGGCGGCGAGCCAGCATCTTATCACAAAGCAAGAGTTTCAGGGGTTTTTTGAGACAGGGTCTCACTCTGCCACAAAGCAAGATTTTAATTTTTTTACCTGTTTGCAAGAGAAAAGTACAATATAGAACTTCTCATTTAGCAGACTGAATGGATACTGTCAATACTATATTTGAAATAAATAAACTAAAAAGAGAGGGAGAATGAGTGACACTTTCAACTACATTGGTTAAGTGTATTGATGACATGTGAGAGGATGGAGACAACACTAATCAAGATTACTAACTCAAGTTTTCACTGCAAAGCAATGACTACAGTTAGTAACAGAATTTAGTAAATAACTGACATTACAGCCGCTGTAGAGGAATAACTAAAAACTATTATTTGTTCTGCAAAGATGTACCAAAAACAAATAAAATGTTCAAATTGGTTAATTAAGATTTTGATATATTAAAGACCATTTTGAAAAACTAAGATTTATTAAAAAGTATTATATATTATGAAGTAAAAAGGTTGTATAACCTGAGTTCATTCTGAAAAACCTGAAATTAAAGTAATGCAGTATTTTATTTCCAGAGCTCTTGAATGTAAAATTTTGCCTTTAATAAGACTTCCACATGAAATGACATTATCAGAATGAAGAATCTAATCAATTCCAGGCTACTACTGTTTATGTGCCTTATATGTTTTACATGCTTTATACAAAAAGACATAAGAGCAGACTATTTGTTGTTCCATATACCTCACTATAATAGATTCAAAGCTATAAGCTTTTATTTATGGGCTAAAGATAACCACTGAAATTGTGAATGATTCTTATTTTACTTATTTTATCTTATTGTTGAAAGGTAGTTATTGACTGCAAAAAATGGCAGTTCTAAACACCTGAATGAACTTAATCAAAAATTTCCATGAACTATGTGAAAGTTTATTAATAAGTATGACAAAGTTTATATATTTGAAGCAAAAGTTCAACCTCAGACAAAAAGAAGTTAAACTGACTCCAAAAGGAATTATTAAGACTAGTGGAATATTGTGTATGCTTGAGGAAGAATATCAACATGTTTTTAAGTACTTGATTTTTTTTTTTAAAGTTCCAATGGATTAAAAATCCATTCACATTTTCAGAAGAAATTTTAACATCACATTTGTCAATAGAAAAAAAAAGCAGTTAAAGAATATTAATATCTTTGAAGTAAAAATTTTAAAGGATAAATTTTCAAAATTCTAATTACATAAAAGGAGTTTCTTTCAACCAGAGAATAAAACTTAAGTTATTTCCTGCAATTTTAAGCCACTACATGTATAGTTTCTTGTCAATGGTGAACAATGAAAAGATATGTGTACCTCTTCTAAAAATAAATAAAAAACCTGACAGGAGGCGAGAACGACCCCCGGACCGACCAAAGCTCGCGCGTCGCTGCATCCCTGCGTACAGCGCCTACATCCCGCCGCCGTTGCCACCATGCCCAAGAGAAAGGCTGAAGGGGATGCTAAAGGAGATAAAGCCAAGGCAAAGGACGAACCACAAAGAAGATCCGCAAGGTTGTCTGCTAAACCTGCTCCTCCAAAGCCAGAGCCCAAGCCTAAAAAGGCCCCTGCAAAGAAGGGAGAGAAGGTACCCAAAGGGAAAAAGGGAAAAGCTGACGCTGGCAAGGAAGGGAATAATCCTGCAGAAAATGAAGATGCTAAAACAGACCAGGCACAGAAAGCTGAAGGTGCTGGAGATGCCAAGTGAAGTGTGTGCATTTTTGATAACTGTGTGCTTCTGGTGACTGTACAGTTTGAAATACTATTTTTTATCAAGTTTTATAAAAATGCAGAATTTTATTTTACTTTTTTTTTTTTTTAAGCTATGTTGTTAGCACACAGAACACTTCATTGTTTTTTGGGGAAGGGGCATATGTCACTAATAGAATGTCTCCAAAGCTAGATTGATATGAGGGAAAATGTTTTTCCCTCTAGTTTTGAAAGACTTCCTCTTGGCTCCCAAGAGGAGGGATTTCCTGATGTTGACACACAGCTACCTTGGCACAAATGCCTTGTGGTATGGAAAAACTAATTTGTTTTTATGTCCTATTCTCCCTCAGTCTTCAGCATAGTCTTAACTCCCTTAAACCCAGTCACCTCTTGTGACCTGACCCCCAATAATTGGTTACCAGTAGTATATCAAGGAATCTGGACTTTTTCAATAATACCACTGAGATGGCATCCCTCAAAAGAGCAGCGGTTCCATTTGTAGATTGTTGGATCTTCAGATAAATTCTACCATTTTCATTTCGTTTCCTGAAAGTTAGGGTCGGCTTATGAAAAGTTGTTAAACAACATGCGAAATGTGAAATGTCAACCCTCACTCTAAACTTCCCTGTTCAGAGCATCAAATGAAGACTTCATTGGGTTTTATAGTGGCTTTCTGATTTTTTTGGCAGAACATTGAAGAAGGGAGTTTGAAAGTTGTTGTATACTGTTAACGATCCTCTGCCCATGTCCTGCCTGAAATACCATGATTGTTTATGAAAAGTATCTTTAATAAAACTGGATACAGTTTGGCTTGGAAAAAAAAAAAAAACCTGACAGAAGCCAGTTAAGTATCTCATTTTAGATGTTGAAAAGATTTTATTTAAGCGTTTTTACAATTCATCATTTATTGTCTTCCATAATACCTTGTATTTTGTTTGCTTATAATTATATAATAAAAGTGATTTTTACCAAGTCTCATATAGATGTCCCCAAATCTTTTCTAATTTACCACAACATGACATACACATCCATTATTATTTCCTATGTATAGCCTGACATAAAAAAAAGTTAGGAAGCACTATTTAAAGGAGTGTAACTAGCTAAAATATACAGTGAAAGGGAAGAAGTCTAAAAATTGTAAATAAATCAAGGACAGATGATTGTTTGCCATGCTAAGAATTTTATATTCCTTTCTAACCTCTGTAAACCAAAGGTCTGGAAGAAAATTAACCTCTAATGTCCTAAGGCATCCAGTGTATGTAATAGATTAATTTATTTCTTATGCATGGTACTATTTATGTTCCCATTCCTGGTAAAAATAAAATAATTACTTAATATTTTGTGTGTTCCATGGTTCAGAGGAGGGACTCCATTCAAAGGCTGCATGCAGGTGGCAATGGAAAGACACTGATATTTTGAACAACCACATTTGGGTTGTACAACCACATTTTTGAGGTGTAAATCTCTTTCTGGCAACAGCATAATTTATTTCAAGTAAAAATTCAAATGATTTGGGATTAAAAGAACCCCAATATTGATCTATATAAAATCCTATAGCAGCAAAACACAATTTTCAATTCTTTCCTTTAAATGTTATTTTAAATGACTGGTGATAACGGTAACATCAATGGCCATTATGATTATGATAATTAACATATTATAACAATTTACAGCTCATAGGCACTTTCACTTATATAGTATTACTTTACTCCTATGCTAAAGATACCACATGCCCATAATTTTTTAAACATGATTATGAAATCCAAACAACTCTAAAAACAAGAACTTTTTTTATAAGTCTGGGCCAAAATTCCTGACCTGAATTGGCAGAAATAAATAGGTTAAATAGTGTTCATTTAATCCATTTCACTAAAGAAATATTAATAATGTTTTCAATAAGCGGCTGCTGTCCTGACGCTGGTAAGAGTTACATACCATACAACATACCATACCTTTACATTAACAAAGTCAAAAATACTTGAATTCCCAAACACTCCTGGCACCACAAGTTTCAGTTAACAGATTATGGACCTGTGTTTTTAATCTTCATTTTATAGAATTTAAAATAACACAATTTGTAAATGATGAAGACAGGACTCTAGATATCTAAATCTTGTTTTCTATCCTCTTTCCAACACTGATCATAAATGAAAAAGCTTTTTTCACCATAGAACATTTCCTATTTCGAGTGATATCATGTAAGCACAAGTTAATGAAAATTGTTCAAAATGCAAAATTAAAAAATAAAAGTCTTATTTGTGCCTAACCTTTAAAAATACTGTCTGCTGCTTAAATTTGTTCTCAGCTTCAGTTTTACACAAATGACTAAGCTCACTGTCCGTAAAAACTACAAGGACAAAAATGTAAAGAGAGAATCACAAATATTTATTCAATTGGCAGATATTCTAATGCCAAATCTATCGGTCCTGTGGCAGTTATATTCTGCAACAAATGTTTCTGGTTCTCCATAGTTGGTAGGACTGCACTTCTCTACTCTGAGTTATGCAAGATCATGTAATTTGCTTTAGCTAGTAAAATGCAAGCAGAAGTTGTATGCATACTTCTAAAAGGAAACAGTAATAGACAACTTACGATTCACCAGTCACCCTTTTCAGCTGCTCATAATGTCCCACATGAGCTTCTCCAACAACCTATGTCCCAGAATGAGAATAACATGGAGTGGAGACCCCAAGGGACCCAGAGTAAACATGTAGCATGAAAAGAAATAAACCTTTATTGTTTTAAGGTACTGATATTTAGGGATAGCATAGTCCATTATAAATTTATTACCTCTCAACTCTAAATCGACTCTTGTTTGCCCTGCTTTGTAATAGTGGATCTGTACACTGATGACTTTTCTCCTTTGCTACTTGGCACAATGCTAAGCTTTGTCAGTAGAGGGAGCCATAGTGATGTTAAAGCAGTGGTTCTCAACCTTCCAATGCCGTGACCCTTTAATATAGTTCCTCATGTTATGGTGACCCCCAACCAGAAAATTATTTTCATTGCTACTACATAACTATAATTTTGCTCCTGTTATGAATCATAAGGTAAATATCTGATATGCAGGATGCATTTTCATTGTTACAAATTGAACATAAAGCATAGTGATTAATCACAAAAACAATATGTAATTATATATTGTGAAATATTTATTTCTAATTACAAATAAATGAAATTTTGTCTTGAAGCATGGTGTAGCATGGGTAACAGTCTTAATATAACAACAGTAAACTACATTGCTAGATTTTCCAACAGTATGAGTAAAAAGACAAAGTCAGTGGGAAGGTTGAGAGTGCATCTTTCTCACCAGATCAGAAATTCTTGGGGCAGTATTTGCAAAAGCACAACAAAGATCATCTTCCACAACAAGCCTACTTTTGTATTTAGACTTGATAACCAACAAGCTGGAAAACCCTGTTTCACAAAGATATGTTCTTGGAAATGGAAGAAGGCGCAACACAGTCTCAGACAGAACAGGATATGACTGCAAACACTTGATCCAGAATTTTGTAACTGGCATTGTAAAGAAATCAGTTCTCACTGCATTGCTGTTCATAAGTTCAATGAACTCCTCTTGTGCTGTCTCAGGAACATCTTCAACTTTGACTATAAATGGGCTTCTGGCAAGTACAAATGGAGTGTCAAGTAGATTTAAAAAGTACGATGAAATTTTGTCTGCAAGCATGTGCAAGTGTTCTTTCACAGAAATTATCATCGTAATCCTTCTGTCTGGTTCAGTATCATTTTCCTCAAAGAAAGCAGATAAGGTAGGCAACATGTAAATTTTATTTTCATCCAATTTTTTTTTGCCATAGCTGAGGTTTCATTTGGAATGATCAGATCTTTTTAGACAAATCGAGGTGTATTGCATTTGGTCCTTGCAGTGATCAATTTAACTCATTCAAGATGGCAAAGATGTCAAACAAGTAAGCTATTTTCTGCAGTTCACTTTTATCACTGAAAAGTGTTTCGAACTGCGGTCTTGCTTTCTGATTAAAAAACATTTTGAGTTGGGAGGCGCCTGGGGCTCAAAGGAGTAAGGCGCCGGCTCCATATGCCAGAGATGTTGGGTTCAAATCCAGCCCTGGCCAAAAACTGCAAAAAAAAAAAAAAAGTTTCGAGTTCATCACAAAGCTCAAAAACACGTTTTAGAACTTTTCCTCTCCACAACCATCTCACTTCCGTGTGAAATAGCAGAGCATTGTTTGGCACATCCAGCTTGTTCCACAATTGCGAAAACAGCCAACTGTTTAAAGTGCTCACCTTTACAAAACTGACAGAACTTATGGCACTTTTCATTACTTCTCGTAACTCTTGTGGCAGCGTCTTCGTTGCTAATATTTGCCAATGATTCATACAGTGAGTTCCAATGACTTTTGGTGACTCATTCAGTACCAAACAATTGATACCCAGATCGACATCCTAGCATAGCTGGAGCACCATCTGTGCAAATGCCACAAATCTTTTCCCAAGAGATCTTATGCTCTTTCAGAAATGAACCAACTGTGTCAAATATATCATGTGCAGTAGCTGTCATTTCAAGAGGTTTGCAAAAAAGAAACTCATCTTTAAAGTCGCCATTAATATACCCTACATAAACCAGAAACTGTGTGAACAGTTTGCAACGTCTGTAGATTCATCAAGCTGGATACTAAATATTGGAAGTGGAGCAGATTTAATTTCCTGGATTATCTGATCAAGAATATCAGCAGACATGTCATCTATTCTACTGTGAACCGTGTCGTTAGATAAGGAAATTGCATTCAATTTCATAACAAATTCGTCTCCAATCATAACTCGAACAATGTCTTTGGAGCTGGCAACAGGAAATCCTCAGCAATGGTGTGAGGTTTCATAGCTCTGGCAATTCTGAGTGTCACCAAATATGAAGCTTTAATGGCTGCTATGTTTTGTTTGCAGTACTTGCCACCCGTGTCAAATCTGGCTTTCTTGAGTCCATCAGCTTTGCTTCCAAAATAGTTGGTATCCTTGCCGGCCAAGCTCGGATGCTTGCTATCAAAATGGCGTTTTAGTTTGTTCTGCTTCATAGATTCAACTGATAGAACTTCACAACAAATAACACAATGCAGTTTCTCAATTCCTGCAGTAATTATTGAGGTAAAACCATCCTATAAAAAATCCTCACTATATTTTCTTTTCTTAACATTCTTCTCTACACAATCCATTGTCATAGATGGTTTACTAATGAAAATATATATAACAATAGCTTAAATAATGCAAAAGAGGATATATGGCATAGTTCAGTCAATACAGTTCATTAAAGTTTCCTATGATTTACCATTCTCTGTGTTGTATTTTTAACATACCTGTTAGTATCACAAAAGGGGAAGTATTCACATCAACCACAGCTGAATATAAAAAGACTGATCAGCATCCAGATTAAGTTCCCATGGTACAGATATTTTTTTTTTGCAGTAGTTTGATGATTTTACAGTACATGATTTTACATTTACCCAGTAATTATAATTCATGAAGTGTCATTTTACCTCCAATACTTCTGCTTTCAACACAGTAGCTGCTTTTAACAGTAGCTGCTTTCAACACAGCAGCTGCTTTCTACATAGTAGCTGCTCTCTACACATGTATGACTGGTCTGCATACGTATATTATAGCACCAACCCTGTCACATATACCTGCATTTGTACAGAGTGTATGTGATGGGGTTGGCGCGATGATGTCATCACACTGGGTACTTGTATATGGGCATATCTGCACGTGGGTAGACCCACCTGGACCTGGACAGAGGAGTGGTGTCTTGGTTCCTAAGACCATTGGAAATATGTGTTTTCTGATGGTCTTAGGCGATCCCTGTGAAAGGGTTGTTTGACCCCCATAGGAGTTGCCACCCACAGGTTGAAGGACCAAAGGACTTCTCTTCCAGGTTCTGGGTGTTTTGTTGTTTTTGCTATCATGCATAGCTAGCTACCAGTGGTACTCAATCTTCTATCATGTCACTAGCACCCCAGAAGGCATCTATTCAGCAAGTTTCAACAGCACTCCAGATAATTTCCCCACAAGTATTGCTGGCTCTCCAGTAGGTGACTTCCCAATGAGTTTCCCTGAGTCCCCTAGCCAGCTTCTCAGCAAGTCCCACCTACACCCACACTGATGATTTCCTGCTTGTCTGCCCTAATCTGTGGCAGCTCAGTGGGCCACAGCCATACCCTCCAGTGAGGGCTGAATCTTAGCCACAGCCATGAGAGAAGGGGGCCTCTTGGGCCTCTTCTCAGTTTGCTTTTCTTTTTTTAATAAACAAACAGGGTCTCACACTGTCACCAAGACTAAAATGCAGTAGCACAATTACAGTGCACCGCAGCCTCCAAGTCCTGGGTTCAAGCTAAGCAATCCTTCTGCCTCAGCCCAAGTAGCTGGGAACACAGGCACCTACGACCATACCTGGATTAAGTTTGCTTCTCTTCTGGGTACTCTACCTCAGCTGTAGAAAAGATGGCTGCTCCCTACTACAGGTTAATAATCCTTTACATTAAAACATTCCTGTTCAAATTACTATTGTAGTTGCTGTCTCCTGACTGGATCCTGACATCTAGTTTATTCTAACATAAAATTATAGACTGCAACATTAATTTGTATTAGTAGTTTTGAAGGACAACTTTGGATTCCTTTTATTTCTACTTTATTTCATAGTTACTTTTAGGTAAAGCACATTCTTCTTAGTAAAGTACCACAAGAACGAAAAAGCAAGTATCCAATGTACTCAATACTAATATGAAGCCAGTAGATAAACTAATACTCACCCACATAAGAGAAAAACTCGATTCAATTCAAGTTTGGGGGGAGAGGGAGGAAGTAGGAGGTAGAAAGAAGGAGGGAGGGTGATTGGTGTGCTCCCACCTAATGGGCACAATGTAAGGGTATAAGGCACACCTTCTCGGTGTGGGACACACTACAACAGGGACCTTTCTTAACAAATGCAAACATTATAACCTAATGGTTTGTATCTTCATGTTAATCTGAAATACTAAAAAAAAAAATTTAATTAAAAAAGAAACTACAAAAAACAAAAGTAGTATGTGAAGGTTCACTTGTTATAGAATTAAGAAATGGCTCTTCAACCAAACATGCTAATGGAAATTATATTCTTGTGAAAAGATTAATTTCAACTTTTTGGTTATTCATACTACAATATAAAGTTTATGTGAATCTGTTATAAGGACCATCAGATAATGAAAATACTACAGGTGGAAATATTTCAATGACTTCACTATGTTAGTCATGTGGTAAAATTCATTCCTTCCTCTATAATGATAAATACAATTATTGACTTAAACTAAAATGACTAATTAGGAATAGTATTTAATCTTTACATGCAGAGCACAGAAAAATTCATACTTCTTGCTTCGAATACCTCCACTCTACTCCCGATTAGAGCAACATTTTAATTCAGGAGGAAATAAAAAGTGAAGAATAGACTGGCAGTAATT
The DNA here is from genome assembly GCF_027406575.1 of Nycticebus coucang. Classification (NCBI taxonomy): domain Eukaryota; kingdom Metazoa; phylum Chordata; class Mammalia; order Primates; family Lorisidae; genus Nycticebus; species Nycticebus coucang. Next base: position 66,292,861 of record NC_069792.1, on the reverse strand, counting down.
TGACAGCAATATAGTATTACAAACCCATGGAAAAGTGAACAGTAAATACTAATGCAAAGCAATTCTTCTGGAATTTGTCACTGAATACAAAATACATTTTAAAAAATAAGAGTAGTACAGTGTTTACATTAAATATATATATATCTTAACATATTTACTGGTATTTATTAGAGGAATGTCATAAATAGAAAATGCCCCCCATAAGCATGATTCCAGGAACATGTAAATGATTCCTTACTCAGCAAAAAGAAATTTATAGATGGGAATCTGGGCAGGCCCAATCTAGTCACATGAGTCCTTAAGAGAGAAAAATCTTTCCTTGCTGTGGAAAGAGAGATGCCGTGACAGAAAAGGGTCAGAGAGATGGCATTATAAGGAATCAATGCCCTATTGCTGGCTGTGAGACATAGCAGGTTATGTGCAAGCACCAGAAAGAGGCCTGTCGGCCCTTGGCTAATAGCCAGTAAAGGAATGGGGATCTCAGGCCTACAACCTACAGAAATTGAGTTCTTTCAACCACCCAAAGGAGCAAGAAAATTATCCTCCCCTAGAGCTTCCAAAAAGAAATGCAGCCGTGGTAACACCATGATTTTAAGTGAGACCCTTGTCAGACTTCTGACCTATAGAAATGTAATATGATAAATTTATGTTGTTTCAAGCCATTAAGTTTGTTAGAGCAGTGACAGAAAACTAAAGCATTGAATATCAGGAAGATCTAGGTCTTACTTCATTTAAAAAGCTGGCAATGTCCTTTCAATTGGTATTTTTTAATTGGGGTTTCATAAAAGTATGTATTGATGAAATGGATACTGTCTGTAGTTATCAGTGCTTTCCTCTCCTCCTAATTTGTTTATTTAACAAACACTTATGGCTTGGCCCTGTGGCTCAAGTGGCTAAAGCGCCAACCACATACACCTGAGCTGGTGGGTTCGAATCCAGCCCGGGCCCGCCAAACAACAATGACGGCTGCAACCAAAAAATAGCCATGCATTGTGGCAGGCACCTGTAGTCCCAGCTACTTGGAGGTAGAGGCAGGAGACTCACTTAAGCCCAGGAGTTGGAGATTGCTGTAAGATGTGATGCCATGGCACGCTACCCAGGGCGACAGCTTGAGGCTCTGTCTCAAAAAAAAAAAAAAAAAAACCAAACACTTATATGATGTTTATTATGTGCCAGGCACTCTTCTAAGGGGTTTATAAATGTAAATTCAATTAATCCTCATAAGAATTGGTGTTATTATTATCCCCATTTTACAAATAAACACACTGAGGTACACAGCTACCAAGTAACAGCTATCAGTAAAACCAGGCTATCAGGGCGGAGTGTGGTGGCTCACATCTATAATCCTAGCACTTTGAGAGGCAGAGGCAGGTGGATCACCTGAGCTCAAGAGTTTGAGACCAGCCTGAACAAGACCCCATTTCTACTAAAAACAGAAAAACTAGCCAGATGTTATGACAGGCACCTATAGTCCCAGCTACTCAGAAGGCTGAGGCAGGAGGATTACTTGAGCCCAGGAGTTTGAGACTGCTGTGACCTCTGATGCCATGGTACACTAACCAGGGGACAGAGTGAGACTCTGCCTCAAAACATAAACAAACAAACAAACAAAAGCAGGCTATCAGCAATTAACCACTATGCTCTTACTGTTTTCCATAAGACTAAATGGCAATGTGATGAGAAGAGAATGGTTTTTGAAGTTAGAAAGATCTAGGTATAAATCAATGCTCTCTACTTACAAGCCTTGTGACCTGGATCCCAGCACATAGCAGGCACTGAACAAATGTTAGTTCCTCATTCAGTTCCTGATTAAACTCTACAAACACACTCAAATTCAAACTAAACCCTATGTGCAACAGACTTAAGAATTGAAAAGTAGGCCAGGCACAGTGGCTCATGCCTATAATCCTAGCACTCTGGAAGTACAAGGCAGGTAGATTGCGTAAGCTCAGGAGTTTGAGACCAGCTTGAGCAAGAGCAAGACACCCCTCCCACTTCTCTACTAAAAACAGAAAAAACTAACTGGACGTTGTAGCTAGCGAACGACTGTAGTCCCAGCTACTCAGGAGACTGAGACAAGAGTAGCTTGAGCCCAAGAGTGTAAGGTTGCTGTGAGCTATAATGCTATAGCACTCCACCATGACACAGGTAGGGCGACACAGTGAGATTCTGTCTTTAAAAAAAAAAGAAAGAACTGTAAAGTAATCTCATCCTCCGGAATTCTGAATTTCCATTTCTCTTTCTTCCAGTTCTACATGTTCCAATTAAACATGAGGCATAAGGGTTAAAAGAAGCTTTGCCTCAAGTAACCATATACCTCAAACAAAAGTTTATTATACACATTAAATGATTCCTTTCTTTGGTTCAAAGTTGTTACCATGTTACCTTGTTTTTGTTAGCATACCTGAAAAGTGGTCAGTGCCCATATGCAAATATTGTGTATATCCTCTAACACACAGAAATTCAACTTTATCACACTGAATTCTATACGTTGAACCTGCTCTTAAAGGGAGTATGAACTCAAAGGTGCACACCCTCTACACCAACTCAGCATTTCAATGTCTACCCTTGAGTTCCTCCAATTTTAAAATTTGTTTCTCTATTGAAGCATACTTGTAATATGACCCAATTCCACATATTTCTCTCTGAAGATCCATTTAGCTCTGTACCTCTGCAATGTCTCCATCATTATTGCCCAGGGAATTTTGTTGTTGGTGTTGGTTTCTAAAATGCTAATAACTGCTATCTCAAATAGAAAAATACTCTACACAATAGCAAAAAATAGTATTATATCTACCACCAGCAAAATGGCTTAATCTCTCACATCCTTCAATAAGTAATAATTAAATAAAATGTTTTATTTATTAGTTTTTTTTTGTTGTTGTTGTTGTTGTTGTTGTTGCAGTTTGGCGGGGGCTGGGTTTGAACTCGCCACCCTTGGTACATGAGGCCAGCACCCCAGTCACTGAGCCACAGGCACCACCCTAAATGAAATGTTTTTTAAATAGAAATATTTATTAGTATTTATATTTTGTTCTCACTGATTTCATTTGTTGCCTACCACTTAATTGATAGTTTAATTAATACCATGCACCATAACCAATAGCTCTTATGTCCAAGAAAACAATGAAACTTCTTTCATATGTGACCACCAAATCCCAAGGATAAACATTTGTTGAGGTATATCACCAGCTATCTACTCTGAATTTAATAATGTTACCTGGTAAGTACTAATGTGGTAAGAGCTATGATACAGGTATGTAGTAGGAATTTGAGAGCACAAGAGTCACCTAACCCAGTTTTTAACAGGTTGGAAACTCAGATGACACAGGTAAGAATTAGGATTCAGCAACTAAGAAAAATGAATAGGGCTTCTACCCTGTTTCCCTAAGTATCTTATTTTAAGGTGTGCTCCCAAAGATGTGCTAGGTCTTATTTTCAGGGGATGTCTTATTTTTCCTGTAAGTAGGTCTTATTTTCAGAGGATGTCTTATTTTCAGGGAAACAGAGTAGGTAAAATGAATAGTATATGCTAAACTATGCAAGCAATTTTTTTTTAAACTTAGAGGACTCACTTCAAATAGTTTGATACAATCAAAATAGGTGGTACCCATGAAAGACTACCAAGAGATAAAGACCAATAAAACATAACAAAGGGACTTAGATAACATGCTAGAGGTTTGGACTTTGTACTAAAGGGAATGGGAAGGGACTGAAGAATATTAAGGATTTTAAAACCCATTTGTGCTGGGCAGCGCCTGTAGCTCAGGGGGTAGGGCACCAGCCCCATACACAGAGGGTGGCAGGTTCGAACCTGACCCCGGCCAAACTGCAAAAAATAGCCAGGCCTTCTGGCGGACACTGGTAGTCCCAACTGCTCAGGAGGCTGAAGCAAGAGAATCACCTAAGCCCAGGAGTTGGAGGTTGCCGTGAGCTGTGAAGCGACAGCACTCTACCAAGGGTGATAAAGTGAGACTCTGTCTCTTAAAACAACAAAAAAAAAAACCTGTTTATGCCTTGAAGAATTGAAGTATTAAGGAGAGTGAATCAGAGGAGGTGATCATGAAAATAAAGAATATCTATTTAGGAATGAATAGAGTAACCAAAATATAATAAAGGCATAAAACAAGGCAATGACAATGAAGATGATAAGTAAGAAGACCAATTTCAAAAGTATTTAGGAGATACAACTAACAAGATTGTGTAATCGATTATATCTGAGGGCTGAAATATAGGAAAGATATTAGGATGCCCCCCATAACAACCAGGTTTTATTTAACAAATGTTAATGACGGGCAACTGAAAGGTTGACATTGCTAAAACACTATCTAAAAGAAAATAAACTATCTAACAGAAAAGAGAAAGAAGAATAAACTCACAGCACATAACTGCTCCTTTGAAGAAAAAGATCAGAGCACACAAATGCCCCTTTGATTAACTTGTTGCCTTTGAAAGTTTGTTTTAACAGCACCTGAAGAGTTCCCAAACAGGGGTGCAAGCTCCCTCCCACATCCAGCAGACTATATTCCAAGGAGACTGAAAAGCCAGCTTCAAAGAAAAGAGGGGGGAGAAAAGGAAAAACAAGCACAGCTACTTCACACTTACCTTCTGCTATCAGCTGTCAGTAATAACTATTCTTTTCTTTCTTTTCCCTTTACTCCAATAAAAACCCCTCACCCCTTAACCTCAAGGCAGCACTTCTTTCTTTTTTTTATTCCCTTCCCTCCCTTGGAAGGTAAAACAAACTTTCTTCCTTTAAAACCTGACCTAATCTTTGTATCAAGAATTCTTTTTCATCCTGTGCTATGAGTGCCTGGGGCTACCCCAAGCATAAAAACATGTTTAAAACTTGGTCCATAACTTCAAAGAAACCATATCAACTAAAGAATAACAGAGAATAGTAACTACTGAATATCAGAAACATTAAATTATGTATATACAAAATGCTATGGAAGTTGGGAGAAAACATATCCTCAACTGGAAAAATGCATCAAAGAGAGAATCTTAACACAGGAATGAGGTTGCACACAAAACAGTTACCAGGTAAAGATGATGGCCATGTACATAATCAGAGTTAAAGAAGATGATGTATAGAGGGACCAAAAGAAGATTATTGTGGCTGTATTGAAGGTGATGAAGTAGATCCCGAATATCTAAAATCATTGTCCATTCACACCCACAAGCCCAATAATTTTTTTTTTTTTTTTTTGTAATTTTTGGCTGGGGCCTGGTTTGAACCCACCACCTCTGGCATATGGGGCTGGCACCCTACTCCTTGAGCCACAGGCACTGCCCAAGCCCAATAATTTTTACTGAACCCAGTGTATCAGTCCATGTCCTGGAAGAAAGCAGACTGCATACTCAAACTGAAGACCTAACAAGAGTTTAATAAAGGGATTATTTTACAAAGGTATGGACAAGAATTCAGGAAACTAAGAAAGGGTGTCCAGTAACTGGGGCTAGTAATAATGGACATCAATTTCCAGAACCAGAAGAGAGGAGCTATACAAAGAGGTCCACCTCTGGTTTTTAGCGGAGAAACACCACAAACAGCAAATGCCTACTATGGAAGAAGTCTGGGAATAAATAATCTTACCTCATTCTCCTCCTTCCTTCCAGTCTGCCAGTATCCCATGTTGACAGAGCCTAACTGGCAGTAAAAAAATAAGAGAGCCCCCTAGTGCAATCTATGGAGGTCAGCCTTCCATAATACACAGTAGAGTACAAAAAAGTGAAATACAGCTAGAAGAGTGAATGAAAAAATAGACAATATGCAGTGATAAAGTTCAACAATATTCGACTGCATCTCCATCTGGTCTTACAAAATTCACCTTCAATTTATATAAACCTTTCTAATCATCCTGCTAAATCAGCCAGGCACAATGGCTCACATTTATAATCCTAACACTCTGGGAGGACAAGGCAAGAGGATTGCTTGAGCTCAGGAGTATGAGAACCCATCTCTCCTAAAAATAAAAAAATCATAGCCGGGCATTGCACAGACGCCTGCAGTCCCAGCTACTTGTGATGCTGAGGCAGAAGGATCACTCCATCTCAGGAGTTTGAGATTGCTGTGAGCTAGGCTAACACCCCAGCACTCTAGCCTAGGCAACAGAGTGAGACCACATTGCAAAAAAAAAACTGCCAAAATTTCTTACATGAGGCTTTTATTTATTCTAAAGGGATCCTTAGAATTGCACATTTTTCTGCCTTACCATTAAGTCTTTATGTTATATCTGCTTCCAAAGCAAATTATCTGTCAATATATAGTATATGCACCTTCAACAACATATCTCCAGTTGAAGTATGCTATAAACTGAACATGTACATCCCCTCAGAATGGATATGTTGAAACCTATTACCCTAATGTGATATTTTTGGAGACAGAGCCTTTGGATGTTATTAGGTCAAAGGTCAGAGCCCTCATAAATGAGATTAGTGTCCCTATAAAAGAGCCATCAGAGAGCTCCTTTTCTCTTCTACCATGTGAGGTTATACCCAAAAGACAACCACCTACAAACCAGGAAGCAGGGCCTCACCAGAAACTGAATTTGCTACCACCTCAACCTTGGTCTTCCCTAACTCCAAAACTATGAAAAATAAATCTCTGTGGTTTAGATGGGTGCAGTGGCTCACACCTGTAATCCTATCATTCTGAGAGGCTGAGGCAGGTGGACTGCCTAAGCTCAGGGGTTGGAAACCAGCCTGAGCAAGTGAGACTCCATCTCTACTAAAAATAGAAAAACAACTAGCTGGATATTACAGCAGGTGCCTGTAGTCCCAGCTACTCAGGAGGCTAAGGCAAGGGGATCACTTGAGCCCAAGAATTTGAAGTTGCTGTAAGTTATGACATCACAGCATTCTACACAGGGTGACAGTGAGACTCTGTCTCAAAAAAAAAAAAAAATTCTATTGTTTATAAGCCCTCCAATTTATGGCAGTTTGTTATGGCAGCCCAAACAGACTAAGAAAAGACAAGGTACACCCCATTTACCACCAAGCAGATGGAAAAGATCCCTCCTGATAAATTCTGTATTTAAGAATCCTACAGCTTAGTTAAGACTTAGGTTAGCTTAGATCAGACAATCACTAAAGTGAGATTAAAGAATGGTAATAAAATTCAGCACCATCAAAGTACTTCGGTAGCTGACCATTGCACAGATACAAACTTTAAAAGCTTTTTCAAACTCAAAGAAATTAAAGAAAATAATTATAAGAGAAAATCACAGTGACTTAACAAAGAATTAAGTATACATGCATCTCTTATTCATGTAAAGTTTAATGAGGGGATTGGGAGGGTAGCATCAGACAAAATTTAATTACACGAACCTATCAAGATGCAAGGGAAGCTGGAAAAGATAGTCCAGGGACAGGCAGCTGCTGCATAGCAACATCTCTACGAAAGAGGACTACAAGGCTTTGATGAACATCTAGACATTTCCACTACAAAACTCATTTTTCACAGAAAAAAATTGTGCTAATGAAAGCATTAATTAATTCTTTCGGGCTAAAGACAGCTTTTAGTTAAAAAGAATAATGTATGATGAAACAGATTTTTAATTTATGTGCCTGGGAAGCAAACTATTAAAAAATGATAACAGACGGAGCAAGATGGCAGCCGAGTAACAGCTTCCTTGCATCTGGGCACCGTGAGTCTGGGGATATAGGACTCCAGGCATCTCTGGCTGGTGGGATCTGCCTATCATCACCCCTGAGAGGATACAGGGAGTCAGCGAGAGACTTCTGGACCCCAAGAGGAGGACTAAAACAGTGGAAAACCGGCAAGTGGTCGCGTGTGTTCAATCCGCCTAAACCCGCCCGCAACTGTAAGTTCAGTAGCAGCGAGACTGCAAACCAGAAAGACCTTACCTGTGAACTGTTTTGGTGTCTTTGGACTTGGCACTCAGCTGAACTGCCTTGGGGAGAACCTGAGCGGGAGTGCGGAGAACTTTGGCCTTTGTCTAGGGCCCCAGTCTGAGCCGCTGAGCCAGACGGAGCTAATAGAGTTTGGCTCAGGGTCACAGGCAGACATTGTGAGCGATCTGCCCTGGCAAGCTCCGCCCTCAGGGTCGCAGAGCTGGAATTGGGTGGGAGCTGGTAACCCAGCGACCAAGTAGCCTAAGGGCGGGGTCTGAGCCGCCTTGCAGCCCTAACCCTCGGGGGCAGAGGGAGACCAGTTTTGACACACAGGGTAAGTGGATAGCCACTTCAGCAGTGATTCCAGCAACAAGCACTTCCCTGAGAAAGCTTATGCTCAGTAAGTGAACAAGTTCAAAGTGCTTTTTAAGTGGGCTGAAGAGAGATTTAGGGTGTCTACCTGCTGGGGTTCGAGAAACTAGCAGCCTCCAGTCGTATCAGAACTGTGATTAACATCTCATACCCCAGAAGACCACGTGTTGCCCAGACAATATTCAATTCCATATACATACTGCTTTGTTTTTGGTTGCGTGTGTGTTTTTTTTTTTGTTTGTTTGTTTGGTTTTTTTTTTTTGGTTTGGTTGTTTTTTTTTGTTTATTTTGACGTTCTAGATTGTTGTTTTGTTTTTTAAGTTCAACCTTTTCGATACAGATCCATTTTCTTTCTCAATTTTTCTAGTTTAATTATAATTTCCCATTGCTGCCTATTTCAATAATCAGAACTTCATTTTTGTTAGTGTTTCTACCACTATTATTTGGGTTTTTCCAGCCAATTTTATCCCGTAAAGTTTTCTGTTTGCTTGTTTTGGTTTGATTTATAGCATTTTTGTCTTTCCTCTCTACTTGGTGGAGGTGGGGTACTGTGTCTGATCAGGTTAGCAAAGAGCTGCTGACCTCAAGGGAAGCACCCCACTTGGCACCCCCAGAAGGTGTTTTTTTTTTTTTAAGGTTGTATCAAAGTACCCTACTGTACACCTATATTGCTCTGTCTCCCTCTTTCTGTGCCTCTCTTCTTTTTGTCAATATTCCTTTCACCCAACCACTCTCCTTTCTCTATTTTTCTTTTTTTTCATTTTTTTTTTTTTTTCTTATCACTCGGTCCTCATTTCTTTCATTGCTTTTTTGCTCTTAAACCTTCTCACCCTTCTGGTCCTGTAACCCTTAGTCCACAGGCACAAGAACTTAAAGAGCAAGAGGAATTGAAAGGAAAATTAGGGCAAGTAAACAGATAAAAGAAATCACCCATGAGGAAGAATCAGCAGAAAACTCCAGGCAACATGAAGAACCAGTCCAGAACTACCCCGCCAAGGGACCATGAGGTAGCTACTGCAGAGGATTCCACCTATACAGAAATGTTAGGAATGACAGAAAGGGAATTTAGAATACACATGTTGAAAACAATGAAGGAAATGATGGAAACAATGAAGGAAACTGCTAATAAAGTGGAAAATAACCAAAAGGAAATTCAAAAACAGAATCAAATAAGAGATGAACGATATGAAGAATATAAAAAGGATATAGCAGAGCTGAAGGAAATGAAACAGTCAATCAGGGAACTTAAAGATGCAATGGAAAGTATCAGCAACAGGTTAGACCATGCAGAAGAAAGAATTTCAGAGGTAGAAGACAAAGTTTTTGAGATAACTCAGATAGTAAAAGAGGCAGAAAAGAAGAGAGAGAAAGCAGAACGTTCACTGTCAGAATTATGGGACTTTATGAAGCGTTCCAACATACGAGTTATAGGAATTCCAGAAGGGGAAGAAGAATGCCCCAGAGGAATGGAAGCCATACTAGAGAATATTATAAAAGAAAATTTCCCAAATATCACCAAAGAGTCTGACACACTGCTTTCAGAGGGATATCGGACCCCAGGTCGCCTCAACTCTAACCGAGCTTCTCCAAGACACATTGTGATGAACCTGTCCAAAGTCAAGACCAAAGAAAAGATTCTGCAAGCCGCCAGGAGTAAGCGCCAGTTGACCTACAGGGGCAAATCCATCAGATTGACCGCAGACTTCTCTAATGAAACCTTCCAAGCAAGAAGACAATGGTCATCTACCTTTAATCTACTTAAACAGAACAATTTTCAGCCCAGAATTCTGTACCCTGCTAAGCTAAGCTTCAAAATTGACGGAGAAATCAAATCATTTATGGATATACAAACATTGAGGAAATTCGCCACAACAAGACCAGCTCTACAGGAAATACTTCAACCTGTTCTGCACACTGACCACCACAATGGATCAGCAGCAAAGTAAGAACTCAGAAATTAAAGGACAGAACCTAACCTCCACACTGATGCAAAAGACAAAACTAAGCAATGGACTCTCACAAAATAAGATGAATAGAATACTACCACACTTGTCAATTATCTCAATAAATGTTAATGGCTTGAATTCCCCACTGAAGAGACATAGATTGGTTGACTGGATTAAAAAACACAAGCCATCCATTTGCTGTCTGCAAGAAACACACCTGGCTTCAAAAGACAAATTAAAGCTCCGAGTCAAGGGTTGGAAGACAATTTTTCAGGCAAATGGAATTCAGAAGAAAAGAGGAGTTGCAATCTTATTTTCAGACACATGTGGATTTAAAGCAACTAAAGTCAAAAAAGACAAAGATGGTCACTTTATATTGGTCAAGGGAAAAATACAACAAGAAGACATTTCAATTCTAAATATTTATGCACCCAATTTAAATGCTCCCAGATTCTTGAAGCAGACCTTACTCAGTCTGAGCAATATGATATCTGATAATACCATCATAACAGGGGACTTTAACACTCCTCTTACAGAGCTGGACAGATCCTCTAAACAGAAATTAAACAAGGATATAAGAGACTTAAATGAGACTCTAGAACAACTGTGCTTGATAGACGCATATAGAACACTCCACCCCAAAGATAAAGAATATACATTCTTCTCATCACCCCATGGAACATTCTCCAAAATTGATCATATCCTGGGACACAAAACAAATATCAACAGAATCAAAAGAATTGAAATTTTACCTTGTATCTTTTCAGACCATAAGGCACTAAAGGTGGAACTCAACTCTAACAAAAATGCTCGACCCCACCCAAAGGCATGGAAACTAAACAATCTTCTGTTGAATAACAGATGGGTGCAGGAAGAAATAAAACAGGAAATCATTAACTTCCTTGAGCATAACAACAATGAAGACACAAGCTACCAAAACCTGTGGGATACTGCAAAAGCAGTTTTGAGAGGAAAATTCATCGCTTTAGATGCCTACATTCGAAAAACTGAAAGAGAGCACATCAACAATCTCACAAGAGATCTAATGGAATTGGAAAAAGAAGAACAATCTAAGCCTAAACTCAGTAGAAGAAAAGAAATATCCAAAATCAAATCAGAGATCAATGAAATTGAAAACAAAAGAATCATTCAGAAAATTAATGAAACAAGGAGTTGGTTTTTTGAAAAAATAAATAAAATAGATAAACCATTGGCCAGACTAACGAGGAATAGAAAAGTAAAATCTCTAGTAACCTCAATCAGAAATGATAAAGGGGAAATAACAACTGATCCCACAGAGATACAAGAGATCATCTCTGAATACTACCAGAAACTCTATGCCCAGAAATTTGACAATGTGAAAGAAATGGATCAATATTTGGAATCACACCCTCTCCCTAGACTCAGCCAGGAAGAAATAGAGCTCCTGAACAGACCAATTTCAAGCACTGAGATCAAAGAAACAATAAAAAAGCTTCCAACCAAAAAATGCCCTGGTCCAGATGGCTTCACCCCAGAATTCTATCAAACCTTCAAGGAAGAGCTTATTCCTGTACTGCAGAAATTATTCCAAAAAATTGAGGAAGAAGGAATCTTCCCCAACACATTCTATGAAGCAAACATCACCCTGATACCAAAACCAGGAAAAGACCCAAACAAAAAGGAGAATTTCAGACCAATCTCACTCATGAACATAGACGCAAAAATTCTCAACAAAATCCTAGCCAATAGATTACAGCTTATCATCAAAAAAGTCATTCATCATGATCAAGTAGGCTTCATCCCAGGGATGCAAGGCTGGTTTAACATACGCAAGTCTATAAACGTTATCCACCATATTAACAGAGGCAAAAATAAAGATCACATGATCCTCTCAATAGATGCAGAAAAAGCATTTGATAAAATCCAGCATCCTTTTCTAATTAGAACTCTGAAGAGTTTAGGCATAGGTGGCACATTTCTAAAACTGATTGAAGCTATCTATGACAAACCCACAGCCAATATTTTACTGAATGGAATAAAACTGAAAGCTTTTCCTCTTAGAACTGGAACCAGACAAGGTTGTCCTCTGTCACCTTTACTATTCAACATAGTGCTGGAAGTTCTAGCCAATACAATTAGGCAAGACAAGGAAATAAAGGGAATCCAAATGGGAGCAGAGGAGGTCAAACTCTCCCTCTTTGCTGACGACATGATCTTATACTTAGAGAACCCCAAAGACTCAACCACAAGACTCCTAGAAGTCATCAAAAAATACAGTCATGTTTCAGGATATAAAATCAATGTCCACAAGTCAGTAGCCTTTGTGTACACCAATAACAGTCAAGATGAGAAGCTAATTAAGGACACAACTCCCTTCACCATAGTCTCAAAGAAAATCAAATACCTAGGAATATACCTAACGAAGGAGGTGAAGGACCTGTATAAAGAAAACTATGAAATCCTCAGAAAGGAAATAGCAGAGGATATTAACAAATGGAAGAACATACCATGCTCATGGATGGGAAGAATCAACATTGTTAAAATGTCCATACTTCCCAAAGCAATCTACCTATTCAATGCCATTCCTATCAAAATACCAACATCATACTTTCAAGATTTGGAAAAAATGATTCTGCGTTTTGTATGGAAGTGGAAAAAACCCCGTATAGCTAAGGCAGTTCTCTGTAATAAAAATAAAGCTGGGGGCATCAGCATACCAGATTTTAGTCTGTACTACAAAGCCATAGTGCTCAAGACAGCATGGTACTGGCACAAAAACAGAGACATAGACACTTGGAATCGAATGGAAAACCAAGAAATGAAACTAACATCTTACAACCACCTAATCTTTGATAAACCAAACAAGAACATACCTTGGGGGAAAGACTCCTTATTCAATAAATGGTGTTGGGAGAACTGGATGTCTACATGTAAAAGACTGAAACTGGACCCACACCTTTCCCCACTCACAAAAATTGATTCAAGATGGATAAAGGACTTAAACTTAAGGCATGAAACAATAAAAACCCTCCAAGAAAGCATAGGAAAAACACTGGAAGATATTGGCCTGGGGGAAGACTTCATGAAGAAGACTGCCATGGCAATTGCAACAACAACAAAAATAAACAAATGGGACTTCATTAAACTGAAAAGCTTCTGTACAGCTAAGGAGACAATAACCAAAGCAAAGAGACAACCTACACAATGGGAAAGGATATTTGCATATTTTCAATCAGACAAAAGCTTGATAACTAGGATCTATAGAGAACTCAAATTAATCCACATGAAAAAAGCCAACAATCCCTTATATCAATGGGCAAGAGACATGAATAGAACTTTCTCTAAAGACGACAGACGAATGGCTAACAAACACATGAAAAAATGTTCATCATCTCTATATATTAGAGAAATGCAAATCAAAACAACCCTGAGATATCATCTAACCCCAGTGAGAATGGCCCACATCACAAAATCTCAAAACTGCAGATGCTGGCGTGGATGTGGAGAGAAGGGAACACTTTTACACTGCTGGTGGGACTGCAAACTAGTACAACCTTTCTGGAAGGAAGTATGGAGAATCCTCAAAGCACTCAAGCTAGACCTCCCATTTGATCCTGCAATCCCATTACTGGGCATCTACCCAGAAGGAAAGAAATCCTTTTATCATAAGGACACTTGTACTAGACTGTTTATTGCAGCTCAATTTACAGTCGCCAAAATGTGGAAACAGCCTAAATGCCCACCAACCCAGGAATGGATTAACAAGCTGTGGTATATGTATACCATGGAATACTATTCAGCCATTAAAAAAAATGGAGACTTTACATCCTTCGTATTAACCTGGATGGACGTGGAAGATATTATTCTTAGTAAAGCATCACAAGAATGGAGAAGCATGAATCCTATGTACTCAATTTTGATATGAGGACAATTAATGACAATTATGGTTATGGGGGGGGAACAGAAAGAGGGATGGAGGGAGGTGGGTGGGGCCTTGGTGTGTGTCACACTTTATGGGGGCAAGACATGATTGCAAGAGGGACTTTACCTAACAATTGCAATCAGTGTAACCTGGCTTATTGTACCCTCAATGAATCCCCAACAATAAAAAAAAAAAAAAAAAAAAAAAAAAACTTGAAAAAAAAAAATAAAAAAATAAAAAAATAAAAAAAAAAAAAAAAAAATGATAACAGACACTTCCAACACCAACAAAACAAGACAGACGTGAGCATCATCTCCATCTGCCAAAAGAATAATACCAATGCACCGAACACCATTATGGTTATTCTGCTATCTAACTATAATGTTTAGTATAATCTTATTTCACAGTTTTAATAACCTGGAATCCTAGTTATAAGACGTAAAGAACTGTCAAGCTATTTTCTCCTTCCAAGTCTAATTGGAAGGAAAAAATGTAGAAGGACACAGAGAACTTCATTTTCCTCTTGTGCCTAACAGGTACACATAATATACAAACTGCATCAAACAACAAAATACAGTATTGTTTTTGACAGGTATATATAATACAGATATAAATAAATGTTCAAAATACAAAAACTGTACAAAAGTTCTTAGTTCTTGACTAATTAACTTATACTATCTATTTGCCTTCAATTTTGTAGGTACCAGTACTAGAAAAAAAGTAGGCAAAAGAATATGGTATCACTCCTGGGTCTAAAACATTTCTTAACTTTTCCCTTTCCACAGTCCTGCATCCAATCCTACTTTTGGAACTTCTTATCACAAAACCCAAAAAACTTTATCTCCTTTTCATAATATAAATACTTTCCGAAATCCTGCAATAACTCAATAAGCTCTTATAAAGCAACACAGAATCTTCACAATTTTAACATGTCATTTCCATAGCTAATCTTTTCTCTATATTTTCCTAAAATACACTCACATTTCCAAAATTCCCCTACAGGTGATGCAGGAATACATACAAGGACAGAAAGCAGTCCTAGGTAAGCCTAACATATAAAACAAACATTGTGTTTAAAATATTTAGGGAATAAAACAAAACCAGAGGGTAAGAAATTCACTAAGTTATCAATGAGGTAAGGAATGTTTAGTAAAAGGATGACAGATTAGGAGTTTGGAAAAGGTCCAGGGTATGAATATATCCATTAGAAAACATTTTAAAAGCTATTAAGTAGGGTTTAAATATGAAAGCATTCTCTTTCTCTCTCTTTTCCTTCATCCCTCTTCTTTTTCTTTTTGCCCATTTTACTGTGGTTCTATTATTTTCCACCCACCTCTCTATATCCCAGTTGTAGTCACTTCTAGTACTCATCTTCATGTTATAAAACTCCCTAGATTAACTAAAACAATAAAAGAAGCCACTTCACAACTATCCCTTCAAGAGAACACTGAGTTCACAGAGCTAACCATTAGTGAGATGAGCAGACATACAATAATTAGTTGAGCAAGTCAGGCATCACAAGGGCTTACCTAACCCTGTAAACACAGTTGTCAAACCTGGGCAATGTAGGGATTGGGGGGGGGGGGGGCGGTACCCTAAATATCTTTGAAAATTTGTCTTGACTCTCCACCTCCACCTCTACTGCCTTATTTGATATCTTCTTCATTTATCACCTGGATTATTCTAACAATCTCCTAACCAGTGCCCTTGTCTCTAGCATTACACCCTCTCATCAACCCATTATTAATGCAAAAGTACTTTACTTCCAACAAAATTCTGATTACATTGTGTTATGTTTAAAATCCCTCATGGACACCCTACTGCCTTCAGGAATAAATCCAAATCAAAAGAATGGCAACATGTAAGGTTTTTTAAGCTCTGATCCTTGCCACTTCTCCGGTATCCTCTACTGACTCACTTCCATTTAAACTTCTGCACCACTTCAAGTGAGTTTCTGGACAACACCCTGTCTCTTTCACAAATGAAGGGCTTTCAGAGAGAGGATGACAGGAGTTTTAGGACTTTTGCTTGGACTATCTTCATTTGCCAGCTAATATCTACTCCTCCTTCAAGACTCAGCCTAGACGTCATGGTCCTGAGATTGAATTAGGTGCTCTTCTTGCATAAATATACTTATGCTACACTGCGCACAGAGGTCTCCTGGCACTTATCATGCAATATTTTAATTGGGGTTTATCATGTTTCTTACAATGACCTCCTTAAACTGAAAATGGTTAAAAGTATTTCAACACCCAGAGATATCTGCAGTTGATTAGGTGATTAGAGAATACAAAAGTCTTTATAATCTAGGATATTCCAGAGTTAAACAGAATAAACTATATGACACCCTCAAATAATACCACATTTTTACTACAGTTAAAATGTACTAAAAACACTACTGCAGTATTTTTTTTTACATGATACTTCACATTTTTATGTGTTCCTATGATTGTGGTTGGCCTTGGAGTATCTGCCCCTGGAGGACATGAACTATTTCTATCCAAAGCATTCTGTGCATTACTCATTACTTATCACTCAGCTCTGCTAAACGCAAAGGACATTTTTAAATGCTGCAAAAGTTAGTCATTTTTAATCCAAAATATTCCTTAGTTCCTAATATTCTCTAAATTTAAAAATGATATGACAATATTGTTATATTTTCTTTTTTTTCTTTTTTTTTATTAAATCATAACTGTATACAATGATATGATTATGGGGCATCATACACTCACTTCATAAACCATTTGACACATTTTTATCACAGTGGTTAACATAGCCTTTCCGGCGTTATCTCAGTTACTGTGCCAAAACATTTACATTCTACATTTACCAAGTTTCGCAAATACCCCTGTAATATGCACCACAGGTGTGATCCCACCGATTCCCCTCCCTCTACCCACCCACCCCCTTTCCCACTTCCCCCTATTGTTAAGTTGTAGCTGGGTTATAGCTTTCATGTGAGAGTCCCAAATTAGTTTCATAGTAGGGCTGTGTACATTGGGTATTTTTTCTTCCATTCTTGGGATACTTTACTAAGAAGAATATGTTCCAGCTCCATCCATGTAAACATGAAAGAGGTAAAGTCTCCATCTTTTGTTATATTTTCTAGTCAAAAAGATATGGTCTTAGTCCAAAAGAAAGATGAGATGCAATCATACACAAATACTATAGTCTGCTTCCTGATAAAATAAGCAAAATTGGGCAATGTTTAAAAATTACATTTGATTTCAAAAATAATACTGGGGTACTACTACACAAGTAAACATTTCTTTTTTGTATTATTGGATTTCACCTTGAAAGGAAATATAAATGCAAAGGACTCTCACTCTCACCAATAAGAAAACTGCAAATTAAGTGTACAGTGGTACTTTTTCACTGAAAAATTGGCAAAGATTATCACACACTTAGTTGGCAAGGATGTTAGGAATTCTCCTCTTAAGACGTGTCACTTATACATACTTCCTCTACAAAGAAAAATTTGGCAATATTTATTAAAATTTAAAATATACCAACCCTTTGACCCAACAATTTTGTTTGTAGGAATCTGAGATTCAGGTCCAAGATTCATACATGTGGGGAATTGTACTTGCAAAAATATTCATCATAGTATTGTTTCTAATGACAAAATACTTTTGAAATAACTCAAATACCCATAAATATGATGCTAATTAAAGGAATTACAGAACAATCATCAAGAATGCAGCCAATAAAGTTAATGAGCTATATACATATTAACAGATGTGAACCAATCTTATAAAAAGCAAACTGCAGCCTGTAGTGCTAGCACTCTGACAGGAAGAGGCAGGTGGATTGCCTGAGATCAGGAGTTCTAGACCAGCCTGAGCTAGAACAAGACCTTGTCTCTAAAAATAGCCGGGCATTGTGGCAGGCACCTGTAGTCCCTGCTATTTGGGAGGCTGAGGCTAAAGAATCACTTAGGCCCAAGAGTTTGAGGTTGCTGTGAGCTGTGACGCCATAGCACTCTACCAAGGGCAACAAAGTGAAACTATGTCTCAAAAGAAGCAAACTGCAGGGCACATCTGTGTTATGTTTACACCCACACATTCATACATGTATATGGACACATAAACATATATACAGGCACATACAATATTGAATACCCATTCTTATGCATAGACTATCTCTGAAGATGTATACAATGTAGTGGCAATAGTAGTTGCCACTTGGTAGGGGAAATAGGCAGCCAAGAAATTCTGTACCCGTGTGTGTGTGTGTGTGTGTGTGTGTGTGTGTGTGTGTGTGTGTGTGTAAAACGAATTAAATAAAGAATTTGATGGCCTGGTGGGGTAGTTCACACCTGTAATCTCAGCTCTCTGGGAGACCAAGGTGAGAGGATCACTTGAGCTCAGGAGTTGGAGACAAGCCCCAGCAAAAGACCCCTCTCTACTAAAAATAGAACAATTGATGGGAAGTTGCTGTGGGCATCTGTACCCCCAGCTATTCAGGAGGCTGGAGCAAGAGATCACTTGAACACAGGAGTTTGAGGTTGCTGTGAGCTAGGCTGATGCCACAGCACTCTACCCTGGTCAACAGTATGAGACTCTTGTCTCAAAAAAAAAAAAAATTGTATGTAGTATAAATTGATTTTGGAAAGTACTTCAAAAATTGAATCATTAAAAACATTAGAACTGTTCACATATGTAGTAATATAAGCTGTTACACAATTTCTAATTTATATTACAAAAGCAGTTTAATACATACACAGTAGAAACTCAATAAATACGTACTCAGTGAATGTGTTTCTATTGCTTTTAGTGGGTTTGCTTTCCTCATACATTTTTTCACAATACCACACACACCAAAAAACTCACTGGAAATTCAACTTTTAATAAATTATATTTTTCTTTCAAAAAAAAGTCCCACAAAATTGATATACTATCTCATTAACATTACCACAATTCAAATCAACATTATTTATTAGTTATTTATTACATGCAGGTGTAAAGGGTGCTGCAAAACAAATTCATAAAAGGTCTATTTTGATTCTTGCCCTCAAGAAGTTTATAGTCTTAAGAGACAAAGCTTAAAAACATTAATCAGCAAAATGACATTATAAATTTTACTGATATGCTGAATTACCCAAATTAAAACTGCTACAAGAATTCACATAAGGATAAAAAAAATTAATTATTGACAGGTACCTACTGAGATGTAAAAATGCTTCCAAAATTAAAACATCTCACTCACATTTTTTTGAGACAGTTTCACTCTATTGCATCCCATAGAGTTCCACGGATTGTCATAGCTTACAGCAACCTCAAACTCTTGGGCTCAAGCGATCCTCTTGCCTCAGCCTCCCAAGTAGCTGGGACTATGGAAGCCTACCACAATGCCCCAACAGTTTTTGTATTTTCTATTTTTAGTTGAGATGGTTCGTGGTAGGAGGGGGGTTGTAATCACTCTTGCTCAGGCTGGTCTCCAACTCCTGAGCTTAAGCAATCTATCTGTCTCGGCCTCCCACAGTCCTAAGCTACCACACCCAGCCAAAATTATAGTATTTAATGATGAGAGAAAACTTCCCTGAGTAAGTGGTGTTCAGCTAGCTTTGAAGAAACTACTAATAATTAAGTATAAATAGTTTTTAACTATTCAGAGTGTCCTAAGGAGAGAGATTACTGGTCTTACTCTGTCCTGATACCTCTCATTAAAAATATCTCAGGCATGAATCTTTTAATATATGCATATTTATTCATAAATTAAACACACTGTAGTTTTGTCACTCTACATATTAAATATAAGAACAAAGTTTGATTTCTTTCTTTTTCAGATAAAAACAGAAATAGAAATTAATGTTTTCTTCCTGTATTCCAATATAATATATCATATTGTGATGCCCTTGGGCATGCATGCCCCACACTATATGAATACTTAATATAAACACTGAAACCCAGGATCATGCCAAAGCATTTTTATCCAACAGTTTTAACCTCTTCACACATCAAACTTACTTTTTAACACAGTTGTTTCAATTTATTTCTTGCTACCTACTACATTCTTTCAGAAGAAAAGTAAACATGCAATTAAAAGGGACATCACTAAAGAGAAACAAAGGATAGCATACTCATAACCAGATACATGGGCTCTAAAACTTTATGAGAAGTAGTTATTACCAAAGAATATTAGTATTATCTTTTCTTATATGTTATATCCATTATTTAATAACCAATATTAATAATAAATTATTAATAAGCCATCAAATTCTTCAAAATTCTATCTCTCATTACTCACAATTCTATTATAAACTATTCTTTTCCTCATTTTCCTTGTCTCAACTTCTCTTACTAAAAAATATTTAAAGAACATTTAAAACTAAAATTCCAAATATATTATGCTGCAACCTCCATATAACTTCTTGTTAGAATGAATGTAAAAATAATTCTGGAACTACAGGCCATTTTGAGGTAATACCCCTTCCTAAGACTAACTTAAGAAAAATGCAAATAAATATTTAAAACAATACGGATATATATTTTTCATCAATGTCATCTTAATACATTATATGGAGATGTTTTAAAAATGTTTGTTTTTACCTAAACTATGAAAATATGGATACAAAAACACTATATATATTTGAATAGTATGTAGGTTTACATATAGATGTAATACATACACACGTAGCTACTAAAAAACTTTAATGCTTTTCTAATAAAATATACTGTTTATTTTGCGTAATACTAATTCAATAGTTTTAAAGTTCTATATATTGAAACAGTGAACAGGCTATATTTTCTATGGTCTAATTATAAACTATATAAACTATACTGAACTAGCTAATAAACATTATGATTTAGCATAGCATTAAAACATTTATATTTAAATGTGTAGGTCAAGGAAGTAAAACTACAATTTATTGCACCATCATATTGGCAACATGGATTTAGCAATCATGATAAAAAATATAAATTCGTACATGTAAGTATCAAACTCTAAGTCATCAAAAGCTTGCTATTGTTAGTATACATAATAAAGTTAAGCAAAGTTAGGCGTATGCTCAAAAGCTTTTTAAAACAATGTTTTATTCTTCCATTAGTGAGAATACATTGCTCAAATCTCTTGATCATTTTCATATCCCAAGCCTAATAATAAATAACCCTCCCAAATAAGTATTCAAACCCAAGCCTAATAATAAATAAGTAATAAGTAACACTCCCAAATAAATATTCATATCCCAAGCCTAATAATAAATAACACTTCCAAATAAGTGTAAACCCAGAAATTAGTTTTGAAGAAGAAATTCCTAATTTCAGTTACCATGCTGGGTATACATTTGCTTTTTTAGTCCTCCAATATTTTGTGAGAACTAGTATACGTCTCTAAGATTTATAGATATGCTTGTCACCATAAATTATTTAAATTAATATTTTTCATGAAAGTATGTATAGATATACTTAGAGAGGAAATTTTTTGTAATTACGTGAAAGAATACTAAATTCAACAACCTGTTTTTAAAATTTACCTTAGTAGAAGTCAGTGTATTAGTTCCTTCATAGGAAATCTACACTTTCAATTGTGTGTTTCTGTGTAGAATATAGGGAAAGTATATTTGATGATACCCAAAAGAACTCAGCGATATATACTGTACCAAGTATTCACCAAGTTAATCTCTTGGTGAATAACTCATTTCCAATAAAGAGAAAAAAGATGCGCTCGAAAAACAAAAACGTTACACATCTTCTACACAATCTCTTTCACGTAGTAACTGAGAAATCAAATAATCATAAAACATTTAAGAGCAAACCTGTAGAAACAAATCTGTTTGCTACGCTGAAAACAGTCCTCAAAGCTAAAGAAAACCGTCTGGACAGTTCCCTGGTGCTGAAGTTACACAGCTGCTAAACCGGTGCCGGGTGCTGCTTTCACTCCTCCCACCCTTGGAAAATCCCCAGCTGCTTAGACTGTGCGCACAAACAGTAGTACTTCACAAGGTAGGGAACATCCCAAACTGCAGTTGGAACCCGAGTCTCCAGGATTAAACTGATTTACTAGTTGCAAACAGGAAGAGCGGCAGAGTGCAGGGTGTTAGCGCCCGCCGAGGGGGAGGGGCTGGAAGATGGCGGCGGCCGCACACCCACCCGAGACGCGACAGAGCTTAGGCCCCTCGCCCGCGCCGCCGCCCGCCTGCCCACGGCGACCGTAGGCAGCTGTGCCGTTCCCCGCGTCGAGGGAAGAGGCTCCCGGCGGAGGCTCCCGACTCGGGGCCCCTGGCGGCGTCCGCAACCCGGGCCGGCGCGCCTTCGCCCAGGTCCGGCCAGGGAGCACCTGTGCACGGCCATATTGGATTCGGTGCCCCAGTCACTGCCTCCGCGCGGAGGCGGCGGGAAAAGAGAAGGGAAGCGCAGACCTCGGGTTCGGCCGCAGCCCCGCCGGGATCCCGGAGCCGAGCTGACCCGCGGGGAAAGCCGGAAGGGCGCCGGGGAAAAGTACACCGGCCAAGGGCTCGCCACCCTCCCCTCAGCCGGCCTCGGCGCCCTCCCGCCCGGACACACACCCCCGTGCTCAAACGCCCAGAAAACAGCCCCGGCGGCCGGCGCCGGCCGCAGCCCTCGTGGCCCCGGCGCCTCCAGCGGGAGGAAGGGCGGCGATCCCGGGTGTGCGGGCGGCCGCCAGGCAGCGGTCGAGGGGGGCGGAGGGCAGGGAGAGAGGCGGGAATATGGAGCCGTGTCCTTACTTGAGCACGGACTGCTCCTTCTCCTCTTCTTTCTTCTGTCGATCCATGACGGCCAAGATGATGTTCCTCTCCTCTTCCGTGAGGTGGCTGAGGTCCGGCATCTCGGGCTGCAGGGGCGGCTGACAGGCCGCCGGGGTGGGAGCCGGGCGGCCCCGGGGCCCGACAGGAGCCGACATGTTTGGTGGAACCGAACCACCCTGGGGAAGCAGGGCGGCAACTCCACTAGCAGCGGCGGCACCGGCGCTGGGACAAATACATACAAATCAATGGCCTTCAATCCGAGGCGACAGCCCCCCTCCCCCAAGAAAGCGGGGGGAGGGGAGGGCGAGTGCGGGGGGAGGAGGGCCGAGGAGTGCGCTCCGGGAAATGTTTCTTCTTCCCGGGGGCGAAGGGCTGGCAAGTGAGCTGTTGGGAAGAGAGAGGAGCTGGAGGCCCGGACGCGGAGTACGCGGAGCGGCGGGGGAGGGTGGTGGAGTAAGGTAGCGGGGACAAACTAAGGGTGGGGTGACTGGAGAGCAGGCAGGAGGGCGGCGCGCGGGCTGGGACGCGAGTGTGTCCCCCGGGGGTGGGGGGCGCGCGCCGCCTCTGAGGGGAAAGGGGGGTCCTGGGAATAAGCCCCCCGGAGGAGTCCCGGGAACTCGCTTCGAACGCCCGTAGGCGACCGTCCCGCTGGCCAAAGAGGTACCCAGGCGGGAACCGGGAGGGTAGTGGGGAAGCAGCCCAGCCGTCCCGCCGGCTACCGCGTCACAGGGCTCCCGCGCTCCGCAGAGGGAGCACTCCTAGAGAAACGCCCCAGAGAGGGTCCTTGGGTCTGTGACAGCCGCGGGGGACCGCGCCCCCACCCCACCCCCACCCGGCGTTCAGAGTGGAGAAGCGAAAGCCGGGAAGCAGGACTAGGGCTAGTGGCAAGAGCCCCAGGGCCAGGGCCCCTAACGCTGCCAAAGTCGGGATCCTAGCGAGGTCCAACCCCTAGCAGGGTCCGGCGCCCGCCCCGCCTCATCACGCGCCCGGGGTCGCACAGCCGCCGCCGCCTCCGCCTCTTGGGTCCATGGAGTCGGCGCGGCGGGCCCGCGCTCCCCGCGCCGCCGCCGCTCTGTGCCGTCGCCTGCTCCTTCTCTGCCCCTCCGCCTAGCGGGCTCTTCCCGTGGGGGCCACGTCACCTCCCAGCCTCCCTGGCAAGGCACGACAGCCGCCCCACGGGCGGCGGCCACCCCTCCCGAGCACAGTCTGAGGGCTGGGGCCGGGCGGGGCCGGGCGCGGGCGCCGGGGAAATGTTAGTGGGGGGGAGGGGCGCCCGAGTTCTCCTGGACAACAACGCCGGGCGCCGGCGGTGTTCTAGGACGGGGGAGGGGTGCCAGGTGGGGAGGTAAAGGTGTGTGAGTGTGGGGGCGCCTGAGGCATCGCGGCGGGGCGGGGAGCCTGAGAGTAGTGAAGCGCCAGAGTGTCAGGTCTGGAGACTGAGGAGTGTGACTGGGGTTGGGGGAGAACGGCCGAGCGTCAGCCCTCAGGCTAGAGAGTGAGCGCACAGGGGGCGGGGCAGGGTGCTGAAGGGGTCCGCGGGGGCGGGGTCCCTGGGGTGTCTGGGATGGGGGCGGGGAAGAGCGCAGAGGGGCCCCTAGGGATTACCGGAAGGGGAAGGGAAGTGTGAGAGTGGGGAGCGCAGGTAGGGCCGGGGCTGGGACCCGGCGAGAAGCCCGCGAGTGAGGAAGTTTTGGGAGACCGTGCAAGTGGCAGAGAACGTGCGGAGAGATGCGGGAGCGGGGAGCGAAAAGAGAGCGTGGAGGAGAGATTGGGAAAGACAGGCTTGTCCCGGAGGGGTGTGAAAATGAAGACTACGGGAGGCTGTGCGGGTGAAAGGACTAGGAACCGTCCCGAGCGCCATCCGCTGGGGCCAGGGGCTTCCGTCTGTTGGGTCCCTTATGGCGCTCCCTCTAGAAAGAAGAGGCAGAGGTGCGAGGAGAGCGAGTTAGCACAAAGATGGGCTCAGCGAAAGAGGACGAAGGTACACCGAAAACCAGCTCCTGGAGAGTGAAGTGGCCCCGCCGCCGCCTTCTGCTCTGCCGGGGACTGGGCGCCTCCCAGACAACTCTCCGGGCGGGGCGGCCCGGGCTGCGGAGGATCGCCGGGGATCAGCCCTTCCTCCGGGCTCTCTGAGCCAGCGCTGTGGCTGACAGGAAGGTGTGCACACCCTCACCCAGCCTTCCACACTCGCGCAGTATAGTAGCAGGCCGGATTATAGTCTAATGAGTAATGCAGAGTCTTTGGGGGTTGTATTATATTTACCTCTGGTGAACAGTAAGCCTTCTCCCTCCCCGCTCTGTTCCCCAGGTACCATCTTACTTGGTCCCAATTTAAGAGACCTGGGGACAGAGAGAGCACACCTAGAAGTCTCTTGTGATTTCTAAGCTTAAATTTCTATTTTTCTTTTCTCCCTTGCCTTGTGATTGGGAAGAAGAAAAAGTTTACTTAGTGCTTTTTTAATTATTAATATTATTACCTACCTGTCTCAAACAAGACTCATACTCCAAATAATTGGGTTTTCATCTCTTCAGAGCAAGCCAGGTGAAACCATATGAATCTCAATTTATTTAATTTCATTTTAGAGTTAGAGAAATTTTATAAATCTATAATCCAACCTCATTATCCTGTGGAAATTCGAAGAGGAAGAACAGCCAACTAGTATAGTATACTACAGAGATGAAACTAGAACCTAGATATTTTTACTCCAGTTCAAAACCATGATGATTTTCATCCCTAATTGTACATTAAAATTACCTGGGTCACTTTTTAAAAATACCATCTGGGCTCAACCCTAGATCAAATGAATCAATCTCTAAGGTTAGGACCCCTGGCTATGGACATAGTTTGAAAGTTCTTCCAGTGACTAAGGTATACCAAGTTTGAGAACTACTGTATGTGCGTTGCAAAATAGGTAATGGAGGAGGAAAAACATTACAACTAAGAAGTAGAAAACTAGCAAAAAGAATACTTACAGGGTGGTGGCTGTGGCTCAAGGAGTAGGGCATTGGCCCCATATACCAGAGGTGGCAGGTTCAAACCTGGCCCCGGCCAAAAACTGCAGCAACAACAACAACAACAAACACTCAAAAAGAGAATTGGGGAATTTTGAATTGAATTACCTAAAATTGAAATATTGACTTTTACTATGCACACTTTCCTTTCCTCTAATATGCAATGACAGGTACCCAGTAAATACCAAATCTTCAATTTTAGCTTAGGAAACCCTAAATGCTACTAAACTATACCAAGAACCTCTTTAAATGCGAAGAGAGCAGAACTAAAAATAATCAAAAGGAATGAGTGGAACACTCTACCTTATTCAACTATTTCTGAGCCAAATTTGAAAATAGTGCCACCTCCCACCCCCAGCCATCAACCCAAGCAGAATTAGAAACCAGAATACACACTCTGCTTTGAGGTTGAAACTTCAATGTTAAAATAGGTCAGTTATTCTGATACATAAAATGTGAATTTAAAAGTAGTTGTCCAAACTGGACAATTTTTTTCTTTTTTAGTAAAAGGTCACCTCCTGGGACCATGCACTGTTTTCTACCTGTCATACTTGACATGCTGAGAACCTGAGGCTGTTTTCTCCCTGCAAACCACCATCCCCTAACACCTTGCCTATCAGTGTCAGCTAATGAAATATAATGGGCATAAGCCCTATCAGGGAGATACCTGACTTTTTACAGGATTCAAGCAGAAGTGAGTAGGCTTACTGATTGCTTTTTACAGTCTTCACTACAACTAGAAATGTTTTGCAGTTAAAGAGAAATCTGGGAGGGGAAGTATATTAAAATCATCTTCCATGGTTATTCACAGACCTTTACAAAATAAAAATTAGTCTTTTTTTTTTTTTTTTTTTTTGTGATTTTTGGCCGGGGCTGGGTTTGAACCTGCCACCTCCAGCATATGGGACCGGTGCCCTACTCCTTGAGCCACAGGCGTCGCCCCATATTGAATTTTTTAATGGACGTTAGCCTAAATGAGCTACTTTTCAAAATAGTCACCCCAATTTAATATAATTAAATATATTATAACTAAATAAATATAGCCTAATTGCTAGGCTCAGAACTAAAGAAAGTGAAATAACTTCACAAGCTCTCTATCTTTTAGTCTTTACACAACACAGATCTTAGAGGTGTTCTGTTTTGTTTGTCTGGCTTGGCATCTTACTTAAAATGTTTATCACATCTCCCTATATCCTGTATGGCATATTTTTCTTGGACATGTCCCTCAGTGTATGAACACATTTGAAGTTGAGTCAAAACTACAATATCATGTTTAACTTTACAAATAACTTGCCATCTTCATCATTGAATTTTCAAATTTACAGGCCATAAACTAATCCTAAAATGCAAGTCCTTTTTGTAGTCACATAGGCTTGTGAAGCATACGAGTTTGTGAACTTTCATTTTTACATGTAAGGGCTACTTATAATCTTCTAAATATTGGATATCTAAAGTCAAAAACCAGGTTCGGCGCTTGTAGCTCAGTGGTTAGGGCTCTGGCCACATACACCGAGGCAGGCAGGTTTGAACCCAGCCCAGGCCTGCTAACAACAATGACAACTGCAACAACAACAACAAAAAAAAAATGGCTGGACATTGTAGCAGGTGCCTGTAGTCCCAGCTACTTGGGAGATTGAGGCAAGAGAGTTGCTTAAGCCCAAGAGTTTGAGGTTGCTGTGAGCTGTGATGCCCGGCACTCTACCCAGGGCAACAGCTTGAAACTGTCTCAAAAAAAGAAAAAATAATAATATTCACTGCACATGAATATACTTGGACAGTTGGCATTTATGCAGTTTTTCCTAATAAATCTTCAAGTTTCTATGCTTATGGCTCTACAGTCTTTTCTCACCACAGCATTAAAACCAAGCCTTGGCTAGGTGCAGTGGCTCATGCTTGTAATCCTAACACTTTGGGAGGCCAAGGCCAAAGAATCACAGACCAGACTGAACAACTCAGAGAGACCTGTCTCTGTAAAAATATAGAAAAATTAGCTGAGCAGAGTGGCACACACCTGTAATTCCAACTACTCAGGAGGCTGAGACAGGAGGATCCCTTGAGGCTAGGAGTCTGAGGTTGCAATGAGCTATGAAAACACTACTGCGCTTTAGCCAGGGCAACAGAGTAAAACCCTATCTCAAAAAAACACAAATAAAATAAAATAAGCCTCCTAAAACATTGGATCATAAAACTGGCGAAAATCTCAAGGTGGCTTCCTACTTTATTTGTAAGAGTTAAACTCCTTTTGGGCTTATAAGTCCCACATGCTACTTTGTTTTAGGCCAGTGGTTTTCAAACTTCCTAATACCGCAACCCTTTAATAAAGTTCCTGTGGGTCACGACCCACAGGTTGATAATCGCTGTTTTGGGCTTTCCTCAAGCTATTCCCTCCACCTAATACATTCTTCACTAAGATACTCACCTGGCTAACTCCCCCTGCTTCAAATTTTTGCTCAATTTTTCTATCCTATTTAATATTCTAGCCTGTCCAACACCCTCCATGATTACTTCAGTCTTCCTTACCTTACTCTACTTTTTTCCATAGCATTTGCCACTCTCTGACAATTATATTCTTACTCCAAGTTAAATAATATACCAGTTTGTTATGTTTATCATTGATCGTCTGTTTCCCCTTAGTAGAATAGAAACACAAGGACACAGCAAGAATTGTACTCAAGTATCCCAAGCACCTAAAACAGTACACAGCACATAGCAGGTGTTCCAAGAAATATTTGTTCAATGAATTTCTGGGAAGAGGATTCGTCATTATTACTGGTTTTAGTTGAACAGGAAAAAGGAAAAGGCATTCTCAAGAGAGGGAAAATTGGGTGCAACAAAGTAAGATCTAAACTCTTCACCAGGCTAAACTGATTCCTTTAGGATTCAGCTCCTTCCTGCTCCTAGCCTTGCCTCCAACCTAGCCTACAAATGCATCCCCCTCTTCAGCCATAACAATCTGCTTGTACTTCACTGAATACGCAGTTTCTCATCTCAGTGATTTAATATTCCCTTAGCTTGTATCACCTCTCTCCCATAACCTTCTTTTCAGTCAGTTAACTTCTTCATTGTCTTCACCATATCCTCATCTCTTCCTTATTCCACCTACCTGTTTTCCCCCAGGTTCTTTTACCACGGTACAGACATTGCTCATAGCACTTGGCGCACAGTGTGTTGTAGCCATTTATTTCCTTGTCTGTCTTCTCAACAGGACTATGAATTTTTTAAGATCAAAGAATGTGCCTTTCACTCCAGTTTCCCTAGGGCCTATCAGAGTATCTCATCAGAGGATGCCAAAAAAATGTATACACATTTAAAGAAAGGAAAAAACTGTATTAAAATTATAATACTCAAAATATACTGTTAATAAAGGATAAATACAAGTCACATTTGAGCACCTCTTGTTACTGCTCAAGAAGTCAAACAAGTATCATAATTTTAATATAGTTTTCTTCCTTTCTTAAAATGTGTATACATTTTTTGGTATCCTATGTATATTATAAAGGCTTAACAAGTACATACTGAATATATGAACAGCCACAAAATAATGAGAAAAACGGTGAAGATTATGAAGCATGAAGAAAGAGTAGAAAGCATGAATAAAGGTAGAGAATACAGCATATGTTTCAACCTTATATGTGATGCTAAAGAATTTGAACTTGTCTATAATCATTAGACAGGAAGTAGAGATTTTTTAGCCAGAGAACTGATAATGATCAACTTTGATTTTCAGGAAGATATCCTGCCTTCAGTGCATCCATGTCTAAAACACCTGCTAATAGAATTACTCAAAGGGCACAGATGCACAGTGGTTTAGTCTTGTAGACACAAATAGCACTATTTTTTACTCCCTGTTTTCAGAATTTATTTTTGTAGCTATTTTCCTCAATAGATTATAACAGCACGATAATGAGGCCAAGGTCATGGTATAAATCCCTGAATGAGTCAGGCAGTGCAGTGGCCACAGCTGACTGTTAATCTTTGCCAGTTGTCAAATGACAACATGTTATTTCTTGACCACAAATTGGACGGGAGGGTATGACTGGTTCATCCAAAGTTAATCACTATTATTGTAGAAGCAACTCAAAGTGCTTGGCTACTGGTTATAGGACCATAATTTCATTTTAAAATAATAGTATTGCATTAGTGATGACCAAAGGGCACAGCATCAGAGGAAGAATACATTGTTTGTTCCTGGAAAAGAAGCTATAGATGTAGTACAATTTAATTATTGGAATTCAAGGGCAAGAAGTAATGAAAAATTTAGTGAATGTTAGTGTAGATAAGCTTTATTACCCTTTGTGTATTTAGCAATATAGGAGGTTATTAATTATTATGCAATAAAACTCATAGAGCTATTTATATTAAAAGAGCCTCTGAAAATAATATTATAATCATCCTTCATTTATATCATTATAAAGTTTCTATTTTTGCTCCATCCTAGCAATCAATAACCACATCTATAATGTGAGATAGCACATTAGATGTTGGAATATATAGGCATAACTGATGTTACTCTTTTTTTCTTTTCTTTTTTTCTTTTTTTTTTTTTGTAGAGACAGAGTCTCACTATACTGCCCTCGGGTAGAGTGCAGTGGCGTCACACGGCTCACAGCAACCTCTAACTCTTGGGCTTACGTGACAGAGTCTCACTTTGTCATCCTCAGTAGAGAGTTATGGTCACAGCTCACAACAACCTCACACTCTTGGACTCAAGTGATTCTCTTGCCTTAGCCTCCGGAGCAGCTAGGAATACAGACACCCACCACAACGCCCAGCTATTTTGTTTAGAGATGGGGTCTCACTCTTGCTTAGGCTGGTCTTGAACTCCCAACCTCAGGTGATCTGCTGGCATGGCCTCCTGGAGTTCTAGGATTATAGGCGTGAGCCGCTGCAGCCGGCCCTGTTACTCTTCTTAATTATATCTTTATCTTACAACTCTGACCACTTAGAAAAGTTTTTAAAAAGTGAATTTTATAAAAAAAGAAAAAAAATGAATTTTATGTGATCAGGAGTAAATTTAAAACCCCTAATAAACAAATGGATCTCCTCATTGAATACCAATTAAATAGCAACAGCTGCTAACATCATAAAAATAGTCAACCGAGCAGTATGTGCTTCCTGACCGAAGAACACAGCATTACCTGTGAAATTGTCTTGTCAGAAACAAAGCAAAGCAAAAGCAAATCTGAATTTGAACATCTTCTAGTTTCACCTATTCATTTACAGGCAGTAGTGAGGACAGAGGAACATATTAAACTGCACCATGGGTTTGTAATCTACAGAACACTAAACATTATACAGGAAGAAATCCATTTTTTTTTTTTTAGCAAATATAATGAAAAAATAAATACCTGGGGGAATGATCTTTAGTTTAAACAAAACTGAAAAGGTATCAACCAAGTACAAATGATTACTAAACTTCCATTTGACCCTAAATTTAAAAAAAAAAAAAAAAAGATTAAGAACAAACTATTATAATAGAATTAGAAATTTGGATAGTGGGTATTTGAGCATAAAGGAATTACCTTTGTTATTTTTAGGATAACAATGGTATGATATTAAAAAATAAGGAATCCATAATGATACATACTGAAATATTTCTGGGTGAAATAATGTAAAATTTGATATTCACTTCAAAACAGTATGAGACTGGTGCAAGTGCAATGGTGTTTATAACTAATCTTTGTTCTGCCTTCACTTCACAGCTTCACTCAACTAGCATTGTAAAAAATAATAATAGGGTTGGCCATGGAAGATCAGAAAAAAAAATTTTTTCTTTTTTTTGGACAGAGTCACATTCTTTTGTCACAGTCTAGAGTCCTAGTTCACAGCAACTTCAAACTCCCAGGTTCGAGGGATCCTTCTGACTCAGCCTCCCAAATAGCTGGGACTACAGGCACCTACCACAATGCCCAACTAATTTTTCTTTTTTTTTTTTTTTTTTGTAGAGACAGAGTCTCACTGTACTGCCCTCGGGTAGAGTGCCATGACATCACACGGCTCACAGCAACCACTAACTCTTGGGCTTACGCGATTCTCTTGCCTCAGCCTCCCAAGCAGCTGGGACTACAGGCACCTGCCACAACGACCGACTATTTTTTGGTTGCAGTTTGGCCAACTAATTTATCTATTTTTAATAGAGACAGGGTCACCCTCTTGCTCAGGCTGGTCTTGAACTCCTGAGTTGAAGTGATCTTCCCACCTCTGCCTCCCAGGGTGCTGGGATTACTGGTATGAGCCACTGCACTGGGCCAAAAATCTTTTAAATTTTTACAAAGAGAATAAGTCTCTAACTTCCATTTTGGTTGCCTTTCAATTAACTGGAATATTGGCAAACTCAGATAACCTTTTATCAAGCATTCATTATTTGACAGATACTATGTTAGGTGCTTTGACAGTTTATTTTTACAAACAAAATCTCACTATGTTGCTCAGGCTGGTGTCCAACTCCTGGGCTCAAATTATCCTCCTACCCTCAGCATCCCAAGTAGGGGGGACTACAGGTCAGGGCCACCACTCTCAGCTTCACATTTTTTACCATCTTCTAACACTATCATGTGAAAAATTAATATATTTCCATTTTATAGGTAAGAAAACTGAGACTCAGAGTGGTTAAATGATTTGACCAAAGAAAGTGATTGAATTTCAAGGCTAATTTTTAAATCCTGGTCTCCTGGCTTCCTGTCCATTCATTCCACTATACATATTTGCTTATTCTGTTTCCCTAATTAAAATCACTAGGCATCACAAAATGATATTTAATCCAACTTGCTCCCTGATAACTATCATAGTTAAAAATGTGAACATACAAATGCAACAAAATCTGATATTTAATTAAGGTGACCATATGTTCCAGTTTGCCTCACATTATCCCAGTTTTCCCAAGATAGTCCTTGTTTAACCTGTCGATCAGGTGTGATAAATTACAACTCCTTTCAGACCCAAAATATCCCAATTTGCATCTCGCATTATATAATCATGCTGAATTTAGGGTAACATGAATTATGCTCAGATGCACAATATGTAATGGATATTGGAAATCTTTATAATTTAAACCGTGTTCCTAAAGTGAAGGTCTGTCATAACCATCCTGTAATTGTGATCTCGTATGTTAAATAATTATTAAATGTTGTTTGAAACTAAGTTAATGAATTCCCCAAGAGAAAAGAATGAATCACTTTAGATTATCTTCTCCCTTCAAACGAGATTTTGACAACAGCTAGAATCCAGAAATAACTAATAGAAATGTAAAGACCATCTTCTAATGAAGATTTGTAGCAAAAAAGGATTAAACTGCTCAAGAATGTGTAAAACAAGCATTAAAATTGGTATAGAAGTCATCAACATAGGTCTAAAAGCACAGTGCAAGAAGATAAAGTCATAGTTAGATTCCCAAATGGAAGAAAAGATAATACCTATTTATTTTAAAGCATGTAGGAAGTGACTATAGAAGTTTTGGCCAAAACATAGGAAATTAGGAATAACCTGCAATCTAGTATTTCCCACAAAATTGTGACTTTCAGAGACAAATTGTGGGTTTATTTTCCTCAATGTAACTGGCTGCTCTATAGTTCAAATGACTTCCTCTATGTGCGAGGATTGCTTTAGTCTTATCTAGATGGTGCCTGATCCAACTGCTTTCATTCACATTCTTTATTCTGCCAGACACTGTGAAATTCAAGAAACCACATCCTAGATCTGATGAAAGGAGATGCAGAGCTTACTATCAGCTGTGTACTGATGGTACTGCATCCCTAATTACTTCACTATCTTTCTGATTAGTGTCATATAACACTAAACTGAAAGGAAGATAGAAAAGAGCCTCATCATTTCCCACAAGGGAAAGGTAAAGAAAGGATTAGCAGAAGAAATCAAGAATACCTCAAGTTTATTAAAGTCTTTATATTACTAGTGGAGGGAAATTTAGTCCATCTCACTATCAGGGGGAGAAAAGTAAGTTCATTGTGTTTATTAGCTGCATATTTTATGGGCTGCCTAGTGTATACAGAGAAAATGTTACCATGCCAATAATTTTGGAAGTCATTCAATTTTGGAAGCTTCAGTTTTACTTTTGCACTTGTAAAATAAAAAATCTTCCACAAGGAGATCAGTAAGATTCTTTTACCTTTCAAATGTAATGACTGTATGAAATACTGCCGTTATCTAACATGCACTTCTGAAACATTGTTCATCTAGCAAGCATGCATTGGGGACTGTTGAGAACAACACAACTGTAATCAGAATAATGCCTCTCAGGCTGAGCACCATGGCTCAAGCCTGTAATCCTAGCACTCTGGGAGGCTGAGGCAGGTGGATTGCCTGAGCTCACAGGTTTGAGACCAGCCTGAGCAAGAGCAAGACCCTGTCTCTAAAATATAGCTGGGCATTGTGGTGGGCACCTGTAGTCCCAGCTACTCAGGAGGCTTAGGGAAGAGAAACACTTGAGTGCAAGAGTTCCAGGTTGCTGTGTGCTGTGATGCCACAGCACTCTACTGAGGGCAACAAAATGAGACTCTGTCTCAAAAAAATGCTCAGTGAATCCCCAACAATAAAATAAAAAGAATTTTGGCAGAAGAAAATAATAACAAAATAAATTAAAAAGTCTGCTCAAGGGCGGCGCCTGCGGCTCAGTCGGTAAGGCGCCGGCCCCATATACCGAGGGTGACGGATTCAAACCCGGCCCCGGCTGAACTGCAAAAAACCCCAAAAAATAGTCAGGCATTGTGGTGGGCGCCTGTAGTCCCAGCTACTTGGGAGGCTGAGGCAAGAGAATCGCTTAAGCCCATGAGTTGGAGGTTGCTGTGAGCTGTGTGAGGCCATGGCACTCTACCGAGGGCCATAAAGTGAGAGACTCTGTCTCTACAAAAAAAAAAAAAGTCTCTGCTCAAAAGCTCACAATCTAGTATGAGAGACAGACAAATGCTTACAATCCATTGTGGTACTTGCTATAAGAGAGGTATCTGTAAAAAGTCTATATAAGTACAAAGAGGATGTACTTAACTTATGAAGAAATATAGCAGATAAGTTTTTTTTTTTTTTTTTTATGTTTTTTTTTTTGGCCAGGGCTGGGTTTGAACCCACCACCTCCGGCATATGGGACCGGCGCCCTACTCCTTGAGCCATGGCACTGCCCAGCAGATAAGTTTTTAACTGGATCTTGATGACCTGGGGGAAAAGCTTATTAAGACAGAGAAATAAAGATGGATACACAGAATTGCAAATTATTTTATGACTTGGAGTGTAGGTTTTAAGGGGTTCAAAAGAATCAGATGCTAGAGACTAGGCTGGCAACTGAGCTCAACCAAGTCATGTAGACTTTCCAAGATATCCTAATGAATTTGGATTTCATCCTGCAACAGTACTTCTCAAACTTGAATGTGCATAAAAATTGCTTTTGTAGATACCATTAAACAAAGCACAGATTTGTTTCAGTTAGTTTGGGATACAGCCTAAGATACTGCATTTATTTGGGGGGGGGAAGGACAGAGTCACACTCTGTGGTGACTCTGGGTAGAATGCCATAGCATCATCATAGCTCACAGCAACCTCACACTCTTAGGCTCAAGTGGTCCTCTTCCCTTAGCCTCCTAAGTAGCTGGGACTACAGGCGCCCACCGCCATGCCCAGCTAGTTGTTTTGGCTTTTTTTTTTTTTCTATTTTTTTTTAGTAGAGATGGGGTCTTACTCTTGCTCAAGCTGGTCTCAAACTCATGAGCTCAAGCAATCCACCTGTCTCAGTCTCCCAGAGTGCTAGGATTATAGGCATGAGCCATTGCACCCAGCCAAGACACAATGCTTTTTTTTTTTTTTTTTAATTGTGGGGATTCGTTGAGGGTACAAAGAACCAGGTTACACTGCTTTCATTTGTTAGGTAAGGTCCCTTTTATAATTGTGTCCCACCCCTGAGAGATGTGTCACCCCCAAGTGACACATCTTTATCCCCCTCTCTTTGCTCCCCCATTCCCCCACCCCCTGACATGTACGAGCATCAATTGTCCTCATATCAGAATTGAGTACATTGGATTCTTACTTCTCCATTCTTGTGATGATAATAGATTTCTTATGAAGTTGAAATGAGGCCTATAATGCTGATCCTTGTCCACATTTTTAGTGAGAAGTATATTCTATAGCAAAGAAGTGATATGGTGAGATTGTTTTAGTAATAGTCACTCCAGGAACAGGTGGAAAGTGAAACAGAAAGAAGTAAGAGTGTTAATAAAGAGGAAAATTAGGAAGCTATTAAAATAATATAGATAAATGGGACCTAAGTGGTGGTAATCAAGATGGAAAGCAAGGGATATCTTTAAGATATAAGATGTAGAGTGAATAGAACTTGGCGACCAGTTAGCTATGATGAGTGAAGAAGAGAGAAGAATCCACACGATAATCCAGTAGGCCAGGCACAGTGCTCATGCCCATAATCCCAGCACTTTGGAAGTGTAGTGATGTATGTGTGTAGTCCTAGCTACTCAGGAAGCTGAGGCAGGAGGATACCTTGAGCCCAGGCCATGTTACAGTGAGCTGTGAACATGCTACTGCACTCCAGCCTGGGCAACAGAGAAAAATGCTATCTTGAAAAAAAAATATCCAGTGGTCTCCCTTAATATGATTTAAATGAATAAAATGTTATTAAATAAAATGGATATACTGCCCACCTGTAGTACCAGATACTTGGGAGGCCAACATGGAAGGATCACTTAAACCTAGGAGTTAAGAGTTCAACCTGGGCAACATAATAAGACTCCATCTCTTAAAAAAAGAAACTCATTAAATAAATGTTGAACTTTAAGAAAAGGATAAGAAGAGGCTATAAAAGTAAACTTGTCCAGGGTGGCAGCGCCTGTGGCTCAGTAGGAAGAGCGCCAGCCCCATATACCGAAGGTGGCAGGTTCAAACCTGGCCCCAGCCAAACTGCAACAAAAAAATAGCTGGGTGCTGTGGCAGATGCCTGTAGTCCAGCTACTCTGGAGGCTGAGGCAAGAAAATCGCCTGAGCCCAGGAGTTGGAGGTTACTGTGAGCTGCATGACGCCACAGCACACTACCAAGGGCGATAAAGTGAGACTCTGTCTCTACAAAAAAAAAAAAAAAAGTAAACTTGTCTGGCTAAAGCATTCTTTTGCCATTTGTTCTATGTAGCCCTATAATATTCTAAGGTTGATCTACTGCTGTGTTGTCTTCTCAAGAGTTGTAATAAACTGATAGAAATTTAAAATCTAACAGCCACATGTGACTAACGCACTAGCCATATGTGGCTGTTTGATTTTAAATTTCTATCAGTTTGTTACAACTCTTGGGCTTAAGTGGTTCTCTTGCCTCAGCCTCCCAAGTAGCTGGGACTTCAGATACAAAAATTCAGTTTCTTACACTAGTAAGACTAGTGACTTTGTTACACTAGTCACATTTCAAGTGTTCAATAGCTAATGTGGCTAGCAGCTACCATTTTGTACAGCGTGATTATAGAACATTTCTATCTTGAAAGGAATTTCTATTGCACAGCATTGATAAAGGATCAGTTAGGTATCTGTTTGCAAGAAGCCAACATTATAAAAGATATCCTATTGCCTTTTTTCTTTGCTTACTTTTTAGAAACTGTATATTTTTCTTTTTATAAGATTTTAAGGGTTTTTTTTAATGGGCTAGTCAATGAATTAAAAAGTGGGTGTCTTTATAAACCATATTCAAAGTGGGGATATCTTGGTAGGCTCAACAACATCATTTTCCTTTGAGGTTTAGAAATCCCTGAAGATCATAACACCCCTGAGGGAATGAGGTCATTTGTAAGTAAGTCTGTGAGAATGGCAACAGACACTCTATGTAAGCAATGGATAAATAAGATTCAATTTTAAAGGCTCATGCTATTGTCACAAGTAGTTTAGTCAAGAAGGAAGAGATGAATACAGAGGTGTAAAGATGGAGTAGGTAGGATTTTTCCCTGTAACAACTGCTAACTTAATAATAGACGAAGAAAGCTCTGCCTCTACCTACAGTAATGTATTTTTAAAAACTGAACATAAAAAGACAAACCATAGGAAATTTATTGGCTCATGTAAGCACAAAGTCCAGAAACATAAGATTTTACAGTTGGTTGATCTAATTGCCTAGTTGTTTTGTCAGAAACTCGGTTTCCTTCTGGATCTATGCTTCACTGTCAATGGTGTTGACTTAATAATTTCTTTCACTGAGATAATATGGCTTACAAAAACAGTTAAGACCTTTTCTTATCTGAGCTGGTCTCCTCTTGTATCCATTCAACAGAAGTCCTGAACTGTGTGCACTAATTGGAGCACCTTTTCTTCGTTCCTGTGGTCGCCAGGGCAGGCCAAGCTCTGATCCCTTAGGTCTAACTGTATCACTGTACCAAGAGAGCCGATTTCCTGATAGTTTCAGCCCAACAAAACCACATAGTTGCTCTTAATGAGGTATGGGTGAAATAGAGGTTGGGAAATAACCATAAATTTACCATGTAAGTGGAAAAAGAATATTGACTATTCTTTAGCTTTCATTAATGTCAACTAATTTTTGAAATCTTTATATTTTTTATTGTTTTTTTCATGATAAGAAATATACTGTGAAATGAAAAAGTCAGCAAATAATGTTGATTTCCAATTCCAAAAAGTGAAGGGAAATAGACTCAGAAGTAATTGATTTTATAAAAAGATGAGGGGAAATAAACTCAGAAATAATTGATGTTATAAAAAGATGATTGGGATATATCTATATTTTACCCTAAAACTATACCTGAGAATCATTGACAAAATGGAAGCAGTACCAAAATTGATATAGCAGAAATTTGGCCACCCCATTGTTAAAAAATATATCCACAGGAATTAATTACTTTATAAATAAAGTTTTTAATATACAAATGTGTATTGAATTGATGACCATGATTAAGAGCAATCTTAAACATGTTATATTTTTTCTTTTCTTCACTCCTGAGAGTTTATTAGAGGATTTTTATCCAAGTCCAATATCAGCATTATGAAAGTTTTTTCAAGCGAGACAAGAGAATTGCTTGAGTTTGAGGTTGACGTGAGCTTTGACACCATGACCCTCTACCGGGGGCAACAAAGTGAGTCTCTGCCTTAAAAAAAAAAAAAAGTTTTTTCAAATGACTGAAAGTTTATCCCCCTAAATCCTGTCCACCTCAGCCTCCCTCAGTGCTAGGATTATAGGCATGAGCCATCGCACCCAGCACCCCCTAAATGTTTAAGGTTACACTGATTGCTTTTGTTAAATAAGAACCCTCTTAGATTTGTGTCCCCCCCAAAAGGTATACCACACCCCCTGAGGGACTTAAGTGGGAGCAGAAAATTTTTTTTTTTAATCTGTAAAAGTAATTTATGTGTACATGCATTACATAACAACTTATTGATCTAGACAGTGGTTCTCAACCTTGCTAATGCCGAGATGTATTTTCCTTTTTTTTTTATTGTTGGGGATTCATTGAGGGTACAATAAGCCAGGTTACACTGATTGCAATTGTTAGGTAAAGTCCCTCTTGCAATCATGTCTTGCCCCCATAAATTTTTAAAAGTAATAATAATGATGCCCTCACTTGGTTTTACTCTAAGATTAATGATAAAATCATGGTTTTAAAATCAACTATCACTTCAATGAAACTCATATCTAAAATCGTATATCCAGTTTTATACCTTCATTTCCAGTTGCCCATATATCATCTATACTTGAAGGTTTTGCTATTACCTCAAACCAAATATCTGACACAGAGTTTATCCACTATCCCCTTCTCCAGCAACAACAACAACAACAAAAAGTATTCTTTCTCCGACTTCCATTTTTCTGTCATTGGCATCATCATTTCCCACAAATCTTCCAGCACAGGAATGTCAAAAACATTTATGATTATTCCTTATGTTTTCCTCACTTCTAATCAGCCCCTGTGTACTATAAATTATCAAATATCAATACAATCAATTACTTCTTTATAATATCTCAGACATACTAAAATTTTGTATCAAAACTATTTTCCCTTGCTTATTCTTCCCTTCCAAATTGTTCTGTACACTACTACCAAATTAACCTTTTTAAAACACCACTTTTATTATGATATGAAGAAGGCAGACTCAAGCATTAGTTAAGAGTGCCTGCTATGAGGTCAGAATGCAAAGATTTTAATCTCAGCTCTCCCACTTACTAACCATGTTACTAAGCATGTTTCTTATCTGTAAAACAGGAAAAACGACAGTGCTTGGTTAAAGAGTTTAATAATTAAATGAAATAACATATGTATAATGCCATCACATAATAACTGCCCAATAAATGTTTATTATCCTTACATTCACCAGTCAAAACCCATTTATTGACCCTGCCTACAAAACATCCAAAATCCATGGCCCAAGTTTTACATTTTCTATATCTGCCTCTAACCACTTTTTTATACTTGACCTCATGTATACTCTCCACCCCCAAATATTGGTCTACTCTTTATCTTCCAAGGGCTATGACATATGCATGTCTTCAATATTACTGTGTTTGGAACACCCTAGCTTCTTTATTTGAAATGTACTCATCTAAATAAGAAGGCTTTCAGCTACATGAACAAAAAACAACCTAAACTTAGTTAAACCAGCGGTCCCAACTTTTTTGGCACCAGGGAAGATAATTCTCGATGGACTGGAGAGAGGGATTGTGGAAGTTGGGGGGTAGGATGTGACAAGGTGTGACAAGGCAGTGTGGTTCCTAAAAGGCCACCAACCAGTACCAGTCCTCAGCTCGAGGATTGGGGACTACAGGGTTAAACAATAAGAAAATGCATTAGTCTGGCCGTAAAACAGGCTTCACATTGACTCAATCCTGTGGCTCTACCTCTGTTTCTCTGCAAGTATCTTGGCACCCTCCTCTGTATATTGTGCCCTCAGGCTTACATGTGGCAAAATGACTTTAGAGGTGCCAGGCTTCACATCCATGCAACATGATGGTGAAGGAAGAGTGAGATTGTTCCTAGCATTTCAACAAAAAGTACTGAAATTCACCCTGATTGGCCCATATTCTCCTCTTCTATCCCCTATTCTCAGCCCCAATTGAGCAGTGAAGTGAGCAAGGGAAATGGAATGTACCAATGGTTGGATTAAGCTAACCATGGTTTCCCTGAAAGTACTAGAGCTTATACCAAAACATATATGTTATCCAAGTTAAAGACTGGATACTGTTAGTAATGGGAAAGCAGGTAATGAATGTTGGCTACCCAGCAAATGATATCCACTCCTTTATCCTCAAGGCCCAACTAAAGACAAACTCTTTGGCAACATTGGTTTCTATAAATAGTGCCTTGGTTTGCTTCACACTATTTTTTGTACATATACATGTATGTCTTGCCTCCCTAAGTAAATTTAAAGTTCTTTGAAGTTAAAGACATTATATTCCTACTCAGTACTGAGCTGTATTCAGAGAGAACGCAATGAAGAATGAAATACTTTTATCATGAATTCAGTGCTATGCACAGTATCTGGAAAGTGAAACTAGGTGGTTGAAAGAACTGGGGTGAGGGGGAAAGAATATCATAGCTCTTAGAACTTACCTAGGGAGAGAGTAACAAGTTAGGCAATGAATCTCTAGGTTCACTAAAGTAACTTCAGT
Organism: Nycticebus coucang; assembly: GCF_027406575.1. Lineage (NCBI taxonomy): Eukaryota > Metazoa > Chordata > Mammalia > Primates > Lorisidae > Nycticebus > Nycticebus coucang. The sequence continues at coordinate 66,251,466 of NC_069792.1, read as the reverse complement.
CCCTACAAGAGGAGCCCACAGAACCCTATTTCTGCCTTCAGAATGAGTTTGAAACCAATGTGATTTTCTAATAGCTGTGTTTGATGATTATCTTTATGCCTCCATAGGTGGCTTTCTCATAATCTCTCTCTCTCTTTTTTTTTTTTTAGCGACAGAGTCTCACTTTGTCACCCTGGGTAGAGTGCGATGGTGTCACAGCTCACAGCAACCTCCAGCTCTTGGGCTTAGGCGATTCTCTTGCCTCAGCCTCCTGAGTACCTGGGACTACAGGCACCCGCCACAACACCTGGCTATTTTTTGTTGCAATTTGAACCGGCCACCCTCGGTATACGGGGCCGATGTCCTACTCCCTGAGCCACAGGCACCACCATCTTTAACAGTCTCGATTTCAGTTTCTTATTTCCTTTGGATCTATCAAAGTGTTTTTCCTCAGTGGCACCTGGGAAAACATATTCTATTCATGTCTTTCATAATTGCTCCTTTGACCTGTTTATTGCTTTTCTAACAATTACAACCCAATATGCTGTTGCAAATAAGACTTAATATTGACAGTCTTCATCCTTTGCAAATGGAAGTGATGACAGATTTAATATTTTGTATAAAAAATATTTCACTACTTCTATTCAAAATATTTTATTAATGGAAACCACACATTATGTATTTTACTGAAATGTTATGACTTGAAATTTGGGTATCTGATATGTCTCTAATAATAAAGATTTCACAGTGCAACTGTTATTTGTAGATTTGCATCTGGCTGGCACTTTAACTTAAAAACCCCACATTTTTTAAATTCAAATATGATTGATCTGAAACATTAAGAAAAATTTCTTTTTTACCATTGGACTGCAAAACAAAAAAGCAAAACCAGCTACCTATGATGTAATCTTTTATTTGTAAATTGAGATCATTAGCACTTACCTATTACTTTTTTCTCTCTATTACATATATTCCTAACAATGCTAAATGAAGGGAAGGCTCTTTATAAAATTAAATTCATTAGAACGACATAACAAAGTATAGAGATGAGACTTATTAACATTAAGGGGAAAAACTAATCTCTAAAAAGAAATTCAATAAACAATAAGTGGGTACATAATTACTACAGTTTCTCTTTCTTAAACCTTAAAAATACATTCCTAGGGTTGGGTACAGGGGCTTATGCCTGTAATCCTGGGACTCTGGGAGCCCAAGGCAGGAGAATTTCTTAAGCTCAGGAGTTTGAGACCAGACTGAGCAAGAACAAGACCCTGTCTCTACTAAAAATAAAAGAAGTAGCCAGTCATTGTGGCAGATACCTGTAGTCCCCGCTATTCAGGAGGCTGAGGCAGGAGGATCACTTGAATCCAAAAGTTGGAGGTTGCTGTGAGCTAGGCTGATGCCATGGCACTCCAGCCTAGCAACAGTGAGACTATCTCAAAAAAAAAAAAAAAAAAATGCATTCCAAGGTAATAGTTCTGATAGTTATTCTGTCTTGCCCAATGGATTATTATTAACTCATTAAAAGTATGTGAAATGCCATATTCTTTTATTCACCTCTTCTCTAACATAGTGTGTTCTACTCCACTATTTCTTGAATTTAATTTAAAATCAATAAGCCCTGATAATAAACCAACAGTTGACGGGCAATGTTTTGACTCTGAAATCTTGACACTAGAAAAAAAAATTATCTCAGCATAGGAATGTAATTTCCTTCATTTAAAATTTCAAAGAGTATTTTTTCCTTTTTCTTTTAGCTTTTACTGTTAACATAAGTATTGAAAAATGTTTAAATATATCCGGTTAGGTAAATTGATGAAACGTTACTTCCATACTACCTCACCTGCAAACAAATATTTTAATTTAACTTTTTTTTAGAAAAAAATGAAACATGATTACTTTTCTAACTTAGTAGGAAGTAATGATTTTCTACCCCAGGATTGGTAACATTTTCTTCTTCTTCATTCTTTATGTGTTTCTATGAGAAGACTACTCTGTTGTTGCTGCGTGTTAGGGTAATAATATGATTCCAAGTCATTTTGTGGTGGCAATGATGATGATAATAGTCCTTTAGATCACTGTCTCACAGAATGCTCGAAAAGTTGACAGATTTCTTAAACTCGGTGCAAAAGTTTTAGATAACTTACTATTTCAATTATCATAATTTTAGTGATCCACTATGGCTGAGGTATATACTTCAGGCTAGAAACCTGAACAGAGTGAGAGGACCCTAGTTAGTTTGAGAAATTTAAACCAGGCTCTTAAACCAAGAATGAGTCAGTATGTTAAGAAAACAGCTCTTGGGTAATGGTATAGGAGGTGGGAAGTCAAATGGAGGCAAGGAAATGAAAGGGAAGCAACCATGATTGCAAAATTGAGCAAATCCTTTTGGTTTGCTGTATGGTTATAATTATCTCATTATCAAATATTTGTTCCTACTTTTTCTACTTTCTTTGATTTTTGTTCCATTTCTATATTTAGTAAAGTTTTCAAAATGAGCATCTATTTCTTTTGTTCTAAGGGAAGCATTGAAGAGAATATTATTCGTATTTGGACCAGACTTTAGTAGCCAGTTTAATTCGAAGTGGGACAGAAGGATCTTCCCAAGGGAAGATGAATAAAGGTGGAAAAATTAGAGTAATTTAGTTAGCTTCTCCTCCTAGAGATTTTCCTTCTAGAATTTTCACTGGGTAAACCCCAGGGGATTTTATGTGTTACCTTTTATAAGAAAAGAACACTGCATTGTGGCTCAGCATGTAATATTTTTACAAAGTTTATAAGATAATTCTTAAGCATGTAAACTCATGTGGTTATCTTAAGAGACAGATGTGGCAGAAATAATGAGGAAAATCTCAGAAAAACAAGACTAAAGTTTGGGGGACATCTTTCACTATTATCGTCATGATCAATTTAATTACAGATCCCCATGGTGCCTGATGATAAACTTCTCCACATGGTGCTGTGCTGGGTTGGTACAAAGATAACTCCCTAATGGCTTCAAGTATTTAGTAATAATTGGCAGTATGAGATTTAACAGAGTTAAAATAATATTGGCAGATAGAAAAAGAAGATATAAAAATTTAATTAGTGGAAAGTTTAGAGAAGTTAAAAATAAAAGAGAAACAGCATTGAGATCCAGGGCAATTTAGTGTTGCCTATTGACAAATATAAGTGAGGGTGGGGGGGGAAAGACAAGATAAATGGCTATGGAAAAACTCCTAATGTATATAAAATGTTCCTATAATTGAAGGGAGGAGGATACCCAGGAAGTACTTATAGGGTAGAGAAATATGTTCTCACTAGCTTCAGTCAACAAATTAACAGTCTTACAGAGCATTATCAAGTTTATCAAATCTTTTTGGCTTGTAGGCTAAAAAACAAATACTATTCCAAATCCTTTTATCTTAACCATGTTCTCTATTTTCACCTTTTTTCTTTCTTTCTGCACTGTTATTACTCCAGTACAGGTCACCCTACTCTAATCTATTTCATATATGCCTACAAGATTAATGTTTCTAATAATTTAGAAATATATAATTTTTATCATGTCACTACTCATTCTGTTCAAGAATCTGCTTAGAGCAGCAGTTCTCAACCTGTGGGTAACGACCCACAAGAACTGTATTAAAGGGCTGCAGCATTAAGAAGGTTGAGAACCACTGACATATCAAGGCCAAGCTTCTCTTTCTGAGAAGCTAGATCTCTACACAATCCAATGCCATTCTACTTGTATAAATTTTATCTCCCATTGCTGCCTAGAACATAGTCTTAATACAGGCAAAGACATCTATGTAGGCACTTTCCCCACAATACTTAGCACATTCTTGCTTTAATGACTGCACAAGTGCCAGCACATTGCTGAAAGAACCTTGACCCTTCGCTTCCTTTTAAGTTTTCTCATCGTCAAAATTCAGACCTGGCACAGTGGCTCATGGCTGTAATCTCTGTGCTTTGGGAGACCAAATTGAGGCTAGGTATTCAGCCTCAGCAACAGAGTAAGACATCATCTCACAAAAATTTTTTTAAAAAAATTAGTGGCTGGGGGGTGTGCCTGTGGCCCCATATACCAGAGGTGGCGGGTTCAAACCCAACCCCGGCCAAAAACTGCAAAAAAAAAAAGTGGCTGGCCTCGGTGGCTCAATTGTAATTCTGGGAGGCGGAGGCAGATAGATTGCCTGAGCTCAGGAATTTGAGACCAGCCTGAGCAAGAGAGAGACACTGTCTCAAAAATGTAGCCTGGCATTGTGGCAGGCGCCTGTAGTCCCAGCTACTAGGGAGGCTGAGGCAAGAAGATCACTTGAGCCCAGGAGTTTGAGGTTGCTGTGATCTGCGATGCCACGGCACTCTACCCTAGGATGACAAAGAGAGACTGTGTCTCAAAAAAAAAAAAAAAATTAGCTACGATGGCACATTCCTATAGTTATAGCTATTCTGGGGGCTGAGGCAAGAGAATTGCTTGAGCCAAGGGTTCAGTCTGGATGACAAAGGGAGATCCTGTCTCTTTTAAATTTATTTATTTTATGTATTTATTTATTTTGAGACAGAGTCTCAATTTGTTGCCCTCAGTAGAGCACAATAGTGTCAAAGCTAACAGCAAACTCAAACTCTTAAGCTCAACCAATCCTCTTGTATCAGCCTCCTGAGTAGCTGGGGCTATATGTGCCTGCCACAATGCCAGGCTAGTTTTTCTCTTTTTAGTAAAGACGAGGTCTCACTCGTGCTCACACTGGTGTTAAACTTCTGAGCTCAAGCTGTCTGCCCACCTAGGCCTCCCAGAATGCTAGGATTACAGGTATGAGCCACGGTTCTTAGCCCAATCCTATCTCTTTAAATAAAAAAAAAAAAAGAATTAAAAAATTAAACTTTATTTTTTTTTTAACAGAAGTTCAATTCAAGTCCCTCTTCCCCCAGATGCTTTCCAGTTACTCCAGCTCTTAAAATAATATATGCCTTCTATTCCTTTCTATTCCTGAAATCATTCTGGCCTTAAAGTTAATACAGAGAACTACTTTTTAGAAATGCTTTTGCTAGGAAGATTATAAACTACTTGATGACATGGGACATGTTCTTAACTTCTTTTTTCTCCAAAGGTGTGTCTGGGCCTTTGCTTAGTTTTAGTGCTTTGACTCACAGGAAAAAAAAAAAAAAAACCTGAAATTTAAGTTCGAAGACTATGATTTAGAAAAACTCTTTAGGGATTTGTGCAAATTTAGAAATTTATATGATATAAGTTTTTACCATTTGTATAAGATAGATTTTTTTTTAAATAAACTATTTTCTTTCTTTCCTTCTTTTTTTTTTCGTTGTTGTTTGTTTTTTTGAGACAGAGTCTCATTTTGTCACCTTTGGTAAAGTGCTGTGGCATCATAGCTCACAACCTCAAATTCTGGGGTCCAAGTCATTCTCTTGTCTCTTGGCATCATAGCTCACAACCTCAAACTCTGGGGTCCAAGTCATTCTCTTGTCTCACAACCTCAAACTCTGGGGTCCAAGTAGCTGGAACTACAGGTGCCTGCCACAATGCCTGGCTGTTTTTTGAGACAGCATCTCACTTTGGCTCAGGCTGGTCTCCAACCTGTGAGTTCAGGTAATCCACCTCCCAAAGTGCTCGGATTACAGGTATGAGCCACCATGCTCAGCCCTTTAAAATAAACTATTTTCATGGCAAAATTAAAAAATTCAAAAGTTTTCTCTTTATCTCTGGAAATCCTATCCCAGGTTCCACTTTCCCGAGGTAGCAGTTAATAGTTTCTTCCAAAATCATTCAGAAATTTGTCTTGTATATACAACATATAATTTTTAGGTCAAATGAGATCGTAATATACACACGCTTCTACCAATTTGCATTTTTACTTTAAAATATATAAAGTCTGACAATTCACCTTGTGAACTTACCATCGTGTGCTTATGTTAGCAGCACTGAACAAACAACCTGATAAGGTTTCGTAACTTTGGTATATCAGACTCTTACAGCTGTGCTCACGTGGCAGTGCATTGCTGAGCAGCATTCATTATTGGTGTTGCTTGAATTAGAGCAATGAACAAACATTAAATTTCTCGTTAAATCTGGCAAGAGTGGAAGTAAAATCAGGGACATGTTAGTCCAAGTTTATGGGGATAATGCCATGAAAAAAGTGTACAAATGGATTAAACGGAGTGTCACTGAAGAAGACAGGTCAGGGTGGCCAGTAATAAACAGAACTGATGAAAACATTGCAAAATTTGTCAAATTGTGCATCGAAGTCATCCACTAAGTATGAAAACCATAGCAGACCAAGTAAACATTGATAAAGAAATAGGGAAATCCTTTTTTTAAATCTTTTTATTTGCCTTTTATTTTTTTTAGTCATTTGTACATGGATCATGAATACATTTATGCCATTATGGGATTCAGTGTGTTCATTATTTGTACAAATTGGAGTGCTTACATCCTACTAATCAACATCGCCTTCACCTCATTTACCCAATTGCAGCATTAAGACATTTGTGTTCTGCACGTGATAGATCCAACTCATACTTGCAATATGCTCCATAGGTGTGGTTCCCCTACTAACCCTCCCTCTATCGACCCACCGCCCTCCCAAAATAGGAAAATCTTACCTGAATACCTTGGCATTAGAGAGATTTGGCTCTTGGATCACCACAGTGCACCAGCTTACACTGGCTCTGTATGTGAGGGAGTTTTTATCCAGTAAACAAGTAACTGTTATTGGGACATCCTCCCTACTCAACTGACTTTTTTCTTTACCTGAAGGTAAAGGAATTATTGAAAGGAAGACATTCTAAGGACATTCAGGATATCAAGGGTGATCTGACAATAGCTCTTATGGCCGTTCCAGAAAAAGAGTTCCAAAATTGCTTTGAAAGGTGGACTCCCAAGGGAGTACTTTGAAAGTGACTGTAATGATACTCAGAAATGAGGTATATAGTATTTTTTCTAGTACAAGTTCATGAACTTAATTGTCAGACCTTGGAACTCTTTCTCATATTAGTACTGTAGTATTACATTGTTCCTAATTGTTTTGCATACTTTGTCATTTATATATCATTGTACCTTAGTTTATTTAACCAATCCCCTACTGATAGTCATTAAAGTTGTTTCCAGTTTTCTTACTATTAAAAACAATGCTACGATGAACATTTTATTTTAGAATCAATTAAACAAAAAATTTTTGGCAACCAATGATTGAATTCAGTCATTAATTGATTGCTTGAGGTTAAGCAGTTGTTTGAAAATTTTTGACTCTATTGTTCACCTTAATATTGGGGTAGGGATGGGTATCCCAATAGAACATATTCTTATGCTAAATTTTAGCGACTATTTTATATTTGTTGATAAGAAAGGTTTCTCTTACATCCCACATCTAATCTATCAGCAAGACTCACCTACTCTATCTTCAAAATGTATTCTGAATCTAGTCATTTTTCACAATTTCAACAATAGTATCTTCTTGCTATTTTAATGTTTAGTGATTTAATTGTGAATTACAAATATTTATTGTAGGGGAAGGGATTACTGCAAAATATCTGTTCCTCTCCTTTATTGCCTTTTTCTTACTGTTTTCTAGAAGTTCTTTGTATTTGGTGGAAATTGGTCTTTTGTCATATGTATTGAGAATTTATTTTCCAGTTTGGTTTTTTTTTTTTTCATTTTTGACCATTTTTATGGAGGTTTTTTTCCATGTAAATATTTAAATTTTGTATGTTGTCAACTTTATCATTATTCTCTTGCTTGTAAGTTCTGCAACTTGCATCATACTTTAAAAGGTCTTTGGGGGCGACGCCTGTGGCTCAGTGAGTAGGGTGCAAGTCCAATATACCAAGGGTGGTGGGTTTGAACCCAGCCCCAGCCAAACTGCAACAACAACAACCAAAGTAGCTGGGTGTTGTGGCGGGCGCCTATCGTCCCAGGTACTCTGGAGGCTGTGGGAAGAGAACCACTGACGCCCAAGAGCTGGAGGTTGCTGTGACCTGTGACGCCATGGCACTCTACCAAGTGTGACAAAGTGAAACTCTGTCTCTAAAAAAAAAAGGGGGTGGGGGGCCTTTTCTTTTGAATTCTTTTTTTTTTTTGTAAAGACAGAGTTTCACTTTATGGCCCTCGGTAGAGTGCTGTGGCATCACACAGCTCACAGCAACCTCCAACTCCTGGGCTTAAGCGATTCTCTTGCCTCAGCCTCCCAAGTAGCTGGGACTACAGGCGCCCGCCACAACGCCCGGCTATGGGTGGGGGGCCTTTTCATCTCTGGAAGTATTTTTGAAAATATATCCATTTTCGTACTGACCTTTTCACTGTTTCATTTCTTTTGTTTTTTTTTAATTAAATATTTTATACATCTGAACTGGAGAAGGAGACATTGTAACAAATGAGGCAGACAGGGCGGTGCCTGTGGCTCAAAGGAGTAGAGCGCTGACTCCATATGCCTGAGGTGGAGGGTTCAAACCCAGCCCAGGCCAAAAACTGCAAAAAAAAAAAAGGAGGCAGACAAGTAAGTTTTTTTTTCCCAGACACCTAGCCAGTTTTTCCAAAATGATTTATTGATTAACCTAGCTTTTCCTGGCTTATTAAAGATGTATATATAGATTAACAGCCTTTGTTATTAGTTGTTTTATTATTGTCAAGCACAAAGCAAGTTCTGAATGACAGATTTGTCCAATAAAGAAACAATAAGGGGTGGCACCTATGGCTCAGGGGATAGGGCGCTGGCCCCATATACAGAGGGTGGCGGTTCAAACCCAGCCCCAGCTGAACTGCAACAAAAAAATAGCCGGGTGTTGTGGTGGGCGTCTGTAGTCCCAGCTACTCGGAAGGCTGAGACAAGAGAATCACCTAAGCCCAGGAGTTGGAGGTTGCTGTGAGCTGTGTGACCCCATGGCACTACCAAGGGCGATAAAGTGATACTCTGTCTCTACAAAAAAAAGAAAGAAAAGAAACAATAAGCTCTTTTCAGACTCAGAAAGTTTATTACTTACATAGATAACAAAAGGAAGAGTATCCAAAGGTGCCAGCTCCTTGTGGCCCTTGGGCATGGCAACAACACCAAAACATAAGAAGCCAGATGACTGCCATACAAATGGCAGGACAACCTGTTGCTCAGATGCTATTGCCATGCTACAGCTATGCAGTTTTATAGAAGTAAAGACAAGGCAGAAACCCTCACAACCTCATCAGAATGTAGGAGGTAATGAGAAACTGTCTCATGACATCTTTTTTGTAGATTGGAAGGGAGATGAATGGACAGTGGCCTTGTAACAACTCACAAGCCTCCTATGCTCCCATGTTCTGGGAAAATCATAAGTATTCTGTGAAGTTAGCTCTGGTTCAATCTTACCTACTTGGCGTATGTGAATATATGCAAGGTCATCAAGAGTCAGCATGGAGCTGTTCTTCTACAACTGTTAGTCCATTCTTATTGTTGCCATATGAAACCCAGAGCCCCAATATATAGAATTAATGACCCCAAAATAGGCAACTAAAATTTGAGAGAGATTTGTATAATATGATTAAGAATATTTTGACCTAAGCAGAGAAAGTAACAGAGAAATGAAGAATAGAAAAATGGTAACAGGATTAAAAGACTGGATTAGACCAAAAACTTAAGTGCTTTCTGAAGGTGGAGCTGAGGGGAAATATTAAAGCAAAGAAAGCAGACATAACCCCAGAACCATGGAAAGGCTTCACCTTGAAACCCGAAGGCACAGCAAATCTCCCCCAAGGTGAGATTTAGAGCTGAAAGAAGAGGATGAAAAATCTGGACAGAAGATGATTAGATACATAGGATCCCTTCTCAACCCCATGCAATTAGTAATTTCACTCCACAACCCTCGACCCCAACCATATACCAGAACACATCCGTCAAGACAAATAGACATATGAGGACACAGAACAGAGGGGTTCTGGACTGGTTTCCCAGACCTGGGGGTGAAGTAGGAAGACAAAGGTCAAAAAGAGATTTAAAAAATCTAATGAAGCTCTTCTTCCCTGGTTCCAGCATATAGGCACCAATGTCTGTTGTAGTGAAAAAGTGTCCTTCAAAAATTTGTTAGCCACCATAGGGCGGCGCCTGTGGCTCAGTGAGTAGGGCGCCAGCCCCATATGCCGAGGGTGGTGGGTTCAAACCCATCCCCGGCCAAACTGAAACCAAAAAATAGCCGGGCGTTGTGGCGGGCGCCTGTAGTCCCAGCTGCTCGGGAGGCTGAGGCAAGAGAATCGCGTAAGCCCAAGAGTTAGAGGTTGCTGTGAGCCGTGTGACGCCACGGCACTCTACCCGAGGGCGGTACAGTGAGACTCTGTCTCTACAAAAAAAAAAAAAAAAAATTTGTTAGCCACCTATAAACTCAGAAAATGACCTTATTTGGAAATAGAATCTTTGCAGACATAATTAAATTAAGACACTATATTGATAGAGATTAGAAAAGAAGTAGAAAAGATCAATGAAACTAAGACTAGGTTTTTCGTAAACCTTTAGCTAGACTAAGACCAAAAAGGAAGAAGGCTCAAATAAATAAAATCAGAAATTAAAGAGGAGATAGTTCAACTGATATCACAGAAATACAAAGGATCATAAGAGACTACTAAAATAATTATACATCAACAAACTGGATAACCTAGAAGAAATTAATAAGTTCCTAGACATATATACTTTACTATGACTGAATCAGGAAGAAAAAAAATCTGAATATTCTAGTAATGAGTAAGGAGATTGAATCAGAAATAAAAAGTCTCCCATGAAAGAAAAGCTCAGAACCTGATAGCTTCAGTACTTAATTCTTCCAGACATTTAAAGACAAAATTATACCAATTCTTCTCAAATTTTTCCAGAAACTTGAAGAAGAGGGAATACTTCCAAACTCAGCATTGAGTTTGAGGTCAGCATTACCCTGATACGAATGCCAGTCAAGGACACCACAGGAAATTCCTGATGAACATAGATGCAGAAATTATCAACAAAATACCAAAGAAACAAAATCCATGGCACGTTAAAAGTATTTATTGTTCATGATTAAGTGGTATTTATCCTAGGGAGGCAAAGGTGGCTCAATATACACAAATCAATAAATATGATACACTACATTAACCTAGTGAAAGACAAAAGTCATATAGTCATTTCCATAGCTGCAGAAAAAAAATTGACAAAACCCCATATCATTTCATGATAAAAACTCTCATTAGGTATAGAAGTAAGGTACTTCGGTATAATAAAGGGCATATATGACAAACACAGCTAGCAGCATAGTAAACTGAAATGTGTAAAGCCTTTCAAGGATGGGCACTGTCATCATATCTAATCAACATAGTACTGGAAGTCTTAGCCAGAGCAATTAGGCAAGAGAGAGAAATAAAGACATCCAAATTGGATAGATAGAAGTTAAATCATCCCTGTTGTACAAAACATGATCTTATATATAGAAAACCCTTGGAACATATTCTTAGCAAAGTATCTCAAGAATTGAAGAGGAAGTATCCAATGTACTTAGCCCTACTATGAAACCAATTTATAGCTTTCATATGAAAGCTATAACCCAATTATAGCCCAAGAATATGGAGAAAGGGGAAAAGGAGAGGAGGAAAGGGGGAAGATTGAGGGAGGGGGAGGATGGATGAAGGTAGGGTAATCGGTGGGACCACACCTATGTGCATCTTACAAGGGTACATGTGAAATTTACTAAATGTAGAATATAAATGTCTTAACACAATAACTAAGAAAATGACATGAAGGCTATGTTAACCAGTTTGATGAAAATATTTCAAATTGTATATAAAACCAGCACACTGTACCCCATGATTGCTTTAATGTACACAACTATGATTTAATTAAAAAAAAAACCTAAAGACTTCATCATAAAACTGTTAAAACTAATAAACAGATGCAGTAAAGTTGCAGGATACAAAATAAACATACAAAACAGCATTTCTGTACACTAACACTGAACTGTCTGAAAAAGAAATCAAAAAACTATTTCATTCACATTAGCTAAAATAAATAAATAGATAGATAACTCAGGACTAAATTTAACCAGGAAGGTGAAAGATTTATATACTGAAAACAATAAAATATTGATGAAAATACATGAAAAGACATACCATATTCATGGATTGGAAGAATTAATGTTGTAATTTCTATACTACCCAAAGTGATTTATAGATTCAATGTAATTCTTATTAAAATTCCAATGACATTTTCCACAACAGAAAAAACAATTCTAATATATGGAACCACATGATACTTTGTATAGTAAAGCAATCTTGAACAAAAAGAACAAAGCTGGAGGTTTTACACTACCTGACTTAAAAACATACAAAGCTATATGGTACTGGCAAAAAAACTGATACCAAGACCAATGGAACAGAATAAAGAGCCTAGAAAAAACCTACGCATTTATGGTGAGGTGATTTTTTTACAACAGTACCAAGAACATACACAAAACGAACAGTGTCTTCAATAAATGAGACAACTGAATATCCACATTCAAAAGAATGAAATTAGACTCTTACACCATATACAAAAATAAACTCAAAATGGACTAAAGATTTAACATAGGATCTGAAACTCTAAAACCACTAGAGGACAACACAGGGGAAAAGTTCCATGATGTTGGTCTGGCTGACAGTTTTGGGATATAACCACAAAGGCAGGCTTAACAAAGATAAACAGGATTATGTCAAACAAAAACTTTCTTCACAACAAAGGAAATAATTAGCAGAGTGAAAATACAGCCTACAGAATGGGAAAAATTTTTGCAAACCACGTAACTGATAAGCAATTAATATCAAAAATATATAAGAAAGAAAAAATGTATATAAGAAACTCAGGCTGGGTGTGGTGGCTCATGCCTGTAATTCTAGCACTCTGGGAGGACAAAGCTAGTGGATTGCCTGAGCCACAGCGAGAACTTATCTCTAAAAATAGCCAGGCATGTAGTTAGCACCCATAGTCCCAGCTACTTGAGAGGCTGAGCCAAGAAAATCGCTTAAGCCCAAGAGTTTGAGGAGGTTGCTGTGAGCTGTAATGCCACAGCACTCTACCAAGGTGACAAAATGAGACTCTGTCTCAATAAAAACAAAAAGAGAAAGAAAGATCATATTATTCAATATATTTATAGATGGAAGAACTTAGTGACTGTCACATAGTAAGTGCTCAATAAATATTAGTTATCACTTTAAAAAAAAAGAAAGAAAATCAAAAGCAGGTGAACAAACAACCCAATTAAAATATGGGCAAAAGACATAAATATATATTTCTCAAAACAAAATACAGAGATGACAAACAGGTACATGAAAATATGCAAATTAAAACCTCCAGCTTAGTTGTTTTTGTTCAAGATCACTTTACTATGCAAAGTCTTTTGTGGTTCCATATAATTTTAGAATGGAGATTTCACTTCATACCTGTTGAAATGACTATTATCAAAAAGATGATATGTGAAGAAAGTGTGCCCTTGCACATTATTGGAGGGAATATGAATTAGAATAAGCATTATAGAAAATAGTGGGGAGGTTCCTCAAAAAAATAAAAAATAAAACTACCATATGATCAAGCAATTCAACTACTGGGTACATATCCAAAGAAAATGAAATTAGTATGTTGAAGAAACATCTGCACTCCCATATTCATTGTAGCATTATTCACAATAGCCCACACATATAATAAACCTAGATAACAATAAATAGGTGAATGGATAACGATGAATGGATAAAAGAAAACTGCGGGAGGCTAAGCTGAGAGGATTGCTTGTGCCGGTTGTAGTGAGCAGTGATCATGTCACTGCATTCTACCCTGGACGACAGAGCCAGACCTTGTCTCAAGAGAAAAAAAAAAAAAAAGAAAAGAAAATGTGGCATATATGCATATTATTCAGCCTTAAGAAAGAAGGAAATCATTTAAAACAACATGAATGAATCTGGGGGACATTATGCTAAGTGAAATTAGCCAGGCACAGAAAGACAAACGCCACATGATCTCACTTGTATGTGGAATCTTAAAATGTTGAATTCATGATAGTTGAGAGTAGAGTGGTGTTTAACACATACTGGGGAGGTTAAGTGGAGATGTTGGTCAAAGAATACAAAGTTTCATTTAGGAGTAATAATTTCAAGAAATCTATTACAAACCATGATAACTATAGTTAACAATATATTGGGGTGGTGCCTGTGGCTCAGTGGGTAGGGCGCCAGCCCCATATACCAAGGGTGGCGGGTTCGATCCCAGCTCCATATACCAAGGATGGTGGGTTCGAACCCGGCCTTGGCCAGCTAAAACAGCAGTGGCAACTGCAAAAAAAAATAGCCGGGCATTGTGGCAGGCATCTGTAATCCCAGCTACTTGGGAGGCTGAGGCAAGAGAATCGCTTAAGCCCAAAAGTTGTAGGTTGCTGTGAGCTGTGATGCCCTGGCACTCTACCAAGGGTGACAGAGGGAGACTCTGTCTCAGAAAAAAAAATAATAATAATAATATATTATATTCTTGAAAGTTGCTAAGAGTCTATTTTAAGGATTCTTACCACAAAAAACAAAAAATAAATATGTGAGGTAATGTATATATTAATTGGCTTAATTTAGCCATTCTGTAATGTATATATATTTCAAAACATCATATTGTGCATAATATTAATAAATATATAGTTGACCATTTTTACTTGCCAACTAAAATAAATAATTTTTTTAAAGACATAATATTGGATTAGGGTGAACCCTAAATCGGTGATAAGTGTCCTTATACGAGGAAAGGACATACACAGGGATACACAAAGAAGGCCATGTAAAGACAGAGGCAGAACCTGGAGTAAAGGCAACTACAGACAAGGAGTGACGGATTGCTGGGGGACAGAGAAGCTAGGAAGAGCTTCAGCCTCCACAGCCTCAGAGCATGGCCCCACCAACATCTTGACTTCAGACTTCTGAACTTCAGATTTATGAGAGAACAAATTTCTGATGTTGTAAGCCATACAGTTTGTGATACTTTGTTACAGCAGCCCTAGGAAAAATAATATCCTTGTTCTTAGGCAGAATTGGGGGACTATTTTCTGGAACAACTTAACATTCCCAGAAAAAAGAACTATGAATATTGATATTCAGGAATTTTGATGAAAAAAATGACTGTCCCAATGAACCAACAGGGAAGACTGATTGTCTCCAAATTAATCTTCAAATTCATTTCTTTTTTTTTTTTTTTTTTTTTGTAGAGACAGAGTTTCACTGTACCACCCTCAGGTAGAGTGCCGTGGCGTCACACTGCTCACAGCAACCTCTAACTCTTGGGCTTACGCGATTCTCTTGCCTCAGCCTCCAGAGCAGCTGGGACTACAGGCACGCGCCACAACGCCCAGCTATTTTTCTGTTGCAATTTGGCCGGGGCTGGGTCCGAACACGCCACCCTCGGCATATGGGGCCGGGGCCCTACTCACTGAGCCACAGGCGCCGCCCAGAGAATCTATTTTTTTTTTTTTTTTTTTTTTTGGCCGGGGCTAGGCAAATTCATTTCTTAGTGCCTCATTCTTAAATAAGAATCCTCAACTAAGTAAGAATCATAAGGCTTAAGGAAAGCCTTCAAGTACCTGAGAAATATAATAGCTGCCTTTAATATACATTCTCCCATTTTTCCTTTTGGTATTAGAACCTCTGGAATTTTTGCTGTCTGTGGCTGTTCAGCTAAAGACTAAGTTTACCAACTTCTCCCCTAGCTAAAATGGTTCAATGAGATGTAAAAAGGGAGGCATTGCTACCTAATTTATGTTCTTGAAAGGAAGCTGGTTAGTGTTTATTTCCTCTTTTCCTCTTCCTTCAGGCTGGAATATGGGTTAATTGGTGGCCAGTTTCAACAATGTTGAAAAGGAAAACAGCTTCAGGGACATGGGAGTGAAATTATAGAAGTAATTGGGTCCCTGGATGATCCTTTGGAGCAGAGCTGTCTGATCTCCTGGATTGTTAAATAAGAGAATAAATTTCTATTTTACTTGAGCCATTGTACTTGGGGTTATTGTTGTTACAATAAATTGGCTTTTCTCCTTGTATATAGTACTATTTGCCTTTTAAAAATTACTTTGATAGAAATAAAAGTTAATTTTAAAAAGAAATATTGACTTAAAAAATTCTTTAATAAAAGGTGTATCTCCTATCTTCAAGGAGTGAGTAATGTATATCTTTCGGTTTCCAGTTAATAATATGAGCCTTCAGTCTGTTTAATTATAGGAAATTTTATCTTTAACAGATTACTTTCCCTGGCATTTCTGTAAGTCCCTAAGGATGCTTATATCTTCTACCACAATTGGAGCATAGTAGGAGATCAATAAATATCTGTTAACTAAATGAAAAACTATTTGATTCACAAAAGTTAACTTGGCACTATGCATAACTTTTTGTTTAATAGACCTTATTTTTCAGTGCTGTGTTAGGTTTAGGGTATCACAAACAGAAAGTACACATAATAGCTATATAGACATTCCCACCACCCCCACAATGTCCACATCCCAGACCAGCAGGGTTTGTTTGTTATAATCAATAAACCTACATTGTCATGTCGTTATTACCTGAAGTCTATAGTTCACATTAGAGTTCACTACTGGTGTTGTATATTCTATGAGCTTGGATAAATGTATAAGGACATGTACAGTGTATACAGTATACATGGACCATGTATATGGGGAGCACTGTGGGATCAGATAGAATAGTTTCACTGCCCTAAAAATCCTCTGTGCTACACCTATTGATCTCTTCTTCCTTCCATTCCTCTGCACAATTTTTTAATATCATAAATTTTTGGAAAATGAAATTCACCTAATGTTTTTCCTGTTCTATTTCCAATAAGTCTCTTTCTCAATTTCATTATTAAGAAAATGAGACACAGTTAAAATCTGATGATTTTGCATTTTACTGTATTTTTACAAATAAATTTAATACTTTGTATTTTCATTTAAATATTACTTGGAGAAAAGATAATTATGCTAGAAAAGACATAACTGGGGTTCTCATTCTTATATATTAGAAGAATATTTTTAAAAAGAAGAATATTAATGCAATGTAGTAATGAAAATATGTTTACCAAGCAGTTTTCCACTTTAAGCAATTTATTTTATTTTGAATGAGTATTAAGATCTAAAGTCAGCATAAAAAGAAAATTTTTAATTAAAATGCCTCTGAAGTTGCCACTTTGGAGACTGTGGAAGAGATCGTCATTTGTACTCCAATCCCACCATCCATTTTTCTTATTTAAAGGATATTAGAATATTCAGCTAGACACATAGCCTACCAGAATAAAGACCATGTTTTCAAGCCTCATTTTCAAATTCAGTGACCAGTATGGCTAGGTTCTTGCCAATAAAATGTAAGTAAAAATGTTGCATGGCAGCCTCTGGGAACATTTCTTCAATGAAAGAGCTGGAGCTTGCCCTTGGCTTCTTTTCCTAAAATCCTTTCTGCATCCTGTAGATGTACATGGATATGGATGCCCCTCAGAACCTGAGGATGGGAGCTACCGTGGCATCCCAAAGTCAGCCAAACTTTGAGCTGTAAAGAGACTGCATCTGTAGAGAGACTGGACCTGTAGGGTTTTCATAGGAGAGAGATGTGAAGTCCAGCCCTGGACTTCATACCTCTGTACTTTTACGTGGGAGAAAAATTAACTTTCTATCTTGTTTAAGTCACTGTTATTTAGGGTTTCTCTGTTCCAGCTGAGCCTGTCTAATCCTATCTAAAACAGGCTGACATTTCCAAAAAAGGACACTGCCGGTTTTATTCTCCAGTGTTGCCTTGGTTGAGAACCAAATGAAATAGTTGGTTTAGATAGGGATCACCTTGTACAAAGAAAAGGTTTCTTCAAACACCAAACCTGGATGCACGCCCTGCAGGAGGCACATGGATGCTAAGCTGACTAATGGAGACAGCAAATTCATGCCTTTTGTCAATGCATATTCCGAGGGCTACTATTTAGTCATAAAATGGTGGATAGAACTTCCAATTCTTCATGTTTACTTCTTTCGCTCTCTTGTTTGTTCTTCTTATGTTTTGTTACTTTATGTAAAGTAAGCATACAAATAACATGCTTCCAGTGATAATTCATCATATTAAAATGTCTCAATTCTTGTTACTAATATTAATCCAAGTATATTCATAATCCTATTTATTACAGAGGCCAAACACAATTTAAAATATTTCACCTCTTCAGCTGAAACTATTTTCATGGTGTTACTTAGGTTTTTATGATTTAACATTTATTGGGAACTTATACATGATGATAATACTAAATACATTTATTTAATTATTTATATGTTTGACAAATATTAATGAAAAGTATCTTCTATATTCAAGTTCACTTGAGCTAAAAAATAAATATGTCGCCCTCAAAGAATTCACTGTTAGCATTGTGGTAGTATCAATAAATTTACATTGGTAACAACAACTATCCCAAGAGAAAAATTTTAATATCATATTTTTACATCTCTTATTTTTAAAATCCTTAGTAATATCTCTAAAATTGTAAAATATTAAAATTTATATTTATAGATTATAAGAATATTTCTTTTTTTTTCTTTTTTTTTTTTTTTTTAGAGACAGAGTTTCACTTTATGGCCCTCGGTAGAGTGCTGTGGCCTCACACAGCTCACAGCAACCTCCAACTCCTGGGCTTAAGCGATTCTCTTGCCTCAGCCTCCCAAGTAGCTGGGACTACAGGCGCCCACCACAACGCCTGGCTATTTTTTGGTTGCAGTTTGGCCGGGGCCAGGCTAGAACCCGCCACCCTCGGTATATGGGGCCGGCGCCTTACCGACTGAGCCACAGGCGCCACCCCAGAATATTTCAAGATGGCATGAATTTAGTAAATGGATTAATAAATACATGTACATTACATATCAACATAGATTATTGAATCCGGCACCCTAAAGTAGTAGATGAGTAAAACACTGGATTATGTAAAACCCTCAGGAAAATCTCCTATGAGAAGCAGATGAGATTAGCAGACCGTTCACTATTGTCACCTACTATTTAGCAAGCAAGATAGACTAAGTTTTTCTGTGGTCTTTCCAAAAACATAAGCTAAATATCTGACTGAGATAAATAAATACGTAAGGCCTACAAATCCCCTAAATCTTCTTTGTTTACAAATACTGCTTGCTTGGTCTTTTGGTATATAAACTTCATACATAAATTGAGGATGGGAGGGAGCATGCCCTCCAAGCCCAGTCCACAGCCTGAGCAGCACCCTGGAGGGTGGAGTGCCTATACCTATGACCTCCTGGCAGCAGGATCTGTCAGGACACAGCCATCGTCATGAGCTACAAAGACTCACCTCTCCAACTTCCCTGTCTGGGCCACCATCCCCAGGAAAACCTTTGCCAAAATCACACCACCTGAAGTTGGCGTTCTGGCTGGCAAATTTCAGTCAAAGTTTTTTGGTGAATGGGCTAACACTTGGGGGCAAGAAATGTTCTATCATCTGGAGCTCATAGCTGCAGGATGGGGACCATAGATCTAGTACCAAGAGCACAGGCAGATCCCCCACCTTCAATGTCACTGTCATCATGACTGCCAAGACGCTAGTTCTGCTAATGGCCAAAGAAGGTAGGCCTTGGCTGTAGAGTCAACAAGAAATGTTAAGAAACGGTCTCTAGCCTTCAGGGTTCCCAGTGCTGACCTCATTTGTCCCTCTTCCTCACCACTGCCCACAGCTTTTGTACCCTTCTCCTTACCATACACACATCATTTTTATTTTGGAAGGCCATTACCCCACACCAATTATTGCTGCCAAAACCACATAATTTGGGTACCAGGGCTTTTTAGACAGACACCTTCCCTTACATATACCCTTGCTGTATGTGGTTGAAAAACATTTGTTTTGTTTTGTTTTGTCTTTTTAGACAGAGTCTTACTTTGTTGCCCTGGGTAGAGTACCGTGCTGTCACAGCTCAGCAACCTCAAACTCTTGGGCTTAAGCAATTCCCTTGCCTCAGCCTCCCAAGTAGCTGGAACTACAGTCACCTGCCACAACACCCAGCTGTTCTTAGAGATGAGGTCTTTCTCTGGGTCAGGCTGGTCTCAAACCCCTGAGCTCAGGCAATCCACTGCCTTGGCCTCCCAGAGTTCTAGGCTGACAGGCATGAGCCATCACACCCAACCTTTTGTTTTTGTTTTTGTCTTCCTGAATAAAAAATAGATTCTACTAACTAATGAAATTAATAAACAAATGAGAAATTAAGGCTGGATGTGGTGGCTCACACCTGTAATCCTAGCACACTGGGATGCCAAGGTGGGACGATGCCTTGAGGTCGGGAGCTCAAGACCATCCTGAGCAAGAATGAGACCCCCTTCTCTACTAAAAACAGAAAAAATTAGCTGGATGTGGTGGAATGGGCCTGAAGTCCCAGCTACTTGGGAGACTGAGGCAGGAGAGTCTCTTGAGCTCAGAAGTATGAGGTTGCTTTGAGCCACGATGATGCCACTATACTCTAGCCAGGGTGACAGAATAAGACTCTGTCTCCAAAAAAAAGAGAGAGAGAAAGAGAAATTGATCTCTTAGGATCCCCTGAGGTTAAACAAAGTTGTCAATGATTGCCAACAATTTCTGCTCCAGGAAAAGCTTAAGAGACACAGGGGATACCATCCTACTACCTCCTACTATGTGACTGTCCTCACAGGTCTTGGCAGTGGGCAGCCAGTAAACACCTCTATCCATGCTGTTGACAAGAAAGCCCTGCAATAAGGATCCAGAACTTGTATATTATCAAGAATCTCACCTTTGGCAAAGGGTTGAACATACTGCAGGCAAAAGAATCAATGTATGATTTAATGCATTGAGAGAAATGCATGAACTATTTAATTTCATAAAAAATACCTACCTTGTACTTTAAAATTGTATATTTAATCCTTTGTTTCATCCACAAGGTATATGAGCAATCAGTAATGTGGGTAGAGTGTTAGATCTAGTATAGATGTGAGAAGAAAGTAAAATCTTGGATTCTGGAGCAAAACCATTCAAATTCCAACTCCACCACTTACTGTGGTAGAGTACAGGACTGTGTGACCTTGGGCACTGGACCTCACTTTTCTTATCTATAAAGTAGGTAGCGTAATAGTACTCAGATCCTAGAGCTTTTTGGAGGAATATACAAGTGAACATGTCACTTAGAAAAGTAGTTGGCATAAAGTAAGGTTTATAAAAATATCTCCCATCAGGGCGGTGCCTGTAGCTCAAGGAGTAGGGCGCCGGTCCCATATGCTGGAGGTGCCGGGTTCAAACCCAGCCCCGGCCAAAAAAAAAATATCTCCCATTATTTTAAATGCCTTAGCATTATTTGGGGAGTGTGATGTGCTATTCTGTGCTAGCCTGCCTAAGTTAAGACAAATTGGAATTCTATCGAATTTTAAAACTTCCAGCAGAGGATTTATGGCTTGCTCTCTCCCTATAATTTTTTTTTTGTTTTTTGTATTTGGTTACCTTTTATATTACAGTTAGGCAATGGGAGTAAATGAACGGGGATACAAGTAATCTCTAGCAAGGATCCACTTCTTAGGAACTCTCTGAGAGCAGATGTCATTTCAGGCAGTGGTCTGTACATTCTTGTTCCCATCTCACCGCAATTGCTACTTTAGCTCTTACGTAGCTACGGCCATCAGAGGACAACTGGTAATAGTCATAGTCATAGTAATAAATAACAAGAATAGTAATATCGGAGTGTATGGTACGTACTGGGCTAAGTGCTTTAACTACCCTTTCTTATTTAATTTTTTTACTTTTTTATTATTAAATCATAGCTGTGTACATTAATGCGATCATGGGGTACCATACACTGGTTTTATAGATCGTTTGACACATTTTCATCACACTGGTTAACATAGCCTTCCTGGCATTTTCTTAGTTATTGTGTTAAGACAATTATATTCTACATTTACTAAGTTTCACATTTACCCTTGTAAGATACACGGTAAGTGTAATCCCACCAATCACCCTCCCTCCACCCATCATCCCCCCTCCCTTCCCTCCCTCTCCCCCTTCCCCATATTCTTAGGTTATAACTGGGTTATAGCTTTCATATGAAAGCCATAAATTAGTTTCATAGTAGGGCTGAGTACATTGGATATTTTATCTTCCATTCTTGAGATACTTTACTAAGAAGAATATGTTCCAGCTCATCCATGTAAACATGAAAGAGGTAAAGTCTCCATCTTTCTTTAAGGCTGCATAATATTCCATGGTGTACATACAACATATAACACAATTTCTTTCTTTTTTTCTTTTTTTTTTTTTTTCGCCGGGGCTGGATTTGAACCCGCCACCTCTGGCATATGGGACCAGTGCCCTACTCCTTGAGCCACAGGCACTGCCCACAATTTATTAATCCATTTGTGGATCGAGGGGCACTTGGGCTTTTTCCATGAATTAGCAATTATGAATTGGGCTGCAATAAACATTCTGGTACAAATATCTTTGTTATAATGTGATTTTTGGTCTTCTGGGTATATACCTAGTAGAGGAATTATAGGATTGAATGGCAGATCTATTTTTAGATTTCCAAGTGTTCTCCAAACATCTTTCCAAAAGGAATGTACTAATTTGCATTCCCACCAGCAGTGTAGAAGTGTTCCCTTTTCTCCACATCCACTCCAACATCTCTGGTCTTCGGCTAATCTTACTGGAGTTAGATGATATCTCAAAGTAGTTTTGATTTGCATGTCTCTGATGATTAAAGATGATGAGCATTTTTTTATATGTCTGTAGGCCGTGCGCCTGTCTTCTTCAGAGAAGTTTCTCTTTGAGTCCCTTGCCCAGCCTGCAATGGGATCACTTGTTCTTTTCTTGCTTATACGTTTGAGTTCTCTGTGGATTCTGGTTATTAAACCTTTGTCAGAGACATAACCTGCAAATATCTTCTCCCATTCTGAGGGCTGTTTGCTTGCTTTACTTACTGTGTTCTTGGCTGTGCAGAAGCTTTTTAGTTTGATCAGGTCCCAGTAGTGTATTTTTGAAGCTGCTTCAATTGCCCAAGGGGTCCTCCTCATAAAATACTCGCCCAGACCGATTTCTTCAAGGGTTTTCCCTGCACTCTCTTCTAGTATTTTTATAGTCTCATGTCTTAAGTTTGAATCTTTAATCCAGTGAGAGTCTATCTTAGTTAATGGTGAAAGGTGTGGGTCCGGTTTCAGTCTTCTACAGGTTGCCAGCCAGTTCACCCAGCGCCATTTGTTAAATAGGGAATCTTTTCCCCACTGAATGTTTTTAATTGGCTTGTCAAAGATCAGATAACAGTAAGTAGCTGGATTCATCTCTTAGTTCTCTATTCTGTTCCAGACATCTACTTCTCTGTTTTTGTGCCAGTACCATGCGTTTTGATCACTATTGATTTATAGTATAGTCTGAGGTCTGATAGTGTGATTCCTCCTGCTTTGTTTTTATTTCTGAGTAATGTCTTGGCTATTTGAGGTTTTTTCTGATTCCATATAAAACGAAGTATTTTTTTTTCAAGATTGTTAAAGTATGACAGTGGAGCTTTAATAGGGATTGCATTAAAATTGTATATTGCTTTGGGTAGTATGGACATTTTAACAAAGTTGATCCTTCCCAGCCATGAGCATGGTATGTTTTTCCATTTGTTAACATTTTCAGCTATTTCTTTTTTTAGAGTTTCATAGTTCTCTTTATAGAGATCTTTCACGTCCTTTGTTAGATAAACTCCCAAATATTTCATCTTCTTTGGCACTACTGTGAATGGAATAGAGTCCTTAACTGTTTTTTCAGCTTGACTATTTTTGGTATATATAAATGCTACCAATTTATGAATGTTGATTTTGTAACCTGAGATGCTGCTGTATTCCTTGATCACTTCTAAGAGTTTTGTAGTAGAATCCCTGTGTTTTCCAGATATACAATTTGCAAAGAGTGAAAGTTTGATCTCTTCTGACCCTATATTGATAACCTTGATCGCCTTTTCTTCCCTAATAGTGGTGGCTAAAACTTCCATAACAATGTTAAAGAGCAGTGGAGACAATGGGCAGCCTTGTCTGGTTCCTGATCTGAGTGGAAATGATTTCAATTTAACTCCATTCAATACAATATAGGCTGTGGGTTTGCTGTAGATGGCCTCTATCAGTTTAAGAAATGTCCCTTCCATACCAATTTTATTAAGTGTTCTGATCATGAAGAGATGCTGAATATTATCAAAAGCTTTTTCTGCATCAATTGAGAGAATCATATGGTCTTTGGTTTTTAATTTGTTTATGTGCTGAATTATTATTATAGATTTACGTATATTGAACTAGCCTTGAGACCCTGGGATAAAACTGACTTGGTCGTGATGTATAATTTGTTTGACATGTTGCTGGATTCTGTTTGTTAGTATCTTGTTGAATATTTTTGCATCTATATTCATTAGTGATATTGGTCTATAATTTTCTTTTCTTGTTGGGTCTTTTCCTGGTTTGGGGATCAGGGTGATATTTGCTTCATAGAATGTGTTGGGTAGTCTTCCTTCTTTTTCTACATTTTGGAACAGATTGAGTAGTATAGGTACTAGTTCCTCTTTAAAGGCTTGGTAGAATTCTGATGTGAAGCCATCTGGTCCCGGGCTTTGCTTTTTAGGGAGATTTTGTTTGGTTGATGCTATTTCAGAACTTGATATTGGCCTGTTTAACATTTCCACTTGATTGTGGCTAAGTCTTGGAAGGTGACGTGCTTCCAAGTATTGATCAATTTCCTTCAGATTTTCATATTTCTGAGAATAAAGTTTCTTGTAATATTCATTAAGGATTTTTTTAATTTCTGAGGAGTCTGTTGTTATTTCATCTTTGTCATTTCTGATTGATGAAATTAGAGATTTTACTTTTTTTTTTTCCTGGTAGGTTAGCCAAAGGTTTATCTATTTTATTGACCTTTACAAAAAACCAACTTTTTGATTTATTGATCTGTTGTTATAATTCTTTTGTTTTCAATTTCATTTAATTCTGCTCTAAATTTGGTTATTTCTTTTCTTCTACTGGGTTTGGGGTTGGAATGTTCTTCCTTTTCCAGTTGCTTGAGATGTCCCATTAAGTTGTTAACTTCCTCTCTTTCTGTTCTCTTGAGGAAGGCTTGCAGTGCTATAAATTTCCCTGATAGGACTGCCTTTGCGATATCCCAGAGGTTCTCATAATTCGTGTCTTCATTGTCATTTTGTTCCAAAAATTTGGCAATTTCCTTCTTAATCTCATCTCTGACCCAGCTATCATTCAGCATAAGATTATTTACCTTCCATGTTTTTGTATGAGTATGCAGATTCCTGTTGTTACTGAGTTCAGTATTCCATGATGGTCCGAGAAGATGCAAGGAATAATTTCTATTTCTTTAAATTTACTGACGTTAGACTTGTGACCTAAGATGTGATCGATTTTGGAGTATGTTCCGTGGCCTGATGAGAAGTATGTGTATTCAGTTTTGTTGGGATGAAATGTTCTGTAGATGTCTGCTAAATCCAAATGTTGGATGGTTAGGTTTAAATCTAAAATTTCTTTGCTCAGCTTCTTATTGCAGAATCTATCCAATATTGCCAAAGGAGTGTTGAGATCTCTAACTGTTATGGAGCTGGAGGAAATCAAGTTGCTCATGTCTGTTAGAGTTTCTCTTATAAATTGAGGTGCATTCTGGTTGGGTGTATAAATATTAGTAATTGAAATCTCATGATATTGAGTTTTACCCTTAACAAATATGAAGTGACCATACTTATCCTTCCTTACCTTTGTTGGTTTAAAGCCTATTGTATCTGCAAATAGAATTGCAACACCTGCTTTTTTCTGATTACCATTTGCCCGAAATATGGACGACCATCCTTTCACCCTGAGTCTATATTTATCTTTTAAGGTAAGATGTGACTCTTGTATGCAGCAAATATCTGGCCTGAGTTTTTGTATCCAGTCAGCTAACCTGTGTCTCTTTAGAGGACAGTTTAAGCCATTCACATTAATGGAGAATATTGATAAGTCAGGTAAAATTTTGGGTATAGAGTTTTTTGAATGTCCAGTGGACATTTTTAATCCTTTTGCTATTGTGGAAGTTGAAGTTTGATCAAAAGTTTCTGAGTGAGTTTACTTTCGTGGTAGAGGATTAGGCTGGTCATTATGGAGGAGAGGTCTGAGAGTATCCTGAACAGCTGGTTTGGTTATGGCAAATTTCTTCAACATATGAATGTCATTTAATTTAATTTAATTTAATATTTAATTTCTCCATCACAAATGAAACTCAGTTTAGCTGGATAGAGGATCTGGGGGTGAAAGTTATTTTGTTTTAGGAGATTAAAAGTTGATGACCACCTTCTTCTGGCTTGAAAAGTTCCAGCAGAGAGATCTGCAGTCATTCTAATATTCTTCCCTTTGTAGGTAATGGATTTCTTACATCTGGCTGCTTTCAGAATTTTCTCCTTCATATTAACTTTAGTGAAGTTAATTATGATATGCCTGGGGGATGTCTTATTCAGATTGAGTTTTTCTGGGGCTCTGAAACTGTCTGCTATCTGAATTTCAGAATCTCTTGGCATGTCTGGAAAATTCTCATTCATAATTTCATAATGGAGAAAGGCCATTTCATCACTTTCAGGAATTCCAATGAGGGAGATATTAGCCTTCTTCGAATTATCCCAGAGCTCTCTGAGAGAATGATTCGTTTTTGCTCTCCATTTCTCTTCCTCTTTGAGGGATTGGGAGCATTCAAAAGCTTTTCAATGTCAGAAATCCTTTCTTCTGCTTGCTCCACTCTGTTACTGAGGGATTCTACTATTTTTTTCAGTTCTTTGAGTGCTGCAAATTCTTGCTTCAAGCATCAAAATCTTTGGTGGTTTTGTCTTTAAATTCATTAAACTCTTCTTCTTTTTTTTTTTTTTGTAGAGACAGAGTCTCACTTTGTCACCCTCGGTAGAGTGCTATGGCATCACAGCTCACAGCAACCTCCAACTCGTGAGTTTAGGCAATTCTCTTGCCTCAGACTCCCAAGTAGCTGGGACTACAGGCGCCTGCCACAACACCCAGCTATTTTTTTGTTACAGTTTGTCCGGGGCCGGGTTTGAACCTATCACCCTCGGCATATGGGGCTGGCGCCCTACCCACTGAGCCACAGGCGCCGCCCTAAAATTCTTGAGACAACTTTTGAATTTCTCCTCAAATTTCTAATTCCAACTTTTGAATTGCTCCTCAAATTTCTAATTCCAAATTTTCCTCTATTCTATTAATCTTGTTTGCAATCCAAATTCCGAATTCGATTTCTGACATCTCGGCCAGCTGTTTATGAATGGGATCTTCAGTTACATCTGCCATATCTTTGCTTGGGGGGGTTGACCTATTCTGGTTATTCATGTTACCAGATTTTTTCCACTGATTCCACCCCATTATTTTACACTGTTTGACTTTTCTCTGGAGCTTTCTCAAGGATCCATGTAGTGCTACAGCCTGAGAAACAGGGGACTTGTTTAGTGTAGTGGGGCTAAATGGTTCTGTCTTGTTTTCAGCTGGTCTCTGTCCGACCCTAGTGAAAAAGTTGCTCTGGGTTGAAGTCTCAGCTGTGGAGAAATACCAGCAATTAAGTCACCCCACCCCCCCACAGGCAAATATTGGAAAAGAAAATCAAACCTTCCTACAACCACACACCCATATCACCACTTGGATAGTCCTTGGGCAATTGGCTCGGTTCAAAAGCTCCAAATCAATTATCTCAGTCAGCACCTGTCTCAGGTGGGAGAGTTTAAAAGTTCTGGAAACTAGATCGCAGGGGTCACCTGACAACTCTAATATGACTTGCTCAGGTGCTCCGTTTAGTCAGGAGGACCCACCCAGCAAATTGATTAGTCTGGGACGGTTGATGCCTCCTTCCCCACCTTGCTCCTGTGTTACACCCAGTCACTGATAGCCCCGCAGGGCTGTGACCCAGTGGCCTCCAATGAGCAGATAGTCCAGGGGTTTGTACCTGCCTGAATCACAAGGAAATCTATATCTGCTCAGCCAGGCCGCGGCTCTCTGCCTCTATCCAGCAGGGGGAGGTGAGGCCTGACAACCTCAGGCACTTGATGGAGGCTGGGGGGTGTTCACTCAGATCCAGCCCTGCCCCTGATTGATATTACTGACAGAACAGAACAACTTTGTGAGAATTTGTTTCTGTCCCTGCTAAATTCCCCTGCAGAAGAGAAGCTGTTTTGAGTTCCCAGAACCTGTGCCTCAGGCCCTGTCTTTGCTCCTGCAGGTTTGTATTTGCAACGCGGTTAGCTGTCAGTTCTAGCCTCCTGCCTTCCTTTTTCTATAGGCTGATGATCCCCTGAGGGCCAGGTGCATCTTAGGCTCAGTAAAGCGGTCCTCTGGGTCAGCCCTGCCCTGGGAATTTCCCAGCTCTGCGCGTGCGTTTTCTATCCCCACGCTCCACCCAGGCCGGTACCACCTCAGGCAAACCCTTTACTCATGTGGCCTGTGTTTCAGTCCCAGATCTGTTGTGGTTGCCACCTGAGAAGATGCCCGGCCTCCTCTGGTTGCCCAGGGAGACAGGGGGTGTGGCTTCAGAATATCTGGGGGTGAGCCCTATTGTTGCCAAAAACAGCTGCTGCTCTGTCGTGGTTCCCTCTCAGCCGACCGTCCTATCCTCACTCCCGTGCTGCAGAGTCAGCACTGACCAGCTGCAGTCCAGGCCCTGTCCACACCCCTTGAGATATCTGGACTCCTGGGAGACAGGCCTCCAGACCTCAGAGTGAGAGTGGAGGGGAGTGCTGGGAGCTCAGAATTGCAGGTAGAGAATATATACAGTTTTATACAGTTTTATGCCTGGCAGGAGAGCGCCATGGCACCCTAGTAGGGGAGGCAGGTCCAGTTTTTAGAGGGTTTCTCCCATGGAGTGTAGTGGGAGGATCTTTGAACTCTGCTCGTTTGTTTGTGGGGCACTCCGAGCCATTCTCATGGTGGAGTGGACTCCCATCCGCTTGGTGATGGATTTTGTACCTTTTGTTTGTATCATTGGGGTCACAGCTCGCCTCAGTGGGGTTGATGTGCGTTCTTCAACCTTCTCTCTTGGTGCAGCTCTAATCCACCCGGTTACTTGCTAAATTTCTGTCCTTTAACTCTCATTTTGGACGGGAGCCTCTGTGGAAAGCTGGCTTCAGTCAGCCATCTTGTCTCCACCCCAACCCTTTCCTATTTAATTCTCAAAGAATTCTAATATATAGGTACTATTATTAGCAGAGGATATAATATATGAATTATGCTTGTAGGCTTTAGAACTAAATTTGCCTGGGATTGTATCTCAGGTCTATCATTAGTTAGCTGTGTAATCTTGATCAAATTATCTAACCTTTCTCATCTATAGATTTAGAACAATGGGGCAGTGCCTGTAGCTCAGTTGGTAGGGTGCCAGCCACATACACCAAGGCTGGCGGGTTTGAACCTGGCCAGAGCCAGCTAAAACAACAATGACAACTGCAACAAAAACAGATCTGGGCATTGTGGCAGGCACCTGTAGTCCCAGCTACTTGGGAGGCTGAGACAAGAGAATCACTTAAGACCAAGAGTTTGAGCTTGCTATGAGCAGTGACCCTATAGCGCTTCTACCCAGGGCAACAGCTTGTGATTCTGTTTCAAAAAAAAAAAATTAGAATAATGATAATTCTTATCTCATGGAGCCTATTGGTGAGCATTTAATGAGTTAATATATGTGAAGTCCTAAGAATAGGATTAGTTTAAAATGTGGGCAGACTGCTTGGGTTTATAACCCAGCTTAACACTAACTAGCTGTGTGGCCCTGGGCATGTAATCTAATATGTCCAGTGCCTTGGTTTCCTCATCTGTAAAATGGGTGTGGCAAAAATAGTACCTATCTCAGATAGTTTTTATGAAGATTAAATAAGATATAATACAATAATCTAGTAAATAATAAACTCCTCATTCTTTCTCATCTTTTTCTGGGACTCCAGCTACACATGTGCTAAATCTACCTATTTATCTTTAGCTTTCTTTCTGTGTTTTCCATCACTTTTTGTGCTTAAGTCTGAATATTTCCTTCTGACTCATCTTCCAATTTGTTAAATCAAAAATAAATAAATGAATGAACACTCTTGGCATAGTATATATTCAATGAATGTTAACTGTGAGTATTAACCTCACATTAAAGGAAACCGAAACTTGGAGGAATCAAATACCTTTTCAAGGTTATATAACTAGTGGGTGGGTTAGCCAGGATTTAAACTCAGTGTCTATAGCCTAAACTACCTTAATTATCACACAATGTTGCTATTGCCAGAAAACTGGTAGGACGCTGCAGATGTTTAATGATTGAGTTTGTACCTGAGTATGTATGCTGCCTTTGTTCTCTATATGTGTGTGAATATATGTATTTTTTAAGTACTTTGTCAGATTGGGGATCACTTCAACCTAATCTGACCTGTCCCCACCATCCTTAATTTTGCTCGAAATACTCACCTTCCAGATAGAAAGCCTAATTCTCATCTGTTACTCTGTAAATGCAAACAGTGGTAGCTGTCTACCAAAGGAGATGAACAGTGAAGCTAACAGTTCTCAAGCAAGCAGCCTAAGATTCCAGAATTAACCTCCTGCTGCTACCATCCTAAACCCATAGGCTGAGATGTGGCTCCAGTGCAGGAAATGAATGAGTCACCGCTTTAAATTGATGTTTAGCTATTTGGAGCAGCACCACTTGAAATAATTAAAGGAATTTGAGGGAAAAAAAATAGTGATTTCTTTCTTTGCTGATAAAGCCTGTATCCATCAATATTAACTTGCTAAGGAAGAAGAGAGAAAAAACTTTCAGATGATTCTCTAGGAATACTTCTGTTTAACTAAAAGGCACAGGTAGCAGGAAATCAGTATAAAATTGGAATGAGAGCAGATTCTAAGAAAATATAATTATTATTTTGTACACCATCAGTTTTCCAGCAAACACATACACAACTATTACTCTTTTTACAGTAAGTTCAGTGATTTAATCTGAGTCTTCAACCATTAGTTCTTTCTATTTTATTTTTTTCCTAAAATCTTACCTATTCTATCAACTTTGAATATTACATCTACCAGATGATACCTGAATCATCTGTAGATGATTATATCTTGTGTCTCACATAATAGAAGCAACTACTTCTTAGAAATACTTGCTTGTTGCTTATCCTGCTATCAGCCCAAATCAATTCTATTTAAAAGTGAACATAATTCTACTTCCATCTAGAATGTAGAAAGCTAGGGAAAATGTTGCTTCTATTCCAACAAAAAGAAAAAGCCAATAATCAACATAAGGCCAGTGCAGTGGCTCACACCTGTGATCCTAGCATTTTGGGAGGCCAACACAGGAGGATCCCTTGAGCTCAAGAGTTTGAGACCAGCCTGAGCAAGAGTGAGACCTCATCTCTACTCAAACTAGAAAAACTAGCCAGGCGTTGTGGTGAGCACCTGTAGTCCCAGCTACTCAAGAGGTTGAGGCAGGAGGATTGCTTGAGCTAAGGAGTTTGAGGTTGCTGTGAAGAAAGCTAAGGCCATGGCACTCTGGCCTAGGGCAAGAGAGTAAGACTCTGTCTTAAAAAAAGAAAAAAAATACAATCAACATAATCATAACTTTCTTAAACCCATCAAGGAGTTGATATCTTAGGGCAACACGGTGTACTGAATTCCAAGGAAAGATAGAAACTTCCAAAGACTGATAAATTTGGAATATTGACTCATTTGAGCATATGAGGAAGAAACCCCAGGTGCCATGCAACAGATAAGAACACGACTAATCTTTTCATGAATTGCCAAAAGCTGAGTATGACCTTGTGCAAGAGTTTAGAATCCTTAGAAGCTACAGACACAAGGGAAAATCATACCCAGTTGCAGACTCTTCACTATGAATATCCTCTGGGTGTATAAAATAGCTGCTCAAACTATGTATAGTGAAGAGCATAAGGTGTCTAAACAGGAGCACTCCATAGGGATAGGAAACATTTACAAATGAACACCAGGGACACCTTAGTGGGAAAAAAGTCACAGAGGACTACACACACACTGAACATCATAGGCACATATTTGTTTGTGTTTGGGAAAGACAATGAAGGAGACAGGTGGGAAACATGAATTCTCACTTAATTTCCCTTGAAGATGAAGAGTTTGGGGTGTCAACCATAGTGTGGCTCCTGTTCAATAATTTCTAACACAAGACATAGCAGTTGTTAATGCCATCATGGGAAGATGCAGAGGAAATATGAAATCAAGACTAAGCAATGGTAGGGAAGGAAGATAAAGTATGGCAGCTTTTTAAAGTGGTTATTCAGAAAAAGTTTTATCTATCACTCTCCCACACCTTCCTCCCCAGACTTGCACCTGCAAATGTCAAATCCTGCCTACACTTCTGACACCAAGTTTATGATCATGAAATCCTCACCTTGTCACCGACAATTTGGATCATTTCTTTCTCCCCTTACCTGACTGTCTCCTCCAAATTTTTACCCCGTAGCAGTATATGGGGTCAGAGCACAAAATAAAGGGCCCAGGAGACACTAATACAAGCTATTACTAACACTTGACATGGGTCTCCCATTTCTAGGATAGTACAGTGTCATATGCCAGGCTCTCCTTTGTTGTTAGAGGTCTGATTCTACCTCTGAAGTCATTTCATTTTAATAAACTTCCCATATTCCAAATCAACATTCTGTGCTGCCTATGTTAACAATTACCTATGTCAATTAGCAGCTTGGTTTTAAAAACTAGAAGAAAAAAAAATATACAACAGAATTTAGCTTTTTGGTGTGGTGACACAACTACAAGAGGGATTTTACCTAACAGATGCAAACATTGTAACCTAGTTGTTTGTATCCTCACATTAAGGTGAAATAAAAATACATACATACATACATACATATATAAATACATAAATAAATAAAGAAATTGATCTTTTTGGTAAAAAAAATCTAAGAAAAATGTTTGGAGTTTTATCAAGTCCAAGTTAAAAGTAACAAATCATAAGCAATCAAAAATATATCATTGCTCATCAAACCTAAATGATAACATAAATCTTTGCTTATAAGGGAGAACAAAGAAATCGCGGTAGAAAATAAAGACTAAAGAATTTAGCCATGTGCTTTTTATTTATTTTATTTTATTTTATTTTTTCTTATTGTTGGGGATTCATTGAGGGTACAATAAGCCAGGTTACACTGATTGCATGTTAGGTAAAGTCCCTCTTGCAATTGTGTCTTGCCCCCAAAAGGTGTGGCACACACCAAGGCCCCACCCCCTCCCTCCTTTACTCTCTCTGCTCTCCCCTTCCCCCACCCCCACCGTGACCTTAATTGTCATTAATTGTCCTCATATCAAAATTGAGTACATAGGATTCATGCTTCTCCGTTCTTGTGATGCTTTACTAAGAATAATGTCTTCCACTTCCATCCAGGTTAATACAAAGGATGTAAAGTCTCCATTTTTTTTTTAAAGCCATGTGCTTTTTAAATTTAACTCCTATTATAGGGACAATCTGATTTGAATGAAAATGTTTATTAAAGTATTTCACTTACGCTTTGGTCATGCTTTGCATTTCTGTTGTGCATTTTTTTAATGATTTTGACCCACTTCAGTTCATTCTCAGGACTAGACATACCATTATTTGAAGGGTACTAGAAATATCCATATCCCATACCCCAAAATAATTCCTTTTATACCTTGGGACAAAAACATATCAGAGCAACCCCTAGAGAGAACCTTAGAATTCCATCACTGTAAGTTTCCCAATCACCCGCCATGTGGACTGTGGCTTTTTCCTTTTATTCTCCTTGTTTTTCTCTAGTTTCTCCTGGTTTCTGGTTCTTGTTATCTTAGCCCAGTCAGTGAGTCATTTAGGTTTCAATATGACAGTTTCTGCAGTGAGAAAATTCCAGAATCTCCAAGGTGAGAGGAATACAGTCTGGCTACTGAAACCAGCTTGATACTTCTTAACTTACTAACCCCAATTTTAATAGATTTTCACTCAAAATTCACTGCCAGATCAGCTGATAATTCAGCTGAGCCCTCGCCACCAGCTACTGTCCTTGATCCCAACTGAAGACATATTTTTTCTGCAGCCTCCAGATACTGTTTGTGCTTGGGCAGTTATATTTGGATTCCATCCTAAATCTCTTTATCAAATGTCTCATCCCAAGTTCGCTTCAGTCTGTTTAAGATGAAATGATTTAAGCTGCTGCTTCTCTGTTTCAAGGAGTTTCTAAATGACTTATCTGTATAACGCTAATGCTCTTCTCTCACGGGACTCTCTGAGCACCCTTGCAACCTACTCTCCTTGTTTTCTAGTTTCTCGTGTATCCTGAACTTTCCTCATTTTTTTTCTCTAAGAAACATCTATACTTAATTTTATCTTTTTATCTCACAGTTGCACCTCTGGTCTTTTCCCTGCAGTATGTCCAAAACTTTCTCCCTATCCCTCTTGGTACAAAATAAAGGCCAATTATATTTCAATTATTCTTTTTTTTTTCTTTTTTGAGACAGAGTCTTAAGCTGTCATCCTGGGTAGAGTGCTGTGATGTCACAGCTCACAGCAACCTCAAACTCTTGGCCTTAAGCAATTCTCTTGCCTCAGCCTCTCAAGTAGCTGAGACTACAGGCCCCCACCACATTGCCTGGCTAAATATTTCAATTATTCTTGATCCGATATAGACAGGAGTACTGCGCCCTTTAAAATGCACACATTCGTTGTGGAGGACATTGTCTTTTTTTGTTTTTTTAATTAATTTATTTCTTAGAGCCAGGGTCTCACTCTGTTGTCCAGGCTGGAGTGCAGTAGAACTATAGGCATGAGCCACCATGCCCAGCTAATGCTTTTTTTCTTTCTAATTTTTGTAGAAACAAGGTCTCACTATATTCCCCAGGCTGGTCTTGAATTTCTAGACTCAAGCAAGCCTCCTGCCTCAACCTCTCAAAGTGCTGGGATTACAGAAGTGAGCAACTGCACCTGGCCCTGAGTTATCTTTTTTTAATCAACCAAAACTTGGTTGGCATCAACCAGCAACAACAATTGCCTTACAATTGGGCACCTGATTCAGGTAGAAAGGTCTTATTGTAGGACTCAGGGCCTGGAAACAGACATGCTGAGGAATTATGTGGAATAGTTCAGTCATTCTTTAAGACTCCAAAGAAGATACAGCTCCAAGATATGAGAATGAGATATAGGAAAAGTTAGCTTCTGATAATAAAACTAATAAAAATTAGGTAGGACTGCATCTGCAAAAATAATTCCCATTAACTAGTTATAAATAATTCCCATTATATAGTTATCAAGTAGTTATAAACCCAGTTATAAATGAGTTTAAGTGAAGCCACTATTTCTCAGCCCAATTAAGAAAGTTCTGGGTTTCTTTAAAAACTATAGCCTACTCCATGGTATCATCCAATGGCTCAGATTATTGTTTTGCTGTCACATAGGATTGGAAGTTGGCCTTGGTCCTAAGAACAGAAAAGCAAGAGAGCAAGCTGATGTGTTTTTATTCAGCCTCCCCAGATGAAAGGACACGTTCACTTTGGAAGACCACTGTCTATTATTTAGTTAGGATATATCTAGAATAGAGCATGGACAAGCTACACTTAATTTTATAAAAATAGCCAGCAATTACATCTGACTCTTTGTACTGTAATTATTTTCATTAAGTGTAGTAGTAGGCAGAAAGAACTAGAAAGAGGAGTGGATAGGGATGTCATGGATGAGGAAAATAATGTACATTTAATGCCAGATAGAAAAATAAATTACCAAATGGAAGTTTCAAAAGAGATGCAGCTCAGAAATGAGTGAATTGGGTGAATAGAAAGTCTAGGAGGCAGGAAGGCTGACGCTGCTGATAAGAGAAAGTTGGGACGAGGCATAATCACAAGTACATTTACAGATAAATGCTGAATCTGAATGCTTGAATAGAGAGGAAAATTGGAAGAAGGTGTCCCATGTGGAGGTGGCCATACTAAGCATTTTTCCAAGTGAAGCTGATACTTTGTAATGTCAAAGGATAGATGGGATGAGCATTGATAAGCAAATTAAGGGAAGATAGGGAATAGAATGTGATTAGTTGAATGTGTCAAATCAGGTATCAAGATGTATAAATTCTGCTAACATTTTGTTACTTTAGATGAGAAATTAATTAGTTCCCAAATTTTGGTCTTAGAGTACTAGTTTTGTCATCTTTTCCTTATCCTTATACCATCTATTCTTATCTGCTTACTATAATTCTTTACAACACTTTTTAAAAAACCTTTACACTTTAGCTTCATCTTGAGCAATAATATCTTATGACATCATGAGTTTGATAAGCTAGTTAGGTATTTTTCTAAAACACATGTACATGCATAAGCTTGAAAATAAAAGCTCTTCATATGTTAACAGCTAAAATCATTCTATGAACTATCAGTGATACATAGATCCCGTTGTGAGAAACCCTGAGATAGGTAACTGACTGCAGTGACGTTGTTTCAAGAGCACAAGGGAAATGCTAAATGCACTTAGGAACCACGTTTTCTTTAGACTGGTTTTTGAGAGAAAAAAAGCAGGAGAAAATAAAGTATCGTTAACTTCCTCCTACTTGGGTGGTTCAGGAGATTGTTGTTAATTGTTGAAATTTACTGGATTACTGGAAGTGTAAGCCAGAGGCGTAACCATTTAGTAAGAGGTCTTTACCAATTTTTTTTTTTTTGAGACAGTCTCACTCCCTCGCCCTGAATAAAGTGGCATCATCACTTACAGCAAACCTCAAATTCTTGGGCTCAAGTGATTCTCTTGCCTCAGCCTCCTAAGTAGCCAGGACCACAGGTGCCTGCTATGATGCCTGGCTAGATTTTCTATTTTTAGTAGAGAGGATGTCTCACTCTTGCTCAGGCAGGTCTTGAACTCTTGAGCTCAAGCAATCCACCCACCTCGGCCTCCTGGAGGGTAAGAGGACTTGAAAGGATATGAAGAGAAAAGCAAGAGCTTCTCTGGTATGGGTAGAACTGTAGGTCTCTTGACACCAGAGATTCTGGAGTATCTGAATATAATTTCACTCAAACTACAAAACAGAAAAGCTGTATATGGCAATAAACAGTGTACCTGTTGAAAGACAGAACCTCTTTGGGGAAAATCAACTAGTACTTATGCAACTCTGCTCATACTGTGCACGAAAAGGGGCAGATGAAGTTCCACGCTACTGGGACCCATCACACACACTTTTACTGAGTTTCTACCATATTGCAGCACCATTTGTTCTTCCAAGTGGATTTACCACAAAGACAGAGAAGTTGAAGCTTATTTCCCAATATTGGCAGATTTGGGCAGACATAAGTTCTGCCCACTATAAATTCTGAAATTCGCCTCCTAACTTAGAAAGCAGCCTCTTGTGAGTTAAGTTGGAATAAATGAGTTCCCTCACACTTGAATACTTTGTAAGAAGTAAAAAAAAAAAGTTTTTCAACCTGAAAAGCTAAAAATCAATGATTATTTCAGCAAGAAAACTACGTACATTTGGGGCCCAGCTTAGTCAGAGGGCTATCCTTTTTTTGAAACCTTTGTAGGTACAACTGGTACTGAAAATAAACTTAGTGTCCAGTTCTCCAGAGGCTGGCCTCGTTTGTTAGAAAGCATTATAAAAGTGTCCTGCTACTATTTTCAAAGTGTGTCTAATATCTTACTGGTGGAGGCTCTGCCTTGGTATTCAGTGACAAATATTCACTAATGGAGCTATTTAAAAATTAAAATGAGTTTATGTCATAGGTAGAGTAGCAAAGATACTATTTGTGCTGTAAGTCTTTGTTCAGTAAAAGTCTTGGCATCTTATCTCTGAACCATCTGCCTGTCTTCTAAGGGTCATGCTGACCTTGTTAAATTGTCTTTTTCTCACTTAGCTCATTAGTTAACAATCTCTGTTAATTAGATGCTAAGAGGACAATGTGACGTCTAGGTAGCAGAATCCAGGACCAACATCTAATTATACAGTACTAAAAACAAAAAGCACTAAGTGAGCTCTCTCTGGAGCAGGTTAGTGCATGAGCTATATTCCTTCTTAACTTTTTAGTCAGTTGTGTTGTGCTAACTTCACAAAAGTATTGATGCCATAAAACTCTCAGAAGAAAACATAGTGGTGAGTCTTTGTGACCTTGGATTTGGCAATAGATTCTTAGATATTACATCAAAATCACAAGCAACAAAAAGAAAAAAATTAATTGGACTTCATCAAAATCTAAAATTTTTGTGCCTCAAGAGATATTATCAAAAAATTGAAAAGAGGGGCAGTGCCTGTGGTTCAGTGAGTAGGGCACCTGCCCCATATACTGAGGGTAGCATGTTTGAACCCAGCCCCAGCCAACAAAAAAATATATAACTGGGCGTTGTGGCGGGCACCTGTAGTCCCAACTACTCAGGAGGCTGAGGTAAGGGAATTGGCTAAGCCCAAGAGCTGGAGGTTGCTGTGAGCTGTGACGCCACATCTCTCTACCGAGGGCGATGAAGTAAGACTCTGTCTCTAAAAAAAAAAAAAAAAGAAAAGAAATTGAAAAGAAAGCCCACATAATATATCTGATGAAAGACTTAAGTGTAGAATATATGAGGAACTCAACAACAGAAAGACAAACAACTCAATTAAAAGTGGACAAGGAACTTGTATAGACATTTTTGTAAAGAAAATAGAAAAATGGCCAATAGTTTTTGACAAGATGCTCCACCTCATTAGTCATTAGGGAAATGCAAGTCAAAACCACTATAAGATGCAGTTTTATACTAACTAGGATGACTATACTTTTTCTAAAAATGAAAAAAAGTGTTGGTAAGGATGTGAAAAAAATTGGAATCTTTATACATCACTATACCGCATGTAAAATGGTGCAGCTACCGTGTAAAACAGTGTAGTGGTTTCTCAAAAGACTACACATAAAATTACCATATGACCCAGCAATTCTATTCCTGGATAGATGGCCCAAAGAATTTAAAACAAATAAGTACTCAAATAAATACATGCACATACTATGTAAATGTCTATAACAATACTATTCACAGTAGCCCAAAGTGAAAACCACCCAAGTGTCCTTGAATGAATAGATGGATAAACAAATTCTAGGGTATGAATGCAATGGAATATTATTCCATCATAAAAAGAAATATGTAAAAAAAATGGAGACTTTACCTCCTTTATGTTTACATGGATGGAGCTGGAAAATATTCTTCTTAGTAAAGTATCTCAGGAATGGAAAAAAAAGTATCCAATGTACTCAGTACAACTGTGAAACCAATTTATAATAACTCATACTTGCATATGAAAAATGAAACACAACTTTAGGCTATGATGAAGGAGGGAGGAGGAGGAGAGAGGGGGGAGGGGGTGGGAGGGATTGTAGGGGATAGTAGGGGGACCACAACTATGGAGCACATTGCAAGTACAAGTTGGTTCTATCATGTGTAGAACACAAATGTCCTAATGCTATAATTGGGTAAATGAGATGAAAGCTATGCTGATTTGTATGATGTAAGCACTCCAATTTGTGCAAATAATCAACACACTGAAATGGGCATAAATGTATTTATGATCTATGTACAAAAAATGTTGTAAACCTCAAATATAAACAATAAAATTTATTTTAAAAAGAAAAGAAAAGGAAATGATGTATTGATACATGCTATGACATAGATGAACCTTGAAAACGTCATGCTAAGTGAAAGAAGCCAAAACAAAGGGTCGCCTATTGTATGAGATAGCTAGAATAGGGAAATTCATGGAGGCAGAAAGCAGATTAGAGGCAGCTCTAGCTGGAGGAAGAGAATGATGAGTAGCTGCTTAATAGGTACGGGGTCTTCTTTTGGAACTTGGCAAGGTGGCGGTGGAGCAGTGTGAACGTAGAAAATGTCATTGAATTGTACACTTTAAACTGGATAACTTATGTCAATTTAACCTCAATTTAAGACAAAAAGCAGTTGACGATTATTATTGAATGATCTGATATACAAATTTGAAGCCGGAATCAGTGGAGCATCTGATGGAGAATTGGTTCAGAACAGGCAACATTAACTTGAACATGACTGGCTATCTAAAGTGACTGGGAGATCACGGGGAACTTGATAGTGCTGGATGATGAAGCAGACAGATATATGGCCTGCAGCTGACAGTTTAGAAACTATAGAAGTACGTCTACTGTTCTGTGGAGTGTTAATTAGGAGCAGGTGGAGCCACAGGAGAAGCGCTTTGAGTTGTCTGTTGTTCTACTAAAAACAAATGAGTCTGTTAAGAGAGCAAGTTCTATTCCTGGAGATACAAAATGTACATAGAAGAACTAAGAATCTTTACAGGGAGGATAAGCTTTCTACTTTATGGAAGTTAATAAAACTTCCATAGAAAATGCTTTGGTGTGATAAGCCACTGAACCCTGATTAAAAAGGTATTAAACTAAATTTCCCCCCTTCTCTAAGTCTGTAATTGGCCTCATTTCCAAACTGGTACAAAGTTATTATCACCCTAACATTATCCTTGAACTCTGTTATGTGCACATCTTTGATGATGAGCTAATGTTTCCATAACACCAAGCTCATTTCTCTTCCACCCTTTAGAAAGGTCCAGATTACTTACTGAATAATAAAAAAAAGAGGAGGAGTAGGGCACCAGCCCCATATGCTGGAGGTGGTGGGTTCAAACCCAGGCCTGGCCAAAAACTGCAAAAAAAAAAAAGGTTATAATGATTACTACAGATGAAACAATCTTACCTAAAATAGACAAGAAATAAAATAGAAAATATTCACTTATCCTTTGGAGTGGGGAGTGAAAATTAAACCAAGTCGTGTGTCTATTAGGATGTTTTCTTAGCTGTACATATTCAGAAAATAAAATTAACAGTGGCTTAAACCAAAAAGAACTTATTTTTCTCAGTCTGAAAGATAGGAGACAGGAGGTTTGATCTCTTGTGATGATGCTATCAAAGACCTTGGCATTTTCTATCTTTTTTTCCACCATCCTTAGGCTGATATGTTTGGACACATGGTCACAATATGGCCACCACAGTACCAGATATTACGTTCACATTTAAAGCATAAAGAAGGAATGGGAGGGGCAGCGCCTGTGACTCAAAGGAGTAGGGTGCCAGCCAGCCCCATATATCCAGGGTGGCGGGTTCAAACACAGCCCTTGCCAAAAACTGCAAGAACTGCAAAAACTGCAAAAAAAAAAAAAAGAAGGAATGGGAGAAGAGGAAGAGGTGGCACCATGAACATCTGTCCTTTTTTTAGGAAAGAAAAGCTTTCCGAGAACCTCACAGTAGACTTTTGCTTATGTCACATTGGCCAGGACAGGTTCACATGGCCACCCTGGCTACAAGAGAGGTAGAAAGAAAATACTCAGCCTTTCTAGCCTCTCTAGTGAAAGGCTGGGAATGGAGAAAAGGGTTGGGAAGGGATTTCAGGCAAGCCAGCTTTCACTGTTTTTCACGCTTTTTGTTGCATAAACCTAAAAGAGAGTCTTAGATGAAGAAATAAAATAATTGATTTTATGCCTAATAAGCAAGAGCATGAAAAAATGTAAGAATTTTCTTTCAGTTCTCCTACCTAGGAAGTGTATAGTGGCTTAAGTTTCACTACGTTGCAGGAAAAAGAAAACTGACATTCTATCCTTAATGATTTGTGGCCTTTCTTTTCAGGTCCTAAAAATCCTGATACCTAGTGACTTATTCTGTTTTACTACATTAAGAGAAAGATATTTGGAAGTTAAGAATATGAGGAAGATGGGAAACAAGCTACATAATCATTTACTCACCCAAATTTAAAACTTTTTTTTTTTTTTTTAGAGACAGAGTCTCATTATGTGGCCCTCAGTAGGGTGCTGTGGTGTCACAGCTCACAGCTACCTCCAGCTCTTGGGCTTAGGCAATTCTCTTGCCTCAGCCTCTGGAGTATCTGGGAATACAGGCGCTCACCACATGCCTGGCTATTTTTTTGTTGCAGTTTGGCTGGGGCCGGGTTTGAACCCGCCACCCTCGGTATATGGGGCCAGCGCCCTACTCACTGAGCCAAGGCACCACCCCCAAATTTAAAACTTTAAGGCAGCGGTTCTCAACCCGTGGGTCGCAACCCCTTTTTTCCATTTGTAACAAAGCAGCAATTAGGAAGGTTAAGACCCCACTGCTTTTAGGGGTCATGGTTTAGAGTTTAGGACACCTGGCAAAGTACTTTTTAATCTACTGTTCTCATTCTCTTTAAATGCCCAATTAAACACACACGCTCACACATACACATATATACTCTTCCAAGCATGCACAAATGATACAAATATAATTGCCATCACCAGTATAGGAGAAGGAAGCAATTATCTAAACCTTGGCCTGGGCAAAGGAAAGTCATGACTGAATCCCCAATGCCAGGAAAAAAGGGAATTATTATTTCCCTGGGGAATACAAATCTCTTTTAAGTTATCACACCTAAAAAATGGATTAATGCAGCAATATTTCAGGGAACAGCGGTCAGATTTACGATGACATAAAATTCATTCAATTTACAAAAAACCCCAGCTTCCTCTTTGTTATCCACCGAACCTATCTTACCTAACCAGACAAAATAAGCTTAACCTTGACAAATTTTCTCCCTGCAGCAAATGCTTGCAGCAACTGGCAGATTTTCCCAACTGTGTATTTGTAATTACTTTCTGAATTTTGAAGAACAGATTAAATGACTACATAAGAATCTGAATATTACCATCCACAAATCTTTCTGCTAACAGATTACTATGAATTTTTATTAAATGAGTTTTCCACGTTTCATAAGCATTTCCTGTGCTGGTGGATCTTTTGAGATACTACATATTGCCTCTGACAAATGATTCAAAAAAATAAAACATGAGCTTTAAAGAAAATGAAGCTAACTACAAGGAGAATAGATTTCAAG
The DNA here is from genome assembly GCF_027406575.1 of Nycticebus coucang. Lineage (NCBI taxonomy): Eukaryota > Metazoa > Chordata > Mammalia > Primates > Lorisidae > Nycticebus > Nycticebus coucang. Next base: position 66,208,669 of record NC_069792.1, on the reverse strand, counting down.
GAAGATTTTTGTAATATCCTAGGGGTAAGAACTTTAAAAACACATTTTCCAAAGCAAAAAGATAGCTCATAAATGTTAAAGCAAGTTTTACCAAAGGAGCAAAAGTTTTCATAAAGTTCAATGTTTATAGGTTTAACATTTGAGCTTTAATAACTTGGGTTTAAATTGTGGTGGAAATAATCTGTAAATATCACTTGTGGGCAAAATAACATTCTCTTATAATAAGTTGAAATGGACTTCTAATCTGCTAGCCAAAGGGCATAGTTTAACTATCTCTATGGCAACCATCTTTTTCATTTATTACAGCGTCTGAAAAGAACATACTGTGTACAGCAGGGTGAAGTCCTAGAATTTAATAAATTTGCTTTTACATGATATTTACAGATTTCTATCACATCTATAGTCTTAGTCATTAAGGTTGAAATATACACGGGGCTTCATAAAATTCTTCTACAGATAATGTGGCAATATTAATCCTCTTTGGCAAACTCCTATAGTACAATGCTTTATGTTTGGAAAGTACATTCTAATCATTTTCCATTTATTTTCTCAATATCCGTAAGGATGGAATAACCTCTGGACAGGAAAAGTGTTGATTAATAAGGAAGGCAGAGGGCCTGCTGGCCTTTCATAGAGATCAGAGATTAAGAAGACGAATCATCTTGTTGCAAATGCCATAAGAAAGGGGCAGCTGAGGATGCTGAACTGAGGCCCTAATATTGAAACCCAAGGAAAGAGTTAAACCTGGTTTCCAAATTCAGAGACTAGTAATAGTCTACAATGGATGAGGTTAATGTGCTGGCACTGGCATAAGTAGTTTACATACTTTATTGTCACTGAAATCTCATAATAGTCCTATGAAGAAAATATTTCCCTCATATTTTCAGGATGGGAGATTTACAGACATTCTTTAATAAGGGCTAGGTACTTTTTCTGCTGTCCTCTTGCTATGATATGATGTTTAATGAACAATGACCATTCAGTCATCCTTGTATTCATGCTATAAATACTTAATGTACAACTACTTAGTGTTAGGTACCGTGCTAATCACTGGGCAAACCAAAATAAACAAGACCAACACCAGCCCCATCCTCACAGAATTAACTTCGCTAGTCTATGGCATAGAGTATGTGTTTAAGAATAACAGCAAATAATTGCATAGCGTGTATTATATGCAGGCACTGTTCTGTTTGACAATATTAATATATGTAGTTCTCCCAACAACCTCATAAGGCAAGTATTACTATTACTTTGCAGATGAAGAAATTCTGCCCTGGCTAGAGGTTGAACAGTTTAACCAAGATTATACCCCTGGTCTTTGACAAAGTCAGGACTTTAACCCAAGGTTTAACTTGAGAGACAATATTCTTAACCACCATAGCCTTCTACCTCTTGGAAATGGTTTGTTGAAATTGGTGAATTAGAGACGTCTCTCATTGCCTCCTAGGTGTGTAGGACTTTAAATGGGATACATTTCTCTAAGAGAGAATTTGAAATGAGAAAAGAATAACATGATAACATCTCCTCGGGGAAGAGAAAGTGAGAGTTTGGGCGAATGTGACAAAGCAGAGAGGTCAGGGATGGAGAGGGTACAAGTGAGGGTGTGCCAGGCACGGTTGGTGTCCTCTGGAGCTTGCAGTTATCAGAGAAGAGCTGTGGGATTAAGGACCAAGGGACTTACCTGCCCTGTGGGGTCAGGAGAGTTTTCTCTGAGGAAATGATGTTTAAGCAGACCTGAAGAATGTGAGACAATCCCTGAGAGCAGAAAAGACAATTAAATGGAAGATCTCTGGGTGAGAGAAAGTAGGATGTGGTCAGAGAACTGCAAGAAGCCCCCCATGGGTGGGGCCTGGAGACAGAGGAGGAGCATGGCCGGAGATGGAGCAGCATAACGGTGATGTCTGGAAAGGAGCAGGCAGAGCCCTGTAAGGGGGTTAGGAACTTCAGATTTTATTCTAATAATAGCAAACCATTGAAAGGATGTTTTGGCAAAGGAAAACTGTGAAATTTTCTTTTTTAAAAAGATCACTTTGGGCGGGGTGTAGTGGTTCACACCTGTAAATCCTAGTGCTCTGGGAGGGCAAGGAGGGAGGATCCCTTGAGCTCAGGAGTTCAAGACCAGCTGGAACAGAGGGAGACCCCCCCACCTCTCTAAAAAGAAAAAATTAGCTGGTGTGGCGGCAGGCACCAACAAGGCTACTTGGGCAGCTGAGGCAGGAGGATCACCTAACCCAGGAGTCTGAGGTTGCTGTGAGCTAGGCTGAGATCATGGCACTCTACCCCAGGTGACAGAAAAGAAAACTAAGGTTTTTTTTTTTTGCGACAGAGCCTCGAGCTATCACCCTAGGTAGAGTGTCATGGCGTCACAGTTCACAGCAACTTCCAACTCCTGAGCTTACGCGATTCTCTTGCTTCAGCCTCCTAAGTAGCTGGGACTACAGGCGCCCATCACAATGCCTGGCTATTTTTTCGTTGTATTTGTTGTTGTTTGGCAGGCCCAGGCTGGATTCGAACCCTCCAGCTCTGGTGTATGTGGCTGGTGCCTTAACTGCTTGAGCTACAGGCGCTGAGCTGAAAGCTAAGTTATTAAATAATATTTTCTTTATCAACTCAATCAGCTTTGAGCTGAAGTCTCCTTTATTTATTAAGTCATCACTGCCGATATAAGCACTATCAGCTCAACTTCCTCTGAAAAGGCAGGCCCCTGCCTACCTAAAACTGCCTTAAACCAGTTTATTTGTAAGACCACTATTTGACTCCTATAATAGATTTTCTAGTAGACAAGTTATAAATTGTGGATAAATTCCCAAACTAGTTCATAAGAACTTATTTTAAGCCATAATGTAGCTAGAATAGTAGTTAATATAAATCATGTTGGAGGCTCAGGAAATACGGGGCTGAGGGCAGGATGTTGTGGCAGGGTGGGTTTCTTTCCTCTTCTACTTTTCCTCCATTTCTTCTTTCTCTGTCCCAAGAGTGGAAAGCAGAAACAGGGCAGGGAATGAAATTGTAATAGGCTTTCCTTCCCGCCCCTTCTCCCCTTCCCAGGTGCCGACTGAAGTTCTCCCTTCCTTTGCCATCCTTCTCCCTGTAGAATCCTCTTTTCTTGACCAACTGGGGCCAATCAGTGCCTCAGCAGAAGGAATGTGTGGAGGTAGAGGGGTTGGGAGATGAGGCAAAATGATCTTGAGGAGAGCAAGAAAGGGTTCTATAAGAAAAGAGAGTAGGAAATGTCCAGCGCCAAGAAGAGGAAACAATTCCCATCCAAACTAGAAGAGGAGGCAGATCATGTGCATGATGCCCAGATAGATAACAGATTATGTGGGGCTTACCGGGCTTTGCGGGGATCCTCACCAATTATTTTTTTAAAGGAAGATAATTCTCAAGAAGGCAAGATTTACTTAAGGAAAGCTAATAAATTACAGTCCTGTCTAATGTAACCGCTAAAGGTAAGTTTCTAATTAATTAATTGGCCAAGAGATATATGCCTGTTTTTGGTTACAGCAACAGAAACTGATTTTTGTTAACTTCAGCAGAAACGAATTTGTTGGAATGGTATAGGATGGCTCACAGATTGTACAGGAAGGCTGGATTCCAAGGCTGGAAATTTCACAGGTGCCAAGGAGGGTGAGGGAGCAGGAACCAGGCCAAGCCCCACTGCAGAAATGGTCTGTTTGGGATGTCTTGGTGGACATGATTGCCACTGCTGTCCTCGGCTGCTGCTAGATGCGCCTCCATATGTCACTTCAAAACTGTCCTTGCACAATACCTGCACTAACTCAGCTTTAAAGTTTTGGGCAGGAACATCTAAATGGCTTTGCCCATAAAGGAGTGGGGAGAGGGAGTATCTGACACCATCACTTAATAAAATCAGACAGTGTGGATTCCATCAAAATAGATCCTGGGCAGCCATGAAAAGGACAAGTGTCCACTGCACACTGCTTAGGATAATTTATTAAAGTGTTATTGTAATAAAGGGCTAGAATTTCAGCCAAGGATTTCAGAAATGTATGAAAGGGCAGAGAAGGAACTCGTCCAAGACTTATCTCCACAGAACACTCAAATAACGAACACTGCTCAGGCCTAACTTTGAGTTTGATTCTTAAAATGTAAAGCAGACATATTTGTCAAGATTGATACTAGGGTATGGCATTGTCTCATTAAAAATCCTCAGTTCTTGGGCGGTGCCTATGGCTCAAAGGAATGGGGCGCCGGCTCCATATGCCGGAGGTGGCAGTTTCAAACTCAGCCCTGGCCAAAAAAATCTGTAAAAAAAAAAAATCCTCAGTTCTCTAAAGGTGTAGGTATACCCACCTCCACATACTCATTTCACATATGACAAGACAATCTCAGAGGAGGTAAGTATTTTGGCCTACAATCACATACTATAGGCATAATAGTTATTATGGAGTACAAACAGATTCAGAGCAATTAATTTCTTCTCCCTTATTTATTCTAACTTAAGCAAACCATGATTAGTCAAATTATTTTAAAATATATATTTCTTCCAGGAAATATTTCAGACTTTTTCCTCAGAAAATAAATGATAGTGATTTAAAAGTCACAAATGAATGAATAGAAAATTTCTTTTTTCACAGTTGAAGTTGAATTCATTTATTATAAATCAGATTGGCTAATACTATTCAAAGCTTCACATTTCTCTGGGAAGAGATATAATTAATAAGATCTCATTTACAAATTAATTTCCTGACCTATTTCCTCATAGAATTGAAACTAGACTCAAATACATTTGTTCCAGTTATTAGTAGTTACATTTGAGCTTGAAACTTTTATATTTTGAATTCTATATACTCTGATAGCACATATAAATCCTAATAACTTTTTAAATTAAAATTAGAAATATTGAGAATAGCTTTGAGGAGCTTGTGTTATCATCATACCAAACTCAATATTTGGGCTTATATTCCTTCCCAATTCAAATTATTTAAGGGAACTTTTTTTAAATGTATCTAATGTAATATTTTGATTAAGAAACCCTTGCAGGAAATTAAGTTCCTTCATGAGAAAGTTCAAGGTGTTAAAAGCCAACAAAAACCTTCATAAGTGATGCAAAGCAAGGCTTCCTGAATGTGTTAGCTGGACAACAACACTTCTATTATAGAATTTCTATTTTATCCCTAAGGTGAAGATAAAATTCCCTTTGAGATAATTATGAAGTCTGAAAAGTTTGTGTTCTTTTTGGGTGCAAAGTACGCTGGGACTTCAGCTCTTGCCTGTTCAAATAAAGGCTGCAGTCACTGGGAATGGCTGCAGTGTTCCTTGCAGGGTTCTGGTTTAGCAAGCTAGGAAAGAATTCAGAGGTGCATCAGTGGCTGGCCAGAGCACAGAGGGAGGGTTTCTGTGTGGTGGTTCAGTTCAGGAGCCAGTCAAGGCATGTACCGAAGTGTCCATTATGCTACTAACAATGGCTAGCAGCTGTGAGGAAGCAGATGTGGTCAGAGCTAGTTAGGATTCTACTATTCACTACAGGGAGCCAAGGGGGAGCCACATGCAGAAAAGAAGGCAAAGGTGTCTGTACCCACACTTAAAGTCTAGGGAGCTTAACTGAAGCCCAGACCCCATTTCTTCCTACTTCAGTCAGGAGCAACAGAGGCAAGACTGAGTCTAGGAGGATTTGGGGGAGACCTCAGGATTGTGGAGCTAGGAAGACAGGCAGTCAGAATGAGTTAAGGTTGACATTTTACCTCCTCTTCCCAAGCCCTGTTACTACCCTGTTTCCCCGAAAATAAGACATCCTCCAAAAGTAAGACCTACTTACAGGAAAGATAAGACGTCCCCTGAAAATAAGACCTAGCGCATCTTTGGGAGCACACCTTAAAACAGGGTAACTCATTAGCAACATGTCCCAAGTCCTTCCTCCTTTCTTCACCTCCTTCCCCATATCAAAATATGGATATGATATTGCTAGTTATTTTGATGATTTATAGAAATGAACTCAGCATTTTAGGGGCTTGCCTCAATATGAAGACACTGCAACTCCAGCCCATGCCAAGACAGAGGTCAAGGGCAGACATCCAAAAGCAGCTAACCAGTGCCTCTAAAGGGACTCTGCTATAAAAGGCCCCACACCTAAACAGATGGTTCCAGCCGAGGAGTTTTTTTTCCTTTCTTAGGAACCAAAATTCAAAGACAGAGAGGTAAGTGGCCTGTTGATGGAGCACTGGAACTGCAAAGTCATGTCAATCCAGAAGGCGCAGTTATTTTAGGACATGAAGTACTGAATTTATGGAAGAAACGAAATTATTAGCAAGAAGCCAGTTGAGAGATAATGGAGACAGCTGAGGCACAAGAAGTCTCATTTTTTGGTGGCTATCTAGAGTGCCCAGCTCCAGAACCCTGGATATCTGGCTCGGCTGTGCTAGGGTTTCTGCATTTGGATTTTTGTGACTCTTTCCACAAATTCTTGACCTGCCTCCTGCAACAAAATGGTCATCAGTCCATAACAAAATTATAATGTGGGCTGGGTGCAGTGGCTCAATACCTGTAATCCTAGCACTCTGGGGACTAAGGCAGGAGGATCACTTGAGCTCAAGAGTTCAAGACCAGCCTGAGCAAGAGCAAGCCCTCATCTCTACTACAAATAGAAAAATTAGCTAGGTGTTGTGGTGGGTGCTTGTAGTCTGGCTATGGGAGGCTGAGGCGGGAGGATCGCTTAAGCCCAAGAGTCTGAAGTTGCTGTGAGCTAGGCTGACACTATAGCACTCTAGCCTGGGCAACAAAGTTAAGACTCCACATCAAAAACAAAAACACAGTACCCTGAACCCCATTAATGCATCAATGTACAAATTTATGATTTAATAAAAAAGAAAATAGTTATTAAAAAAACCCAAAACAAAAACAAACAAAAAAACATATAATGTGTTTAAATCAATGTATTATCTCAATCAACAATTGTATTTTTAATCTTTATGTTTAGTTGGAGTAAAAATGTTTTATTTAGTGGGGGCAGAAGAGAGAATCATATCATTCAGGCTTATTTTTAAAGCTGGCCCTCAAGTAAAACTGATTTTCTCCTTTGCTTGGGTAAATTACAGGGTACAAGATCAGAAGGGATGTTGTCTCTCTCTCTCTCTTTTTTTTGCTGTTAGTTTTCTCTCTGCTCCTTTGTGTAAGCACGAGCATGGTGCACCTGCTGGAAGCCTGGTTCCTGCTGCTGCTGCTGCGGCTGCTGGCTGACCTTGTGGGTCCATCCATCCCCTGGGATTTGCAGCACACTCAGTCCTGGGTTAGTGACTCCACTTCTCACACCCACCTTCATTTCTGCCTAACACTTTCAGCCCTTTCTGCTTTCGGCCCTAAGACCCCTAGAGATATATTTGGTGCTTTCTTATCAATTAGTCTTTAGTGCCCTAATGAAACCTACATCCTATAACTCTCTTATCACTCTAGTGAGTATTAGCCCAAGCCTAAATAGTTGACCCTTGAACAATACAGGTCCACTTATACGCAGATCAAAAATATGGTATATGCAGAATGCAAAACCCCAGTAACTGAGGGCTGAACTTCCTCCTTTCCTTTTTCTCTTTCCTTCCTTTTCTCTTTTTCTTCCTTTCTCTCCTTCCCTCCCTCCCTTCCTTCCTTCCCTGTCTTTCCTTTCTCTCTTTCTTCTATTATTAATAAAATTCGTATTAATATAAAGAAGGGTACATACAATTAGGTTACATTATTTGCATTTGTAAGGTAAAGTCCAAGTTGTAGTTGAGTCCTTCACCAAGGAGGTACGCCACATACTCCTACATTGTACCTGTTAGATGAGAACTTACTGAACCCCTTCCCCCCGTTCTTGAATTGTTTTTCTGTCATGTGGGCCGGTAGTTGTCAATCTACTTGTTTCAACAAGCACCCAACTTTTTTTATACATGGGTTTTGTAGGGGTGGCTGTGGGAACTTGAGTATATGAAGATTTTGGTGTGTGTACGGGGGTCCTGGAACTAATCCCCCATGTACACTGAGGAAAGACTGTATACTATTTGTCCTAGATTAATATGTTTGTGATAATACAGCATTGCTGAAATGGTTTATTAAAAATGCCATACCTAAATGAGGGATCAAACATTTGTTTTGCAAACAGCCCCACTGAATTTCTACTCACTCATGTAATATTCTAGAATCAAATGGTGTTTGATAAATGCTGTTCACTTCCAAAGGGCTGCTTCATTCCCTAGCAGGAAGTCAGGCTTTTCCTCTTGGGTGCTACTGTAGTATCCCGCTAAGACATCATAATATACTTTAATTACTTGTTTCATGTTTATTTCCTTTGAGGCTGAACTCTTTTAGAATCTTTTATAGATTGCAGAGTACAGAGACTAAATATGGATTATAATAGGGCCTGCCTTTGAGGGTTCTTATGAGAATTAACATAAGTGTGCAAAGCATTTGCATGCAGTGAGTATTCAATAAACACCAGTTATTATTACTAGTATTATTGATTTAATAAAACTTATACCTCTACACCCAGGTTTCTATCTTGTGTATCTCTGTAGGTGGTGTAACATTCAGAGATCGGAAATAAAGGAGCTAAAATTTGGGTGTTGGAGCAAAATAATTTCATTTCCAGACATTGGCTTCAGTGCTTGTGAAAGACCCATGCATGATGCTGGTACTGCCTTTGACTTAATATATACACATAGCTAGGACTCAATACAAGTTAACTAAATGAAAAAATGCGCATTCAATAAATCACTCATTTATTCACAGGTTCAGTGAAAGAGTTCTTGGCCTTGACTCAACCCTAGCTAATTAATAACTTTAAAGGAAGGGATCAGAACCAACTTACGTGTTTATTTTAAAATGTAAAAAGAATAAAGTGTATGTACCATTAACACTATGAGGAGTACAATGATACTAAAAAACGGAAAATCACCAACCCATTATATTGCAGAATCCCTGTCATCCTACTTTCTAATACAGGACTTTAAGGCTCTGTATGAATCACCAATGTTTGCTGGGTTGCAACCAGTTTTGAATTAATTGCTCAAACATCCAAGCAGACTGTGGAAGTTCTCAAAAGTTAAGATGTCTTGGTTTCCTGATTATTCCATCTTACCCACGATAGTCCTTAAATCTTTTCCTTTCCCTTTTTTCTGAAAATAAGATGATGAATGGGGATTATAAAAGAATAGATTGAATAGCAGTCTGCTTTCTCTGGTTCCATCAAAGGGTCAAAACAGGGACCAAGTGGCAAGACAGAAAAGCAAGGTGTTTGATACAACTTTTCTTCCGAGGGGCTATGATAAATCCTTCATATCTACTTACGTTTATTTCCTTAAATAACCTTTTCACATTGCCACCATCCTTATATCCTTCTTTAGGTTCTGCCCTAACAACCTCAGTACTTAAAACACATCTGTGCATTTTATTGTGAGATTTTGACTGGCAAAGTTACATTTGAAAATGGTCAAAATCATGCTTCCATTTCTAGATGAGTAAAAGGCCTGAATTATAGAAAATTGCTCATGTCTTAAACCAGTCAGGTTCTATTGTGTCACTGAAATGTCACTATGGCAACCACAGGTTGTAGCAGGAGGTAGTGCCAGTGACTCAGCAGGTAGTACTGCTTTTCAAGGCAGTGCAACCAAATGCCCTGATAAGATGTCAGGTAAATAACCATCCTATGATTGTTTTATTTTGGGGGTGCTGTATACATTGAGAATTCACTGGGTTAAGGTACAAACAGATTTTAGACCAAGCAAAATGAGCAGAAAATATAGAAAGAGAGGAAGATTAGAGTCAAGTGGTGAAAGAGGAAGGAAAAAAAAAAGTAAATTTCTTCTCCACTTTGTAAATCACTAAAAATTGGCCGTAGTAACTACAATTGACTATGCAGGGAAAGGCTGTAAGCTTTTTTGTTAGGCTCACTCTCAGTGCCTGTAAAGGTCACATTGCTAGCTAATGAAACAGCTTTCCTACAGGGTATCTCTCCACCTAATCATAAACTGCTCAAAATCTGCAGTGGAAGACAAAGAAGATGATGAGTATCTCTTGTGGCCCTTCAAAGGGCTATTGATCAGATGACTAACTGGTACCTTCTAAAAGGCCTACATGGATATCATGAATAGGTGCTCCCCAAACGTGCAAGGTGAACTTGTGTGGTGCAAAGAGCGCCCTGCTCAGGGTGCTGTCAAGAGAATGACTGCTACCCCTCCAGATTCACCACTGCTTTCACTACAAGGGCCCACGGCTGCTCATTGTCACTGAGCACATTACTGCTGGTCCATCCTTGTACAATGGCTTCAGGACTCCCTATCAGCCTGGACCAAACTTTTCTAGAATTGCATTGAAGTCAGATTCTTCCTGCCCAACTCTCCTTCCTTGGCTCTCTTATCACAGGTGTTAGCCCTACAGTACAGTCTGAAGGCTCTCCCTACCTACTCCCCCTCCCCTTTTCTCCTTCCTAAGTGATTCTCTCCAATAAGTCTCTCACATCCAATGCCACCTAGGCCTCTGCTTCTTGAAGGACTCAAACTGATGTAGATGCTCATGTTATGGATCAGTATTTGCATATTTTCTTTGAAACTATACCCAAACTAGCAGCAATGCAGGGGCAAAGGAGAACTGGTTCACCTTAAAAATCAAGTAATTTGATCATTAGAATTAAAAGACGGACAGTTGATCACCTAACAGTCTTAAGAAAAATATGATGTATAAATATGATGTATCATCATATTTTTGATGTATCATCTCACATTAGACTCCAGGAATTTACTTCCAATTCAAATTATGCTACCCCCAAATCCATTTTATTTTTCACTGAAAACATTTTTATTGGTCTTTTGGATAAACATGGGAATTTATTTGCCAGGAAGTATGATCTCATCAACTTCAGCTGGAACCAGTGCATGGGCCTCCTCTTTGCTGATTCTGTGTTTGACCCCAATGCAGCCTGTCCTGTGCTTCTTATCTGTAATTCTGAAACCTGGCCTACTGAGCACCACATGGAAGTCCAGGCTGTAGGTACCAATGTTTGGATCATATTTGATACCCAGATCCATGTGCTCCTGGATCCCAAAGCCAAAGTTTCCAGTATCTGAGAAGTTATCTTCTTAATTGATACTCTCATACCTTCAGACCTTTCTCCAGGATTTCTTCTGCCTTGGCCCCTCTGACTGTGCTGTGGACCACAATATTCTCATTTCTCCTGATATCAAAGGATCTGACAGTATATCTAGCTTTGGAAAATACAGGGGTCTGGCCTGGGAGCTGCTCCAACACTGTGGCTGCCAGCGTCAGTCTGTCTCTACTCTCCCCTACACAGATGTTGGGGCAGAGCTTGTGGATACAAAGTTCCTGCATGGGGGTGTCCTTTTCACCTTGATCCTATGCCATGATGGGAGACAGGAAGTGAGCCCCAAATCCATTTTTTAAAAAAATCCACCCAAGGCTGGGCACGGTGTTTCACGCCTTCACGCCTGTAATCCTAGCGCTCTGGGAGGTAGAGGTGGGTGGAGTGCCTGAGCTCAAGAGTTGACAGACCAGCCTGATCCAGAGCAAGACTTTGTCTCTAAAAATAACTGAGTGTTGTGGTGGGCACCTATAGTCCCAGCTACTTGGAAGGCTGAGGCAAGAGAATCACTGGAGGCCAAGAGCTATGACACCACAGCATTCTACTGAGGGTGACAAAGTGAGACTCTGTCTTAAAAAAAAAAGAGGAAATAAAATGTTACCAAAGTAGTTGAAATCTCCTGTGTACTCTATCTTGACTCCATCCTCCTCCCACTCTCCAGATTTTAATCTTTATTGTTTCTAAGAACACTTTACATTTTTACTACAAATATTATGTACAGTCAGCCCTCTGTACCTGTACCTCTGGGTTCCTCATTCATGGATTTAACCAAAGGTGGACCAAAAACATTTGGAAAAAAGAAATTGTATCTATACTGAATACACACAGACTCTTTTGGTCATTATTCCCTAAACAATACAACTATTTCAGTACTTTCAACATGATTTAAAGTATATGGAAGTATGTGAATAGTTTTGGCATTTATATCAAGAACTTAAGCATCCTTGCATTTTGGTATTTATGGAGGTCCTGAAACCAATCACCCATGGAAACAGAAAATGACTATATTCTTTTTTTTTTTTTTTTTTGGCCGGGGCCAGGTTTGAACCTGCCACCTCTGGTATAGGGGCCGGCGCCCTACTACTTTGAGCCACAGGCACTGCATTGGATGACTATAATATTAAACAACACATTCTTTTCTTTGGATTTTCACATCTCTTCTTTACTTAAAATATAAATAAAGCACTAGAAATAAATTCAATTAAAGAAAGTTCTGACAGTTCTAAATGTTATGTGGCATCATAGAAAGAAACATTTTTGCAATCATTATCCAAAGTAATATTAAAGATATTACAAAAAATGTTTGGTCTTCAAATGTACAGTGTCTATAATAATAGATAAGACAGAAAACATCTGTAATTTCTAACAGGAAAATATAAATTAGTTGCAAATGTTGTATTCTTCGATGAAAGAAGAAAGCATATTAAGGATAAAACAGTCTTATCAACTAAGCTACCTTTCAGGATAATTTTTCAGCATAGGTAAAATGAGCAACAATAAAGCTCTACACATGTAACTAAAATGTCTGTAATAAAACCAAACCTAGTACTTTTATTTGTAGAGTTATCAAAATCAAAAGTAACAGATAATTATATATCAGAATTATTAGGAATATCAAATATTATTTTACAACTGCCACTACATGTTTCTTCTTCTCTGACACAACTGGTACAGATCCAGGTTTGCTGTGTTTAAGACGATTCATTTCCCTAGAAATAAATAAAATACACAAAATATAAGCAAAATATAAGAAATCATCTTAACCAAAGAAAACTTTCTCAGAAAAATCAAAGCATTTTCTTTTACTGGGAAAACAAACCTATTGCAAAATACATTTTCACAATGAGTCTAGGTAAAAAGTGGGTAGTAACTAGAAATCAAATTTAATTAATTTCTTCTTATCTGAGTGTCCGTTAGTAACTTTAAAAACCTGGCAGTTTTTATAAAAGTGATTCACATCTATCCAAAGGTAGCAAAATAAGTCATTTTAATATCTAATTGAAGAAATTTTTTAAAAGACCTGTCTTAGCATTTCATGCAGAAATTCAAGTGTTTCAAACAGAAGGATATTCCACAAAGGAAATGGTGGTGGGGGTACTCTGCTCTAAATCCAAAATGTTAGATGTTGAATGTTATGATAAAGCATATTAGAAAAATTTTTACTAAAGAAACGGATACTACTGAACAAGTTCTTTGCATTCTTTAACTTGGAAAATGCATAGTATCTTTTACCTCCAGCTACACTGAAAATCATTTTTAAACATTATCTATTTACAATAGTTTTTAAATATGAGCATAAGTGATAATTCATTGTCATTGTTTGTCCTTTAAATATATTCTCAAAAACAGGTAACAGAAATTCTCAGTCTCAGGTGATCACTGTTTCCCCCTATACTGGGAAAAGTGGGAGAAAAAAACTCCCCTGGAGAAGTCGTCAAACAGATCTCTAATGTGCACAAACTACTCCCTTCAATGGCAGTTTTTTGTCTGTTTGTGGTCAGGTTTCGAGAAGGGAAGTCAGAAAAGAGTACTGAGATAGAATCAAATGTCTCAAAACATACTTTCGTCGACGCGCTTCTTTCATGATGCGCTGTTCCTGAATCTGGCTGTAGATAGATTTTGGTAGGTGTCGATGACGAGCTATACGTTTTATATGGGGATGATGTCGAAACTTCTCCTTCAACTTCTGATTATAATTCTTGGCTGCTTTCTCTCGTGATGTAAGCTGAAAATAGGCATTTTGGTATCTTAATGAATAGTGTATTGTTTTGCTTCAGTAGAACAAAGCTAGAAAGCACCCTTTCCCCCCCAAAACTAAATTTCCATGACAGTCAACCAAAACTGCCAAGGCAATTCTGCCTTGTACAAAATTATATTAGTAACATTAGCTCTGTAAGCACCAAATTTCCTTCAGACATCACACCCACCATGCAGATTAGATGCCACCAAGTGGGAACCAGCGGTGCTGAAGGAGGGGGGCTGTGTGGACCACTGAGTTGGACCTTCCCTAGGTGTAAGTAACATAGGGAAGCACCTGAAACAATCACTTAAATTTTGGGAAGATAAAAATAACCAGTGAAACAGAAAATTTTGAAATGTATTAAAATCGACTGATTCCATAAGAACTAGCCTTTGTCTAACAAATGTTAAGGATGTTACAGGAACATTTAATAATGAACCTAGGCATAATGCAGTACTTAGCAATCATTAAACTTAACCGAGAACTGCTGGCTCGGTGCCTATAGCCACTGAGTTTGAAGCTTCCTGTACTTATTTTTTATTTAAGTATTCATTAAGTATTTCAGTGTGTCTTTGATAATAAAAGACCTCACAGGGACTTGCAGCATTTCATCTACCTGATGACTGTTCCTTCAACAGAAGAGATGAGCAGGTTCTAAGTTCTCGTTCCTACCTCTTCTGTCCCTTCCTCAAGGAAAACAAAGAACCAAGAAGGCGAGATCATATATTATCAAACATATGAATTAACAAAGGCACTCTGGAGACACTCTTGACACGAAACAAATCATTATCAGACAGCCTTGCCTGTTTTGTTGCTAATTTATTTCTTTTTATCACATCAATGTCAATTTGATCAAAATACCTAAAAGTACTTCAAAGAAATTTTTATAATATGATAGCCAATAAAATTAGAAACTAGCTTTATGACAATGAACGAAAATGGGTTCTTACCACACCCAATTTTTCAGAAGCATTGGCTTTCCACAGACGAATGTTCATTTCATCAGATCCACACATAATATACTTGCTGTCAGAAGTCCATTTTACACAAATAACATGTTGCATTCTCTTTGTGTGGTAGACTTCCCTATAGGAGAGGAATTAAGTTAAAACCCTTTGGATTTTAGTACAGATTTTCCTTAACTAACAACTGTCTATTTAAATTATCAGGATAGAAAATTTTTTAGTACTAAGGCAGTATCAGAGGGAAATTCAAATCCATTTCTGTGTATTTTTATTGAACCCACTAGCAAGGTTCCATGTTAAGGGCTGGGGAATTAAATTCCTGCCCTCAGTAAGAGAAATAAATATAAATGAACTAAGCAAAACCAGATGTATAGAAAAGTTCATAAAATAACTAAAAGCATAAAATGCAAATAAAATATAATGTTAAAACTGGAGCACCTTTGTGGAAATAAGAAATGGCTTGCTTTTAAGCAGCTCCTTCCCTCACCCCCAAATCAATTCAGATCAGTACACTAACCCCTTCAGTTTACTGGAAAATAAAATAAACACAATAGCCTTCAAAGATTACATCCTGATATGTTATTCCTAATGTCTGAATTTTGTTTTGGTCAAACTGTTTAAAAAGCTTAATTAATTGATGTGAGAGTAGATGACTTTTATGTGTGAAAAGAAAGGAAGGGCACAGAAGTGTCTGATAAGTTGAGGTAAGAATCATTTAATAAATGAAGATGTCAAACATCATACCTATTTGGAAAGGCTGTGAACATGCTAAGTGAATTCACAGAAGATACTATATTGGGAAGTGTTAAGAAAAGCACTAAAAAGCAAGTGAAAGACAAGGTTAGAAAAATTAAGCAGATGAAATTTCTGGAGAAATAAATTTTTTGCACCTGGATTAAATGATTCAAAATATCTAGGCTGTCATGCGATTAGTGAAAATAGAAAAAAAATGTAGACTCCATGAGAGAAAGGAAATAGGCTCAAGAAACTATACACAGTAAAAGAAAATCCATACAAGCTGACTAAAACATATATAATTCATATCTATAAAACATCTTGAAAGTATACTCACAAAACTGGTGTTTTACATTGTTTCTGACAAATATGCTTTAAACACTTAAATAAACCATAAGATTTATTTTTAAAAGGAACAGAATGATTAGAAAGAACATCCTATTAAAATAAAAACTAGAGGAAACACATACTTTCTTCTCCTTATCAATGCTTCCCTTTAAAGACTCAGTTCTTACAATATCCACATTCTTAAGAGGCTCCTTTCCCCAAAGCAATATGAGTTTAAATGTAAGGATTCCAGCCAGGCTTCCATAACTATGAAAAATAACCTGTTCCTGCAGTAGACCAGGCAAATCCAATTGATAGTTACTTAACCAACTTAGAATCCTCTTTAATGGTCAACTATGCAGCGTTCTAGATATGTTTGTGTTTGCATATATGCTAAATTTCTACCGTTCACTAAAAGTTATACTATAGGAGATAAATACATTTTAAAAACTTAAATTCTTTATATGCACAGTCTTTCTCACATACATGCTAATGATTTACTTGTTTGCTTAATAAATATTGAATGAAACCCCCATAGGAGCCTACTTTCAAATATTGATTTAATGGTAGTTTTTAAAAATGTAATAAAAATTTACTTTAAAAATATACTTTAACCCTTTTAAGATTTTTTCAAAGGAAATATTTTAAAAATACAGATTATTCAAAGCACTGCCCAAGCACGGTGGGTTTTTTAGTAATTTTCTTTTTTTCTAATTTCAGATTAATATGACGGTACAAATGTTTAAATTACATTGTTTTCAATCAAGCACGGATTAATTGATGTTTGTAACAATAAGTAACAGGAAAAACCCCATGGAAACAAACTAGAACTAGCTACAAAGCAGATGAAGGCAAAGGTCAGAGGGAATACCATTTATATCTGAACAAACAGGAAGTAACACTAAGCCTGTGCTGCAAACCCTATATATGACACCAGGACACAATTCCCCGAACATAAAATGTAAGAACTCTTCTATACAATTATGGAACAACCAGAGCTTTCTAGTTGGTCCTGCATTCAGTTGTTCACACCAGCTTTGGAATAATTCAGCCTGAACTCAGCTGCTGACCCCGTGAAATCATAGGTACCTGCACATTCCCATTTCTTTTCTTTTTTCTTTATTCTCTTTCTATTCTTTGTGTCTGCTTAGGCACCAAGTTATTAGAAAAGTACTGTTCTACCACCTTCAGAAGTTCTGGTGTCAAGAAATAACAGAGGGCTACATTCTCTTGATTCTTAGTATTTTCCAGAGGTGTGAGAAGAAAAGAAACTATTAGCCTTTCCTTAAGTTTACCGATGATTCGAATAAACTATGACAACTGGAAGAATATCAAGGCAGTTCCAAAGAAAGCTACAGCCACAAAGGAATAAACATCAGGAGTTCTACAACAGAAATAATGAAATAAAGATCAAAGACATCAGAACACTCCTGTCAGTATGTTTTTGATGCAAGGACCTTTGTATTCAGATAAACAATGATGATGACAATTACCTGCTGGCAATCAATGATGATACAATGATTAGGAATCAATATGACTTCCTTAAATTAGAGAAAGATGAATATTACAACTAAAACCACCAAAGAGTTAGATAAGATTGGTTATGACCATAAATAATCCTTTAATTAGCATAATCTTAATAAATTACTTTAACTTCCTTGCTTTATGAATGCTTCTAGAAACATATTTAAGGCTTTACTAAGAAATAATGAAAGTGTTTTGTAAACCATACCACACTAAAAAGGAGGCTGTATCTTACACAGGAGTTAGGATTTAAAGTCAGCATGTAAAGCAAAAAATTGAGTACCAAATTACCCTTCCAAAACCCTTAAAATGCTATGGTTTTTTTGTTTTGCAGTTTTTGGCCAGGGCCAGGTTTGAACCCACCACCTCTGGTATATGGGGCTGGTGCCCTATTCACTGAGCCACAGGCACCATCCTGCTATGGTTTTCTATAAACTACCTCAATAAGAAACACATGATATAATGGAATAAAACATAGATGTATAAATATATACTATATTTAGTAACATAGTATTAGAGGACCAAAGTATATGAAACAACACAAATCTTAAACACTAGAGTCACACCCAGTGTCCTTACAGAATGAAAGACACACAAATGAAACTATGAAACAGATTAAGTATTCAAATCTTCCACCTCCCAATCAACCACAGCATATATACCCACTAAAATGGAACTAACTGAGGGAGAATAGTCATTACAATTGAAAACTTGTTTTTTTCTCTTTTTTATTTTTGCCTTGCTGCACAAAGTTGGACTTGAATAAAAAAATAACAAATACTAAGTATTATCATTTTCTTAAACTGTAAGAGGGCAAAAAGTTTATCAACCTTTTCATTATCAAGTTAAAAATTTTCTAAAGTTTATTATGAAACATTAAAAAATATTCTAATAAAAAGGCCCTGCTGTAAAGCAAACATCGAGATTTCACAACAACAAATTATATAAATATCCTGTTCAATGAAAGAAACCTCCTGTAGGCAAATACTTTGCCCAGACATATACATGATACAGTGAAAATCAGTATTTCCAAATAACAATGCCCTGGGCATGAGTTCCCATTATACACACGTAATGAGTCACTGTCTCAGAAAAGATAAATAATGATCAGGACAAAGAAAAATCAAACAAAACTATAATCATACATCATATAAATATATTTCAGTTAATAATGATGACATATACAATAGTGTTCTCATAAAATTGTAACAATACTTTTACTGTACCTTTTCTATGTTTACATACACAAATACCAAGTGTTACAATTGCTACAGTGTTCAGCACAGCAATTATGCTATACAGTTTCATAGTCAGGAACAGTAGACTATACCATAAGCCTACATGTGTAGCAGGCTACATACTATCTAGGTTTGTGTAAGTACACTCCATGATGTTCACATACAACAAATTTGCCTATCAACCCATTTCTCAGAATGTACCCCCATTATTGACACATGATTGTAAATGGCTTATAAGTCACATACCTGCTTCGACTCTTGTCCACAGGAAAGATTCGAATAGATTTATCAAAACTAGCAGACACAAACTCCTTCCCAGTGGGAGAGTAATCCACATCAAGCACTGCAGATACATGATCCATATGAACCATCATAGGAGTGTCCAGTGCACGCATATCGAAAGTATATAAACTGCACAAGAATTTTACATACAAAAGAATTGTATACAATCAATACAAATTTCTAGAAAAAAGTCACATGTAATACCAAAAGATACTTGTGAAAATAAGACCCAGTAGCTCAATAACGCTGAATAAACATCTAAATAAACATCAACTCTGTACACAGGCAGGTGAAGGATAGGAAAATATCAAGTTTTTATTATTCCTAAGATTACACTCTCTCTCGCACACACTCTTTCATCCTTATAAATATAAATCTCATTATAGAAAATGTGGAAATTTCAAAAAAGTACAAAAATTACCTTTAATTCAATTGCTAGAGAAAGTCAGTTAACAGTGTAATTCTTCAAAGATGTTTTCACCATGCTATTTAAATACATACTTTTAATAAAACTGAAATAATACTACATAATTTTTTATATTCTGATTTTATATAGTATATTATAAGCACTTACCTATATCATTAAATAATCCCTCAAAAGATTTTAATGGCTTCATATTTAAATGAGTTCAAAAAATTTATTTCCCTATTCTTTAATACAGTTTCCAACATTTCATTATTATAAACGATGATTAAATAAAATCTGGATACTTGAATTTTTGATATTCACTCTTGAATTAAATGGTATAGATTCAATTAAATCTGGACAGATTCCTACAAGTAGGATAGTTAAGTCCAAAGGTTTAAGCATTTTTGGTTGGGTGCTTCATGCCTGTAATCCCAACACTTTGGGAGGTTGAGACAAGGAGGATCACTTGAGGCCAGGAGTTTGAGACTAGCTTGGGAAACATAAGCCTGGATGACCCAGTGAGAACCTGTCTCTTAAAAACAAAAAGTCCAAAGGCACAAGTATTTTAAGGCTTGATTTAAGCAGCCAAATCACTTCCAACAGAGTTGTATTAATTTATATTCCTATTCAAGGGGTATAACAAAATTAGAAAACTATACTTTATGCACAATTGGTAAAAACAATTTTTGTGAGTTTCAAGATTTAAAATTCTTCTCTAACAGCTAACAACATAGTGCTCCAAATGATCCAAAATGAACAATGGACAGAGAAATATAACATTATCATCAACATTATTAACATCCTTTCTTATTTTTTTTGGTATGATAATTTTTTTCTTTTTTTAATTAATTTTAAATCATAGCTGTGTACATCAATGCGATCATGGGGCACCATACATTGGTTTTATAAACAGTTTGACACATTTTCATCACACTGGTTAATATAGCCTTCCTGGCATTTTCTTAGTTATTGTGTTGTGAGAGTTATAGTCTACATTTACTAGGTTTCACAGGTACCCTTGTAAGATGCACCGCAGGTGTAATCCTACCTATCACCCTCCCTCCGCCCATCCTCCCCCTTCCCTCCCTTCCCTCTCCCCATTCCCCAAATTCTTAGTTTATAATTGGGTTATAGCTTTCATATGAAAGCCAAAAATCAGTTTCATAGTAGGGCTGAGTACATTGGATACTTTTTCTTCCATTCTTGAGATACTTCACTAAGAAGAATATGTTCCAGCTCCATCCATGTAAACATGAAAGAGGTAAAGTCTCCATCTTTCTTTAAGACTGCATAATATTCCATGGTGTACATATACCACAATTTATTAATCCATTCGTGGACTGATGGGCACTTGGGCTTTTTCCATGACTTAGCAATTGTGAATTGGGGGCGGCGCCTGTGGCTCAGTGAGTAGGGCGCCAGCCCCATATACCGAGGGTGGCGGGTTCAAACCCAGCCCCGGCCAAACTGCAACCAAAAAATAGCCGGGCGTTGTGGCGGGCGCCTGTAGTCCCAGCTGCTCGGGAAGCTGAGGCAAGAGAATGGCGTAAGCCCAAGACTTAGAGGTTGCTGTGAGCCGTGTGACGCCACAGCACTCTACCAAGGGCGGTACAGTGAGACTCTGTCTCTACAAAAAAAAAAGCAATTGTGAATTGGGCTGCAATAGACATTCTGGTACAAATATCTTGTTGTAATGTGATTGTTGGTCTTCTGGTTATATACCTAGTAGAGGAATTATAGGATTGAATGGCAGGTCTATTTTTAGATCTCTAAGTGTTCTCCAAACATCTTTCCAAAAGGAATGTATTAATTTGCATTCCCACTAGCAGTACAGAAGTGTTCCCTTTTCTCCACATCCATGCCAACATCTCTGGTCTTGGGATTTTGTGATATGGGCTAATCTTACTGGAGTTAGACAGCATCTCAAGGTAGTTTTGATTTGCATATCTCTGATGATTAAAGATGATGAGCATTTTTTCATATGTCTGTAGGCCGTGCACCTGTCTTCTTCAGAGAAGTTTCTCTTCAAGTACCTTGCCCAGCCTGCAATGGGATCACTTGTTCTTCTCTTGCTTATATGCTTCTCTGTGGATTCTGGTTATTAAACCTTTGTTGGAGACATAACCTGCAAATATCTTCTCCCATTCTGAGGGCTGTCTGCTTGCTTTACTTACTGTGTTCTTGGCTATGCAGAAGCTTTTTAGTTTGATCAGGTCACAGTAGTGTATTTTTGAAGCTGCTTCAATTGCCCAGGGGGTCCTCTTCATAAAATACTTGCCCAAAACCCTTGATTTCTTCAAGGGTTTTCCCTGCACTCTCTTCTAGTATTTTTATAGTCTCATGTCTTAAGTTTAAATCTTTAATCCAGTGAGAATCTATCTTAGTTAATGGTGAAAGGTGTGGGTCCAGTTTCAGTCTTGTACAGGTTGTCAGCCAGTTCACCCAGCACCATTTGTTAAATAGGGAATCTTTTCCCCACTGAATGTTTTTAATTGGCTTGTCAAAAATCAGACAATGGTAAGTAGCTGGATTCATCTCTTGGTTCTCTATTCAGACATCTACTTCTCTGTTTTTGTGCCAGTACCATGCTGTTTTGATCACTATTGATTTATAGTATAGTCTGAGGTCTGGTAGCATAATTCCTCCTGCTCTGTTTTTATTTCTGAGTAATGTCTTGGCTATTCGAGTTTTTTTCTGATTCCATATAAAACAAAGTATTATTTTTTCAAGATCTTTAAAGTATGACAGTGGAGCTTTAATAGGTATTGCATTAAAATTGTATATTGCTTTGGGTAGTATGGACATTTTAACAATGTTGATTCTTCCCAGCCATGAGCATGGTATGTTTTTCCATTTGTTGACGTTTTCAGCTATTTCTTTTCTTAAGAGTTTCATAGTTCTCTTTATAGAGATCTTTCACGTCTTTTGTTAGATATACTCCCAAATATTTCATCTTCTTTGGCACTACTGTGAACAGAATAGAGTCCTTAACTGTTTTTTCAGCTTGACTATTGTTGGTATATATAAAGGCTACTGATTTATGAATGTTGATTTTGTAACCTGAGATGCTGCTGTATTCCTTGATCACTTCTAAAAGTTTTGTAGTAGAATTCCTGGTGTTTTCCAGATATACAATCATATCATCTGCGAAGAGCAAAAGTTTGGTCTCTTCTGACCCTATATGGATATCCTTGATTGCCTTTTCTTCCCTACTTGCGATGGCTAAAACTTCCATCACAATGTTAAAGAGCAATGGAGACAATGGACAGCCTTGTTTAGTTCCTGATCTGAGTGGAAATGATTTCAATTTAACTCCATTCAATACGATATTGGCTGTGGGTTTGCTGTAGATGGCTTCTATCAGTTTAAGAAATGTCCCTTCTATACCAATTTTCTTAAGTGTTCTGATCAAGAAGGGATGCTGGATATTATCAAAAGCTTTTTCTGCGTCAACTGAGAGAATCATATGTTCTTTGTTTTTTAATTTGTTTATGTGCTGAATTATACTTATAGATTTACATATGTTAAACCAGCCTTGAGACCCTGGAATAAAACCGACTTGGTCATGATGTATAATTTGTTTGATGTGTTGCTGGATTCTGTTTGTTAGGATCTTGTTGAATATTTTTGCATCTATATTCATTAGTGATATTGGTCTATGATTTTCTTTTCTTGTTGGGTCTCTTCCTGGTTTGGGGATCAGGGTGATGTTTGCTTCACAGAATGTGTTGGGTAGTCTTCCTTCTTTTTCTACATGTTTGAACAGGTTGAGTAGTATAGGTACTAGTTCCTCTTTAAAGGTTTGGTAGAATTCTGACATGAAGCCATCTGGTCCTGGGCTTTCCTTTTTAGGGAGATCTCGTATGGTTGATGCTATTTCAGAATTTGATACTGGCATGTTCAACATTTCCACTTGATTCTGGCTAAGTCTTGGAAGGCGAAGTGCTTCCAAGTACTGGTCAATTTCCTTCAGATTTTCATATTTCTGAGAATAAAGTTTCTTGTAATATTCATTAAGGATATTAACATCCTTTTGAAGTTATTTTCCTAACATCAAAATACTTCAAAATGCTAAAATTAATGAGTGGAAGTTTGAGGAGAAAGAGGGTTTCTACACAGTTTCAAAGTATCTCTCCTAAGATATGTAAAAATTATAACTAATTATAGTGGACATACCTGGTAGACACCTCTTTAAACAAATGATCAAGGTTAACATTATTGGCGGTAAGATATAATGACAACTGCTTTATAGTCCCTGCCCAGAGCAGTGGTTCTTAACCAGGTTTGTTTTATTTTAGCATATTTGTTTTTAGTAAATTGCTTTATTTTTACATAGGGAAAAAATTAGGTATTCAAATTCAAAGCAAATTGATTCATTTGGATGGAAATTTTAAGTAAATAAAATTTCAAGGTATAGGATTCATTAGAGATCATCTATTCTAACCATTTTATCTTACAGATGACAAATCCTTAGCACAGAGTTACCTTAAATGACTTGCCCACCTTTGACAGTAATTACTTGTTGGCCTAGACTTGAACTTGGATTTCTGATTCAGAATGATTAAAATATTTAAAGGTCAATAAAAGAAAGAAAACATTTACAAATATAAAAAGGGGATACCAAAGCAAGATCATTTTTAATTTAGAGCAATACAGTATTCTAAAAGTGACTTCTTACAAGGTATATGCTCAGGTGCCATACATAATTATTCCCAAAGCAAGAAATGAGAAATTTCAGGGACACTCTGATAAAAGTTATCTTGCTAAAATAGCTGAACAGAATATACTTTAGAAACCTAGTAAGGTTGATCACAATAATGCTATGTTACTCTTATCTTTTCTTTTATTGCCTTTACCTGGAATTAAATGCTATTTAATTTCAAAAGATCAATCAATAAAGGCCAAAAAGGGCTTCAATTAATGTGGTATAGTATTGCTAGTTAACCAGAGTCCAATTGAGCTTCTTTTTAGTACAGAAAACCATAAGAAATGGTTTTAGTTGGTACCACTAAAACATTATGTAATAAATGCTTTCATGAGGTACTACCACTACTATTTATGCTATCGGATCTATATAGCAGAACACAGAAATTAAATACAGATCTAAAGTTCAATCCACCAATAAATTTCTGCCTTCTCAAAAGAACATATATTAAGACTATGCCATCTGCATAGTACTATAATAAACACTTTGGATTAAAATAAAGATGAATAAGATGCTGTCTCCTCACTATAGATTAATCTCCCTGATTCAATATCTTACAAAGGGGATAATATACATGTCCTGCCCAACTTATAAGGATACTAAAAATATAGCCATAATTTTCCTTTTGTCTTACTGAAGCAACAGTGATAATTGCTAACATGTCTACATGAGTATCAACTATCTGAAAAGCCACAATAATGGCAGGCACTTTCATTTCCATTAAAACACATATGTTCAGCCATTGTTTGTAAGATTTACCCCAGAGATTAGCCAACTTCTTCTGTAAAGGGCCAAATAGTAAATATTTTTGGCCAAATGGGCTGTAAGGGCTCTGTTGCAACTATTTAACTCAGGCATCACAGCACAAAAGCAGCCACATCCAATATATAAATAAATGAGTGTGGCAATATTTAAATAAAACTTTATAAAAACATGCAGTAGACCCTCAATGAATCCCCAACAATAAAAAAAAAAAACATGCAGTAGACAAGATTTGGCCCACTGGTTGTCATTTACTGTTCCTGGTTTACATCATTCTGAAAATTGTGAAAATAAGTACTTTTCTAAGAAGTTCTTCTCCAATTTTGAAAACTACTTTAAGCTAAACAAATGACGGTTTTTTTTAACTTATATATCAATAAGTATACCTTATCTAGTGATATATATTTTATAAGTAAGACTTACACAATTAAGCCATTCCTGACAGAGATAAGTTTTTAAAAGAGGGAAACTTACTTGTAATCTTCATTTGCTGCAGTAAAAATGAAAGCTTCCATAGGGTTCCAACAGATTGTATTTGTTCTCATATCTAAGATAACCTGAGAAAGGAAGCATATACTATGAAACTGCCATAAAATGAATTATCTCTAAAATGGGTTAATTTCTTACTCCCTTTCTTTTCTTTTTCACTGACTTACGCAATATTTAGTAACGACTATCAGATCCTAGTACTGCACAATCTGTGTTTCCTGTATACATACATACAAGAATGAGAAATAGAAAAAAATAGAAAAATGCTTAATTCCTGGTCCCTGGACCACAAACAACTTGTCGTTTGGTCAGCAAAATAAGATATATGTAAGAAAATTTGAAATATAAACAATAAAGTTATAAATGACTAAGTATCAAACTAGGGATAAAATTAATGGTAAGTTTAGGATTAAAGTAGAAAAGAAGACAAACATGATTTGGAATGACCGGTGAAGGACCAGTAATTTAAGAAACACTACTGGCATTTTAGGCAGAGTTAATACTTTATTTTGTGTGCGACTGTCCACTGTAGGATGGTTAGCCTCTCAGGTACCTTCATACTAAATTACCCTCTTACATTCCCCAAACTGCCCTGGCTGGGGAGTACAATCCCTGACTGAGAATGACTATATTTAAGAGAGAAAAGATAGAAGAAACACTGATAATCTAGTACTACGATCCCAACCCCCAGGCTGTAGACCAGTACCAGTCCACGGCCTGTTAGGATCTGGCTGCACAGTGGGAGGTTGCACAGTGGGAGGGGATGGGCAGGAGAGCGATTGAAGCTTCAGCTGTCACTCTGTCCCATAACCCCCAAATGAGACTGTCTAGTTATAGAAAAACAAGCTCAGAACTCCCACTGATTCTGCAATATGCTGAGTTGTACACTTATTTTTGAATCATCCCCAAACTCATCCCCATCCTCACTCCCCACAGTCTGTAGAAAAATTATCTTCCATGAAAACTGGTCCCAAAAAGGTTGGGGATCATTGGTCTAGTGGACAGAACAAAGATACAACGGAAAGTAGCAATATCTAATAATCTCTCCATCAATCAAGCAACCTGCATGTAATAAACCCAATTAAATGTTGTCTTACTGAATGAAATAAATAAATGTACTTCCAACTGGAACCAGATTTTGGAGGGCTTTCAAAGCCAGGCTATAGATCTTTTCTTCAACCCAAAAGTAATAGAGCACCATCAAAGCTGAGAAGCAGAGGAGGGGAAGTGGAGGTGGTAAGGCACAGATTACGATTTATTAAAATAGTACTTCATGCCAGCACTCTGCTAAATGCTTAAAGAATCATGTTTTATTCTCACCAATATGCTGCACGGTAGTTACTACCATCACCATTTTACTGGAGAAAAATAGATTATGTTATCTGTTTAAAGTCTAAGACCTAAGTTTATATAGGATCTTCCCATTACATCACATGAATGAATGAAATGATTAAAGTGGTACTTTGGAAAGATAATCATATTTATCTATTCCAAACTTTAATGAATGTACTCTACTTCTAATATTTCTGAGTTTATTACAGGCTATAAAATGATTTAGGAATAACAAAGCAAGCATTAAAAGCATTTCTTTTATATGTGAACTATCAGACAATGAACCGGTGGTACATGAATATCTGACGCTTTCTGTGCCCTTGAATTAACTTTATACTCTTTTACCTAAAACAGCACTCCTCTCTTTACCTATAGATAGTATTTCTCTCCCTCTTGAAAGTTAGCTTGATTTAGCTTTGATATGTAAGTCCTAGAATGGCCACTTTAGAACTGTTGGGAAATCTGTTACCTTGAACAGGACAGTGCTTCTCTAAACAAAATGTCAAACTAGTATCCATCAACATGTAACTAAACAAAGCTGGTTATGTGAATGAGTTCTAAAATTTTCTGGAATAAAATACTATATATGCCATATAATAATCACAGGGCCTGAAGAATTATTACATTGTTAAGTAGTGGACACAATACCATTCATTTAAGAACTTCTAACGCAAAGTACTAATTAGATGCCTAAAATTTACCAGCATCATGTGGACACAAAGATGACAAGGATACAATACCTAGTGAAAATTCAGTCACTAAAGAGCAAGGAGAGCTGAGAGAATGTTATCATCATTACTTTGGTCAAAAAAATATCCTATGAGAAAAAGATCTTTAATTCTGAAAAAACATTTGATCCATATTTTTAGGCACTTGATTTATAGAGGAATGTATTACCAATTGTGTAAGGCAAATTACAAAACTGAAACTCACCTTTTTCAGAGGAGTAGATTGTCTCATATCATATAGTACTATATTCCTGTCAGAAGCACAGCTTCCCAAAAGAAATGTCTAAAAATAAGTATACCATATTCATATTCAAACCATATTCATTCAGTGAACAAATGATTTAATTACTCTTAATATTTATGTTAAACAACAGTTGTACCATTAAAGTCCATTTTTAAGAGGGTACAATAAAAAAAAAAAAAAAAGAGGGTACAATAATCCATAATCCCAGCAACCTTAGTCAAGTTTTTACCCTGTTAAATCCCCATGCATGTGTTTTAGATGTTAGTGATGATAGTGTATAGATAACTGTCTTTTAATTTATAATAAAACTACTTTATCCATTCTCCAACTTAGACTTGCTTCCAGTTTTTTACTATGGAAGCAATACTTCAATAAACATTTTCATACACTTAGCTCTTGTTCTGAATTATTTTCTTACGATAAAATTTTTACCCTACTGAATCACAGGGTATGAATAATTTTATAGTTTCTGATATTTAGGGCAGTATTTTCCAAAGATTTGTAACAATATACATTATAATGTGAGAGTGTCAATTTTGATGCAACTGGACACTATGTAATGTCATTTAAAAGTTAATATCCGTGTGACAACAGTTTCTAATTACACAGATTTATTGCTTAATAGTTAAACATTTCCTTACATATGTTAATTCTGCATAAATCAGGCCTGTCTTTGGCCAGCTGTTTTAAGGTGTTGCAAATATTTAATGTATTTCTAAGTCAGTTATACATGTGTGAGGTACTTACATAACCCTCAGCATTAAGCAAAGATAAGCCCTCTACCATCCAGTGGATCCCTGAATCCCACTCTTTACAGCACCATTTCTCCTAACTCATAGTTCCTGACCTTCACAACTCTTGGCTTCTGCCTGCTATTACTTCTTATTGCAAGTATAGGAGGAAGAAGAAGAATTATTTACTAAATAGCTGCATAGCTAGCTAACTCCTACTGCTGCCTATACACAGTTCAAATAAAGCTAATGTTACCATCACAATAGTAGGCCTTTCTGAAAGCCTGCTGTCTTAATTGTTGACTCTGAGACTTCCCCAGTGATGCCTCTCAACCATTCTTGGCTTCTGATTATGTCACTCCAGGGGCTGACCACGTTCTATTTCTAAAAACAAAGACTTTGATCTAAGCAAAGCCAAAACTCCTACCTAGACCAAATGCCAACTTTCACACTATAAAATATGGCAATGGCCAGCATAAACTTTTGGCTTTAACAGAATTCTAGGCTTCAATATTTTAACAGAAAATTAATTACTAATGATTGGAAGAGACAAATACACTACACTTGTTCACAGCAACATGTTCTTTCCATTAAGTTTAATACTGGATAAAAGACATGAACACCATTTGCTTTTACCACTATGTCAGCTCATAAGGGTAATAATAATAATAATACCCACAACTCAACAAATACAGCTGTTACACAAGCAAGTTTGAAAATAGCAATTAATTTTGATTTTTGAATTGGTCATCAGCTCTTCTGGCATAGTGTAAGCCAAAGTAGAGACACAGAAGATGTTGCTGGTGTCTTAAAAAAGTAGGAATCAATATCTGCCTGGGTTTTCTTTTCTTTCTTTTTTTTACAGTAATAATATCACCATCTTAAATTTGTATAGGTCTTTTAAGAAATATTCACAAATATTATCAACTTTTATACTCACTACAAACTTATGAAATACACAAGGAGAGATAATAAATCTCATGTTAAAGATAAACAAATATAGAGAAGAACTGTGACTTGTACATGGCCAGCAAAGGCACACTGGCAGGAAATAGAATTTTGCCTTAGCTCCACACAAAGTAGGACGTACAATGTTCCTGTAAGTGGCTCATGTTTGTAGTCTGCTTCTGCTCAGTGTCACCTTAGTTCTGCTCTGCAAAGCTGGCTTGTCCCTGTAGGCCACACCTTACCACAGCCATGGAGAACACGGAGAAAGGAGATGGAGGATGAAATTAGGAAGATATAATAGAGACAGACACTCCAGACCAGGGATCAAAACCTTGTCTTGGGCTAGGCATGGTGGCTTACACATATAATCTCACCATTGGGAGGCCAAGGCAGGAGGATTAGTTGAGGCCCCAGGTTCGAGACAGTCTAGGCAAACAGTGAGGATCTGTCCCTACAGAAACTAAAAAAGTTAGCTGGGTAAGATGGCACATGCTTGTCTCACCTACTTAGGAAACCAAGTCAGGAGGATCACTTGAGCTAGGAGTCTGAGGTTGCAGTGAGCTATGATGAAATCACTGCATTCCAGCATGGGTGATAGAGCAAGATCCTGTCTCAAAAAGCAAACAAAATACCAAAAACCTTTCTGTAAAGGGCCAGAGAGTAAGTATTTTAGGTTCTGTGTAGTAATTACTTGGCTCTGCCATTATACAGCAAAAACAGCTATAGATAAGAGTTTAGCTATATTCCACTAGAACTTTATTTATAAAAACAGGCAGTGGGCCACATTTAGCTCACAGTGTGTAGCCTGTCAACCCCTATCGTAGACCTGCAGCCACTCCAAGAAGTGAGTATGTAGGTACACACTGGCAGCAGGAATAGTGTCCTCTGATTATCTGACTTCTTAGAAATACCTCAAGGCCAAGCTCATATCGCAATGAAGCACTTCATCTTCATCATATAAACTTTTTATACCCTGCTACCTAGACTTTACCTTTCCTTTCCTCCTTTTATCAGGTTTGATCTCTGAAAGTATAAAATTGGCATATTAGGATTTTCTTTTATAAAACATAAAATGGGGCGGCGCCTGTGGCTCAGTGAGTAGGGCGCCAGCCCCATATGCCGAGGGTGGTGGGTTCAAACCCAGCCCCGGCCAAACTGCAACCAAAAAATAGCCGGGCGTTGTGGCGGGCGCCTGTAGTCCCAGCTGCTCGGGAGGCTGAGGCAGGAGAATCGCGTAAGCCCAAGAGTTAAGAGGTTGCTGTGAGCCGTGTGACGCCACGGCACTCTACCCGAGGGCGGTACAGTGAGACTCTGTCTCTACAAAAAAAAAAAAAAAAAAAAAAAAACATAAAATGACAGCCTCCTGATAAACTTCTAAAATCTGCTCATACATGCAGTGACTTCATTTTCTTTCTGCAGGAAAAGGCAACTCTTTTCAGACTTCTGGATAATGGATTCATTTATTGTTATAAACTCAGAGAAAGCTTAGAGAAAGATCTGGAGTCCAGGCAGGAGGCTTAGTCTTTGGGGCAGCCTCAATTCTTAAGTCCAGACCTTAGTAGACAATAGTAGGGGCCAATCTCCAACTCTTTCCTTAGATCTAGAAGGAACTAGAAATCACAATTCAGACTACTGAGCACAGAAAAACACAACTCTTAACTAATTGTCAGGCAGTAAAATAATCATACATGTTATTATGAAGCACTGATATCCTTATCAATTATAAGTAGACAAAACCATGTTCAATGTTGCTTCCTCTGACCTCCAAGATGGTTAAGAAAAATTAATGTCTTCCTAAATGTACAACGATATAGCATGTGGAACGTGAGTGTTGAAGGCATGAGTATAAGTAAAGTTCAATAGTTCTATATTTGCTTGGATTCCACCTCCATGAGCACATGCACACACTCCTCCTCTAATGGTGCTTATATCTGAGACTAAACACAAGTAGACAAGTTGAGTTTCAACCAAGGGTAAGAGAACTCAGATACAATCTGGAAAACTGACGAAATACTATTAAATTTAGAAAATTCTTATGTCACACATTCAAAAGTTTCTTAAACAGGGATTATTAAACAGTACACAAACAATAAGCAGAACACATTTTAAAAAGAAATATTACCTCAATTGGGTTAAATTTAACACTACTTATACTGTCAAATCCCCAGGTCATTGAACATATTGGACTGGTTCTTTGCTCATCCCAAATGTCTACTTGCTGTCCACATGTGACAAAAACAGCTTCTTTCCAGTGATGATCAATTCCAGTATACACTGTCTTTAAAAGTAAAGAGATTGTTATGATAGGTTTTTTCATTACTATTTCAAATCTGCAGAATAATGTTTTAAATATATTTATTTAAACTTTTCTTCCTTTTTTTAAGAGAAAACCCCTGTTCACCATAAAACTACTTTGAAGCCCTTATTTAAAGGGGAAACAGTACCATAAGGAGATAAGACCTTTTATAAGAATGAAACCAATTTTGGGGAATTTCATTCTAAATATATACAAAGGGTACCAAAAAAATGTATACATATTTAAAGAAAGAAAAAGACTGTATTAAAAAATTGTAATATTCAATATATACCAGTAACATTCATTACCTTGAATGCTGTATTTTGTATCTCTTATAATTGTAGAAGTCAAACATGACTCGAATATTACAATTTTAATATAGTCTTTTCCTTTCTTAAAATGTGTATACATTTTTGGGGCACCCTCTGTGTATATGCCTAAATATATGCTAACCATAATCTAAAATGACAAAGTGATTTTTTAAATGCATGTTTAAGATTAAATCTAACTTTAGAATTTTGTCTAATATAAAAATGTAAGTAATATAAAACATGAATAGGCTAAATGCTCTGAATTATACTTAAGCTATAACTAAATCATATCATCTGATTTACAGAAAAAATTCACAGAAATGTAAATAAGATTTATATAAGAAGCATCATATTATTACATTTCTTCATTTCCTAAAGGATTCTTTCAAAAGTTCTGAGTTTTGTGTAAGATGATATAAACCAGGAAGAAGCTGAAATATTTTTTCTGAATTTCTACCTTACAGATTTTCCTTCATGGCCTTGCTATAAGGAATGTTTCATTGCATTCTCTAGCTAAAAGCATAGAACACCAAAAACTGTTAAAATTCTTTAGCTTTGAAAGCCCCTCATTGCCTTAAATATTTCTTAAATGTTGTCAATGATTACAGCCTAAAGTCTTTTATTACTTACATATTTTTTTTTGGAAATTATAACTATGAAAATAATTTCCTATACAAGAGAAGAATTTTAAGAGGCAAAGTATGAGTCAATGTATTTTATACCTTTCCTAATATTGTATGCAATGGCTCTTCCTCTTCTCCATAGCCTGGGGCATCCATTTTCCACTGCTTCACAGTTTTGTCATCACCGACCTAGAAATATTTGTTTTATTATGATGACAGCAAATAACTTATAAATTAAAACGTGCTAACATATATATCAAATTATAAGCATCTGCTAAAAAATCTTACATATACCATATATTCTCCCAACATTTAATGATGCACTTATATCTCACCTTGTTATAGTAAAGATTAGTGACAAATACATAAAGTACATAAAATTTAAAACAGTATAAGTAGAACAAAAGAAGAAACAAAAGAAGCAAAGTTAGGTCATGCATATTATAAGGATGGCATTTCAAACTAGGGAGAAAAATGGATCATAATAAAATGGTATTGTATTATCAGGTTATTTATTTAAAATGTTTGAGCCAATGTGATGTCTTTCTTACATGAAAATAAAACTCCAGTTTTCAATGTAAAAAATTAAATAACATGAAAATACTAGAGAACAGACAAAGTACTTCTCTGCATGACACAGAACTCCAGAAAGAGTTATTAAAGTCAGTGGTTTTCAAATCACAAACTACAGGCCTTTGGAGAACCCTGAGGACTTTTTTGGGGGCCCACAAGGTTAAAACTATTTTCACAGCGTTAGTAAAGACAACTACCTACGACTTCTCATTGTGCTGACAGGTGCACAGATCGTAAAGCAATGATGAGTAGAACTGTTGGCAGATTAGCTCAAATCAAGGAGAAGCAACAAACTATGGTAATTTAGACATGAGTATTTGGCAAGCATATTCAAGGCACCATGTGAAATAAACTGCAGAACAGAATGTATAATATAATGTGGTTTGGGGTTGATAACATAAAATAATCATAAATCTAGTACATATATATACCAAATTGCTAATTTTAACTTGACATTTCTATATTAAATAGAAATCCATATCCACTTTTTTTTTTTTTTTTATTGTTGGGGATTCATTGAGGGTACAATAAGCCAGCTTACCTGATTGCAACTGTTAGGCAAAGTCCCTCTATATCCA